>NC_062286.1:58846168-59519668 GCF_902655055.1 Lutra lutra | reverse complement strand
TCACCTCCATTGGCCCTGCAGGATGGGAGTGGGCTGTTATCCACTGCATCTTCAATATCAGTGTCACAAAGGGAAATATCTATGGACATCAGAAAACTGAAAGGAAGCTTTTAGTGGACTTTTAAGCTTTTCACAGGACTTTTCACTGGACTTTTAGAAGGCCAGTTTATTTCTGAAATAGGCAAATTAGAGTAGTCTTCAATACCAGTTTGCCCAGACAGCGTAAGTTTTTGGAAAAACAGACAGATGTTTTCCTATGTGGTAATTAAATAGTAATTAATATGTTAAAATCAGTCAAACATTTAAAGTGTAAATCCTTATGTTGACAGGAGGGAATGGGCACAAACCTGACTTCTGGGAACCTGAGACTGTTCTTTGGATTTTTATCAGAATGAACCTCATCAGAATTGGCTTCTTCAATTAAAGCAATATTCTTAATTGGGTTTGAGGCTTATTAAAGTGGCTACGTGGTCAAAGGGCAACAGTCTGCAATGATTGAAGCATCCCAAAGAAAGAACTGGCAAAAACTTACCTGGATTTAGGGGCTGCCTTGAGATATCTTTCTCTGATATTTTATGCAGATCGTGCATGTGGTGCAGAGCCTATTTTGGTTCTGTCTGTCCGGGCACAGAGATCAGTCAGCTAGCACACACGTCCACTGCCAATGACTAAGTGCCCTTCAATTGTTCAGAGGATTCTCAGAAGTTCAGAGGGCTGTGCTCTCCCTGCTAAGACAAGTTCATTTTGTTAATGCTGTGGGTTTTCTCTTTCAGAAATAAATGTAGGAAAACTGGCAGTTCCTCAAAAGGTTAAATATAGAATTACTGTATAGCCCAGTAATTCCACTTCTAGGGTGTATATCCAGAAGCATTGAAAACAGGTACCCAAGCAAATCCTTGTACATGAAGGATCATAGAAGCAGTATACACAATAGCCAAAAGGTAGAAACAATCTATCAGTGGATGAATTGATAAACAAATTGTGGTATATACATACAATATTCAGTCATAAAAAAGGAATGAAGTGCTGATATATGGTACAATGTGGATGAATCTTGAAAACATTATGCTAAATGAAAGAAGTCAGGTACAGAAGGTCACATAGCATACAAGACCATTTATATGACATATCCAGAAATGGTGAATTTGTAGAGTCAGAAAGCAGACTGCTGTTTGCCAAAAATCTATAGGTTGTTAGGTATAGGATTTCTTTATGGAGTCATAAAAATAGTTTGGAACTGGATATAGCTGGTAGTTGCACAATATTGTGGTATTAATGCCAATGAATTGTTCACTTTAAAATGGCTAATGTTATGTGAATTTCTCTTAATAAAAATAATTTTAAAATAAATGTAAAACACATTTGATTCAGTTCTCTGCATTAAGTACATTGTAACTCAGAATGCACTTCAATCCTAGGACGTATATGTCATAGGTAGAGAAACAAACAACTGTTTGCACCAGGTCCTGACAATGAGAAGCGACTTCAGCCACCTGTAACATACCAGATTCATAAAGAGAAGCCTGACAGTTCACCAGGGAGAGAAATGATACCTGGTCCTCATTTTTGCTGGCAGCTGTTTTGCAATAGAAGAGCCAGCCATTCACCTCTCTGACAGCAACAGAGCACAAGATTAAATTTTTTCATACTTTACAAAAAGGGTATTTCAATAGAAAATTGATATACTGTTTTTTATGAAAAGAAATCTCACATTTGGCAATCTGCAAAAGAAAAATGACATATTTCTTACCATAGATTCCATTGCATTTAAATTCTCAGTGCAAAGATAAAGGCAAGAATTCTCTACTTCTCAGGGTCAGAATGTGTCAGAATTGCCCTTCATCATAAAATCAAAGGAGTAAAAACAATAATTAAGTCTTTGGAAGATAAACCCAGTGAGAAAAAATAAGAAAAAAAATAAGACAGTGGTATAGGAATTGAGTATTTGCAGGATGTCACGGGGGGGTGGTGATCATTTGCCCTTCCTTCCCAGAGAAAAGAGGGAGGAAGCCTGCCTGTACAGAGGGGCTTCTATTCAACAATGATAGGTTCTTGCTTCAGGACTTCAAACAGACTGAAACAAGACATGAAGGGAAGCTACAAAGTTCCTTCAGGAGGCATTTAAGACTCTAGGAAGCTGATGAATGTGATGAGCTGTGAAGAGGCAGCTCACTTCTCTGACTCTGGGAGAACTGCAATGGATCAGGATCTTTCTTTCTTTCTTTCTTTTTTTTTTTTCCTTTAGAAAAGGCAGCTATCTGTCTGGTATTTTGATAGACCTTGTTACCTGTATGTAATTTAATTCCTTCATGATGACTTTCTTGTCTTTTTTCTTTCTTTCTTTCCTTTAAGTTGAAGTATTTTTTATATACAATGTTACATTAGTTTCAGGTGTACAATATAATGATTTTACAAGTCTGTAAGTTATGCTGTGCTCACCACAGGTGTGTCTGCCATCTGTCGCCATATAGTGCTATCATAATACCACTGCAATTTCCGGTGCTGTACCTTTCATCCTTGTGACTTACTCATTCCATAACTGGAAGCCAGTATCTCTCATTGACTCATTTTGCCCATAACTCTCCTCCATAACCTCCTCCTCCCTCCCTGTCTGGCAACCACCAGTCTGTTCTCTGTATTTAGGAGTCTGTTTCTGCTTTTTTTTTTTTTTTTTTTTTTTGGTTAATTTGTTTTGTTCTTTAGTTTCCACATATAAATGAAATCACGGGCCATTTGTCTTTCTCTGACTTATTTCACTTAATATAATATCCTCTAGGTCCATCCATGTTGTTGCACATGGCAAGGTATCATTCTTTTTTTATGGCTGAGTAACACTTTCTTGTTGCCTTAATCTTTGTGAGGATAAGGAACAAAGTCATTATACCTATGAAATAACTTTCAAACAGTTGAAGCTGATAGCAATAGGCTCATCCCCAACCCTAGATAAATTTTCCATGCTCTGGGTGAAAGAATCTTAATTCTTCACTTGTTCATTTTTTGTGGCATTCTTATCACTATTTTAAAGCTCTTTATTATTTTCTGAAATCATTTTCATGATTGGGTAACCTAACTTTAGAAAATAAGCTTAAAGGCAATCTGAATAAATGTACAAAAATAACAACATATTTGAGTCATTCATACACTTGCTCTCAAGGATGGTCACAATTGTTCTATAGGGCCACGAATGCCCTTGTTTGGGAGAGTTTGTGGTTTGCAGTATGGGGCTCAGTGGAGGCCAGGGAGCAAGGAGAAGCAGCTCCCTTTCACTGTTCTATGAGTACTTGATTAGAAAATAAAAACTGGCCCTGGAGCCAAGAATTCCTCAAATTAAATATTAAACACTCAACTGGGCAAGCCTTACTCTTTTTCTGCTTTTATATATTACAAGGCCAAATGCAAAGAAACAACAAATGGCTTACTTACCACACATGGCCAATAAACTGTAGAACCAAAATTAGAATTTAGGAGTACCTTATTGCCAATCTAGTGCTCAGTCTATTGAACTAGGAACACTGTTCAAATTTAGAGGCCTGGTTAGTATAATAAATATAACTCTGATAATATTCACTTAAACATTCTACAAAAATATCTTATAATCTCATACTGGTAGTAGTTTGATGTTTTGATCAAATTGACATTTTCACACTTCCTTAGTTATGAGATTTTTAAAAAAGACTTATTGATTTATAAAGCAATAAAGCAAAGCAAGACTGTCAACCAAAATATTTAAATAACAAGTAATTTTCACTTGCATTTATTGCTTTTATGAGTCTTCATGGCACAGAGGTTATGGTAGTAGCAGCAATATGAAGTCTCTGGATAACTTTTTGGTAGGGGAAAACGTCTGTCAAAATTACATGATATGCTCAGCTTTTAGGATTCTGGGTAAAAGCTTCAGGCCAAAGGTTAGACTTGGTCTTATACTTTTAACTTTTCACCTTCAAGGAGAATTACAATGCATCATATTTGGGAGTTCCTAACAAAATTCTTGGCTAGATCTGAGTCACTTAGAAAAACAAATGACCTGGAAAACAGGGAATAAAGTATGATGAAATTTATTTTCAAGTAGAAGAGCAAAAGATAAACAAGAAAAATGAAATGCAGAACTTGGACAAAAAAGAAACAAGGTAGGTTTATCTCAAAGCATAACCTGAAATCCAAAATTTTCACAGGATGATATAAATCCCAATTACTCAGAACAAATCCTTTTCTGTAAAAAGAAATTCAAGATAAAGGGAGGCCGTGGAATATGGAAGCTCTGGCAAGCACCTGCTTTCCATTACCATTGGTGGGGGGATGCAGTGGTTTCTAGCTCCACTCAGGCCTTTTAGAAGACTCTTTAGTTACTGGGTCATGCCCCTATGCAATAATTACTTGACTCACTGAAACACTATGGGTATGGGTATGTCTTGGTAACAAGAACAGGGCAATTGGACACAAGCCATGTTGAGCATGGAAGGTGGCAACCCAGATGGGCTGCAGGGTTAGTAAGTTGTTCATACAAGTAGATATCAAGATCTATTCCAGCGATTAAACCAAGATGAGAACCAAGGTGATGAACAGATCTCAGAGCTAAGAGCAGAGCTTAAGTCCAGTGGCAACATTAAGTTGGGATCTAAGGCAGTAGCCAGATATTTCAGACAAGAGAAAAGTATGGAGTGTTGGAGAATCAGGGAGAATTAAAAAACCTTCACTTAATACTTAGATTTCTAGTTTCAATGGCTTGTTTTGGTCTACCCAATTGTTGTGGGTTGAATGGTAGCCCCCTAAAAGATCTGTTTATGTCTAACTTCTAGAATTGTGAATGTGACCTTCTTGGGCAAAGGGGTCTTGGGGTGCCTGGTGGTTCAGTCAGTTAAGCATCTAACTGTTGGTTTTGGCTCAGGTCCTGATCTCATGGATGGTGAGATAGAGCCCCATGTCAGGCTCTGTGCTCAACAGGGAGTCTGCTTGAAGATTCTCTTCCTCTGCTCCTTCCTCACTCACACTTGTGTGCTCTAAAATAAATAAATAAATCTTAAAAAAAAAAAAAAGAAAAGGGGTCTTTGCAGATGGAATTAAAAGTATATTAAGATGACATCATACTGGATTAGTGGGGTGGGACCTAAATCCAATGACAAGAGTCTTTAAAAGAGACAACAGAGGAGGAGAAAAAGAAGAGAAGAGGAGAAACCATGTGAAAAAAGGCAGAGAATGGAGTTATGTAGCACACCAAGGAATGCTGGGAGACACCAGATGTTGGTGGGTTGGAAGAGGTAAGGATTCTCCCCTAGAGCCAATGGAGGGAGCACAGTTCTGCCTAAACCTTGATTTCAGACTTCCAACTTCTACAATGGTGAGAGAAAACATTTCTGTTAGTTTTTTTTTTTTAAAGATTTTATTTATTTATTTGACAGAGAGAGATCACAAGTAGGCAGAGAGGCAGGCAGAGAGAGAGAGAGGGAAGCAGGCTCCCTGCTGAGCAGAGAGCCTGATGTGGGACTCGATCCCAGGACCCTGAGATCATGACCTGAGCCGAAGGCAGCGGCTTAACCCACTGAGCCACCCAGGCACCCACATTTCTGTTAGTTTTAAGTCACTAAGTTTGTGGTCATTTTTTACAGCAGCCCTAGGAAACTAGTACAATAATTATGCTGTGCTTCTCATGAAGAGCTATCTTTTTTTTTTAAAGATTTTATTTATTTATCTGACAGAGAGAGATCACAAGTAGATGGAGAGGCAGGCAGAGAGAGAGAAGGAGGGAAGCAGGCTCCCCGCTGAGCAAAGAGCCCAATGGGGGACTCGATCCCAGGACCTGAGCCGAAGGCAGCGGCCCAACCCACTGAGCCACCCAGGCGCCCTCTCATGAAGAGCTATCTTAAAAGCCTTACATGACTTCTACCACCACCATCTATCTCTGTGGGTATGTGTACACATACATGCATTCATGCACACACACACACACACACACACACACACACACACACACCCCAACAGCCCCAAACAAGAGCTCCTGGAGTGGCAGATAGGGTGTAAGCATCAGGGTACTGAGTAGGAGTATGCTTCTCTCAATCTTTCTAGACTCCTAGCTGCTGAGGTTTTTCCAGTACCTACAGGGGGAAACAAATCATTACTTAATAAGTGGGATTTATTTAAAGCATTATATTTTTCAAAACATGGTGTATAAAATTTAAAAGATTCCTTAGTAGTAAGAGATTTAGAGCCATAGTTCTAAATAATTTGGTTTTTTTTGAAGATCTCTGGGGGTGATGACAGGAATTCCTAAGACTAGGTTTAAAATATTTTTATTTTTTTAAAAGATTTTATTTATTTGACAGAAAGAGAGATCGCAAGCAGGTAGAGAGGCAGGCAGAGAGTGAGGGGGAAGCAGGCTCCCCACTGAGCAGAGAGCCCAATGTGGGGCTCGATCCCAGGACCCTGAAATCATGACCTGAGCTGAAGGCAGAGGCTTTAACCCACTGAGCCACGCAGGTGCCCCCTAAGACTAGGTTTAAATTGTCCCAAGACATAGCTATTCTATAACTGGAATTGCTCCATGTTTTGTTTTTGTTTGTTTGTTTGTTTACTTTTGCAGGTATTACTTAAGTGAACTCTTGAGAATGGAAAGTACCTGTTAATCTGCAACTTATTGAAAATCTAGGGGGAAGGAACAAGATGGGAAAAGAGTAGGAGACCAAGATAACACCAGGCTCCAGGAGTTCAGCTAGATAGTCATCAAACCATTCTGAACACGTACAGACTCAACAGGAGATAGAAGAGAAGAAAAGCAGCAATTATAGGAACAGAAAATCCACCACTTTCTAGAAGATAAGACGTGCAGAGAAGTGAATTCAAAGCCATGGGAAGATAGACCATGGGGGGAGGGGCCAGCTCCTGGCAAGTAAGAGAGCAGTGAAGTACAAAATCAGAACTTTTAGAAGTCTGCTCCACTGAGGGACATCACTCTAGAGGCTAAGCACGGGGTGGAGCCTTTGCTGGGACAGTGTGGTCTCAGGACCCATGGGGACACAAAAAGACCAGGGGTATCTCAGTGTGGCAGAGCACCCACGAATCAGAACAGGGAACCTGGGTGCAGAGACGGAGCCAAGTAGTGGGTTCTCAGCTCGGGATTACCTTAAACCATGATCCAAGGCACAGTTGGGGCACTGCTCTTTGAGCAGGGACCGCACAAGTGGCAGATCTGTGGAGACCCCTCCTTCCTCCTCTGGGAAGAGCAGTGTGGGAGTGCATGCAGGAATCTGTTGAGTTTAGGGAGTGCATGCAGGAATCTGTTGAGTTTAGAGACTCCAAATGGGGCCATGCACAGGAGATAGAAATGCTTGGTCAGCAGCTGGGTGAGTGTAAGGGCCTACTTAGCCAGAGCAAATCCATCTCGGTTGAACAGCCATTTTGTTGTTTGTGCAGTAAAACATAAACTGACCCTGCCACCCCCCTCCACCCCCAGAGGAACTTACTTAGAAGCAAGTCCGGGAAACCAGTAAAATATGGTCGACCAGTCCCTGATAACAGAGCCCAGAATACAAGGACGAGTCAGGCCAGGTGGAGACGTCCAATCAGTAAAGCACATATACTATCTCCCTAACTACCAAAGAATGTGGGCCCCACCTTTTGGGTGCCAATTCTGACCAAGATGATAGGCTAGTTCAAATAGCTACTATAGGGTGAATTGTAATTCAATTGGCCACCTGTGTGTGACCTAGCATGACTGTGCAGCTTTCTCTGTGTGTTACAATCTCATTGGCCACCTGTGTGTGGCCAGGCTCAACCACATAGCCTTTGCTCTATATAAGTTAGTCTGTGAGGCTGGGAGGGGTCACGCTCTCTGTAAGAAATGGCCCTGACCGGTCGGTTTGATACTGGCGCGAAATAAAGCTTTGCTTGACCTTCACTATGTATCAGTCTCGCTCCTTTGATCACGGACCCCATCAGTGAGCACAGAGTGTGGCTGGAGAACAAGGAGATGGAAGGGCTTGACAGCTTTTCTCTGAGGGTGCACTGAGGAGTGGGGCCCTGAGCTCTTGGCTCCTACAGGGTCGGAGATTGGGAGACCTCCATTTTCATCCCCATCCTCCAAAGCTCTACAGAAAGCATTCAGGGAACAAAAGCTACCAAGAGCAAACCCAAGCAGATTACTTAGCCTAGCCCCTGGCAAGGGTGGTGCAATTCTGCCTTGGGTAAAAACATTTGAGAATCACTGCAACAGGCTCCTCCCCCAGAAGATCAGCAAGAACATCCAGCCAAGGCCAAGTTCATCGATCAGTGAGAACTGTAGAACTCCAGATCTAAGGGAAAGCAACAGAATTCGTGGCTTTTTTTTACCATGATCTTTAGTCTTTCAAAGTTAAATTTTTTAAATTTTATTTTTTCTTATTTTATTTTTAAAATTTTTCCTCTTTCCTCTTTTAACGTTTTTTAACTATTTTTATTTTATAAATACCTTTTTAAAAATCTTTTTCAATTTTTATTGTTATAGTCATATTTTATATCTTCATTGTATTTAACCTTCTTTCTTATATACATATAGGGTTTTTTTTTTTTCTTTAAAAATTTAGGATACAACTTCTTCTAATAGATCAAAATATACCCTGAATCTGGCACATAGCTTTGTCCTAGCCTCCAGCCTGGTCACATTTTTCCCTCTTTTTTGTTTTTTCTCTTTTTTCAACCAACTTCTTATCTCATCAATTCATTTTTTAGGATCTTTTTAAACTTTCATCTTTACAGTCATATTCCATCCCTTCATTTTATTTACCCTTATTTTTGTATATACAAAAGTTTTTCATTCTTTAAAATTTTGGGAGGTAGTTTCTCCTAACAGACCAAAATACACCCTAAATCAAGTGTGTAGCTCTGTTCTATTTACCTGTCATATATATATATATATATATATATATATAATTCCCCCCCCCCTTTCTTCTCTCTCCAGTTTTGGGTCTCTTCTGATTTGGTTAGTGTATATTTTTCTGGAATAGTGTCATTCCTACCCTTTAAGCATTTTGTTCTCTCATTCATCTATTCTTACCTGGATAAAAAGACAAGGCAGAAAAACTCACCACAAAAAAAAGAACAAAAGGCAGCACTGATGGCTAGGGACCTAATCAATATGGACATTAGTAATATGTCAGAACTAGAGTTCAGAATGATGATTATCAAGGTGCTAGCTGGGCTTGAAAGAAGCATGGAAGATATTAGAGGATTTCTTTCTGGAGAAATAAAATCCCTTTCTGGAGAAATGAAAGAACTAAAATCTAACCAAGTTGAAATTGAAAAACATATTAATGAGCTGCAATAAAAAATGGAGGTTCTTACTACTAGGATAAATGAGGCAGAAGAGAGAATTAGTGATTTAGAAGGCCAAATGATAGAAAATAAAGAAGCTGAGCAAAAGAGAGACAAAAAACTACTGGATCATGAGGCGAGAATTTGAGAGATAAGTGATACCATAAGATGAAACAATATTAGAATAATTGGGATCCCAGAAGAAGAAGAAAGAGAGAGGGGGGCAGAAGGTATATTGGAGCAAATTATAGCAGAGAATTTCCCTAATTTGGCAAAGGGAACAAGCATCAAAATCCAGGAGACACAAAGAATCCCCCTCAAAATCAATAAAAATAGGTCCACACCCCATCATCTAATAGCAAAACTTACAAGTCCCAGTGACAAAGAGAAAATCCTGAAAACAGCTCAGGACAAGAGGTCGGTAACCTACAATGGTACAAATATTAGATTAGGAGCAAACCTATCCAGAGACCTGGCAGGCTATAAAGGACTGGGATGATCTATTCAGAGCACTAAATGAGAAAAAAATGCAACCAAGAATACTATATCCAGTTAGGCTGTCATTGAAAATAGAAGAAGAGGGGTGCCTGGGTGGTTCAGTTGGTTTGGCAACTGCCTTCAGCTCAGGTCATGAGCCCAGAGTCCCAGGATTGAGTCCCACATTGGGTTCCCAGCTCCATGGGGAGTCTGCTTCTCCCTCTGACCTTCTCCCTCCTCATGCTCTCTCTTACTCTCTCTCAATAAATAAATAAAATCTTAAAAAAAAATAAAATAGAAGGAGAGATTAAAAAGCTTCTAGGACAAACAAAAACTAAAAGAATTTGCAAACACCAAACCAGCCCTACAGGAAATTTTGAAAGGGGTCCTCTAAGCAAAGAGAGAACCTAACAGTAACAGACCAGAAAGGAACAGAGACAATATATGGTAATAGTCACCTTACAGGCAATACTATGGCACTCAATTCATATCTTTCAGTAGTTACCCTGAATGTAAATGGGCTAAATGCCCCCAATCAAAAGACACAGGGCATCAGAATGGATAAAAAAACAAAACCCATCAATATACTGGGTTTTAGACCCAAAGACACCTCCAGATTTAAAGTGAGGGGGTGGAAAACAATTTACCATGCTAATGAACATCAAAAGAAAGCTGGGGTGGCAATCCTTATATCAGATCAATTAGATTTTAAGCCAAAGACTATAATAAGAGATGAGAAAGGACACTATATCATACTCAAAGGGTCTGTCCAATAAGAAGATCTAACAGTTATAAATATTTACACCCCTAACATGGAGCAGCTAACTATATAAACCAATTAATAACAAAATCAAAGAAACACATCAACAATAATACAGTAATAGTAGGGGACATTAACACCCCCTTCACTGAAATGGACAGATCATCTAAGCAAAAGATCAACAAGGAAATAAAGGCTTTAAATGAAAACACTGGACCAGATGGACATCACAGATATATTCCGAACATGCCATCTCAAAACAACAGAATACACATTCTTTTCTAGTGCCCGTGGAACTTTCTCCAGAACAGAGCACATCCTGGGTAACACATCAGGGTCTCAACTGGTACCAAAAGACTGGGATCATTCCCTGCATATTTTCAGGCCATATTGCTCTGAAACTAGAACTCAATCACAAGAGGAAAGTTGGAAAGAACTCAAATACATGGAGGCTAAAGAGCATACTACTAAAGAATGAATGGGTCAACCAGGAAATTGAAGAATTTTAAAAATTCATGGAAACAAATGAAAATGAAAACACAACTGTTCTAAATCTTTGGGACACAGCAAAAGCAGTCCTGAGAGGAAAGTATATAGCAATACAAGCCTTTCTCAAGAGACAAGAAAAGTCTCAAGTACACAACCTAACCCTACACCTAAAGAACCAGAGAAAGAACAGCAAAGAAAGCCCAAACCCAGCAGGAGAAGAGAAATAATAAAGATCAGAGCAGAAAGAAATCAATGAAATAGAACAAACCAATGACACTGAGAGCTGGTTCTTAGAAAGAATAGATAAGATTGATAAACCCCTGGCCAGACTTATAAAAAGAAAAGCGAGAGGACCCAAATTAATAAAATAATGAATGAAAGAGAGATCACAACCAACACCAAAGAAATACAAAGAATTATAAGAACATATTATGAGCAACTATACACTAGCAATCTGGAAGTTATGGATGCATTCCTAGAGACACATAAACTACTAAAACGGAACCAGGAAGACATAGAAAACCTGAACAGACCCATAACGAGAAAGGAGATTGAAACAGTCATCAAAAATATCCCAACAAACAAGAGCCCAGAGCCAGACTGTGTCTGGGGAAGTCTACTAAACATTTAAAGAAGAATTAATGCCTATTCTCCTGAAACTGTTCCAAAAAATAGAAATGGAAGGAAAACTTCCAAACTCATTTTATGAGGCCAGCATCACCTTGATCCCAAAACCAGACAAAGACCCCATCAAAAAGGAGAATTATAGACCAATATCCTTGATGAACATGGATGCAAAATTTCTCACCAAAATAATAGCCAAAGGATCGAATAGTACATTAAAAGAATTATTCACCATGACCAAGTGGGATTTATTCCTGGACTGAAAGTTTGGTTCAACATTGGCAAATCAATCAATGGGATACAATAGATTAATAAAAGAAAGAACAGAAACTATATGATACTCTCAATAGATGCTGAAAAAGCATTTGACAAAGTAAAACATACTTCTTTAATCAAAACTCTTCACAGCGTTCTAAAACTCAACACAGTGTTCTCAAACTCAACACACACAAAACAGATAATCATGTCAAAAAATGGGCAGAAGACATGAACAGACACTTCTCCAATGAAGACATACAAATGGCTATCAGACACATGAAAAAATGTTCATCATCAGTAGCCATCAGGGAGATTCAAATCAAAACCACATTGAGATACCACCTTATAACAGTTAGAACGGCCAAAATTAACAAGACAAGAAACAATGTGTGTTGGAGAGGATGTGGAGAAAGGGGAACCCTTTTACACTGTTGGTGGGAATGCAAGTTGGTGCAGCCACTTTGGAGAACAGTGTGAAGATGCCTTAAGAAATTAAAAATAGGGCTTCCCTATGACCCTGCAATTGCACTACTGGGTATTTACCCCAAACATAGAGATGTAGTGAAAAGAAGGGATTTATGTGCATTGATTTTAATTTTTAATTTTTAAAATTTCTTTTCTGTGAAAAAAGAAAAGAAATTTAAAAAATTAAAAATTAAAAAAAAACCTCTTCACAGTGTAAGCGTAGAGGGTACACACCCAATATCATCAAAGCCATCTATGAAAAACACACAACAGATATTATTCTCAATGGGGAAAAACTGAGAGCTTTTTTGCTAAGGTCAGGATCACAGCAGGGCTTTCCACTATCACCACTGCTATTCAACATAGTACTAGAAGTCCTAGCCTCAACAATCAGACAACAATAAGAAATTAAAGTCATCTGAATCAGCAAAGAAGAAGTCAAACTCTCAATCTTCGCAGACGATATGATACTTTATGTGGAAAACCCAAAAGACTCCACTCTAAAACTGTTAGAACTCATACAGGAATTCAGTAAAGTGGCAGGATATAAAATCAATGCATATAAATCAGTTGCATTTCTATATACCAACAGCAAGACAGAAGAAAGAGAAATTAAGGCATTGATCCCACTTACAATTGCACCCAAAACCATACCATAGCTGGGAATAAACCTAACGAAAGAGGCAAAGAATCTTTGCCCAGATAACTATAAGGTACTTATGAAAGAAACTGAGGAAGATATGAAATGGAATGGAATGGAAAAACGTTCCATGTTCATGGGACTGGAAGAATAAATATTGTGAAAATGTCTATGGTACCTAAAGTAATCTACACATTTAATGCAATCCATATCAAAATATCAATTTTTTTTCAAAGAAATGGAACAAGTAATCCTATAATTTTTATGGAAGTAGAAAAGATCCTGAATAGCCAGAAGAATGTTGAAAAAGAAAACCAAAGTTGGTGGCATCATAATTCCAGACTTCAAGCTCTATTACAAAGTGGTCATCATCAAGACTGTATGGTACTGGCACAAAAACAGACACATAGGTCAATGGAACAGAATAGAGAGCCCAGAAATGGACCCTCAACTCTATGGTGAACTATTCTTCAACAAAGCAGGAAAGAATGTCCAATGGAAAAAAGACAGTCTCTTCAACAAATGGTGCTCGGATAACTGGATAGCCAGATGCAGAAGAATGAAACTGGACCATTTCCTTCACCACACACAAAAATAAACTCAAAATGGATGAAAGACATCAATGTGAGACAGGAATCCATAAAATCCTTGAGGAGAACACAGGCAGCAACCTCTTCAACCTCAGCCACAGGAACTTCTTCCTAGAAACATCGCCAAAGGCAATGAAAGCAAGGGCAAAAATAAACTATTGGGACTTTATCAAGATCAAAAGCTTTTGCACAGCAAAGGAAACAGTTAACAAAACCAAAAGACAACTGACAGAATGGGAGAAGATATTTGCAAAGGACATATCAGATAAAAGGTAGTATCCAAAATCTATAAAGAACTTACCAAATCAACATCCAAAGAACAAAGAATCCAATCAAGAAATGGGCAAAAGACATGAATAGACATTTCAGCAAAGACATCCAAATGGCCAACAGACACATGAAAAAGTGTTCAACATTGCTCAGTATCAGGGAAATACAAATCAAAACCATAGTGAGATACCACCTCTGACCAGTCAGAATGGCTAAAATTAACAAGTCAGGAAACAAGAGGTGTAGACAAGGAAGCAGAGAAAGGGGAACCCTCCTACACTGTTGGTGGGAATGCAAGCTAGTGCAGCCACTCTGGAAAACAATATGGAGGTTCCTCAAAAAGTTGAAAATAGAGCTATCCTATAACCCAGCAATTGCACTACTTGGTATTTACCCTAAAGATTCAAATGTAGTGATCTGAAGGGGCACATGCACTTGAATGTTTATAGCAGCAATGTCCACAATAGCCAAACTATGGAAAGGACCTAGATGTCCATTAACAGATGAATGGATAAAGGAGATGTGAGATATATATATATATATATATATATATAATTGAATACTATGCAAGCATCAAAAGAAACAAAATCTTGCCATTTGCAATGATGTGGATGGAACTAGAGGGTATCATGCTAAGTGAAATAAGTCAATCAGAGAAAAAGAATTATCGTATGATCTCTCAGATATGAGGAATTTGAGAGGCAGAGTGAGGAGTCATGCGGGGTAGGGAGGGAAAAAATGAAACAAGATGGGATTGGGAGGGAGGAAAACCAAACTGAGGGTTGCTGGGGGGTTGGGGGGTAGGAATAAGGTGGCTGGGTTATGGACATTGGGGAGTGTATGTGCTATGGTGAGTGCTATGAGATGTGTAAACCTGGCGATTCACAGACCAGTACTCCTGGGGCAAATAATACATTATATGTTACTTTAAAAAAAAACAACAACTATGAGTTACTCTTGTATATGAAACACCTAGCCTTCAACTGATAAATTTCCAGTGCGAGTTGCAATACCAAAACCACTGCTTAGTAACCCTAAAGCTAGACTACAAAGTCCCTGTAGGCTGGGATCTTTGTTTTGTTCACTGATATATCCTAAGCACCAAGAAGAGTCCCTGGCACACAGGCACTCAATATTTATTCAATGAATTCAAATACACTCAAAGCCCTAGTTAAAGAAAATAAAAATACATAGTATATCACCAAACATACCGTTAGAATCATAGATTAAAAGTATTAGTGTAGGGTGCCTGGGTGGCTCAGTCGGTTAAAGATCTGCCTTCGGTTCAGGTCATGTTCCCAGGGTCCTGGGATCAAGTCCTGCATCAGGGTCCTGCTCAGCAGGGAGCCTGCTTCTCCCTCTCCTGCTGCCTGCTACTCCCCCTGCTTGTGCTCCCTTTCTGTCAAATAAATAAATAAACAAAAATCTTTTAAAAAAATTATTGTGTAATTGGAATTAAGCATATATGTTTCTATAATATAAATACATTTTCAATCCTTAGTTATTGAGCAGATTACCTATGGTGTGTTTGGTTCTGCTGTTCAGTGAAACTACAGAATGTCCTCTGTCAGGCTAAGCCAGCAACAAGTAGGCAGAGACTCAGATTACACTCCAAAGTCAAAAGAAATTATATCTGGATAATTTGTCATTTTAGATTATTGCCACCTCTTCTCTTTTTTGTTATCACTGGTAACTCTCTCTGCTGAAAGTATTGGGGTTAGAGGTGAAGTCAGGAACATGGTCTGGTATTCTCACAAGACTAAAAAAATATGTCTAGATAAGTCTTTACCCAGGAAAAATAATAAGTCACTTCCCCTTTTTCTCAAAACCAACCAAAAGTGACAGAATCAAAACAGTATTCTTCACACTTTCTGGTGGGGATCCTTTTTGATGCTCATTCTAATTTTAGCTCATTTGTTTTGTGACTGTAATGACTATCTTTTGGTGATGGGGCATACCCACAATCTCTACAGGACTGCTGGGTTGGCCTCCAGAAAGAGGAATAAGAATGAACCTTATCCTAAAATAATTTAGCAGTGGATCTGGTTTTGGAATTTCTCTCATAGAAGAATAGGGCTGAAGACTAACAGCAAGAAGATGGGTGTTTACTGAGACCCTCATGTGTCTGATGCTATGCCAAAAATCATTAAGAGCATGAAATCTAGGGTGAAATAGTCTATAATACTTAATAAAATGTTCTTTCCTATGTGAGGATGAATGCATCAGCCTGGGTGTTATTTAATAAACATATAATCATCATCTTCTTACTCTCCTTCCTCCCCAAATAAACTTAGAACAATAAAACAGTCATTCCAGCCACTCCAGCTTTGTGGAGCTTGCCTTTCTTTTTATACCTGGAGAAACTTTTAACACTTGAAGATTATTCTGTCTTATATTTTTGAATTGTTTCATGTATATATATCAATTTTATATCAGTTATGAAATTATAAGCTTCTTAAAGACAGACACACATTTTTGTGGATGTTCTCTGCCACTTAGGGCAAGGTCTATTGTTGGTGCTCAATACAAACTTTTGGATTCAACTTCCAGGCAAGATAAAATCATAAATTTACAATTTGAGACACACATGAATAATACATGGCAATAGAAGCTAAAATATAACAAGAGAACACTTTGAATAGTACTTCAAATATTGTAAACATTTTCATGTTCCAGAAAGGGATTACAGACACAAAGTTGTTCCAGGTCCAACGTGGGCAGAACTGTTCAGGATTCAGAACAGAGAGCAGGGCAAGAAATGGTGGCAGGAATGAAGATCTCCCACCTGTGAAGTTCCCATCCCTGTTGCTATCTGGGTTCTCAGTTTGTATGATGCTGCTTTTCTAAGAAGGCAATAGGAAATAAATACAGTCTCACAGCAAGGACCAGGCCAATCACCAGCTTGTTCACAGGCTAGATCTATGGTATCTTCACATCACTGCAAGACTAGGACACTGAGCTGCCACCATAGAACTGATAAAATATGCTGGCAAATGCATTTTAACTATTGTCTATAAAGATGATATTCATTTTTACGCCCAAAAAAGGTGGAATTAAAATTCTCTAAAATGATAAGGAAGATGGAGAAAGGTGTTCAACAAGTATTAAAATGTGCTAAGATCCATTTCTTGTTAGGGAAGAAGATGGACATATTAATCAATTTCATGCTTTAGGGAAAAAAAAATAGGAAAGCATGTTATAGAGTAAAAATACAATCTATGTCCAAACAAGAAGAAGAAGTAAACAGAAAACCCAAGTGAGATGGCAGAAATAGGTTCAACTGTATCAGTAATCACAATAAATGCACATTGATAAAATTCACCTATTATTTAATCAGATTGAATTAAAAACCATAAACTTTCTTAAGGACATACACTTCAAAACAAAACACAGAAAGGTTGAAAAACAAGACAGAAAGAAAAAAAAAATTATCCCAGGTAGATATAAACTAAAAGAAGACTAGTTTATCAATTACTATCAGATGAAATATTTAAATAAAACCCATTAATATATAAAGGGAATAATCCACCAAGAACATACATCAATCACAAGCTATGTGCATTTAACAATATAGATTAGAAATTGAAAATAAAAATTGAATAAGAAGAAGAATGGAAAATTCAATCAGAGTCTTGACAGAAAAATGTCATGTTCAGAATATTATAACAGAAGATAATTGAATGAATAGACTATTTACAGAGATGAATATAGGATTAAAAGAACAAGAGGGAATGGTAAGGACCAAAGAACCAGCAACAGTGGGAAGCCATGACTCCCCAAGGACCTGAGGGAACAGTATTGTTGGGGCTCAGTGACAGAGCAGTGGAAGAGGGGTTGCCCAGAATGAGTTCCTATCCTTGAGGATGGCTGACCCCTGATGGGACAAGGAGGTTAGTGAAACCCACTGACCAAACCTAACCAGAAATTAGAGGGCAAGGGATTGGGGCAGAGGACTAACAGTGGATTTTTTGTTTTTGAAATTTATAATTTCATATTAGCAGATCTTTCTTTATGAGTATCCATAGACCATAGGGCAAATGGAGAATAATCAGCACAACAATCGTAGTGAGATTCCCAACAAGTAGAGAGTATACATTCTTTCTGAGTGTATTTGTAATGCACTATTTATAAAAGCTTATACTATGTCACAAGAGGACCAAATGTTAAATAATTGATATTACATGGAACACAATGCAATTCAATTAGAAATCTGCCTTAAAAGATAGATTTATATGTGTAGATACAAAATGATCTTCAAGATCTATTTCCAAGTGAAACAAACAAGGTGTAAAGCAGTATCTACATTATACTAATATTTGTATAAAATCATCTGTCTCTGCTGATATTTACAGAGAAAATGCCTGGATACCTAAAAAACTATTAATAGTGGTTGCTCATGGAATGGGAAGATAATTTATTTTTGTGGGGAGAGGATTCTGAATGTTTTATACTATTTGTACCATTACTTAAAAAAAAAAAAGGCCTAGTTTAAAAATGTTGAATGGAATATGTTATCCTCAATTTCTTTTTAGTCCATACTCAAGGCAGATTTCCTAGCTAATTTTATAGCATGTAGGGTATTAACCCAAAATAAAATAGCTACCGTGGCTTACACTATGCTATGCCAAATTTCCACTTACACTCCCTCATTTATTTTTTCCTACATGGAAAACAATATTATAATTCCAATGTGCCTCTTTCCATTGACCCCTAAGTTGAGGTGACTTCTGAAAAAATAAAAGCTGAGCTCTTGAACATAAACAACATTCCTGTGACCTCTAAATGTACATGCTTTGCTGTTGAGAATTCCTACTAGGGATGTAGTAATTTATAGAGCAGTTAAACAGAAACAATACAGAGGACAAATAAAATAACCAGAACCAAAAACTAAACATTAACACAACCCACTAAAATGAATGTCAAGAATGGGACACCTAAATTACTGTGTATGTTTTTAAGCCAAACTCCCCCTAGTCTAAAACAGTTAACTGAGCATGCTACCATACCTGACAGATAGTCATTAACAGAGGGCCTCAAGTGTCAATAGCAAAGTACTACCTCATTTGACATTTCAAGTAATAGGGAAATTGAACAGAAAGCCCTGAAGCTAACATTTCTTTAACAGACTTCTTTATATGGGAAAGAATCTACACTGATGCTCACTACTTTTAGAATTCATACACAGACTCAGATACATGGGTCAGGGAGAATGGGCCTGGGTGTATACACAGAGCTGCCAATCAATTACTTGATTTATTTGTCTACAAAGCTATAAAATGACAATGAATGTTCCTTATTGGCTTATTTCAGAGGGGTCTTAAGGTGAGGCATCCTGGCTATGTGTGTAAGTCAGCTCTGCACTAAGCAGATGGGGTCAGAGTGGTCAGCTCACAGATATGTGATGGCCTGGGGCAGAGCCCCTCAGCAAACTCCAGTTTTTCCTCTCTCACCTGGTACATAGGACTTGCAAGCTTGGCTGGGTGTCCCCTCAGGTTTCCTTGCATACTCCACCATATCAAGGCCTTACCCTGATAAAAACTTGGGGGCTCCGGTGGTTAATAGCATGGGTTTGGGAGTTAGGAAGGACCCCTGGATTGGAGACCCAACAAGCTTGCTACCCTCTTTGCTCCCTCTTGATCACACTCTCCGTCCTCCAACCTTGTCCATCCAGCTTTCTGCCCTCTGGCTTCCTGTTGGATTTGGCCAGTGGGAGCCCTGATAGGAGACAAGTGGGAAAGAGAGAGCTAAGTGAGACTGGCCCTGGCTGTGTCCCTCCACAGACAATCGCTGCTCCTCTCAAAGCAGCTTCTACACACACTACTTTCTCCTTACTTCTCTCTGGGAGCTACTCTTTCCTCTTGATAGTTTGATCAAGTCCCAGCCCCAGTTTACTGTACATTTCCTCGTGGTCCCCCACTCTGTATCCTCACTTCACTGTGCTCTCTGAAACAAACAATTCCTCCTTGGATTATCTGCCTTCAAGTTTGCCAGCTGTTTCTGGTTGAAAGCCAAGCTGATATGTTCCTCTTCACTACTTATTAGCTGCATAGACTTGAGCAGATCATTTAACTCCTCTTAGCTTGAGTGTCCTCATTCACAAACTATGAATATATACCTCCTTAGAGAAGTCCATAAGGCAACATAGGTGGCACTTAGTAAATGTGCTTCTACCTCCATCTCTCTGAGGGGCTAAAAGACTTCCTGGTAGCTGCACACAGCACCTAATGGGCCAGACCTCCCTGGAATTAAGGTGATTTCACTTCTCTGACAGTGAGTGCCGCCAGAAGCTCCCGCTCCTGTGTTCCACAGAAACCTCTCCTGTGATTTCTAGATCTTTCTGTCTCACTATCGCCACTGGAATGGCTCAGAGGTACCCTGAAATCCAATACAGCCATGACAAAACTCATGTTTTTCCCTCCTAAACTTTCTCACCAGGTCCTCTAGTTCAGTAAATAACATCACCATCAATCTAGTTTTTAAAGTTAGCTATTTGGGAGTCATTCTTGACAACCTTCTGTTTCCTATAACCAACAAGCTGCAATGCTTGTCAATTCTGTCTCCTGTGGTATCTGTGGAATTTGTCTGTTATGCCTTAAGCCTGATGCCACATCCATCACGCAGGCCTGCATTATTTTCTCAGCAGGACCATTGTTACAGCCTCCTCCAGGACTCTCTGTGTCCCCTCTTGCCCCTTCTAGTCCAGACCCAACAGAGCAACCAGACTCTTATTTTTTTATGTGATTTTTAAATTTTTTATTAACATGTAATGTATTATTTGCTCCAGGGGTACAGGTCTGTGAATCGTCGGGCTTACACATTTCACAGCACTCACCATAGCACATACCCTCCCCAATGTCCATAACTCAGTCACCCTATACCTACCCCCCACCACCCTCCAGCAACCCTCAGTTTGTTTCATGAGATTGAGTCTCTTATGGTTTGTCTCCCTCCCGATCCCATCTTGTTTCATTTTTTTCCTTCCCTACCCCCTACAACCTCCTGCCCTGACTCTCAAATTCCTTGTATCAGAGAGATCATATGATAATTCAGACTCTTCTTTTAGAAATGTATATCTTAAGACAAAACAAACCCTCACATCTAGTAACTCCCTGTTCCTTTGACTCCAGCCATGATGGCTTCTCAGTTTCTTGATGTTGACATGCTTTTTCCTATTTCTGGACCTTCTCACAAACCATTCCTTCTGCCTAGAATGCTTCCTTTCCCTGACCCTTCACATGTGGCTGATTCCTACTTACCCTTCAGAACTGTAAACTTCATCACTTCTTCACAGCCACCTTCCACCCTACCCTGGACCTGGTCAGGTTCTGCTATCATAAAGTCTCTTAAAAATCTTAATTCTTTGTAGACCTTATCTAGAAGAGTTCTAGAACAGAAGCTCCATGCTGGAGTTCATCATTGGTTGCCTAACCTCACCCAATGCTTTCCATGTAGTTGGCATTCTTTAAGTAGCTGTCAAATTATGGATGAATAAATGCATATTAATGTTGGTCGGGACTATACCCAACTTTACCATTCCCTCCTCCACCCTGATTTGAACTGCTGGTGAGCTGCACTGGGGCCCAATTCATGCCCTCTGGCCCTGCCCATACTGGCCTGACTCACCACTGAGATCTCTCACACCTCCATTAAAGCTGAGGAAACATGGATTATAAATCCTCATAGAAAACATTCCTATTTTCCCCCGACTCTTTTGTTATTACTATTATTATAAAAATAATGTGCTCACTGAGAAAACCTGGCAAAGTTCAAAAATATAAAAAAGGACCAAAAAAATTCTCTCAAAATCTCAGCATCCAGGACAGTGTCTTTTTTAAATGTCTGGTAAATTTGTGTGGCATTTTAGCAGATTTCCTACCTATAATTCAACTTGAAATTCTTTTATCCTGAACTAACAACCCACATATCTAGCACAAGGTTTATTATGCTCTCCCCAGTTAGAGAAGGTTCTGTGAGACATAAATAATAAATCCCAAAGTACAGACTGCTGAGCTATAAAAGAAAAACATCTGAATGATGCATTTAGTTTGATGTCATTGTTTGTTGATAAACTGAAACTCTTCTCCATTAATATATTTACTTTTCACAATAGGGAAAATAATGGGCTACAAGTACCATATTTCAACTACGTTCTAACTTTCCATTAAACTAATAAACTTAAAAAATGGTCTTGAGCCTTTTTTTCTTCTTCTGCTTCTTAACTACTAAAGGGCAAAAATGCACCCTCTGAGAACCTCATCAATACTTCCACTATAGGTCACATTTCCTGGGGAGTCTCTCTATTTGCCAGTTCTCCTGCCTCTACAGATCTTACTAATCATTGATCCTATGTTTTCATATATTAAGAAAATCATAATTCTTCGGTGACAGATTTAGTTTCAGAATATCATTGGCAGTATTTGGATATCTGCAAAGATTTAGAATACAAGTATAGGACATTAGGGAGCAAAATTTAAGACTGGCTTGAGAAAACTCCAGTGGAAAAGTGGGCAACAAGGTTTCAAACTCTACTAGGGAGCAATATGAGAAAGCTCTAAGGCTAACCAGTAACACTAGCCTCTCTTGTTTAAAGAACTCAATGAGGGGTTTGTTACTGAACAGTTAGCCTGAAAAGTCTACCTCAGCCAGACACATGTGAGCATGTGAACCACTCTTGAAAAATCTGCACAGAGAACAATTCATTTTTGCATCTAGGACTCTGGCTCTGAGCCTAGAACTGTTTTCATACCCACTCACCTCTGGAATTTTTCATGATAACCTTGTAACATCTTTTTACTTGACAAGTAAATTGCTTCTACCTTGAGAACAAGCACTTTAAAGAAGTTGAAGTTAAAAGACCCTCCCCCTCAGGAGTACACATTTCAGAAAACAATGATACAGTCGCTGGCTTATTTAGCAATCCATTGTAATGAAACAGGACCTCGAGAAGAAGAGCTGAAGATAAAACGAATGTATCTTGTAACATCAAATTATGCAGAGATATAGAAGTAGCATAATAAGGGAAGAGAAAAAAGGGAGAAGAAAGGAAGTTAGAGGATTGTTTTATCGAAGCAGCATTTTGGCTTTTGAGAAGAAGGAAAGGCTGGTCCTATCGTATCTTAAGTATATGTAAACAACAATAGACTAGTCTTTCAGAAACCAGACCCACATGTGGAGCCACATGGGTCCTATAACAGGAACTGTGCTCGGCCAAACACCAGCACCTGGACTAGGGCCAACTGAGGGGTAAGGCTCAGCATTCTCAGGTTGGGGTGAGTACAGACTCATCCCTGAGAGTGAGTGCCTCCGTAGGTGTTAAGCCCTGAGAACCTCACTCACCTCACCCTAGTTCAGGTGCTGCCACATGCTCGGTGATAACACCCCTGGGATACTTTTTTTCACAGTAATCGCTTATATTTTATTTCACTGAAGTCATACAGCGACCCTAGGAATTAGCTATATAATCACCCTCATGTTGCAGACAAGGAAACTGAAGCTCAGGGTTAAATGGTTGACCCAAGTCCTCCACCAATAAGTAGGGTGTCAGGACTTGAATGGAGGCCTTCCCACTTCAGCCCTGGCAGTCTTCTTCAGTACCCCATGCGTGTGCTACTTGGGAAAGTTTATCTCTGGACTCCAAGGGTATGCCTTCCAGCAAGCATCAACAAAATTTTCAATATACAGTTTCATGAACACAAACTGAAAATACTTTGAAGTCACAATAAAGTTTCTAGCTATTCATCCAAACTATTTAGAACCAGCACCAAGAATGATACATTTATGCCAAAAAAAATCCTTAATCTATGTTCGGTAATATATAGACATACTTTGTATGGCTTTTGAACAAGACTTCATTATTCCCTTAAAAAGTCCACTCTGTAGTATCCAAACTCATGATATTCCCCTATAAAATAAAGAAACAAACAAGCAACCATCTAAATAAAATGTTGACATGGAAATAATATGACTCACTGTTGTCTAATCCAACACTGTTGCAAAAGGAAATAAGGAATTCTGGCTATATGCTTGTGGTTTTATTTAAATTATTCTAATATATTTTTTATTGAAATACTACTCAAAAAATTTTTAACCTAAAACCACTTCACAATATACTACAAAAAATAATATTTTTTTAAATTTCTGGGAAGTGGAGTTGTTCCGTGAAAAGCAGTTTTCGAATAAAAAAAAAAGTGGAGGGTAGATTCAGTACTTGTATTTTCCAGGTAAATAAATAGACCCAGCTAAGAGAAGTGGCCTGTCCAAGGCCACTTAGTAGCAGGGCCAGACTGCTTTCCTTGAACCTTGATGCCTCCTGATAATACAGTGGGAAATTTTGCTTTCATGCTGAAAACGAATCAGAAATATTGTGCAACTCAGATGTCTATTTTCTTAAACATGTGTAATAACATTTATCTACTGTTGAAATCTTCCCCCAACTCCCATCAGTTTAAAGGGATATGACACTTAAAACAAATTTCCTCATGATATTTAGATTCCCTAAGCTTTTTGTGCAATGAAAAAAAATTGTTACAAAAAAAAGAGATCACAAAAAGGAATTATAAATTTTCTCACAGATAATTGCCTTTTTTCTTTTCTTCCTGTGCTGATACTTACTCCTGGATGACTTTCTTATAATACTGAAACTCATCAAATATCATCCTTGCTTACTTTTCCACTGGGTGCTTCCATGACTGGTATTGGGATGGGAAGGGATGGAAGAGAGGGGATGGGAGAGAGAACCAATTCTCTAGACAGCAAGCAATTGTAGCTCGGTGTTTGTAGCAATGAAGGTGGAGTAGTTTTTGATGCTAGGGCAGACGTAGAAAAAGAATGTGTACACACAGATACACAGACACATGCATGTATGTATCCCCAAGGGACATTTATATGCATTATCTTATTTGGTTTTCACAAGAACTTAGGAGGTAGGTATTATTGTTATCACCAGTTTTTACATGATGAAACTGACTTGGCCCAACGACTGACCTAAGATCACATAGGTAGTAGGTGACAGAACCAGGATCTACAGTGAGGCTGTCTGACTCCAAAAACCCACAAGAAGGAAAATTTCCTCTCTTCTGTTTCTGGATAAACAAAATAACAAGGAGAAGGAATGGTCAATCTATATCAGGAACAAGTAATCCCATAATGACTGAAGTTCTTTAGAAGTCCTGTCTTTTTTTTTTTTTTAAAGATTTTATTTATTTATTTGACAGAGAGAGATCACAAGTAGGCAGAGAGGCAGGCAGAGAGAGAGAGAGGAGGAAGCAGGCTCCCTGCAGAGCAGAGGGCCCGATGCGGGGCTCGATCCCAGGACCCTGGGATCATGACCTGAGCCGAAGGCAGAGGCTTTAACCCACTGAGCCACCCAGGCGCCCTGTCTTTTTTATTTAAAGTCTCCAGGATATAGAAGGCCACTGTGGTAAGGCACATTCTTTATGGAACTAATTTAAGAGCAAGAAAAGACACTGAGAAAAGGGAAGAGAGGGAATGGGCAGTAATAAGAGTATCATCAAAAGCAGAAACAGAATGACTTAATAGTAGTAATTATAGTTAAAAAATAAATTGTGACCTACTATTGATCGTTTCACTGCTGAGTTCTACAAAACCTTGATAGTTGCCTGGATCAACCTTGTATTGCTGTTTTCAAAGGCACGTGGGAGAAAGGTGAAATAGTCAAGTCAATGAAAGACAAGTATGAGCAGCATTTTAAAAGACAAGAAGTCTTTACAAACTGGAGGTTCTTTGCATCGCAGACTCAAGTAAAGCAGTTGTTGCTTTTTTAATTGAGATAAAATCCACATAATGTACACTAACTATTAACTTCCTAAAAAATGTACAATTCATTGCATTGAGTGCATTCTCTCTGATGAGCAACCATCACAGAATCCAGACATTTTTCTTACCCTAAAAGTCAATCTGGCACCCACAGTAATACAGTTTTGCAGAAATACTGTGAGAAAAATCAGCAAAAAAAGAGAAAGTAAAACAAATGTTCTGGGGGAATGGCAAGAAGTGAGAAGTGGCTACTTAATAAACTTAAGAGAAACAACGTATTTAAAAAAAATCTTATTTAACAAATGTTTTGCTAAGCTTATAATGTTTAACATATTGTGCTAAGGGACAGATACTTTGTAAAAAAAATTTTTTTTCTGGCAAAGTGAACTTTATTGTGGTCCTGAGGTCAGGACTCTTCTCTCCAGGTCCTGCTAAAAGAAGATAATTGGGAGTAAGGGGCTCTTGTATTGTCCTCCCAACATCTCCATCACAGTCAGACCCAGAGGGAGAGCAGCCCAGGTGGGGGGACATCTTGGGTCCGCAGCACACCCTGAGGAAGTTCCATTCACAGACCCTCTCTCATTCACTGTGGCTGCAGGCCTTCCTGGCTCCTCATTTCTTGGATCCTGGCTTTGTAGGTCTGAGTGTGGGTTTGACCTTTCTCACAGGGCTCTTGTCTTTATGACTGAATCCACTGCTTCTCTGCTTTTTCCACTTCTTTTTTAGCAATGCTTGTGTCCTTCTGGGACACTAGCCTCATGATTTGCTGGACAGGGGCCCCTCCTCCAGGAACACATCCACATCAACATCATCTTCTTTCTCTTCCTAGGATAGATCTGAAATGTTCTAACATTCCTGGCCACTCAGGAACACAGGTCCAGAGCCAGTCTGGAGCTGAAAGTGACTGGAGTAGAAAGCTCACATCCCATTATGCTGATCATGGGAGGGAAAAGGTCTGAAGTGGGGCCTTGATGATAGGCTTCATCTTCTTGTCCTCTGGGCTTGCTGGGGGCAGAATCCCTATGATGTTCATTTCCCCTTTGGCTTTCTCCCAGAAGCAAATCATACTAAGCAACAGCTCAAAGTCCTTCTTCCCCTCTTTCTGGAGTATGAAGGTCCAAGTTCACTTCTTGTTTCGGTCACAGACTGAGAGCATGGCTGCTACAACTTTTGGCTGTGCTGTTCCTGCTGCTGCATTAGGATGTGGGAGGAAGCAAAAATGAAAACAATCTAGCTTTTCTCTTCAAACAAGTTTGCAGTCTAATGATGAATTTAGACATGTAACCAAATGGTATAGGTAAGTGAAAGAAAAGGGACTAGAGAGAGAAGTGTTATGATACCAAAGGAAGGTCATAGGAAGACCACTTGCTCTGTTCAAAGGAGAAAACCAGTGATGGTTTTTTCTTTAAGACTATGAAGCACAGGAAAGTACCAGGTAAACTGTGGAAATAGGAGAGTGGAATCCCCACTCTCCAGGTTAAAAATGAGGAAAGAAAGGAGCTAATTAGGGCTTCATGTTTTTGTCTTTGTGGTGTACAGATCCTGTCACAAGAAAGTGAAGGCCAAATCTGGGAAACTTAGGAGGGAGATGTGAAAAGAAGCTGTTGTTAGGCAATTTAGAGTTATAATGTCATCATTTAGAAAAGAAAAAGAGCATTAAAATATATATAAAAATAAGCAAGATTAAACAAGTATGGACACTAAAAAAATTAAAGTGGGATATAAGGAAGAATGCAATAGCACTGAAGATGTAAAGTATAGAATGGGCTCATGCTTTGAAAAGGAAAAAAATGTGACACTTGGAGACCAAGCTTCAAATTCCACCCATCTGAGAGGCAATAACAAATCCTGCTAGAGAAATCCTGATCTGTAAATATAGAAGTCGAATGTCTTTCCAGAAGATATGATGAAGGATCATCAGTGGAATGTGGGGGCTGAGGACCAAAAAAGTATGATAGGAAATTATCAAAGACCTCTTTTTTTTTTTTTTAAGATTTTTTTTTTATTTATTTGACAGATAGATCACAAGTAGGCAGAGAGGCAGGCAGAGAGAGACAGGAGGAGGAGGCAGGCTCCCTGCTGAGCAGAGAGCCCGATGCGGGACTCAATCCCAGGACCCCGAGATCATGACCCGAGCCGAAGGCAGAGGCTTTAACCACTGAGCCACCCAGGCGCCCCTATCAAAGACCTCTTAAAGGAGATGTACATTTATAAAAGAATAAATAACAAAATCTGAGTATTTTTTAAAGATTTTTAAAATTTGTTTGACAGAGAGATAAGG
This sequence comes from Lutra lutra, assembly GCF_902655055.1. Taxonomy (NCBI): domain Eukaryota; kingdom Metazoa; phylum Chordata; class Mammalia; order Carnivora; family Mustelidae; genus Lutra; species Lutra lutra. The sequence goes on along the minus strand of NC_062286.1, from coordinate 59,491,760 downwards.
AACACAAGTAGAGCAGCAGCAGAGGGAGAGGGAGAAGCAGGCTCTCTGCTGAGCAGAGAGCCCGATATGGGCCTCAGTTCCAGGACCCTAGGATCATGACCTGAACCGAAGGCAGCCACTTAACTGACTGAGCCACCCAGGCACCCCAACAAAATCTGAGTATTAAAATAATCATTCAGAGCCTATAGGATATAAAAGAATAAATAAAATAAATACAGTTTATATTAAATATAATATAAAACAAATAACTTACAAAATGTTTTAACAAACAGTGGTCCTACGATAAAAATCTTAAGAATAGGGGCAGCAACTACAATTGTGTGGGCTATCACTAAATATTTCTGGAGCCACTTAGCCAAGATTAGGGGAAAGGAAGAGGTAAATCATAGTTTTCAAGAAAAAACATATGGTTCTTATTCAGAGGAAGGAGAAAGATGAACAAATCACTATCTTGAACAGAAAGACTCAGAAAGCAGAAACATGAGGAACTATGGATATGTAAAAAGTCAGAAGAATTGGATATATATGGGTAAAATATAGTAGAAAGACGAAAGGTGAAATAAAAAGAGCCGACAGAGAAATCCATAACATTTAGAAGAGATGGAATGTTCTTGCTTTCATGATGAATAAATAATTATAAATAGGTATAAATATGTTTAGAAATAAAGCATGAGAATTAAGTGAGATAATGAGGGTAAATATTCATGAACAATTACAAATAAAAGGTTTTATTTCACTGTAAGGGAGCAGCTATGTGCTTTCATATTCAGCCCAGACAAGGAGGGAAGAAGCATTTAGCAGATCTCTTGCTCAGTTACCATAAAACCCAGTGACCACTGAAAGAGCAAGAGAGCAGAGACCACTGTGACTCTCAATGACTACCATCTCTCTACTCTTCAGTGCTGGCTAGACAAACCTCTGGAAAACCTTCTTATTGTGCAATCTTCAATTGGTATTTCTAAAAATTGAGATATAATTCATATCCCATAATAGTCAGCTCTTTTTCAAAATGTACAGTTTAGTGGCTCTTAGTATATTCCCAAAGTTGGGTAAACATCATTGCTCTCTACTTCCAAACATTTTCATCATCTCCAAAAGAAACCTCATGTCCATCAGCAGTCACTCTTATTTTCCTTTCCTCCAGTTCCTGGCAGCCAAAAACCTACCTTCTCCTTCCATGGATTTGCCTGTTCTGGAAATTTGAAACAAATGGAACCATACAATAAACAGCTTTAGGGTCTGTCTTCTTTCACCAAACAAAGTTTTCAAGGTTCACTCATGTTGTAGCATGTATCAGTCCTTTTTATGACTGAATATTTCTTTGTAGAAACATATCGCATTTTAACTATTCACCAATGGGCAGGTATTTCCAATTATTATTTTTCTTCTCTTTAACTTTTTCAAGTTTGTTGATATCTGGTAATTATTTTGACATTCAAATAGATATATCTCAAGTAGGTGATGTTGAATTCTTAAGATAAATTTCAAGATACATAATTTGTCTAAAAATGGGCAAACATCACCCAAAGTATAGAAATGAATAAAGTGGTGTGTGTGTGTGTTTGTATATATATATATATATATATATAATATATATGTAATTATATAAAATGTATTATATATAATTATGTAATTGCTTAATATATATTATATTATATATTTTATACACACATATATTTATATAAATACATAACCACTTTAGTATATAGTTGTATATATTATGAGCCCAGTCTTGTGACCAGTCATCTGACAGCCCCCACTTAGATGCAGATTTTCCATTGAGCAGCTACTCTTTACCCCCTCCCCACAAAAAACCAAGGCCATGACTTTTCTCAATGGCCCACATGTAGCAGTGCTTCAAATGAATTTTTCACGTCACTAAACTAAAGCTTGTATGTACCATCTGCAGAGTTAGTGTTGATCTTCCCATAGAGTTGCATCAGCTTTATCAAACATTTGAACATCACGGTATGCAAATTCATGTGGTCCTAAACCACCTCTGAAAGCTGACTACAGCACAATGCCTGAAGCAAGGGAACTGGATATTAATTGCTTGCTACACCTTTAGTTTATGTTATTGTAGCTTTCTCATTTTTTCCCCTAATTTTTCTCACTGAAACCAGATAAGCTGAGAAATTATGACATAGAGATAGAGGCGGATAGATACACACATAGGTAATTTTAAAAAGTGAAGAAATTTCACAATTAAAAAAAAAAGCCCCATTAGTGGTTCTAATTGGGTTGAAGGAGTTTGGATAAGTTCAAATTTCCATGATACCTCTGCCGCCATTTATTCATTGAACAAACCTTTGTGGAAAAAAGACTATGTGCCAGGTACCTTGAGGGGTATAAATATGGAACAGATATTCTCTGACATCATGAAACTGATTATATGGTGGGGAAGATAAGATATGAACACAAATATCTACAATATAGAGTACAAAGTGATAACTGTCATGAAAGAGACTCAGATAAGTTGCCACAGGAGTTCAGAAAAAAAAGAGGGTGCCTGTAGTTGAGAGAGACCAAGAAAAGCTGGGAGCACAATCCTGGCCATAAACGTTGCGTGTAGGCAGAATCCAAACAGGTGGAACACGAAGCAAGAAGCAACGGGACAAAGGCACAGAACCAGAGCATCTGTGGACATGGAAATAAGGAAGCTTCAAAGTCTGCAGTAAAGGGAGTAATGGGCCAAAAGGTTGGGAAGCTGGGTTGAGTCAGATGGTACTGAAAAGCATTTATATGCCATGAGGAGTTCATATTTTATATTGTGGTAAACAGAGAGCTATTCAGGTTTGTGAGCAGGAAAGTAACGTGAGAAGCACCATACTTGGGATTAATCAGATAACCCATGTATAAACTCATGTATAAAGGGAAGGGAAGAGGCCAGGTATGAGTCAGAAGGTGGAGCACAGGGGAAAGAAACATTATGAAAACAGAATTGAATAAATGTTTCATATTCCTGTTAGCAATTTGTATCACAGGAAACCAAATTCTGTCAAGTTAATATAGAAACAAGCCCTTGATTGACTGGCAACAATACCAGTCACTTATACTCAAAGGTACACAGAGAATTACCCCAGCTCTCTATAAGGAACAAATCTATAATATCAAGAGCCTCTCAGAGTCTTCTCAAGGCAAAATTGTCTTTCAAATAGTTGATCCATCATTAGGATTCTGCAGGGAGAGTTCTCTTAATCTAGAAGTTAAGGAATGTGGTACTCGACCTACAGAACTCTGTGCTAGTCATAGAACTCTGTCCAATTCGCCTGCCTCCAATTTGACCAATAGTTAAACTGAGCCCAATGTGGGAACTGACTCATGTGGACGACATGCCTGATCAGGGCTCACATCTTCTGATCGCTGCCTCTACCCTCTAACATTCTACTGTGGATGCTCTGGGTTGGCTATAACTGATGTATTAAAAATTAAGTGACTCTTTTAGTTTGCTTGGGCTTAAAAGTTGGTTTCAAATAAACAGCAATCAAGAAAAAAAAAAGGCATGGTTGTACTAGAAAATTAAAAATCTGCAGGGTATTGCTACCTAGTTGGAATACTGACATACCACGACTTGCTCATTAGGTATAGTGGTGGGTATTGGAGAGGGCACAGATTGCATGGAGCACTGGGTGTGGTGCAAAAACAAGGAATACTGTTATGCTGAAAAAAAAAATTATAAAAAACAAACAAACAAACAAAAACCCCCAAAACACCAAGTTAATGCAGTGTAGGAACTGTTTGACTTTTCTTGGAAAATTCTGGTTACTCAGGGGAAATTCCTTAGGTCTTACAGATACTTGTGGTCTCCAAACTCCCAAACATTTGTGGGGTGTGTGTGTGTGTGTAGAATAACAAATACATTTTTAATAGACTTCAGTTTTGGATTTCAGAAAGTAACTGAAAATCTGCAGCCTATAGTCATTGCAGAAATGAAAGAAAAGGGCATCAATCTCTCAAAATTCTGGCAGGAAAGGAGTGGCTGTTTCCAAGATGTGTTTCCCTTTGCAATAAGTTGTCCACTGGTGCCAAAGAACAGCTCATCAGCAATGTTGTTTCATTTTGTAGGGATGTTTTGAGAGAGGGGGGAAATTTAGGAATGTGTGATGTGATTTTTTAAAACTCATGTCCCAAACCCTATAATAATCTTCCTGCTTTTTATTTTAAAAAGAGAAACCAAATGTTCAAAATCTGATACTTGTGTCTACAGTGTTCACTGTAGGCACATTACCTTAACTTTATCACAAGAAGCAACATGTAGTTTCTTTAAATGTTGCCAAGACAGAAAAACAAAAAGTCATAGATTCCCTTACGGACTCAGTGTTTTCCTCTATGTAAGTTATGTTACACATAGCAACAGCCATAACTACAAAATCGCATTTCCCTACATCTCTGGCAAGGGAAGGGGGAGGGAGTCATCCTCTATATCCACTAGATCAGGATGCCCAAGGACATGGCCTATGTGCTCCAAGAACAGTTCTCTCAGCTGCCAAATGATGTTCGCAACTCTCCTTACCTGATACAAGCAGCTAGCTGTTGCCAGTCCTTTAAGCCGCATCATCATTGCCCACCCCGGATACTGTCACCAGTGTTGGCAGCTGCTGGAGTATGCAAAGAGGCCTCCAAAGCCTGAAGTCTAACTTCCAGCATATCAGAGGACATTAGGGGTGCCCACAGTACTGCCCCGGCACCAGTATTCATGCCATGGACAAGTTGCACTCCTCAGTGTCCTAAAATGAGCAAAACCTAGCTCCTTTAGCCTTAGTGGAGCTTCTATATCAGCCCCCCTGGAGTCACAGGGCTCAGGGACAGATTAGGGAGATTATCAACAGCTATTTGTTGAAAGAATGAATGAGTCCACCGGGCTGGGCTGCAAACAATCTGAGTGACAGACAGCATGATATACTCAGACACGTTCAACCCCATCTGTTGCCCTTCATGCAACCTTGGTACCTTGGTTCTTTCTTCCACTGGGACTAACTCCTGGAGGCAACTTGACTTGTCTTATAAATAGAATTCCAGAAGGCCTATCCCAACCAGACTCCAGGCATGCCCAGATAGGTCTAAATCCTGAGGAGGATAAAACTTAGGTTCAACATACTATCTTTCTGTATCTTAGAAAAAGGAAATACAGACATAGTCATACAAATTCATTTGCTTCTCATCAGTAGTTAAAAATCAGTAGCTTTGGGGCGCCTGGGGGGCTCAGTGGGTTAAAGCCGCTGCCTTCGGCTCAGGTCATGATCCCAGGTCCTGGGTTCGAGCCCCACATCGGGCTTTCTGCTCAGCAGGGAGCCTGCTTCCTCCTCTCTCTCTGCCTGCCTCTCTGCTTACTTGTGATTTCTCTCTGTCAAATAAATAAATAAAATCTTTAAAAAAAAAATCAGTAGCTTATGGTCAAATCTGGCCAGAAGATCTTTTTTTTTTTTTTTAAACTCACATTAAAAAAAAAGAAGAAGAATTAGAATACATCTAGATCAGTGGTTCTCATATATGAATGTGGCTCAGAATCAAGCTTGTTAAAACTCAGGTTACCAGACTCTACCCTCAGAGCTTCTGACTCAGTAGATCTGGGATGGGGCCTGATAGTTTGAACTTCTACCTAGTTCCTGTCTGGTCTGAACCTACTCCGGTTCTCAGTTAGGGATTAGGGGCTCTATAGTTTTTCCAGATCCCACCACCAGGCCCCATTGCCTTTCATGGGGCCTACCTTATTCATTTGCATTACTGGCCTGGCCTTTGAGTTTGAAAGCTCTGTGAACCTTAATATATCAAATGAAAACCTCTTTTCAGCCCAACTCACAGAAATGATATTACCCACACTGTTTCATTTGTAATACGTGGTGTATCTATGATCTTACAAACATAAGGTTCAGTAAATGGTGTTTCTATTACTCAGGTTCTATTAGTATTATTGATATTATTATTATTATGACTACTATTGACACTTGATCATTCTTGAGATTACTACCACCTCCTTCCCCACACATATAGCTTTGCTTGAGATCAGCTCAATCCAGAAGTAGGAAATGAGAAAGGCCAGAATGCTTATGACAAATGAGAAAGCAGTTCAGTTTTGTCTACTTGTTTCATCATGTCACTTTTAGAAATAAATGGTTATTTAGAAATAAATGGTTATTTAGAAATAAATGGTTATTTTTCAAGCATATATGCATTTGAATTTTTAATCTGTACAAATAGTTAATAGTTAAATAGTTAAAGATTAAATGTTCCCCAAACATCAAATACTGATCACAGTCATTTCTAAAAATGTGGTAATAAGTGAGGACAATTTAAACCTGTCACAAAGAATATTTATACATTTTAATTTTTTAACTTATGGAAGTGTAACAGATAAACAGAAAGGTACCTATGTCATAAGTGTGCAGCTTGGTGAATTTTCACAAACTGAACTCATGCATCTAACCAGCACCCTGAGCAAGAAATAAAGTAGCACCAGCCTCCAGAAACCCTTTCATGCTCCTTAACCACTCTTCTGACTTCTAACATCACAGTTTCATTCTGCCTGTTTTTATAATTTATCAGATGGCCTACATTGTGTCTGGCTGATCAATATTATGTTCATTAGTTTCATTCACATTGTTGTACACAGTTGTAGTTTCTTCATTCTCATTTCTACACAGTATTCCATTATACAATATATTATACTACAATGTATCCATTCTACTATTCATTAGCATTTGGGTCACTGATATTTTGAGGCTATTACAAAAAAGTGCTGCTACAAATATTTTCAAGTCTGTCTTTTGCTGCACATATACATGCATTTCTGTTAAACATACACCTAAGAGTAGAATGGCTGGGGCGTAGGGTATGTGTATGTTTAACTTCAGGAGATACTGCCAAAGAGATTTCCAAAGTGATTTTACCAACTCATATTTCCTTTAGAAATGTATGAAAGTTTGAATTTCTCCCCATTCCCACCAACATTCTGAATTTCACTTGTGGTTTAAAAGAACAATAGGCATGCCTAGAATGAAGTCATTGGTGTTTTCATTTGATTTGCATCCATTTTGATTTCACTGGACGACTTCTATTACTTTCAAGGAATCAAGACATAAATCTTTTTTCAATAAATGATTGGGCTTCACAACCAATTTATAAATAGATATCTTAAGTTAGTGAACTTGCTATCTAAATGTATTTACCTCCTGTCATGTATCATCTACTTTGTTTTTAAGCCACAGACTATAATCTGTATGGGAAGGTAGGGTTATTCTCTGTTGGCAGTTATAATGTAAATGTGTGACAAACAGTACTTCCCATTTGGTGACCTGCAGCTCTTTGGAGTGACTCTTCCAGCACGTGATGCTCTTTGAACCACAATTTCTATAAGTTCAAGACCTCAGTCTAGGAAATCAGAGATTTCTGGATACTGTCTGTCCACAGGGAAGAAAACTGGTATTTTCTGGCCAAAGGTCAACTCTAATGATCAGTAAAATGTTTCTCATGTCATGCAACCCCTGTTACTTTGCTGTAAACTGACCCTTCAAAAACACTGAGACAAAGCACTGATAGGGACATCCTTTGTGGAACCATCAAGGACTAAAGAACCAGTCTCAATCCCCCAAGACCCACTCTTTCTCCCCACTACCCCCACAGGTTATTTTTCTCCCCGGGAATCTCTGATAACCAAGTTATAAATTAACATTTTATTGAATTCTTCCATGGGCAGGAAATGGCCTTAGGAGAATCAAGGGTTTTTGTATTTCACTATACTTAATGTTTACTTATTTTCTTTGTTTGCCTGCTTTGAGTGATTTTTGTCTTTGATACTTTGCATCTTAAATTTTGTTGGCTCACCTGGGTAATTATAATATTTACACTTTTTTTTCTCTTAATATTTAAGGGCTTGACAGTATAACTTTTCATTTCCTATTTGTCACTTTTAACCAGAAGCCACATAAGTAGCAAAATCATTGTTTTGGATGATTTTATTAAAGAATAATAACTTTGATTTTTTTTAATGATACATATTCATTTAAAAAATTCAAGCAATTAAGAAAAGCACAACAAATAAAGCAATAAATACTTTTTACCACTCAGAACATAACCATTACTAAGGCTTAGGTTAATATTATTTCAGACATCTGTCTATGCCTATATACAGATGAACGTTCAGAAAAACAGAAAAATAAATAAATGATGTTATTAAAATGATCATACAACCACTGGTGGTTAATAAAAAATTATTAATTTTAACAAAAGAAAGCAAGCCAAATAATACAGAATAACTGTAGATGAATTTTTCATCACATTTCAGGCATATTTTAGAGATTGTGATAATGTGTGCCTGAGTTTGTCTCTGTCATGATCTCTAACTCTTGGTTAAACCTAAAGGGATGTCTTGATCACAAATCCAGCAATATTAGTCTCCTCAATCTCTAATAGTTCATCTTGTAACATGTGTGTAACATGCATGTAACATATGTATATGTGTTTTTGTCAATAGCCTGTAAAAAGATAAAATGGAAAGAAACAAAAAAGAGAAAGAATAGGAAAGAAGGAGGGAAGGCAAGGAAGCAGGGAGGAAAGTTTCTATTTCAGTGTCTTTATTCAAGTTTGTCATTTTAGCAGTCCTCAAAGTGCCTTGTAACTTATAGATCATGGCCACTGAGCATTATAGGGAGGACCAAATGTTTTGTTAAACAGGTCTGGCCTTCCTACTCCAATTATGAAATAGGCCCAAAGGATCATTATGGGTCTGGTCATATCAGAGCCGATGGTGACATGTCTGACCAAATCCTCTCACTAATGATGTAGTTTGCACTAAAAGTTTGGTTTTGTTCAATTTATTTTATGCAGCCTTATTGTGATGAGGCTTTTACCTACAAAATTTTAATGAGATTATCTTTAGCTTATCAACACAAAATTCCAGAGCAGCGAGAACTAATAAAAAAGACACATACAAGATGACATAAAAATGTTGATTTATTGTTTATTGTATATTCTGCACAATGCCACAGAATGCCTCATGGAATGTCTGGATAATTACCAAGAAACACCAGGGAAACTATACTCAGTCCTTGCATTAACAGTACAGAACACAATGTTATCAATTGCATCTCATTAACTGGACTCTAAAGACTCTAAGAATGTTATAATTGAAAATAAAATGAAAATCTAGTAAGAAAGGCCAAGGTGACCCAGGTGAATGGGACAAGGAAACTAACATTTCTTGAGCTTTTATTTTTATGCTAAATAGGCTGCTTACATTCTTTTGATCTTCAAATAACCCTATGGAATTGATATTGTTTGTAGCTTTCATGTTACAGAGGAGTCCTCAGTGGGGCTAACATTCAGAAGGCCTAGAATTTGCATCTTGATCTGTCCAGCTCCAGTACTTTTTCTCCTAAATTGTTCTCCCTTCCAGCAAACTGTTATCCCAACAAAATTTCAAGCAGTATACCAAAGGAAGCTTGCTGGGAGGACAGTATGTGCAGCCTGTTACATGGCTCCCCTATTTGATCATTCCTCAGAACATCAGACCCTACCAACTACTTTAGTAAGGTCATCAATGTTCTTTCAGAGTCACGCCTAATGCTAAGTGGATTTGGTTACTGCTTGTCCTTGCCACCTGATGCTGCCAGGGGAAGTAGAAGAACAGCTGCTGGAAAGACTTACTAATTTCTGTGAATAGTTTGTGACATTATCTAAACTTTATATTCTAAAGCGACCTGTTGATTTTGCAGTTGTATTTTTCCTTAGTATATCAAGATATACCTGGAAACAAGAAAATAGATTTAGAAAATTATTTTGTTGATATTATGTAGACTTCTCAAATAATGTATATGAAATATAATCCCAAGTTATGAATACTTGCATGACAGCTCACAGCATTAAGACGGGGTTCCATTTGGAAAGGTCATGTACCAGTTGAGCAACTTGTTATCAAGTGATCTTATTAGGGAGATTTCATCGTAGCCCTTGTGATCTAAAAAGCTTTTTTTTTTGGTAAATCACGAGCTGCTTAAAGGTAAAAATTGTCTATGTGATCTTTTTATATTTCTTACAATTTTAATATCATGGGAAGTTCAGTTAAAAATTCATTCACTACTCATCACTTTTCGTGATTTTAAAACTCTTCTCTAAAAAAAATATGTGGGTAGAAATCAGATCACAATGCAAACAGCAGAGGTAGTCTCGATTAAAGTGTAATAAGGTATAATAAGCCACTTGATGGCAGGGAGAACTGTATATCATGTTCTCTAATCAATGGTCACAATATGCTTCAGATGGGATGAATGGCAGAGATAAGGCAGAGATACAGAGAGATGGTGGAGAGAGGAAGTTATTTTTCATTTTATTCTGTAACTGGAGAAACAGAGATAGAGAAGTGATCTATTGAAGTTATAGTGCTCTTAAATGCATAACACTTCTACCTGAATTCACTTTCTCTCTAGGCAGAACACCTACACTTTATTGATTAAGATTTAAGGAGGCTTCTGGGGCACCTGGGTGGCTCAGTTGGCTAAGCATCCGACTCTTGATCTCAGCTCAGGTCTTGATCTCAGGGTTTGAGATCAAGCCCCATTTTGGGCTCCATGCTGGGTGTGGAGCCTACTTAAAATAAATAAATAAATAAAGGGGAGGAGGGGCAAGATGGCAGAGAAGTAGGAGACCCTGTTTCAATGGTCCCCTAAAGTGAGCTAATTATCTATCAGAACACTCTGAACACCATGAAAACTAGCCGGAGATGTAGGATTAGACACTTCTAGATGTCTATGGGGGCAGAAGATGCCAGTGGATAGGTAAAGTATACTGAGAACGATGGGACTGTTATCAGAGGATAAAGAAGGGGGAGGGAGCCACCAGAAGCAACCCATTGGAAAGTAATACCCCAATACGACTGGGGACCAGCATTGACTTGGAGTCTAGTTAAAAGCACTCAAAAAGAGCAAAAGATCTTAAAGGGCAACTGGTGGAATCAGGTGGTCACAGACATGAGCCTAAGCCCACAGACCCAAGATAGCTACCACTGGTGACTACCAGTGCCAGAGAGAGTGTATGGTGGCAGAGCCTCTAGTTCCTGGTCCCGGAGCCCCCAGGGTTGCACTGCTTGCACCACCGTTCTGGCTGGCTGTACTCCCACCCCTGCATGAGGGAGTCTGGTGGGCGCTCTCTAGAACCACAGCCTTTTGCACTCTGCACTCATTGTGCAACCAGGCTCTGAACTGCCTTCCCCATCCATGCCTGAGAGTGCTCCATGGGGGCGCTAGCTGGTGGTCTCTAGGACTACCCAAGAGTCTGAACACTCCCAGCCTGGACTTGAAGGAACTACCCCAGATAACAGTACCAGCAAAGGCAGCCACAGGAAGCGGGCTCCCTGGACCATTATCGCTCACGGTTTTGGCATGGGGGGCAGGGACAGTGGTGCGCTTTGGGAGATGTGCACAGCCTGAGTTTGAAGAGGGGAGTCTGTGTGTTCTGGACCACCCAAAGGGGAGCAGACTGATGCTTCTCTCTGAGATAGAGGTCTGGGGGCAGTCTGCTCTCCACTAAACCTCTGAAAAACCACCAAAGAACAAAAACCTCCAGAGAACAAAAGCCTGAAAAACTGGTTTCTACAGAACCCAGCCCCTTGATGGGGGCAGGAGGACTCAATCCAAGCAAGACTGACTGAAAAACAAGGCGGCAGGCCCCTCCCCCAGAAAGCCAGCCAAAAGAATGAGAGGACAACCACCACAGAGTCCCCATAAAACTGTAAAACTCCAATATCAGGGGAAAACAATATATTAAGCTCCCAGTATTGCCATAAAACCTGTATATTTAATGGATACAACTTTTATTTTTAATTCATTCTCACTATTCTTGTTCTTTTTAATTTTTTAACCTACTTACCATTACAACTAGAGGTTTAATACACCGTATTCCATAATAACCTTTTAATTTGAACTTTTTGCATACATACACCTGTATTTTTCTTTTTCTTTTCTACTTTATTTTTAAAAATATACATATAAATATAAGCTTCAATAATCCTCCTTCCCTAATCAGTACTATCCCTATATATAAACCAGTTTTCATTTCCCTTTATCTCTGGAAAGATGAGTCCTTTAACAAAGATATCAAGATACACCAGGGAGAATCAAAATAACCTTCCTCACTCACATTGAGGATTTATAACCACCCTCCTATCTTTTTCTTCTGTCAGTGTTTCTGTGTATTTGTTTTTGTTCTGGTATTATATAATTCTCATCCTTGGGGTTCATTTTGGCTGGGTTCCTTTTTTTTTTTCTTGTCATCTACTTTTGTTGGTCTTTTTGTTTGCCCGTTTTTATTTGTATACCTTATAAATCTTACTTTTGGGGCCCATTCTAGCTGGGTCTTCTGTGTTTTTCTGTCTCTCTCTCTCTCTTTTTCTTTTTTCTTTCTTTTTGGTGGTGACTTCCAATTGATCAGATGTGTTCCAGGGTTCACCTTGCCTGGATTGTGGTTGATATACTCAGCCACATATCCCCTAGTCACCAAAATGACTAGGAGGAGGAACAACCAACAGAGGAAAAATTCAGAGACTGTACCCTCTCCATCAGAGCTATTGGATATGGACATAAATAGTATGTCAGAAAGGGAATTCAGGGTAACAATTATCCAGGCAATGGCTATGTTGGAGAAAACCATTAGTGATGACATGAAATTGATTAGGGCAGAAGTGAAAGCTGCCCAGGAAGAAGTTAAAAATGCTGCCAGTGAGATCCAATCTAATCTAAATACTCTAACAGCTAGGGGAACTGAGGCAGAAGATAGAATTAGTGATCCAGAGGACAAACTGATAGAGAAAAAGGATCAAGAGAAAGCCTGGAACAAACAGCTTAGAAGCCATGAAAACAGAATTGGGGAAATAAATGATGCCATGAAACATTCCAATGTCAGAATCATTGGGATCCCTGAGAGGGAGGAGAAAAAAAGACTAGAAGATATAGTTGAACAAATTCTCCAAGAAAATTTTCCCAATCTGGGGAATGGAACCAGCATTCGTGTCCTAGAGGTAGAAAGATCATCCCCCAAGATGAATGAATCTAGAAAGACCTCGAGGCACTTGATTGCAAGACTGATGAATCATAATTTTAGACAAGAGCTTTTGAGAGCAGCTGGGGAAGATATTCCTTACGTACAGAGGAAGGTCCATCAGAATAACACAGACCTGTCCACAGAAACCTGGCAAGCCAGGAAGGGCTGGCAAGACATATTCAGGGCACTAAATGAGAAGAACATGCAGCCAAGAATACTTTATCCAGCAAGGTTGACATTCAAAATGGATGGAGAGATAAAGAGCTTCCAAGACAGGCAAGGTTTAAAAGGGTATGTGACCACCAAGCCAGCACTACAAGAAATATTAAGAGGGGTTCTATAAAAGAAGAAAGAATCCAAGAGTGTCATAGAACAGAAACAATCTATAGAAACAAGGACTTCACAGGCAACATGATGTCAATAAAAACATATCTTTCAATAATCACTCTCAACATGAACAGCCAAATGCTCCCATAAAAAGGCACAGGGTTGCAGATTGGATAAAACAACAGGACCCATCCATATGTTGTCTACAGAAGACCCATTTAGAACTTAAGGATACATCCAGACTGAAAGTGAAGGGATGGAGAAGAATCTTTCATGCCAATGGGCCTCAAAAGAAAGCTGGGGTAGCAATTCTCATATCAGATAAATTAGATTTTAAACTAAAGACTGTAGTCAGAGATAAAGAAGGACACTACATCATTCTTAAAGGGTCTATCCACCAAGAAGATCTAACAATTGTAAATATTTATGCCCCCAATATAGGAGCAGCCAACTACATAAGACAACTGTTAATCAAGGTAAAGAGTCATATTGATATGAATACATTAATAGTAGGGGATCTTAACATGCAACTCTCAGTAATAGAGAGATCATCCAAGCAGAAAATTAATAAAGAAACAAGAGCATTAAATGACACATTGGACAGATGGACCTCATAGATATATACAGAACATTCCACCCGGAAACAACAGAATACTCATTCTTCTCGAGCACACATGGAACTTTCTCCAGAATAGACAACATAGTGGGTCACAAATCAGGGCTCAAACAATACCAAAAGATGAAGATTATTCCCTGCATATTCTCAGATCACAATGCTTTGAAACTGGAGCTCACCACAAGGAAAAGTTTGGAAAGAACTCAAAACCTGAAAGCTAAAGACCACCTTGCTTAAGAATGTTTGGATCAACCAGGAAATCAAAGAAGAACTTAAACAATTCATGGAAACCAATGAGAATGAAGACACTTTGGTCCAAAACCCATGGGATACAGCAAAGGCAGTCCTAAGGGGGAAGTATATAGCCATCTAAGCCTCCCTCAAAAAAAATAGAAAAATCCAGAATACACCAGCTGTCTTTACACCTTAAAGAACTGGAGAATCAACAACAAATTAAGCCAATGCCACACATAAGAAGGGAAATAATCAAGATTAGAGCAGAGATCAATGAGATAGAAACTAGGGATACAGTAGAACACATCAACGAAACTAAAAGCTGGTTTTTTGAAAGAATCAATAAGATCGATAAGCCATTGGCCAAACTAATCCAGAAGAAAAAAGAGAGGACCCAAATTAATAAAATTATGAATGAAAAGGGAGAGATCACAACTAACACCAAGGAAATAGAAACAATCATCGGAAATTATTATCAACAGTTATATGCCAATAAGTTAAGCAACCTAGACAAAATGGATGCATTCCTAGAAACCTATAAACTTTCAAAAGTGAATCAGGAAGAAACTGACAACATGAATAGACCAATATCTAGTAATGAGATTGAAGCAGTGATCAAAAACCTCCGAAAAAACAAGAGCCCAGGACCTGATGGTCTCCCTGGGGAATTCTACCAAACATTCAAAGAAGAAATAATACCTGTTCTCCTGAAGCTGTCTCAAAAGATAGAAACAGAAAGAAAACTTCCAGACTCTTTTTATGAAGATCATTACCCTGATCCTCAAACCAGGAAAGACCCCACCAAAAAGGAAAATTTCAGACCAATATCCCTGATGAATATGAATGCCAAGATTCTCAGCAAGATCCTAGCTAATAGGATCCAACAGTACATTAAGAAAATTATCCACCATGACCAGGTGGGATTTATCCAGGGGATGCAAGGGTGGTTCAACATTCATGAATCAATCAATGTGATAGAACAAATCAATGAGAGAAGAGAGAAGAACCACATGGTCCTCTCAATTGATGCAGAAAATGCATTTGACAAGATACAGCCTCCGTTCTTGATTAAAATGATTCAAAGTATAGGGATAGAGGGAACATTCCTCAACTTCATAAAATCTATCTATGAAAAACCCACAGTGAATATCATCCTCAAAGGGGAAAAGCTGACAGCCTTCCCTTTGAGATCAGGAACACAACAAGGATGTCCACTCTCACCACTGTTGTTCAACGTAGTACTAGAAGTCCTAGCCGATACACCAGTTAGAATGGCCAAAATTAGCAAGACAGGAAACAACATGTGTTGGAGGGGATGTGGAGAAAGGGGAACCCTCTTACACTGTTGGTGGGAATGCAAGTTGGTGCAGCCACTTTGGAGAACAGTGTGGAGATTCCTCAAGAAATTAAAAATAGAGCTTCCCTATGACCCTGTAATTGCACTACTGGGTATTTACCCCAAAGATACAGATGTAGTGAAAAGAAGGGCCATCTGTACCCCAATGTTTATAGCAGCAATGGCCACGGTCGCCAAACTGTGGAAAGAACCAAGATGCCCTTCAACGGATGAATGGATAAGGAAGATGTGGTCCATATACACTATGGAGTATTATGCCTCCATCAGAAAGGATGAATACCCAACTTTTGTAGCAACATGGATGGGACTGGAAGAGATTATGCTGAGTGAAATAAGTCAAACAGAGAGAGTCAATTATCATATGGTTTCACTTATTTGTGGAGCCTAACAAATAGCGTGGAGGACAAGGGGAGTTAGAGAGGAGAAGGGAGTTGGGGGAAATTGGAAGGGGAGGTGAACCATGCGAGACTATGGACTCTGAAAAACAATCTGAGGGGTTTGAAGCAGCGGGGGGTGGGAGGTCGGGGGAACTAGGTGGTGGGTATTGGAGAGGGCATGGATTGCATGGAGCACTGGGTGTGGTGCAAAAACAAGGAATACTGTTATGTTGGAAAAAAAAAAAAGTCCTAGCCGAAGCAATCAGACAACAAAAAGAAATAAAAGGTATTCAAATTGGCAATGAAGAAGTCAAACTCTCTTTCTTCGCAGATGACATAGATATATATATGTTATATATATATATGGAAAACCCAAAAGACTCCACCCCCAAACTACTAGAACTCATATAACAATTTAGTAATGTGGCAGGATACAAAATCAATGTACAGAAATCAGTTGCTTTCTTATACACTAACAATGAAAATATAGAAAGGGAAATTAGAGAATCGATTCCATTTACTGTAGCACCAAGAACCATAAGATACCTGGGAATAAACCTAACCAAAGAGGTAAAGGATCTGTACTTGAAGAACTACAGAACACTCGTGAAAGAAATTGAAGAAGACACAAAAAGATGGAAGAGCATTCCATGCTCATGGATCAGAAGAATAAACATTGTTAAAATGTCTATACTGCCTAGAGCCATCTATGCTTTCAATGTCCTCCTGATCAAAATTCCACCGGCATTTTTCAAAGAGCTGGAACAAACAATCCTAAAATTTGTATGGAAACAGAAGAGACCCTGAATTGCTAAGGAAATGTTGAAAAAGAAAAACAAAACAGGGGGCATCACGTTGCCTGATTTCAAGCTTTACTACAAAGCTGTAATCACCAAGACAGAATGGTATTGGCACAAAAACAGACACATAGACCAGTGGAACAGAGTAGAGAGCCCAGACATGGACCCTCAACTCTATGGTCAAATAATCTTCAACAAAGCAGGAAAAAATATACAGTGGAAAAAAGACAGTCTCTTCAATAAATGGTGCTGGGAAAATTGGACAGCTATGTGTAGAAGAATGAAACTTGACCATTCTCTTACACCATACACAAAGATAAACTCAAAATGGATAAAAGACCTCAACGTGAGGCAGGAATCTATCAAAATCCTAGAGGAGAACATAGGCAGTAATCTCTTCGACATGGGCCACAACAACTTCTTTCAAGACATGTCTCCAAAGGCAAAGGAAACAAGAGCAAAAATGAACTTTTGGGACTTCATCAAGATCAAAAGCTTCTGCACAGCAAAGGAAATATGCAACAAAACAAAGGGGCAACCCACAGAATGGGAGAAGATATTCACAAATGACACTACAAAGGGCTGATATCCAAGATCTATAAAGAACTCCTCAAACTCAACACACGCAAAACACATAATCACTTCAAAAAATGGGAAGAAGACATGAACAGACATTTCTTCAAAGAAGACATACAAATGGCTAACAGATACATGAAAAAATGTTCATCATCACTAGCCATCAGGGAGATTCAAATCAAAAACCACATCGAGATACCACCTTACACCAGTTAGAATGGCCAAAATCAACAAGACAATAAACAACAAGTGTTGGAGAGGATGTGGAGAAAGAGGAACCCTCTTACACTGTTGGTGGGAATGCAAGTTGGTGCAGCCACTTTGGAAAACAGTGTGGAGATGCCTTAAGAAATTAAAAATAGAACTACCCTATGATCCTGCAATTGCACTACTGGGTATATATCCCAAAGATACAGATGTAGTGAAAAGAAGGGCCACCTGTACCCCAATGTTCATAGCAGCAATGGCCACAGTCACCAAACTGTGGAAAGAACCAAGATGCCCTTCAACGGACGAATGGATAAAGAAGATACGTCCGTATATACAATGGAGTATTATGCCTCCATCAGAAAGGATAAATGTACAACATTTGTATCAACATGGACAGGACTGGAAGAGATTATGCTGAGTGAAATAAGTCAAGCAGAGAGAGTCAATTATCATATGGTTTCACTTACTTGTGGAGCATAAGGAAAAACACGGAAGACACTGGGAGATGGAGAAGAGAAGTGAGTTGGGGGAAATCAGAGGGGGAGACAAACCGTGAGAGACTGTGGACACTGAGAAACAAACTGAGGGTTTTGGAGGGGGGTATGGGGAGTGGGGTGAGCCTGGTGGTGGGTATTATGGAGGGCACGTATTGCATGGAGCACTGGGTGTGGTGCATAAACAATGAGTTTTGGAACACTGAAAAAAATAAAATTAAATAAAATTTAAAAAATAAAAAGAGGCTTCTTTCTTGTTTCTAAGCTGTGCTCTAGACTGAAAGCTGTAATAGCCATGGAAAATCTCCCTCTTGCCCCTGGGCCTTCTTTTATGCTGGGCTATGGTTGGGAATGGCACTTCATTCTTTTTTGTTGTTGTTGTTTTGTTTTGTTTTGTTTTAATTTGTTAAAATATTCAATTTAGTAAAATTACTAAGACTCAGAACAAAAATGACCTTAAAGTTGCTGCCATCAAAGCAATTGGATACCATTTCATGAGTGACTATATTCTTTCACTGTGACACTTTTCAGACTTCAGTGCTGAAAGAAATTAGTTTGACCATGGCACACGGATTCAGATTCACCCCAGAAGTCTCTCTCATATATTGAAGTAAATCATTAAGTTGTAATTGCTTTAGAAAAAAAAAGAGAGAGAGAGAGAGAAAGAGACACAAACTAAAAGAAAGCAGCTTACATCCTAAAGAAAAATTAATTTACTATCACATTTTTCTAAGGATAGTTCTTTCAACATTTTTCCCCTTGAGAAATCTTCTGTACGATTCTCCCCTTTGGTTCCACAGCCTAAACAATCCAGAGAAAGCTCTCTGATTATAGAAACTTCCCATGTGGTGAGATTTTAGGTCCCCATATCCCCTTCCCACCCCCACATCCTGCACAAATAGTTTCACCATCTGTCTATAACACTTCCTGAAATTCCATCATTAAATATATGCTTCCAGTTAGATATGTACCTGCTTATTTTAAAAATAATAATCACTTCATTGAACATTTCCATCAACCTAACACAATTATTTATATTGTTTTAACTATCTCTATTATTTTCAATGCTTCTGTAGATATTTTTTTTTTAAGATTTTTTATTTATTTATTTGACAGAGAGAGATCACAAGTAGACAGAGAGGCAGGCAGAGAGAGAGAGAGAGGGAAGCAGGCTCCCTGCCGAGCAGAGAGCCCGATGCGGGACTCGATCCCAGGACCCTGAGATCATGACCTGAGCCGAAGGCAGCGGCTTAACCCACTGAGCCACCCAGGCGCCCCTTCTGTAGATATTTTTAATCATTTAGACAGCATGTGAATGCATGTTTAGTTCTGGTTGTTCATGTGATGTTGTTTAATATAGCAACACAAGGTATATTTTCTTAATAATTTTTTTAAAGATTTTGTGTATTTATTTGAGAAAGAGAGAACAGTAGAGAGAGCAAGCAAAGGAGAGGAGCAGAGAGAAAGGGAGAAGCAGGCTCACACTGAGCAGGGAGCCTAACATGGAGCTGGATCCCAGGACCCTGGTCATGACCTGCGTTGAAGGCAGACACCCAACCAACTGAGACGTCCACAAGGCATATATTTATCACGTTACTTTTATTGTCAATGTGCTCTACTTTGGTAATTTACAAAAAAATGAGGAACTTGAAACAATTCAAGTTGAATTGTTTCAAGTTCTGTTTTCATAAGTCTCTCTGCCTTAAACACTATTGAACACACTGGCTTGGCTCTGACTTTTTTTTTTTTTTAAGATTTTATTTATTTATTTGACAGACAGAGATCACAAGTAGGCAGAGAGGCAGGCAGAGAGAGAGGTGGAGGCAGGCTCCCCGCGGAGCAGAGAGCCCGATGCGGGGCTCGATCCCAGGACCCTGGGATCATGACCTGAGCCGAAGGCAGAGGCTTAACCCACTGAGCCACCCAGGCACCCTTGGCTCTGACTTTTTAAGATTATTTACTTAAAAACCTTTAATTTCTTGAAGTAGAAATCCTGAGTCAAAGAATAGCAATATTTTAATATCTCATTTCACATTTCAAATAGGGCTAAACCTACTCCCCTGAAAGACTGTATATATTTGCAATGCTATCAGCATAAGAGTACCAGTCTCTCTACAATGTTGGTTGATTACTATCACTTTTTAATTAAAATATATCCATAGTATTTATATGTAGGCTAGAACTCAAAATTGTTAACTTTGTATTTATTTTTTCATTAACACGTAGTGATTTTTCAGCTGTTACTTTATTATAGCCCTTTCATCTGGAAAGTCTGGAGCCTGGATATTGATTTTATAGCTCTAAATTAAGATCATACAGCAAAGAAGTAATAGAATTAAGATTCGAATTTAGGTTTATCCGACCTCGAATCAGTTCACCAATAAGGAGCCTGGATTGTGCTAGAGAGCCAGGAGGGTGAACCATAAATATGGGAATGTACTTTGTTCATTTTATAAATTAAATTATCTTTAATATTATGAACTCTGGTTATGAAATAGAACATTGTTAATAACTTAGAGTTCCATGTGGGTCCTGTACTCTCTTGCAGAAGTAACCTACTCTCCCATCTTTTATGATTTTCTTCCTTTGCTTTTCTCTTAAACTTTATTTTTTATGTATGCCTCCTTAAATTATATATTGGTTTCAACCATAATGCAAATGGAACCTATTGTCTGTATTCTCTATGACTTATTTCTGTTGTTTCATCTATATTGATACATATAGCTTAGTTTATTGGTTTTTATTCCTGTATAGTTGCAATAGTTTTATATGCTGTTATCAAATTACCACAAATATAATGGCTTAAAACACCACACATGTATTATCTCACAGTTTCCACACGGTCAACAAGTCCAGGTGTGATTTAACTTCTCTGCTCAGGGTCTCACAAGACTGTGGTTCAGATGTCAGCCAGGCTGCATTTTCCTTTAGAGGCTTAACTGGGGGAAGGATCTGCTTCCAAGTATATTGCGGTTACTGGCAGAATTCATTTTCTTGAAGCTTTAAAAGACTCATGGCAGCTGTGCTTCTCCAGCACCAGCAGGAGAGGAGAGTCTGCTTAAATATTAATATACATAGACCAGGTGGTGTGTGTGTAGTGTGTGTGTGTGTATACATAACATACATAAATATATGGAGACACACACACACCATACAAAAACATTGGGGTGTAATATCCCATCCCCTTCCCCTGTAACATAACCTAACAGAGTAACATCCCATGACCTTTGTCAATTCTGTTAGAACAGAATTTAGGAGATCATGGGGGTGGCAATTTAGAATTGTGCTTACCACAATGGTAATTTAGTATTTGTTATATGTATAAACCACAATTTATTTATCCAGTGTACCCTAGATGGACATTTAGATTTTTTTTTTCTAATTTTGGGCTGTAATGGTTAATTTTAACTTGGCTGAGCCACAGTGCCTATATATTTGCATGTTTCTGTATGGGTGTTTTCAGATGAGATTTAAATTTAAATTGGTCAACTTTGAGTAAAGCAGAGTACTCTCCAGATCTGATTCAATCAGTTTAAAACCTGAATAAAACAAAAGGCTGACCTCCCCTGAGCAAGAGGGAATTCTGTCAGCAGATTGTCTTGCCACTTCATCTGCAGCATTTACTCTTTCTGGTTTGCCAGCAGACTGCCTTTGGACTTGAACCGTAATTTTTTCCCGAGTCTCAGCTTGCTAGCCTTCCCCATCAGATTTTGGACTCATCAAGCCTCCGCAATGGTCTGAGCCAATTTCTTAAATAAATCTCATCCTTCTATCTTTCTCTCTCTCCCTCCATACCTTGTTGGTTCTGTTTCTCTGGAGAACCTTTACTAATATAAGTGTCATTATTAACAATGCTTCTGTGAATGTTCTCCTGTATATATCCTGATGAACATGGGGAAGAGTTACTGTGGTATATATCTAGAAGTGGAATTCCTGGGTTGTAAATTATGCCTCTATTCATCTTTATGAGGTAGTGCCAAACTTTTTCAAAGGTTTTTGTGCTCATTAATACTCCCACCAGCACAGCTGAGTTCCCATTAATACAAATGCTCATCAACATATGGTACTGTCTATTTTTAAATTTTTGTCAGCCTGATGGGCATTAAATGGTATCTCATTGCATTTTCTTGATAACTAATTATACTGAACATGCTTTCATGAGTTTATAGGGCATTTAAGTTTCTTCTTTGGTGAAATGTTTGTTCAAGGCTCTTGCCCATTTTTCTGTTAAATATTTTGTTATTTTCTTATTGATTTGTAGCAGCTCTTATATATTCTAGATATAAGTCTTAAATATCTTGTAGTTTTTGGCTTGTCTTTGCATTCTTTTTATGATGTCTTTTGATGATCAGAAGACTTTTCCCCCCTTAGGTAGAGAGGCAGGGGTGGGGCAGATGGGAAAAGGAAAAAGAGAATCCTAAGCACTTTCCACACCCAGTGCAGAGCTCTGCATGGGGCTCAATTCCATAACCCCTAGATCATGACCTGAGTTACATCAAGAGTTCCACACTTAACCAACAGAGCCACCCAGGCACGCCCAGATGTTTTTCATTTCATTGTAGTTTACATTTCAATCTTCTCGTCTCTGTTAATTTTTTGTTCTTTGTTTAAGAAATCCTTCCATATTCTGTTTCCATGAAGATATTTTCCTATATTATCTTTCAAAGGCTTTAACTATGCCTCTGACTTTTTGGTCTTTATTTCCTCCAGAAATTTATTTTGATTATTGTAGAGGATAGAGAGCTAATGTAATATTTTCCCATATGGGTATTTTTTATCATGTATCATTTATTGAAAAATCCATCCTTTCCTGCCACCTTCAATACCTCTTCTGTCATGTATCTATTATCTATATGTGTCAGTGTCTACTTCTGAACTTTAATTCTGTTCAATTGACTTATTTCTCTACCCAGCATCAATACTACACTATCTTTTTTTTTTTTTTTTTGACAGAGAGAGATCACAAGTAGACAGAGAGGCAGGCAGAGAGAGAGGAAGGGAAGCAGGCTCCCTGCTGAGCAGAGAGCCCGATGCGGGACTCGATCCCAGGACCCTGAGATCATGACCTGAGCTGAAGACAGCGGCTTAACCCACTGAGCCACCCAGGTGCCCAATACTACACTATCTTAAGAACTAATATTTTATGTCTTGAAATCCATAGGGCAAGTCCCCTAAATTTATTCATCTTCTTTAAAAGTGACTTGGCTAATTTCCAGTGATATGTATGTTCTTCCTCCTAGAGAAAGTCTACCATCAAGCCTGGTTGCTTCTTCCATCCAGCCTTTTAACATGTAACCATGTTAATCAGGACGTGGATTTCTGACATCAAAAATCCATCGCTGGTTCTATCTCTTACTACTACACGTGAGGTCTTCTTGAGCAATTTATGAGGCAATGGAAGTGTCAAACTCATTGCAAGGAAAGAAATCATATTATTAGAGAGTAGACAGTAGTCTGAACTCAGAAACCCAGATAAGGCTCTTAATAAACCCATTTCCATGAGACACTGAAACGATGCTTGAAAAAAAAATTTAGGAGACACACTCCATGTCTCTGCT
The DNA here is from genome assembly GCF_902655055.1 of Lutra lutra. Taxonomy (NCBI): domain Eukaryota; kingdom Metazoa; phylum Chordata; class Mammalia; order Carnivora; family Mustelidae; genus Lutra; species Lutra lutra. The sequence goes on along the minus strand of NC_062286.1, from coordinate 59,468,182 downwards.
TGAGTTTCCTTTCCACAAATTGTAGGCTGATGGTTTATTAAGATTTGGAAATTATAGGAGGGAAAAAAAGGACCATTTTAATTTTTAACAATGTTTGTTTCAGCTCAACAGCATACATGGTTATGAATGTCTTAAAAACCATCCAGGAACTGGTAAGAGAACCCAATCGCTATAAACATTGGGGTACAGATGGCCCTTCTTTTCACTACATCTGTATCTTTGGGGTAAATACCCAGTAGTGCAATTGCAGTATCATAGGGAAGCTCTATTTTTAATTTCTTGAGGAATCTCCACACTGTTCTCCAAAGTGGCTGCACCAACTTGCATTCCCACCAACAGTGTAAGAGGGTTCCTCTTTCTCCACATCCCCTCCAACACACGTTGTTTCCTGTCTTGTTAATTTTGGCCATTCTAACTGGTGTAAGGTGGTATCTCAACGTGGTTTTAATTTGAATCTCCCTGATGGCTAGTGATGATGAACATTTTTTCATGTGTCTGATAGCCATTTGTATGTCTTCATTGGAGAAGTGTATGTTCATATCTTCTGCCCATTTTTTAATATGATTATCTGAACTCTTCAACAAGTAGTTTCCAAGATGGTGAGCATTGTCATTCAGCTGGTTGGATGCATCTCTCATCTATTGCTGCAAAACAAACTTAGCAGCTTAAAACTCCAATTTAATATTTATTATCTCACAGTTTCTGTGGGTCAGGAATTTGGAAGCAGCTTAGCCTAATAGTTCTGGGTCACTGTCTTTGATCCAGAGTTTGCAGTTAGATGTCTGTTGTAGCTACAGCCATATGAAGGCTCGATTAAGGCTGAAGTATTTGCTTCTAATATGGCTCAATTAATGGTGGCTGTGGCCAGGTGGTTTCAGTTCCTTCCTACACAGACTTCTAGGAAGGTTTGTTGAATGTCCCTCATGTCATGGAAGCTACTGATCATTCAGAGAAAGTGATCTAAAGGGCAAGATGAAGAGTGCCTAGTGGCTCAGTTGGTTGAACTGGCAGCTATTGATCTCAGGGTCATGAGTCCAAACCCCCACAATTGTAAGTGATAGAGATCACTTTAAACAAGGGGGCAGATGAAAGTTGCAATGTCTTTTTATGATGTAGACATGGAAATCACATTCTATCATTTCTGCAATATCCTATTAGTTATATATGTCAGTTATATTCATGAAGGAGGGGATTACACAGGGACATAAATACCAGAGTCAAGAATCATTGGACACCGTCTTGGAGGGAGGTACCAATCTAGAGATGCATGTGTGGGAGGTTTTTACAAGCCAAGAGTACTCAAATTTCATTCAAGTGAACTTACTCACATGACCTTAACTAATAGGAGAAGGAGCAAGAACATGTTGTATAGCTGGCCAGACATGTGTCTTTTTTTATAATGGATGAAGTGGGTGGGACAGTGTTTAGATGTACATCTGGCAGTTTCTGCTACAACTAGGAAAATGAATCAGAAAGAGAAAATATTCAAGAGGTAAGTAACTAAAATTAAAAGCAACAAAAGTTTATCTTAGCAAGTTTCCAACTATGTGTATCCATGCCAACATAATGTTTAAATTTTTTTTTCTGATTTCATGTAATTGTTCTCACCACCAAGATTTCAAAGGCAAAACCTCTGAAGTTCCAAAGTTGTTTGAAAAGCCAATATCCTAATCTTGGCTTTAACAAATGTTTTCAATTTATTTTAAGTAACTGACATCTTTAAATAGTGCAAGAAATTACTAATGTCCATTAAGGAAACCCAAGACACATACACAATAGGGGAAACGATTTGTCTGCATACTCATTACCTAGAAAACGAATAACTAAAGAGCAAAATATCCTACCTCTTCTTTGCAAATCTCCCTCAGAGAAGGGTTTTCTAGGCACTGATTTAGGTCACAGACCAGATAATTCTCATTGCATTTCCCATAAAAACAGTAAAACCTCGGATAGATTAAGTATTCAATCAAAAGGTGATTTCAACCAGTTTTGCTTAATAAGGAAGAGATAATCTCTTAGTTTTAACATGAATCTCAGCTGGGGGAAATTTTTCTTCCTGCTTTGTCCCAAACATTCTGTTTTGGCTTGGAGTCATATTTTGCATCAATGAACTGGAATTCAGAATCTTAATGATTTGTCTTAAACATTTAACAACTTAGAACTTGTCCTGCCCATATTTCCACTGAGGATAGTATATACATCCTTAATTTTTTTTCTTTTTTTTTTTTTTTGTCTTTTCAAATATTTCTTTTTTTTTTAATTTATATTTTTATTTTTTCAGCATAACAGTATTCATTATTTTTGCACCACACACAGTGCTCCATGCAATCCGTGCCCTCTACAATACCCACCACCTGGTGCCCCCAACCTCCCACCCCCCACCCCTTCAAAATTCTCAGATCGTTTTTCAGAGTCCATAGTCTCTCATGGTTCACCTCCCCTTCCAATTTCCCTCAACTCCCTTCTCTCTCCATCTCCCCTTGTCCTCCATGCTATTTGTTATGCTCCACAAATAAGTGAAACCATATGATAATTGACTCTCTCTGCTTGACTTATTTCACTCAGCATAATCTCTTCCAGTCCCGTCCATGTTGCTACAAAACTTGGGTATTCATCCTTTCTTTTTTTTTTTTTACAGCTTTATAAACATATATTTTTATCCCCAGGGGTACAGGTCTGCGAATCGCCAGGTTTACACACTTCACAGCACTCACCATAGCACATACCCTCCCCAATATCCATAACCCCACCCCCCTCTCCCAACCCCCTCCCCCCTTTAATTTTTTTTTTAAAGTAAGCTTGCTTGACTATGCTTGGTTGGAATTATAGAGAAGCACTGTGTAAAAATGCTATGTCTCTGAATTGTTGCATTGCTGCCTTGTTAATATAAAAATTTAAGGAAGATGCAGACCCATTTCAGGGTCTGTCATCCCTTAATAATGGAGAATTACATAAATCAGATGGCAATGTTCTTCTTACTGAGTACCACTACTCTGTGACATCTTGGTTTAATGATAAAATAATACAAATATACATTATACGGTTTATCCATAGGATTTAAGAATTTCATCCCTGAAACAAGGGACCGCTGTGATGGGAGTAGAACACACATGAAAATAAAATTGGGAATCTTGACTGTCATTAGCTGGAAATTACTCTTAGGTAAATCATTTCATCTCTGAGTCCTTGATCCTCATCTAAAACAGGAATATTAATAATCTCCTCTCTAAGGTTTTGCATGGATCAAAAGAGGGAGAATTATTGAAGCACTTAACAAACATTTATACTGTACATAAACGTTTTGTTTATTGGCCCTGTATTAGAATTTCATAGATGGAAAATTCAGACAAAGAAGTCTTGTGACCTGCCTACGACCATATATATCTAAGAACATTTTCTGATGTACTTAACCACTATGCTATGCTCACCCCACAGTCTCTTGCAGGGGGCCTATATATCATTTAGTTGCAAAAGAATGGATATGAAATGTATTGGTTATATGTGTAGTAGGAGTTGGGGTAGTGTATGTGGAATGTTTTGTGCCTAGTTCAGCACCAGAGGTAAAGGGTTAGCTTCATATTAATATCTATATATATATAGAGAGAGAGAGAGGAGAGAGAGAGAGACTAACCCCATGTGGCCCACTAACTGTTGAGTTATTGGTACTCACCCACCCCATCCACCCACTACCACTAGACTAATGCCCTGCTCCCTGGTCAGGGTGAGGAGGTCTCCCTTCCCACAAGCCTCCTGGCAATAACCCACAGTGACAGAGACCTCCCAGATACACTGGCTTCCTGGATCAGGGGTAAGCTAGAGGCTCCCATCCAATACACTGTGGCACTTTCAGCTCAAGATGGGGATGGCACGGTCCACTTCCATCTGCCCCAATCTTCCTATAACCTGCACCCAGGCCCCATAGGCCCTGCAGCAGCCACTACTCTGGTGGCGCAGTGAAGGGGAGGTTGATCTGGCTCTGAAGTCAGGGAATAGGATGGTAGGTGAGAATCCATCTGGGAATCTGGTGGGAGGTAGGACTATGCACGAACAAAGGTTCCAGGCTTCACTGTCCCATCAGACTTCATTTATAAAACACAAACTTGAACATGGAAGTATTAAGAACTTTAATATGGTGACCACAGAATGTTAAACCATAGCATGGAGCCCCTGTGAGGCTGTAACCATGAAGGTGGTCCTGCTTGAGAGCTTAATATGCCAGGCAGATTGGAAGCTGATATCCACTATTACATATCAATGGACACATCTCTGTTCCAGAAGGGCTTGATTATAACTCAACCCAGAAGATTAAGATATGAAAAAGATTTATTTTTCTCCAATCTTTGTTTTCTACAGAGCTCTGTGGAATCTCCCCATCCTGCTTCTAACAACTTGTAGAATTTCTAGGAAATTAATGAAGTTAGATAGTAAAATATCCTTAATTAGGATATATTCAGAAATTAGGAGTTATTTTCATTGTCCATTGTGGTGATTCCTCTCTGCCAACAATTTGCTGCTAGAAGTTGTTTTCCAAAATGGAATCTCTGAGTAGTAGGTGAAATCCAGCTGGCTTCAAATGATATGGGGTTGGGGGGAGGGGAGCAGATGGCCACATCTCTGAGGAATTTTATGACTTCAGTGATGACCAACTGAAATTCCTAAACTCTTGTGAAAGAAATTCTATGTTCCCTAAGAATTAGTTATTATTTTTTTAATTGAAGTAAAATTCACATAACATAAAATTAACCATTTTTAAAGTGTCCCATTCAGTGATGTTTATATACACTCACAATGCTGTGCAACTAACACCTCTATCCAGTTTCAAAACGTTTTGTCATTCCAAAAGGAAATCCCAAGCCCACTAGACAGTCAGTCTGAGAATTATTTAACTTTGGCTCCATGTGGTAAGTATTAATCCTATCTACTCTGTAATGGAGAAATAACATGAGAATTATTTCATAGTATATGAAAAGTATAAAAATTATACTCCAAATAGTATTAAAAATAGTAATTTGATAATAGGTTTTGCTGGCTAGGCAGGGGCCCTCCGACCTCTGACTCTGAGCATGTGGTGTGGTCTGCCTTCAGAGGCCAGCAGTTTATATCTCCACACAGGATCTTACAGCCTCTGAGAAAGTTGCCTGGGTGACCCCTAGAAGACCAAAATGTCAACTGAGTTTTGAAGAATATTTAAGGTTTTCAGATTTAAGTGATTTTGAATTATCAAGAACCAGGTGATCAGGAGGTAGGGTAAGTGATTTTAAAAGGCCAATGTGGATTCAAAGTTTATAAATGGGTGGAAAGGGAAAAAGCCACAAATACTACACTAACCAACCTCCAGGAATTGCCTCTTCACAACCTTGGTTCGAGGGATGAAGAATGTTTGCTGGGAAGGGACTCATGTATTTGGAGCAAAGACCAAGAGTCCTCTTGGAGAGAAAATCCTTCCTAAATGAAGAGCCTAGAGGAAGAGCTTTGGTCAGAAACAAAAGTTGAGTCACCAAAACGGGCCTGGTTTTCTGATTCAATGTTATATGTGTAATTCAATTCCTCTCCTAGCCCCAGATTCTCTTGGGGCTCATATTGGGGTGGAGTAGGGTGCAGGGCAGGGTGAGTAAAAGTTGAAAATGGAAAGAGCTGCTTCACTGAAAGGGAGGAGTCCTGGACTAGACCAGGCAGCTCATCCATTCAACAAATATGTGTGGGAAGAACTAAGTGTTGGGCATTTGTTAGACAAGGATAATATACGGTAACCAAGGCAGATATAGTCCCCTGTCCCCAAGAAGTTTATCGTTAGAGGTAGATATTTAAAATAGGACTATATAGATGTGATTATTATAAAGGCTAAAAAGGAATAGGTTAGTTCAATGGCAGTACTTGATAGGTAATCTAATCTAGTCTGGAAGGACAGGGATGAAATGTTGGTCTAATATTGAAAATCAATCAATGTAATTCATGACATTAATAGAATTAAGGAAATCACTTAAATGCCTCAATTCAATAATACAGAAAAACAATCAAAACTTTACAAATTCAATAATACAATCTCTCTCTCTCTCTATTTGTAAAATACAAGTCAGGTGAGTCCCATGCTTCTTAAAGCCTCCAATAGGTTCTAGGCCCTGCTTGTGAGTCTCTTGATCTGACAGACATGAGATGGCTCTGTTAGGTAACAGCATTTGCAAAGACACATTAAACCCCCACTCAATTATCTCCCTTAATGTAGAGGTATATACCTATGCAACAAGAAGCATAGAGAAGCATGGAATATAATCTTGGGCTCATCTTCTGAGTTCTCAAGCAGTATTTATCAAAAACCTTTCTAAGAGAAACCATGAATCAGTGCCTGAAAGAAATAAAAATCGTTCACCCTTCTTCATAGTCTAGATAGTCTAAAGCATATTCTTGCATGGATTTAGATTAGCAGAGAGCTGGATTACCTATTCTTTGTTGTAATGGTCCCTTAAAGTTCAGCTTTACTAAATGGCATCTAATCGTAATGTGATCAGCTCATACTTAACTACTGTAACAAATTGCCCCTTCAAACTTGCTGTTGTTGTCCAGGAAACAGGTCCTCCCTCTTTATAAGGTTCCATGGGAGAAATTCATTCTAGTCTTTGTATTAATATGTCTCTTAAACAATTAGTTTGTTTGGTCTTCTATGCACTGAATTGCTGGAAAAGTTAGAGGCAATGTGCAGATCATTATAGCATTCATTTTCACTGTCATTAGTGGTGCCAATTTATGTCCTACCTTATTTTTATTTCTTCCACCTACTCTCAAGTTACATATCTTTGATCCTTGTAAACTAGCTTAAAGTCTTTCTGTGACAAGATAAATAGAAGGAATAACTAAACAAATACATAAGCATTCAAATAAATAAACACATCCCACTACTTCTCTTGTTTTATGTAGTCTAGTCATAGCTGCACACCAAAATCATCTTTAAAGTTTTATATATACTCAGATGCCCAAGTCCCTTTCCAGACTTACTGAATGAGGATCTTGAGGGAAGAGGCCCAGGAACTGGGATTAAAAAATTAAACACAAAACTATACAGGTTGCTCCATAAAAGAAATAACTGATGGATTGGGCTTCATCAAATTAAGAACTTTTGGGGAATATACTGATAAGAAAATGAAAAAATAAGTCACAGACAGAAAATATTTGCAAATCACACATCAGAGAAGAGACTTGTATCCAGAATACATAAAGAACTCTCAAAACTTGAGAATATAAGTAACCCAACACAAATGTAATGCGAACAGAAGATGTGAATAACTATTTCACCAAAGAAGATATACATATAATAAATAAGTACATGAGCAGATATTCAACATCATTAGTCATTAGGGAAATACTAATTACAAATACAACACAAGTTAAAACAATATCTATTAGAATATCTAAAGTTTAAAAACTGACCATACCAAGTATTAGTGAGGGTGTGGAACAACTAGAACCTCATACATTGCCGTTGGGAATGTAAAATGTTATAGACATTTTGGAAAATAGTTTGGCAGTTTCTTAAACGTTAAATCTACCTTATTGAAAGCATATATCCATACAAGTAGTTGTAGTTGAATATACATAGCATTCTATTTGTAAAATGCCCAAACTGGAAATAGCCTAAATGTCCATCAACAGGTGAGTGAATGGACAAATTATGTTACATCCATACTATGGAATATCACTTGGCAATAAAAGAATATACCACCGAGGCACACAACATGAGTGAATCTCAAAGAAATTATGCTGACTGAAAAAAGCAAACGAAAAAGAGTGTGTATATAAATGATTCAGTTTATATAAAGCTCTAATGAATGCAAATTAATCTGTAGTGGTAGAAAGCATGTCAGTGGGAGCCTAGAGTTGAGGGAATAAAAAGGGGAGAGGGGAGGAAATACTGAGGAAACTTCTGGGGTGATAGAGATGATCATTTTCTTGACTGATGACAATTTTATGGGTATATATTTGTCAGAATTTATCAAATTATACACTCTAAATATGTGTGATTATATACAATTATACCTCAATAAAACTGTTTAAAAACATGTAAGAAATATATATATACATACTATAGTATATTTAGATAGATACTATGTATACTATATACTATATATATAGATAGATATTAGTATCTAATATTATAATGAATGATAGATAGATACCCTCTCTTTGAGGGTAGAGAGAGACTCTCAGGATACATAACAGTAAAATTCATAAGCAGGTTCAGGACTAAGTGACAAAATACATTTACATGAATCACTAGGCTCAAGTGTTTGGAAGACCTAGAGAAACTGAGAAAATACTAGATCTGCTTTCCAAAATGTGTACCCATTGTATAAATGTCTACTTTGTGGTAGGGGGATGAATTGTTATAGCATCCAACCATAAAACATACTTTTGAAAACAAACAAACCTTACATTTTATTCACATTACTAGAGTAAAAGTTAGGATTTAAGAGTGCTTAGGTAATTATATTTTTAAGTAGGGAAGGAGCCAAAATAAAATTCTGAGAAGTCAGACATGTGCTTGTCCTGGCATTTCTGATTTTGCAGGAGCCTCAAAGGTAGCATGTTGCATTGTGGTAGACCTCCCACTTGAGGACAAACCATGATCAATTTTGTGTCTTTCCATAGGGCTTGATGTTGGTTAAGCATCTTGTGAGGAATAAATAGTAAAATGCTTTCCATTCTTGAGTGCAAAAATGGGAGGCAGCTTACCAGTCTTTCAAATCACTTTCTCAGATGAACAGAAAACACTGTTGAAAAAACTTATTCAGCTTCAATTTCTAATCCATGTGTGAGTGTGGGACCTTAAAGCTTAATCCAGTTTCATGATAAATAAAACCTATACCCCTGAATTATCCTTTCATTTCTTTTCCAGAATACTCCAAGAACTGGTTCTTAGAATCAAGATATTGTCTTAATATTTGACATGCAATTATTAATAATTCATCATTTTCTTAGGGTTCTAGGTTAACAAAGATACACAGAATACCTGCCCTCATGTTGCTCACAAACTTTCTCTCAACTACCTACAACAGTTGTCTTCTAGGCACCAAACAGTCTAGGGGATTTTGTCTTTTATTCTTATTTCCAGCTCCATGCCCATGCACTCAGGTTTTCAGCTACACATAGCTATTTGCTTCTGTCCTGGTATAAATCACAAAATGTGTTGTGTCAAAGAGTGACTGGCAGTAATGACCTTTCCAATAAGAGGCCTGGCCCAACACACTTCTGTTTAATAAATGAATGCTGCATCCATTACTCTACCCTAGGAGAAACTTCCAATTGCCATAAAAAAGCTAGAGGAAAGGGTTCTCTTGTGGGTCAAGGAAAACTATGGATGCCAGAATACAATCTGGAAAGGAAGAGATAGAAGGATTATTCTGCCCTTTAATAGAAGGAATCCTGCTGGTGAGCCCAGGCTGAACATTATTATCCTCAATTATAAAGGAGAAGATATTTTCCCCCATTACACATTTTTCCTTCTAAGCACAGAACTCCCAAGGACATATTTGACCTAATCAGGAGTAGGGGCTAAGGTATAACAAACGAAGGCAACTTCAGGAGGAAAATCACAGTGTTTAATCAGTCCACAAGGTCTAATATAAGACACCGCTGTTTTGTTTACCAATAACAGCCTTCTCAGGACAACACATCTTTCTTTGTTTCCTAGCACAGATGGATAATGTATGCACACCTTGTAAAAACAACATTTATTATGCTGACTAACTTCAGGCAGAATGCAAGTGGTGAAGAAAATAAATAGCTAGGTAGGTGTGAGGAGCCTAAAAACAGCAAAATAAACACAACAAAAACCAAACAACATATGGACCTGAAAACCAGGCCAAGTAGTCATCTTACATTCCTCTTTCCATAACGCAAATCACTTCAAAATTGATGGGAGTGGCTACACATATTGGAACTGAGCCAACACTGGGAAAAACTGGAGTACAGGTCTGTTACAGAATTAGTTTGCGAAAAGTGACTGTTTCCTCTTTGAGTCATTTGGCTTAATCAGTATAATTTCCCTGTATTATTACTTCAGAGCTACATCCCTAAGGAGCACCATAGGCTCCCTCTCTTTCTTTCCTGTAACATTGCACATACTTACTCCCAGTTAAAGGCCAGGACTTAGACTGGCCCTAAAGTGCCATGTAGGTGTTTGCTGACCACAGGCATTCATGACCAGCTCATAAAATGGCACCACACACACCTGTCTATGCAGCACCCATCACATATGGCCAAATATGTGTATCTAGAAATGTTGGGACGGATAGCTGTGGGGTGACTTGGGAAGAGAAGAGAAGTAGGGATAGGGAGTTACATTTAAGTTCCTGTCATATGCCAGGCAGTGGTGCAAGATACTTTGCATACATTAGTCAATAACTTACCTAACTCCTCTCCCTTCTTATCCAAGATTTTCATTGGTAAGGGATATGTTCCTACTGATGTATCATACTCCAGGTATAAACATGCCAATTAATCCCAGGCACATCCAAGGGGTGGAAGGTAGGGAGAAGATCAGCATAAGGTCCAAGGAGAGGGTACATTTAACTCTGCCTGGGAGCAGTAAAAACTATCTTATTCCTTATGTCGTTCACTTTTGACAGGTACTCCATGGCAAGTTTGTCATTTCATTCATTCCTTAGCATTATTGAATGCTTGCTCTGAGCAGTCTAGGAAAAACAGTAAGATATCATCTGTCTTCAAGAAACACAACCTTCTTGGAGGCAGACAGACATGTAAAAATAGGAACAAAAGAATCTGTGGAGTAAGTGTAATATAGAAGCAGTTACAAGTTAGAAGAGGGGAATAGAGATGGGAGCCATCCTCTGTTTGGGGGAGCTAGGTAGGCTTCTTGGAGGCAGTGGCATGTCCCTGATATGAATCATTAGTTCATTATTACTGGAACCATAGTTCCAGTGAGCGAAATTGCCACTTGCCCTAATTCCTGTTGAGATACTCCAGGTAGGCCCCAGGATTCTGCCCTATGTACCCCAGCTATAGCTCTCTGGAACAAGTGTTCTCTGGACCCTGAAGGAGAAAAAATCTTCTCTACCTTCTCAGTTCACCGACTGTGGATCTGCAATATAAAGTGACAATAGACAAATTAACAGGAGGCAAAGCCACAGTTTATTTATGTGCGCAATGCTCATACAGATAGGAAGACTCTGTGATGAGTAACTCAAAGGGGAGGATAAAATTGGGGCTTATATACCATCTTAATAGGTGAAGAGGAAGGGAGAAAAGACAGGTAGGGGAAACCAAATTCCTTTTTTGAAAGATAGTGATTTTTCATGAGAAAATAAAGAGAGATAAAGAATTTGTGATAATGTTTGTCATTATAGGTATAAGTGGTCTTCCCAGCTTTGCTAGGGCATAAAACTTCATTGCAGAAAAGACTGGGATAGGTTTTTCACATCTCCCTTCTGAGAATGGATCTACTCTGAAGAGGAATTTACAGCAGGCCTTCTTTCCCAGAAATTGCTCTTTGTAGTCAGATAAGGGAAGTTCTGAGACATATTTTTTTCTATATCTGTTGAATCTCATATGTCCACAGCTTAAAATACTCTTATACAAAATGGAATATTTGGGAGGCAGCATACTCTGGTCCCCTTTAGCACCTACCCCAGAGCAGTCAATCTGCAGACATACTGTGAGCGAGAATGTGTGTGTGTGTGTGTGTGTGTGTGTGTGTGTGTGTGTGTGTGTACATGTAAAAGGATAACTGGGAAATGCAGAGAGAATTGGGTGGTTAGCCTAGGAAGCTCTTCCTTTACCTCTTCCTCATGTAAATTCACCCTTCAAACTACAGCTGAGTAGTTTCCTTTCAAAAGTCTGGCCTGACTTCCCTGACTTGGCCAAATCCTAACACCAAATCCCCAGCACCATTTCACATTTGCAGTGTTGCTTTTGTTTGCCCAGCTTCTGTGTATTGGGTTAGCACCTAAATCCCTTTTTCTTTATCTCCAGTGGGTCAATGACTATGTCTTTTCCCTCACCATCATATATCCAGTATCTGGTGCTCAACCGGAGACAAAATCTATGGTCAATAAATATTCGTTGAATGAATGAACAGAAGTAAGGAAGAATCAAGCAGAGTGGGTTGTCACCCAAGCAGCTAGGGATCAGCATGAAGGCCCCAGAAAGGATCTCTGAGGCAGTTAGAAGGGGCACTCAAAGGAAGACAGAGAAATCCTAAGGACAAACTTTGGCCTGACTAACTAACATTGTCTTAGATTGGCTAGCATAGGGAATTCCTTTTGAAAATAATGAAATGTGTCTGCATTTGATAACAGAATTTAGGCATAAGAAAATGTGGGTTCAAAAAGTTCCATTCCTTTCTATAATACCAATCATATAGACTGAAAAAATGTAAGTGACAAATATATGAAAGACGACTCTTCAAAGACGATTTTTAAAAATCCGAACTTCTGAAAAGAAAAAATCTCCATTTTAAAAATGCAGCTTCTAGAGGGAAGCCCTGACAAAGATCTTTTTTTAAAAGTTTGTTTGTTTGTTTATTTATTTATTTATTTATTTATTTGACAGAGAGAGCAGCAGAGGGAGAGGGAGAAGCAGACTCCCCACTGAGTAAGGAACCCAATGTAGGACCTTGGGATCATGACCTGAGATGAAGGCAGACACTTAACTGACTAAGCCACCTAGGTACCTCCCTGACAAAGATTTTGCTATAATAAGAAAAGACAATGAAGTAACGATTAACTCAAAATTTAGATCCAATTACCCAATACAAAGGTTAGCAAACTGAAATATTTTAAGACTACTGTATTTTTTAATTTAAATTTTATTTATTTATTTATTATTATTTTTTATAAACATATAATGTATTTTTATCCCCAGGGGTACAGGTCTGCGAATCACCAGGTTTATACACTTCACAGCACTTACCATAGCACATACCCTCCCCAATGTCCATAACCCCACCCCTCTCTCTCGACCCCCCTCCCCCCAGCAACCCTCAGTTTGTTTTGTGAGATTAAGAGTCACTTATGTTTTGTCTCCCTCCCAATCCCATCTTGTTTCATTTATTCTTCTCCTAGCCCTCTAACCCCCTAGGTTGCATCTCCACTTCCTCATATCAGGGAGATCATGTGATAGTTGTCTTTCTCCGATTGACTTATTTCGCTAAGCATGATACCCTCTAGTTCCATCCACATTGTCGCAAATGGCAAGATTTCATTTCTTTTGATAGCTGCATAGTATTCCATTGTGTGTATATACCACATCTTCTTTATCCATTCGTCTGTTGATGGACATCTAGGTTCTTTCCAAAGTTTGGCTATTGTAGACATTGCTGCTATAAACATTCGGGTGCACGTGCCCCTTCAGATCACTACGTTCGTATCTTTAGGGTAAATACCCAGCAGTGCAATTGCTGGGTCATAGGGTAGTTCTATTTTCAGCATTTTGAGGAACCTCCATGCTGTTTTCCATAGTGGTTGCACCAGCTTGCATTCCCACCAACAGTGTAGGAGGGTTCCTCTTTCTCCGCATCCTCGCCAGCATCTGTCATTTCCTGACTTGTTAATTTTAGCCATTCTGACTGGTGTGAGGTGATATCTCATTGTGGTTTTGATTTGTATTTCCCTGATGCCGAGTGAAGATTACTGTATTCTTAAAAACTGAGAGTCATAGACCATATATGCAATTGTATTATAGTACTTTAATTCAAATCTCTGTTGAAATTGTATAAGGAACCAATGTTGTATTTAGGACAAAATCTTCAAAATAAGCAAACCTCCATGAATCCTGACGTTTTGAGATTTCTTAATCTCTGAAAGCCTCTGTTTCGTCATATAAACTATGAACATAATTATGCTGCCTCTCAAAGTTGTAACGATTAAATGAGACAACTATAAAGGATCTGGCTGTTCTTAGATTATGAAAGTTTAACTGGTGGTAATTATTGTTAAATAAATGAAACTATCTCCTTTAAGCACTTAAGAATATTTCTTAAGAAAAATCTGTTTTTTAAATTTCCTATTTAACTTCATTGAATTGGTTTTTTTTTTCATTTGTGAAAAGAATATTTAAATATATTCTTATTCTTCCTAGTCAGCACTAGTGAAAATGTGTTCCTTAGGCACAGAGGAGAAAATATCTCCTTTTTCCTTTCTAGGTTCTTTCTCATACTGGAAGAGTTATTTCTTCTTCCCTCACTTCTCCCCCTCTGCTTCTTTTGTGCCCAACTAAGCTGGCTACTTAGCATGAGTTCACACTCATTGCTTCTCCCTCCCCTTAGTATAGGGAGCTGAGCTCATTCATTATCGAAGAAGGGTAGAATGTCATTTTTTTAAGTTGGTATTTTAAAAAGATACTAAATTGACACTTATAAATTAAGAATCCATAAATATTACATGATATACATTTACTATTCTATTTTAATATTTATAAAGTTCTTAATGTTACTCTCCTCCAAATAATTTATTTTCCTAGAGTGCTATGTTTTAAAAAAGGTTTATCATATTCTTCTGTTGTCCTTTTTTTTTTTGCTTAAAATTAGGCATCCTGGGGCACATGGGTGGCTCAGTGGGTTAAGCATCTGCCTTCGGCTCAGGTCATGGTCTCAGGGTCCTGGGATCGAGCCCCACATCAGGCTCTCTACTCAGCGGGGAGCCTACTCCCCCCCCCCCGTCTGCCTCTCTGCCTACTTGTGATCTCTCTCTGTGTCAAATAAATAAATAAAATCTTAAAAAAAAATTAGGCATCTTGCAGATACATACACTCTTCCACTCAAATGAAGCAAAAGCAAAGGAACACCTAGAATCTTAGATTCATTTTCTGTCCCCTATTTTGAACCTTACAAGTTTTGATTTAGGTCATCTGGAGAAACTTGAATTGTTCACACTAGGTTTTTATATGATTGTGTAGCAAGACAAAGACTTTTTTTTTTTATTTTATTTTATTTTATTTATTTATTTTTGACAGACAGAGATCACAAGCAGGCAGAGAGGCAGGCAGAGAGAGAGGAGGAAGCAGGCTCCCCACTGAGCAGAGAGCCCGATGCGGGGCTCGATCCCAGGACCCTGAGATCATGACCTGAGCCGAAGGCAGCAGCTTAACCCACTGAGCCACCCAGGCGCCCTGACAAAGACTTTTTTAAAAAAAAGAATATATTAAGACAGAATAATCATGGTAACAATATGTACTTTTTTTTTTTTAGAGCAAGAGAGAGTGTGCAGACATGTGCAAGAGAAGGAGTGGGGAGTGGGCATCAAGGATCAGAGGAGGAGAGAGAATCTTAAGCAGGCTCCATGCAGGGTGTGGAGCCCAATGCCAGGCTCCATTTCACCATCCTGAGATGATGACCTGAGCGGAAATCAAGAGTTGGACACTTAACTGGCTGAGCCACCCAGGCGCCCCTGGAAATATTTTGAACCAATATAAACCATTTTTATTAGTAAAAACAGAGTGCACATCAGTAGCCCAGATTCATGTTTTGAAAACAGTTAATTAATTGCCTAGCTTCAGATAAATTTTTTAAAAAGAGGTATGTGTTTGCTACAAATTCCTTATTCTAATTTTTATGTTCCCTTTCATTTTATTTCTCTAGGCAATGTCAATTAAGCAGAAAGTAAGGTATTGAATAAAAAAATTCAATCCCTTATGGAGTGCTTTTAGAAGGATGTTTTTATGAAGTTATGAAGAAGGGACCTAAATAGCATTTAATGCAAACCTTCAGGAATCCTGAATAAATTTTAAAGTCAAGAATTTGCTTATGATATAGCTGGTGCCCAACGTGGATGTTGATCACAGCCTCATTAGATTATGACTTTTTATCCTCACCTCCATGAAAATGCTGAACTTTAACCTGTAGCCTCTCATTTTGTTTTCAATATGGGGAGAAGCAAGTTATTGATTGGTCATTAAACAACCACAGGTAAGACATGAGCTTGTGTTTCGTCAATAATACAGACATGACATAAAGCATAATCAGAGGGAAAAGTCTCAAAAAAATTCAAATTGCATGCACTGATGTAATAACTTACAATATGAAAAAGAATGTCTCATACTCTCAAGAGATTAAAGTTGTACAAATGTGAGCACCATAAGCACATGGAATTTTATTTTTTGGAACTTGACAAATTTCTAGTGCCTAGAACAGTTTCTGGCATATAGCAGATGCTAAATAAATATATACCAAGTGAATGAACAATCAAGACAATATAAATGAGTAAAAGGGCATCATTTCTAGTAGATCCCTAATCCATGATTATCCTAGCCCTCTCCTATGAGTACATCCACCATGGCTTTTTTAAAAAAATTACATGAAGTAAAAAAAAAAAAAAGAAAGAAAGAAAGAAAAGTTACATGAAGTAGTGTATCCTGGGATCCTAAGAAAAATAAACACAAGACAGGTAAGTCTAAACTGGGAAAAGAAATTATGGTGCCCACATTATAGAACATGCTGCTAGGAACTGAAAACAAAAATTTAGAAGGATAGAGTACTTAAGGGGTACTAAGGGCAAGGGTGTCTTCTGTAAAGAAAAAGCAGGCAACTAAGACAAACGTTACCTACTAGGTAATTTTGCCCAGGACCACCTAGAGTCCCACACTACAGAAAAGTGTGTTTAAGCAAGAAGACTACAAAAATGGGACTGAGGAGTTCCTCTACCTCTACCTATTGGTAAAACTATTGGACAAAAAAAAGGTGAAATAATGCATTCATTGGAGAGAGTTTGCTTTGATCTTAGACCCAAGTAATTTCGCCTTATTTAAAAATAATACCTCATCTATTAATTAAGGGCACTGAAATTTTGAAGAATCAAATACGTAACTTATTTTCATTAGCTGTTCCAGAATAGACTACTTTAAAAGAAATATTTATAACAAACATACATCAGAGCAGCACACCTAAAATTGAAGGTAAACTTGAGGACTGACCATAATCCAACTTCTAACAATTAAAATTATAGCACATATAAATAACTGCTGAACTACGGAACCAAGATACTGAGTCAGTATGATTAGTAAAATTGGGAGCCAATATCATATTATCTCTTTCTCTTTTAAGCTTAGATAGAACTCATGATATCTATCAATCTGTAGGTGTATGCTGCAATATTTTATAACCAGAACAATTACACAGTCCTTCAAGACACATGTGCAAACAAGTGGTATAATTTTCCAGACCACGATGTTCCAGGAAAGTCAAGTTTTATAAAAAAACAAAAATGAGTGCTATGTTATTAATGCGTATGACTCTCAGGACATTAGCCAATGCTCTTTCCAGTAAGGAGTCCAATCAACAGATGTAATGAGAAACAGGAGAATTCTTCTTAGTAAATTGTCCAACTTTGTATTTTTACACTTGAGAGAAACACATGTTTCCATACTTAGCCGACTCAGCAGTAGTGGGAAGCCTGTGAAAATTGTTTGTAGCCACAACTTGGAGTACATCTTTAGGGCTTCTCTTAGAATTCTTTTAAGGACTTCCTTTCTTTCTAATGCTAAATATAGATACAGTCCTATTTTATTCATTTGTACCATTATTTCTTATAATCAGTATATTATCTAAAGGGCATTTTTATTTTTACAAACAAAACTACCATAGCTCAGTTGTTCGGTTGTGCAACTGATTTTTTTTAAAGATTTTATTTATGGTGCCTGGGTGGCTCAGTGGGTTGGGCCGCTGCCTTCGGCTCAGGTCATGATCTCAGGGTCCTGGGATCGGGTCCCGCATCG
Source organism: Lutra lutra (assembly GCF_902655055.1). Classification (NCBI taxonomy): domain Eukaryota; kingdom Metazoa; phylum Chordata; class Mammalia; order Carnivora; family Mustelidae; genus Lutra; species Lutra lutra. The sequence continues at coordinate 59,450,464 of NC_062286.1, read as the reverse complement.
GGCTCTCTGCTCGGCGGGGAGCCTGCTTCCCTCTCTCTCTCTCTCTATCTCTGCCTGCCTCTCCATCTGCTTGTGGTCTCTCTGTCAAATGAATGGATAGAATCTTTGAAGAAAAAAAAAAAATAAATAAAGATTTTATTTATTTATTTGACAGACAGAGATCACAAGCAGGCAGAGAGGCAGGAAGAAGGATCCCCGCTGAGCAGAGAGCCCAATGCAGGGCTTGATCCCAGGACCCTGGGATCATGACCTGAGCCAAAGGCAGAGGCTTTAACCCACTGAGCCACCCAGGCACCACCTGATTTTGTTTTTTGTTGTTGTTATTTTTAAGGAAAAAACCATCTTTCTTTTTGTTATAACTTTCTGTTACACCATTCTGCAAATGGGTTTCAAAAATGATGATTAGAGGAATACCTGGGTAGCTCAGTGGGTTAAGTGTCTGCCTTCAGCTCAGGTCATGGTCCTAGTGTCCTAAGATTGAGTCCCACATCTGTCTCCTTGCTCAGTGGGGAGCCTGCTTCTCCCTTTGCCTGTTGCTCCCCCTTCTTGTGTTCTCTCTCTTGCTCACTCTCAAATAAGTAAATAAAATCTTAAAAAAGACAAACAAAAAGCCCCCAAAATGATGATTAGGTGTATACATATTCTATCTCCCTTGGCTACCCTCTCATTTTCTTTCTTTTTTTTTTTTTTTAAAGATTTTATTTATTTATTTGACAGAGAGATCACAAGTAGGCAGAGAGGCAGGCAGAGAGAGAGAGGAGGAAGCAGGCTCCCCGCCGAGCAGAGAGCCCGATGCGGGGCTCGATCCCAGGACTCTGAGATCATGACCTGAGCCGAAGGCAGCGGCTTAACCCACTGAGCCACCCAGGCGCCCCTACCCTCTCATTTTCAAGTCTCCTTTCTTTCAAGTCAAAAAATGGCAGAAGACATGAACAGACGCTTCTCCAAAGAAGACATATAAATGGCTAACAGACACATGAAAAAATGTTCATCATCATTAGCCATCAGGGAAATTAAAATCAAAACCACATTGAGATACCACCTTACACCAGTTAGAATGGCAAATATTGACAAGGCAAGAAACAACAAATGTTGGAGAAGTTGTGGAGAAAAGGGAACCCTCTTTGGTGGGAATGCAAGTTGGTGAGGCCACTTTGGAAAACAGTGTGGAGGCTCCTCAAAAAATTAAAAATGGAGCTACCCTATGGCCCAGAAATTGCACTACTGGGTATTTACCCCAAAGATACAGATGTAGTGAAAAGAAGGGCCACATGCACCCTGATGTTCATAGCAGCAATATCCACAATTGCCAAACTGTGGAAGGAGCCAAGATGCCCTTCAACAGATGAATGGATAAAGAAGATGTGGTCCATATATACAATGGAATATTACTCAGCCATCAGAAAGGATGAATACCCAACTTTTGCATCAACATGGATGGGACTGGAGGAGATTATGCTAAGTAAAATAAGTCAAGCAGAGAAAGCCAATTATCATATGGTTTCACTTCTTTGTGGAACATAAGGAATAGCATGGAGGACATTAGGAGAAGGAAGGGAAAAATGAAGGGGGGGAAAGGGGGGAAATCAGAGTGGGAGATGAACCATGAGAGACTATGGACTCCAGGAAACAAACTGAGGGTTTTAGAAGGGAGGGTTGGGGGGATCGCAGTAATGGGTATTGGGTATTAAGGAGGGCACAGATTGCATGGAGCACTGGGTGTTATACGCAAACAATGAATCATGGAATACTACATCATACTACATCAAAAATACTACATCATACTACATCAAAAACTAATGAGGTACTGTATGGTTACTAACATAACATAATAAAAAAATTATTTTTGATCAACCATTTCTATTTCCATAGAAATAATGGACTCCCCATTATTTCTACAGGAAAATTTTTTTAAAAGATTTTATTTATTTATTTGACAGAGATCACAACTAGGCAGAGAGGCAGGCAGAGAGAGAGAGGAGGGGAAGCAGGCTCCCTGCTGAGCAGAGAGCCCAATGCGGGGCTCGAACCCAGGACCCTGGGATCATGACCTGAGCCGAAAGCAGAAGCTTTAACCCACTGAGCCACCCAGGTGCCCCTCTACAGGAAAAATTTTACAAAATTATTGTTGTATGAAGAAACTACCAAAGAGTATGCAAATGAAAAAATAGGGGAGAAGTATTTCAGAAGTTTGTCAGACAATAAGTTCATAAAGTTACTATATTATTTTTCTAGATTTTTATAACTTATGTGGTATTTATCAGCTTTTAGAAGTTTACATCTGTCATGATGTCTTTATTTTCATACCTTTTTAAAAAAAGATTTATTTATTTGTTCTAGAGGAGAGGGAGGGTCAGAGAGAGAGAGAGAGAGAGAGAGAGAAGCAGACTCCCTCTGAGCACAAAGCCCAACATGGGACTCAACCCCATGACCCATAAGATCATGATCTGAGTCAAAACCAAGAGTTGGATACTAAACTGACTGAGACCCCCCAGGTGCCCCTTCATACCTGTTTTTGATATCTAATTTAGTATTCTTTTTCTTAGAGAGTGCCCTCAAATTATATAAGCTCAGGTCAAACAAAATGTGGATCTGCTTCTACCCAGTGCCTGGCTCAGAACTGGCACATTAGATGTTTTTTTGAAAGAATATATAGGGATTGCTGTCAGCCTGAAGGTGGTGACATGACATTCAGCTTGTGAAGGATGGGCCAGCCAATACTGAGGTTTTTTAGCATATCCAGCCTCCAAGCTAGACCAATTTGGGAACTGTGGTGGGATCACACCTGCCAGCAGAGATCCTGAACCCCAGCTAGTGGGAAGCCAAGATGACAGAGGCAGAGAAAATTAGCCTGGAGCCTGTCATATTGTTTCACAGTCAAGAAACAATATTTTTCCTTGTGCTTTCATTCTTGAAGGGTGCTGAAAATTTATTAAAAAAAATTCTTCCTATCCCCAAAGAATATGCAAATCAAGTTTCATGTGTTTTCCCATTTGAAGAAAATGGTTACTCTCCCTTCCCTTTAAATGGAATAATGCAAACCATATGTGAATGGGATTACATCAGGTCCCAAGATAGCATTGTTTGGAAATGACTGAAGTCGTTCACACAGTGTCTCAAGTTAAAATATCTTTCTTAAGTAAAATGTGTATTGTGACCTGATATTGCTATTCATGGTTCCTACTTGGCAATATTCCCATATTAAGACAATGTTTAACCTTAAAATTTCTAGAGTGCTTCATTTCCATCAAATGCCAGAAGTCTAGGAAGTTCTATTAACCAAAGCAAAATCTAGACACATGGTTAGGCTAACTACTTCCTGAAGGAGATACTTCTGAAGTACTAGCACCTAGAATTGAACCCACCAGCAGGCCAGGAGAGGTAGGGAGTAGGTGGTCCTCTATCAGGGTGCTGAAAGAAGGTTGTTCTGAGTTCTGACATGAAGAGTATCAAAAGGGAGGAAATAGAGAACTGAAAGGAAAACACCTTGGAGGTCCAAGAAGGCAGCATCAGGGAGTCCTGTCAGCAGGTAACAGAACTTTAGCCACCTGGCTGGTGTTCAGGAACAGACTCTAGTCCCTGGGAAGGGATGACAGTAGAAATTGATAATAACAAAATAGGACTCTGGTTGTTGAAGATGCTAAGTTAGATAAGAGCCACAGGGAAGCAAGGCAGAAACTCAGTTAACCAAACTGATGTACAAGTGGGCCTTGGAGGGTAAGACAGAGACTTGTAATCAGAACTTGGGCAAGTAATCAGAGAGCTGGGCTAGCAAGAAAGATATCTTGGTGCTGAATCCCATAGCATTAGGCTACAACCCCATAAATTTCTTGTGCTCGAGGTTTGGATTAGACAGCAGGGTGAGCTGAGCTCATGGTTATGACCAAGTAGCTTTTGCTGAGGAAGAAGAGGACTGTAGAGACTTGGAGCAGGTAAGGCTGGACTGAAGTTAAAGTAACAGAAGGCCCTCCCTGTGTATGGGGCTTTTGAAATAAGTCATCAAAAGAGAACATATACGTAAAACCTAACAACAAAGGAAGAACTTGAATCTTTTGGGCTACTTTTAAGAAAAAAAAAAGACATCTTAGTAAGGGGAAATATTTTTTTACTGGAAGTAAGAAGTAATTGGGGTTGTTTTTTTTTTAAAGTATATATTCCTTAGCTTTCCTTTATACATACTAAAGAAAGAAATTAATACAGACTGTTAATTAAAGACATTTTCTTTTCTTTCTTTCTTTCTTTCTTTCTTTCTTTCTTTCTTTCTTTCTTTTTAAATTCAGGAAGCATTAAGTTAGGACAAAGAATGCAGCTTTCTCTTCCTAAACACTGATTTAGCAATTGTTTGATGTGCTTTCCTCACCTAGGAAGCTGCTCTGCGCATTTTTTCTCTTGATTCATTGCCTGATGGCCTGTGCAGTCCTGGCTGTCACTGGGATTTATCATTTACTACCACATATCATGGCTCAATTCCTGCCTTAGTATGCCAGTTCATTGCTGGGATAGAGCCTTATGCCGAGCCCCACGCTGCTTAGATGGGCAGTGGATCTGTGTCTGGATCTTGACTCCTGAAAGACTGAATCCTGTTTCCTATACCTTTAACTTCTGACTGGGATTCTTCTCTGAAGATAAGAATAACCCTAAACCATGGAAATGGTGGCTTTTTGTTTTAGAGCATTACTTACTGCCTGAATATCTGCTGGAATAACACTGAGACTGGCACCTTCCCACTTCAGGTATTAGCTAGGATCTCCATAATGTGTTGTGTGGAACAAAAAACAAAAACAAAAACAAACCAAACATTTAGAACCTGACAGACACAGAGTTGACCTCAGCCTGTTACTTGATTGTAGTTAAGTCACTGAGCTTTTCTAAGCCTATTTCCTCATCTGTAAAAATGAGGATAGTGATTCCTACCCACATGAAAACTAAATGAGATAAATACATAAAACATCTATGATAGCCCCTGCACATAAACACTGCTTCATAAATGATAGCTATTGTGATTATTAGGAAATGTAAGGAAAAAAAGAAAAAAATTCATCCAAAAATATTTATTAATTATTGTTATAATTTTAATAATTTCAATAATGTGAATATATCATGCATAATATATAATTTATATTGTTAAATAATAATTTCAATAATACATTCAATAATTTATTAATAATTAATTAAATAGTATTTTAAATGATTAAAATTATTAATTAATGATCTACTAATAATATATCTAATAATATTGTTATAATAGTTGCCAAGTTGTGGTGTTTTTTTTTAAATGGTGAAAGCTCAGGTCTTGATCTCAAGCCCTGCATTGAGCTCCACACCCACTGGACTGAGATCAAAAGTCAGAGTCTTACCAACTGAGCCACCCAGGTGCCCCAGTTGCCAATTATTTTACTGAGCTCTGGGGGGGAAGAATCAAGGTGAAGACGAAATGGCCTTCTAGGTATTTGTACCATTAGCATCTTCACCATAGACATATTTGCCACAAGTATTTTTGCCACAAACACACTGGCTGTAGAAGTAATTAGCTGTAAGGCAAATTTGCCTTAAAAGATAAAAAAGTAACTGGCTGACAGTTCAGTTTGACAGTTTGTTGGTTTCATCAACTGGTTGACAGTATGATTTCATGTTTCCACTGAGGCAGTACTCCCATTTTTATATTTAGCCCTCATAAATGTCTGGACAGTGGCAAAGGTTTGAATCCACATTTCCAACGGAACTTTGGAACTTCTGTCAATGGACAGTGATAATATATCCAGAACAAACAATAGTATAGGTTTTCATAATGCAAGACAAAGTTCATGTACAAATATGCATCTTAGTATTTGGAAACTGATACCTGTCTTAATGAAGGAAGAAAGTTTAACAACAACAACAAAAAATTGCAATGCTAAGCATGGACATGAAGAAATGAGCCAAAAAAAAAAAAAAGACGTACAATATTATGAATGAAAGAATTTGAAGACAATGCTTAGGTACAATCTACAACATAAATTCAGTTATTTTTACAGTACTGCCATGAATACACACTACACATTTCAAATGTATTTAAATATGTTACATTTCACAATAATGTCTTTTTTAGTTACTCATTTTAAAAGTTTCATTATGTCCTTTTTTAAACAAATGTACCTCTATTATTTCCTGTTATTTTATGTTCTAGGGCAAAACTGCCTTACAGTCAGTTAATTGTGCAACAAAAATGTGGCAAAAGGCTTGTGGCAAAAATGCTGGCAGCAAAAATGTTGCAGCAAAAATACCAGACATGGGTCCCTCTAGTGGGAACAAAGAACAAATAAAGAGGAGTCTTCAACACAATTTTCTGTGGAGAGTACAATGACAGATGCCAGCTCAGTGTGATATGGATATTCAGTAGGAAGGGCATCTAAACTGGAAGAGATGATCATGGAAGGGCAACTGTAAAGAAAAGAGTTGATTAGAACAAAATGAGGAAAAAGGGTGCTCCTGGCAGGAGCTTGAAAGAGTTTGGTGGATGTGGGATACTGTAAGTAGACCATTGAGTATGGTTGGAATACAGATAAAGAGTAGGGAGGTGAGTCAGAGAGGGAAATTGGAAGGTAAATAGGGTTCTCTCCTGATTGTCTTTGTGGCTGGGCTAAGGAGTTTGGGATCAGACCTGAGGGCTATGAGTGGCTGTTGATGGGTTTTAAGCAGAGGACCAACATGATCAGATTCACATTTTAGAAAAAGCACTCCAAAGGTTTGAATAACACTGAAAACAAAGGCAGAACCACCATTGGAAAAGCCTATGTGCTTCTCAAGAAGGACCTTCCTCTCTTCTTAATTTTGTAATATAAATATCATGCCAAAACGATTTCAAAGGACAATGAAAAAATTTTTAAATAAAATGTCTTTTACTGTGAGAGTCTGGAGTTTCTTTTTTTAAAAACAAAACCACACATCTTCAAAGATGACTAAAACGAAATTCTAGGATCGCTACACATGCTCCCAAATCTATGATCTTAACACTCTGCCCCTGGTGATCACAGGTCTAACTGCAAATGACTTTTGCAGGGGAGGAGGAAGGCAGAGGAGGAGGGAGAGAGAGAATATTAAGCAGGCTCCATACCTAGTTTGGAGCCCAACATGGGGCACAATCTAATGACCCTGAGATCAATGACCTGAGCTGAAATCAAGAGTCAGACTTGAACTGACTGAGCCACCCAGGCACCCCTGAAAATGACTTTAAAAATGGAAATTCTATTTAACGTGAAGTGCTTAGTCTTCCAAGGATTAGTGTAGAACTATAGCTACACCAAACTCTATAAATGTTATTGACAATTTAAAATTCTTAAAATTCTCCATTTTGTAAAAATACTTAGTACTTTCATAGTATACTAGTATGTGACATTTCCATTTTTAAGATGCTGGCAGGAAATTAAATTTTTGAGAAATGATTGTGAAAGAACTTAAGGGAACAGAAGTATAATTACAAGCATCTGCTGAATCATACATACAGAAGAAATATTGGGTAAAAAATATCAGAGATTTGTTGTTGAAGCTTCTTTCTCATGGGGTCAAGCTGGCCAGATCATACCAACAAGGCACACTCCAGCCAAAGCCCATCCTGAGTTTCCTTGTTTCATGTTTGTACTTCACTGTTTATCTTTTATCCCTCAATATTGGTTTCCACTTGTGCAGTAGACACTGAAGTCATCTCTTCAACATCCCACTTCCTGACATTGTACATCAGCTGTATGGTTTAAGGAATTGACCTGAGTAACTAAGGCAGGCCCTGATAAATCTGACTCAATCAAGAAAATCTGATCCTTCTTGCCTATAATTAGTCAGGAACCAATGCTTAAACCAGTCAGCATATGGCATTCCTTTACAAACAGTCTGGTTTAGGAATAGGCACATGACTGTATATGTAAGCCAATGAGATATGCCAAGAAGATTGCTTGGAGGTTTCTGGGAAATGTTTTCTCACTCTTCAGTGAGAGTCATTAGAAAAAAATGGTATTTTTTGTTTTTAAACAAAGAACATGTAGCTCTAATTGTTACTATCATCGTGTGACCATGAGGAAACCACCTTAGGATAGAATTGATATATTATCCTGGGTCCTTGATAACATTGTTGAACTGAGTTTCATCCAAACCTGAAGCTCAGTCTACCTCTGAACTTCCAATTGTATGAACCAAAAAGTTCTTTTCTGTTTAAGCCACCACTTTGAGTTGGGTTTCTGTTACTTGTAGGTCAAAGCATTCTAAGTGATGCAATTTCCCACCACTTTTTCCTCCACCTTCACTTCTAATCTCATGTACAATTTGGCTATCTTTCTTAGCTTTAACCATCAACATTCTTCTATCTAGTCATTTAGAATGAACGTTTAGTTGTCTAGCTAATATCTGTTCCTAGTTCTTCCACTTGGCATTATCATGCAGGATAGACTGTACGAACCCAGTGCATCCTGAGAGGAGCTAGCCTGAGGACAAAGTCAATATGCTGAAAAAAGACAAAACAGAAAAATGGGACAAAAAAGCCAAACAGGAGACCTTGATAATGTCATTTAATTGTTAGAGCATACTATTTTCAGTCTTCTTATCAACTAACAAATATTTGCATTAAGACAATATGAATTGGAGCATTCTGTTGTTTGAATTTGAAAACAACTGAACTAATAAAGAATTTGCTACCAGGGTGCCTGGGTGGCTCAGTCGGTTAAGCAGCGTCTGTCTTCTGCTCAGGTCATGACCCCAAAGTCCTGGGATCAAGCCCCACATTTCACTCCCTGCTCAGTGGGGAGACAGCTTTTCCCTCTCCCTCTGCCTGTTGCTCCCTCTGCTTGTGCTCGTTCTTTCTGTCAAATAAATAAATAAAATCTTAAAAAAAAAAAAAAGAACTTGCTAGCAAAATGTAGGATGCTTCAAATAACAAACCCCAAATTGTGGAATTGGATGAGTGGAAGTAATAGATCAGGGGACAGTAAGAATCTCACTATTCCAGACTGAGAAAACTGTCACTCCTGTCTGTGGGTGAAAAACATTTCATTAAGTTATCACTTTATATTAGAGACAGACTTTTGAGACTCTAGTATTCGGGAAAATAATAGTAAGAATGAGAATATTAGCATGTGTTGGCTACTTATGATGGCTTTCACTAAAAACCTATAACAAAGAGCAAAGCTTAGGCTGAAAGCAGAGAAGGACATGGGAGGCAGTAGTAGGAGCTGAGCTTAGTTGTCAAAGTTTCTCCTAATTATTTTTCATTAAATAATTGACATTGGATGAAGACAGCTAATTTCTGTCAAATATAGAATTACAGATGGGACTTCCCTACCTAAACCCATCGTTTTCAATATCTGTCTCAAATGTGGCCATAGAAGACAATGAACAAGGAAGATGTTTTCAAAGGACAGGACCAAGGACCAGTGGCCAAGAATCCACTGTAGGGCAATGGATTCTCCTAGAAAACAAAAATCAGAGGCTACCAGATTGTCTAACTGCTGGGATGGGCAGTCCTTTCCTTTCTAATAGGATATGATATGAGCTATGGACCAATGTCCACTGAGTATTGTTTCCCATTTTCCTTTCCTTTCCCTTTCTTTTCTTTTTTTCCCCCACTCTTTCCTTTTCAAATGAGAGTTTTGAGTGTAATTATCCTGTTCTTTTTCCGTTATTGTAAATTGAAAATGTTTGAAGTGGAAAATGTATGTTTAAGCCATGAATCCCTGGATCCCAAGGAGCCTTCCAGACCTGGCAGAGAGCTCTTGGCCTTGGAGCGGGATATGGTTACTGTGTTAGATTCTGGGTTGTCTTTCTCAGGGAAGATAATGAATGTGTCTCATGTAGATATGGACATTTTAAAGATTCTATGTGTGGGAAGGAGGTATGAAACTTGACTTATCATATCAGATACTGTTGGTTGTCTATGGCACATCCCTTTTCCCCTTCTTCTTACTGAAAGAGCCTACTCCCTTCTCTGTGTTCATGTGCATCAGGAAAGAATGGTCTCAGGCCCATTCTCAAGACTAGTCCAGGCCAATCATGATTCCCCTCATCCCCTTGCTGGTAACTCTTTTAGACATGGGTGTGCTGAGAAATGAAACATGAGAAGAAGTTAGCTAGAAGACTTCTGGTCATGATTTCTCTACTTTTTAAAAGAGACATAAGAAAGACATAGCCTCTCTCTGTAAGCTGTACCTTATCATGTCAGGTTATAATACATGGACCTGCTGCTGTCATCTGGTGACCATGAGGAGAGCTTTGAACTAAGTACAAAACCGACATACTTCAGAGAGGAAAACAATGGAAAGAATTCAGGATCCTTCAGACACTGAATTAAACAGTCTCATATCTCCTTCAGCTCAGGATTTCTTGTTCTTTGTAACAACAAATATCTTTGTTGCTTAAGTCTATTTAAATTGAGAATATTTTTCCTTGTTGGTCAAAGCAATCTCACTGATATACTATCTCTCTATTTCACTCTTTGAGTGCTATTTTCACCTGTTTAATATTTCATAATGCAAACTTTCCTAGAGACAGCTCATTGAAGGTAGAGCCTGGATATTAACCTAGACACTCTATTAAAGTTTACTTTTTGGAGCACAAAGAATTTATTCACTCATGCCACACAAATATTAATTCAGACCTTAGTCTTTTAGTATCTGTTATGGATTGAATTGTGTCACCCCTACCCAAATTCATATGCTGAAGTTCTAACCCCTAGATTCTCAGAATATGACCTTATTTAGAGATAGGGTCTTCACAGAGGTAATCAAGTTAAAATGAAGTCATTAGGGTGGACACTACTCTAATATGACAGGTCTACTTATAAGAAGAGGAAACTTGGGGGCACCTGGGTGGCTCAGTGGGTTAAAGCCTCTGCCTTTGGCTCAGGCATGATCCCAGGGTCCTGGAATCAAGCCCCACATCGGGCTCTCACCTCAGCAGGGAGCCTGCTTCCTCCTCTCTGTCTGCCTCTCTGCCTACTTGTGATCTCTCTCTGTCAAACAAATAAATAAAATCTTCAAAAAAAAAAAAGAAGAGGAAATTTGAAGACAGATATGCATAGAAGGTAAATAATGTGAAGAGACATGGAGGAGATAGTCATCTATAAGCCAAAGAGAGAAGTCTGGAGCATATCATTCCCTCACAGCCTGCAGAAGGAACCAACTCTGTCAACACTGCAGTCCCAGGCTGGTAGCCTCCAGAACAGTGAGACAATACATTTCTGTTATTTAAGCCACTCAGTTTAAATGGTACTTTGTTATAGTCTCCCTAAGCAAACTAATACAGTGTCTGTGCCATTTCTTCTAGGATGTAATGTATGTAAGTGCTGTATGTAGCTGTTGAATCACTAAATTGTACACCTGGAGCTAATATTATACTGTATGTTAACTAATATTTTAAGATTTAATGAAAACTTTAAAATACAGATGTAGTTATGTAGGTATAGATTTGGAAGTACTTATTCCCTATTCTCAAAGAGTTCAGTAAAGTAACTGACTGGGTAGTCACATTTAAACTAAGAGAGAAGTTATTCTCAAACACTTTAGAAGAAACTATTTATAATTCAACAAATCATATGCCAATTGCAGATCATTTTATGTGTGCACTAAACAGATTTCAGTTATAGATGTTCATGATAAGTAAATGTTATGCTCATGAGAGGAATAAAGTGTTGCATTAGTCTTAAAATATTTGACAATTAATTCAGATCAGCTTCTATAATTAATCTAATTAATTAATATAATTAATCTAATTCTAAAAGATTTGCAATGAAGCAATTTTTAACAGTTGTTCCAGCTATCAATAAAGTTCCCAGGATGTGGAGATTATGAAGGAAGATTATGAAGGCCATATTAAAATTATGCCCTTTGTCCTCTCTTAGGTAATTTAACAAAATACTAAGACAACAATAACAAAAAGAAAATTATCCTACAAATTATGATGTAAGGAAAAGAAAATTTAGGTGATGAAAGGAAGCTAGCACTATGAAGGGATAGACATGGAAGGCTTTCTCCACAGAAAGTGATAACTTTTGTGCTGGGTTTTAAAGGAGAGGAACAAATTTCATAGAGCCATCACTGGTCACTGGTTCTATTTCTCTTCCCTGCTCAGAGGCAGGAATTAACTACATTTACTTTGCCAAGAAAAACACCAGACTCTTGCTACCGAGACTTAACAGCCAGTCCTCTCTCCCTGCCAACATGCCTTAGGGCCAAACCGTGGTGAGCTATAAAATTCTTATAGTCCACCTGATTTTAGATGCCTTTTCAAAGAAAAAAAAATTCCAACTGTTAACTAAGAAATAAGTGGTCACAGCACAATTAGATTGAAAATTTTATGTGAAGTCTACTCATCTTAAGACTCTTCTAAGTTTGTCTTAATATTATCATCTATTACCTATTTACAGGAAGCCATGAGATAATTCTTTTGCAATCGAGTTTTCACAAGGACAGAAGTAAAAATAAGTAACATAGTTGACCTTAGATGAGTATGCTGTTTTGAAACATTCATGTAAAATTAAGCTTCTTTATAAAAGAGAGAGAGAAATAAATATTAAAAATGCCATTTTCATGTCCAAATCTTTCCTTATCCAGAAGAAATCTATGGTTAGAATAATGAAGCAAGACAAATATCTTTATTTGGTTTGTAATTAGATTGCATCTATCAAAATTAGTTATGAATTAAAATCTAAGGTATTTTTCTTCTAAATAGGGTAATAATACTGTATTTAATATCCCTAGAATGTTACAGTTCTCAGTTGAAATAACACTAACCTTAGAATGACTTATTTTGACTTTTGGTAGGTCATCAGTATTCCCAGGTCCATCTATGATCTGAAATGTTTAGAAGTGAGCAAAAGTGTGTTTTATACTTTGCTTAATTAACATATCTACTAAGACTGCTTCTTACTTTAGAGTCTGACAATACAAATAACTCCCTTTTTTCTGGATTTTTTCCTATTATGTAAATAAATTACATTTCTTTTTTTTTTTTAAAGATTTTATTTATTTGACAGACAGATCACAAGCAGGCAGAGAGGCAGGCAGAGAGAGAGAGGAGGAAGCAGGCTCCCCACTGAGCAGAGAGCCTGATGCGGGGCTCGATCCCAGGACCCTGGGATCATGACCTGAGCTGAAGGCAGAGGCTTTAACCCACTGAATCACCCAGGTGCCCTATCAATTACATTTCTAAAGAGCAAGTTTGGTAAAAGTGAGCAGAAATGGCCAGGAAATCTAGGCTATGAGTAAATTAATTAAGAAAGTCACCAATATATTATTGTTGTTATTGTATTGTTGTTATATTGTATTATATTCAGAAACTGAATATAAAGGCTGGTAAACCATAGAGGGTTGGTAGTACCTTAGAAACAGACTTAGATTTGGAAGTGACCTCAAACATTATCAAGTTATAGTTGAGATAACTGAGGATCACTGGGATTCAGTGACTTACTGTAAGTATAGAGCATTCTACCCACACTCTAACGAACTGAAACGCTAGGTTTCATATTTGCACCTGCTCAGGAAGTGAACCCTTTTTACATGGTCATGACACAAAAAAACCTCAAGGTTTTTCCTTTGTAGTTAGATCTTTTGCAGCATTGCTAGAAACCCTGAAGGCCCAGACCTTGAAATCTATATATGGAGTAACATAGACACTTCAAAAAAGGGGTCAGAAGAGGCCAACCCTGCCAACTGGTATTTGTTTTCCAAACTAGTGATGTTTATCATTAACTGTTTATCATTAACTGCCAATGGAAATTTGTCAGTTGATTCCTAAATGGTTCCTAAATGGCTCATGAGATTCCTAAATGGCTCATGAGAGTCTGACATTTACTCCTTGGCAGAGACACCAACCCGGAGATAGCCGACAATGCTATGAGTATGACCTATCAATTTCAAACACACAAGGAAAATGAGTCTCTGACTTACTGAAAAAAATAATAAATTTGGTGATCAGATTTATTGCCTGCAGTAAATTTGCACACTTATTGCAAGCAATAAACATATGGAATATATGCTAAAAATAGAATGATATTTCTTTTTGGCAGAATTGGTATAGTGTAAAGCAGAAAAGTATCATCTTTTCGTACTATATTGTTGAGTAATATAGAGCTAACATACCAAAAGTTGAAAAATTTGGCTCTTTGCTAAAGTAACTTTGAGTAATGAGTTATATAACTTGCCAGCACTTACCATCTGCTGTAGCCCCTACCTCTTTATTTTTCTGGGTGTTTAAAATGATTTTTCTGGATACTTTTTAATAGCTCTTAATATAGAAATTACTATTCAAACATTATATTTATTTTATTATGTTTCAATATGTTTATAAAACAGATAATATCTTAGTCCGTTCGGGCTGCTGTCATAAAATACCATACACTGGGCTTATAAACAACAGAAATTTATTTCTCACAGTTCTGGAGGCTGGGAAGTTCCAGATCAAGGCACTGGCAAATTCAGTGTCTGGTGAGATTCTGCTTCCTGATTCACAGACAGCCACCTTTTCCCTTTATCTGTACCAGGTGCAAGTAGGGAGGGAGCTCTCTGATGTTGCTTTTACAAGGGCACTAATGCCATTTATAAGAGTTCCACCTTCATGATATAATTATCTCTCAAGGACCCCACCTCCAATACCATCACACTGAGGGTTAAGTTTCAATATAGGAATTTTCTCAGGAAAGAAACATTCAGTCTGTAGCAGACAATAAGAAAAAAAAAAGTAAGTTATTTCCCAGTAGCTCACCTTTTAATATTACTGAGGAGTTTATAGCTCAGGCTTGAGCTCTCCCTTTATCTAACTCACCACATACTAAATTCAGTGTCAAGAATAGGGAAGGCATTTTAGACATCCTTTGGGAATATAAATTATTGAACACAAATATATATAATTTCAGTGATTAGTTGTAGACATCTACTTTAATATCACTAACAATTAAATGCCATGCTTTTACATTTAATTTCACATTGTTTTTTCAATCTTCTATCTTCACATGTCTTACCACCAGAAAACTACATGTGACAGAATGAGAAAAATTGGCATTGAATTGAATTAGCTGCCTTTCTGGAGTGGGTAGTTTTTGTTAAAAAACATGTTTATCCTAGATGATACTGGTGTTTGGTATTTGATTGTGACTAACTATAAAATTTGATTGTGACTTGGTATTTGATTGTGACTAACTATAAAATTTTATCTGGCTCAATTCTCCCTTTCATACCCAGAGCAGGGCTGGTACCATATTTTCCTAAGAATATTAAGGAGAAGCATCTTTCTTAGTTCCTATTCCAGGCTTCTGGGGGCATAGGAATGTTCTCAAGAACAAGCCAGATGCTCTGATCCCAACTCCATGTATGTGCCCTTATCCTTCTAACTGCAAGGTAGCCAGATCCCACCTTTGAAAAATAATGTTGGTGCGCAGCTAGAATGACTTATCAGAATTCTTCAGAGCCACAGTGGAACAGCTTTCATCCACTAACCCCTTCTTCTTTGGGCCTAACTCCTTGTCATACATGACAAAAGCATATGTAGAGGCCATGGCAGCAGGAGTCTGGCTGCAAACAGGAGCAAAAGGAAAGCTAGTCATGTCATACCAAATCTGTGCAGTTCTATTCTCCCTTATAGAAAGAAAGCTGTCAGGACTAACAATTCCAATCAAGAATTAAATGTACTTTTGACCAAATTGCTCTTCAGTGAATACCCCACTGAATCCCATTTAGGATCATTGGATTTCAGAGCTAGAAAGCATCCTAGTGACTCCAATTGGAGTTAGGCAGTTAAAAATAAAAATATTACCTTTATTATTGTGAAGGCTGTATGGAGAATGAGGGTTAGGGCTGAAAGCCAAAGGAACTTGCTAATATTTCTTGACTTAGTCTGTCCCAACCCAGCCCCCAGACCAAACCTTGAACAGAACTTGATGCTGCCTCCATCCCATCCAGTGCAAAAGTGCTTATGTACTTATGTACTTTTTAATAGGTTAACTCTACTCAATTATAATCTGTGGATTCATGGATATCAGCTACTAATCAGGTGGGCATGAAACCAGAGTGTTATTCTGGGGAAATTCTTTTGAAATAAAAGTGGGGGGGGGGCACATCACTTTCCAGCATTATGAGGAACAGAACCATAAGAAGTCTGGTGAATAGACTCTTCCTCTTCATTTCAAAATAATTTGAGAACTGTCTAGCAAGAGTGTATAGTGTACTGTAAATTATTAATACAGAACTCTAGTCTACTCTCAATAATATATAAAAGACTTTTACTAACCTCCCTCAAACATATTAGCAATAAGAAATTAATAAATAAACTTTAAACCATGGTAGGCATTTTTCTTCTCAAAGTTTTATCACAATGATTTATCTTACATGTCATATTGTAAATAATTTTAACAACAAACTTATTTTGAAGGAAGTAATGCTGGAAATAGAGCTGATATATAAGAAAGAAATTTAAGATTAAAATTAAGATGAGCTTTTCTTACAATTTAAATCTAAATGATAAGACTTTTAAAATAAAAAAAATCTCAGGAAACGATGTTACACTGGATTGAAGTTCACAAATATATAGAAGCCATCTGTTTGAAAGCAATCAAAGCAACAAAGGCAGTCAGTAATAGGTTCATATAATAGGGGTTTAATGTGTTTGCTGAATTATTACAAAGAGTGATTATATAAAGTCTGAAGAAATTGGACTTTTAACTCTCAACACTAAGACCTTTAATTCATTCAGGGCTCATCATTTCAATGAAATACCTGAGGTCACAGAGCTGTGAACTTATATGTTATGTTCTTTAATAGAAATTCTATTTGGAACAGGAATTTACTGAAATGAAACTGGCAGGATACTGAAAAATCATTTGAGTTGTTCAAATTATTAAAAATAGAATATTTTATCTTAGGTTTTAAAAAATTTAATTCCTTCATAAGAAATAATTTTTCTTTAAGTGAATTTTTTGGTCTACTTTATTTAGACTTTGGTGGGACTCCAAACTACTCTCTAACATTTGGCTCTTCAATGTAGTAAAGAGAAAAAGGAATTTTTAAAAAGCAATGTATAAAATAGTACCAAAAGACCAGGAGAAACTGCAAACACAAGATTAGTTTTACAATCCACTGAGCATCCTAATTAGAGCATCCTACTGCCTTGATCTGTCCTCTCCTATTCTCTTCTGGATAATTTCATCCACTCTCATGCTTTCAAATACCATCTTAAATGTTAATTACCTTCAAATATGTACTCCAGCCATTACCTCTCTTGCTGTGTTGACCTGTATTTCTCTTCCCATAGGACAACCTCTTCAAGAAGTTTACAGTTTTGTGTTTAAAAAAAAATACAGGTGTGTAAAAAAAATGATGGAAGTGTTATAAATATGTGTTAATAATATCAGTTTGTACCGGGTACTATAAGTACAAAAGAAAGAAAGAGAGGAAAAACTACATGGAGGAAATGGAATGGATGTCTAGGGGAAGTAATGACAGAAGGGGAGCAAGGAAGAAAGAACAGTGTAAGTCAAGTTCCTGAATGATGACTCAGCCTGCAAAATAGTTCCCTTAAACACTGGCCCTACAGTACAAAGTGGGGAATGGCCAGAAACCGGCAGGAGCCAGATCAGGGAGGGTCATACTTGGGAATTCAAAGGTATTCAACATTTCTTTTTCCTATTGTGCAACAATAGAGAAACATTAAAGGACTTTTTAAGAAAGGAAAACAGGATCAGATTTGGATATAAAGGGAAAAAAGAATTTTTCTATTTTAATCCCTCCTGCCTTCTAAAGAGCACGAATTAAATTTGTTCTATTGAGCCCCTGAAGAGATATGTTTGGACATATTTGTGAGTGGAAAGCTATAGAAGCTGAACTGCTAGAAGGAGAAGGAATTCCTTAAAACAACTTTAGGGAAATAGAACAGAAGTGAGAGAAGCCAGAAAAATATCCAAAGGCAGTGTCTCTATATGTTCCATAAAGTACTAACTCACAAATACCTTGAGTGGTTGGTTTTTTGCCTGTTTTGTTTTGGCAGAAACTTAACTTCACTTCCAAGATTATTCCCAGAGATAGTACTCACTAAGCAGATCCTGAGGATAGAGAGAACTTTGAGAGTGTTTTGACAAACAGACTATAAGGTGGCTCCCCATGATCTTTGCTTCTTGCTTTTCACATTTCTGGTTTTATAACCATTTGAGAATGGGCAGGTCTGTAACTTGTTTATAATGTATGGAATTTAGCAAAGGTGATAGACTGTTGCTCCCATGACCATATTGCACTATCATGCTAGCAAACTCACTCTAGGGATTCTCCTTGCTGGTTTAATGAAGTCAGCAGACATGTTGGGAAAGTCCACACAGTGAGGGGACTATAGGCGCCTCTAGGAGCTGAAGACAGCCTCCAGCCACTACCCAGAAAGAAGTGGGGTTCTGAGTCATACAGCTGCAAATAAATGAATTTTGCCAACAATCTGAGTGAGGTTGGAAGCAGATTCTTTCCTGGTCGAGCCTCCAGATGAAAACAAAGTCCTGTTGACATTTTGTAGTCTTGTGAGATCCTAAGCAGAGGACCCAGCTAACCTGTGCCAGGTTCTCACTATGAAATGATAAATGTGTGTGTTAAGCCCCTAAAATTTGTGATTTGTTAAATAACAATAGAAAACTAATACAAATATAATAATCCCCCAGCCTGTCTCCCACTTCACCAAATCTACATATATTTCATAGTCTGATCTTTGAGTCACAAAAGTTTTAGGGATGGGGTGCCTGGGTGGCTCAGTGGGTTAAAGCCTCTGCCTTCGGCTCAGGTCATGATCCCAGGGTCCTGCTTAGCAGGGAGCCTGCTTCCCCCTTTCTCTCTGCCTGCCTCTCTGCCTACTTGTGATCTCTCTCTGTCAAATAAATAAATAAAATCTTAAAAAAAAAAGAGAGAGAGAGAAATCTTAAAAAAAAAAAAAGTTTTAGGGAAATCATTTTCTAAAGCTGCCAAAAGGTTGGGTTAAAAGAGAGGAGACTACAGTCAGGACATAAGGGCTATAGCCCAAGTGAGAAATGATAAGAGACAAAAGCAAATTATGAAAAATAGGAGTACATTTCAAGAGAAGTCTAATGAGTCCATCTGGGACATGATAAATTCAAGGTATCTGTAGAACCTCCAAGTGATAATATCTAAGAGCTTTGGCACTAACTTTGAGAGATACTAGTTTTTATCTGGCAAAACTCACATTTTCTTGGACATAACCCTTCAAAACTTGACAATAACCTACCTTTTCAGCCCCGACCATGTATTCTGCAATTCATGGAGCTAGTGGATACTCCCCAAACAGGACACACATATTCACATTTCCAACTTTGTCCATGTTGCTCCCTTTGAATGAAATATATTTCTCAATTAGGTTTACTTATGAAAATCCAACTCACCTTTCAAAATCCAATTAAAATGTTAATATACTTTGTTAGAATGTAGGCTTTCTCAAGGGCAGGGCTCTTTGCTTTGTTTGCAGATATATCTCATAACTGTAGAATAATGTCTGGCACACAGTAGGCACACAATAAATATTTCTTGAATTAGCAGAAGAGTGTCTTCAATAAATGTCTTAGAATTAGCCATTCCTAATTGTTTCCCCACTACAGAGCAAGTACTAGTGTATTCCATATGCTTAACAAATGTTTGCTGATTGGTAGTATAACTAAAAACCTCTTCTAATGTTCCTGAACAAATGAGGAGAATAAAATGTAAATTTAATAGAAAAAAAATAAAAGGATAGGTGTACACCTGACCTTTAGCTCTGTTGAATACTGCAATCATTTGTTAATTCATTCAACAAATGGTTACTGCACACATAGTATATACAGGATGGCATCAGTTACCCTAAAGTCATTCTCAACCTCTTCTCCCCTGCCTCCCCCTAAATACAGAGGTGGAAGTATATGCTGGTCTCCCAGCATCCTTTATAGCTAAGGATAGTCATGTGACACCATTATAGTCATTAAAATGCAAGGGGAAAATTATTGAATAGGTGATTTGAGAAAAGATGTATCTTTCCTGGTAAAAAAGAGTCAAGTAGAAAGCTCTGTTCATGAGGCACCTGAGTGGCACAGCCGGTTAAGCTCTGACTCTTGATTTCAGCTCAAGTCATGATACAAGGGTCCTGGCATTGAGCACGCCCTTCCCAAAAACCAGGCTTCATGCTTAGCAGGGAGAGTGGTTAAGGATTCTGTCTTTCTCCCTCTGTCCCTCTTCCTGATTACACACTCTCTTTCTGTATATAAAATAATTTTTTTTTTTAAAGAAAGCTCTGTTCAATAGTGTCCCCTGCTTTCTGCCTTTGAAAATGGTTATGGTGCTTGGAACCGTGGTATCCAGCTTATGACTATGAAGAGAAGCCAAAGAGAATAATAAAGAAACCAACCTAAGCCCTACATTGAACAGTTAAACCAATGCCAGCAAACACCTAATTTTGGATTTCTTCTTATGTTAGACAAATAAATCCCTCTGCTTAAGATCTAATAGTCTGTTATTCTGTTACTTATAACTGAAAATATTTCCAAACTAATAGAGGAAGTTAAAAAATCTGGATAATAATATAATCTAGCAAATAATTCTACACATGAAATAGGTTTAAAATACCTAGTTGATTTTGAAATTGTAGTGTTGAAAGTAGCACTTATGTTTCTTTTAAAAATATGTAATAAGTTACACTCTATAGCATTTAGCTGTGTTGTCATAGTCTTGACTGTCTCTCACGATATTAAACCTTATCCTTTGGATAATTGTGTCAAATATGAAGAAATTGCAATTTCAATATAGCAGTCTGTCAATTCTGATTTCAAAGGTAGGTCTATTAAGATTCAAATTAAAGGGACAGGATACAGTAAAAAAATAGAAAATTAGTATTTGTGAAAATTTCAAATTTATCCACCCAAAAGTTTCTAAAAATTATATTCCAAAATAATCCTGCACTTTTCAAAAAAGTTACATAAGACTTTTGATTTATAGACATTGCAAATCACATGTGGTAATAAAAGAGCACATTGCATAATTGTATTCCTATTTTAAAAACTCCAAGCCATTTTATAGGATCATTTTTAAGCTGTCTTTTTAAAAAGTATAATAAGAACTCTATGTTTTTCTCTGTTACACTTGCCAAGTGTCATCAGAGCCTGAGTACTGTTTAAATTGCTTTTATAAATGAATAGTGTAGCCAATCAGCAGTTCCCAGAATTGCTGAATAAATGAAGCAAATATTCAAAAAAAGACTACCAGTGTGATGAATAATAATCCTAGAGACTTTCCAATAGATTTTTAAAAAATGAATCATTTATTAAAACTATTTCTAAGAAATTTCATTAACAGGAACTGTTCTGCATTAGTGGAATTACTCTACTATGAAGAGTAGTTATCAGGATCTTCCTTCTCATTTTTTATCCACAGGCACTATTTACTCAGGAAACACTTACAAGGTTAAGAAAGCATTGAGCTGGGCCTGGAGCTAAATGATGTACAGATGAATGAGATAGGGTCCCTCTCCTCCAGGAAGATTTTGCTGTAGAGTAATAGCCAGCCACATGTCTCAGTAGTTCTGTTAAGGTTGGGCATATTAGAATCTAAAGGTGGGAGCCCAGATAGATGGCTTTATTTGTTTGTTTATTAAGGAGCTGCATTTAATCCCATACTGGTGGAGTGGTCCCTGTTAACCATGCCCATAATGAGATAAATGTATCAGGGTTAGCTTGGGTGACAGTCGCAAGCAACTATGCAAACTATCATGGCAAAACAAAAGATTTGACAGAATTGAGTCAAGCTCTCCTTGTTTTTGTTTTTTGCTCTAATCACATATTCTGCTATTTTAAGAGTTCAAGTCAATGTTTCCTGATCTGAAACTTACTTGTTTCTTGATGGTATCTTAAGAAACAAAAATAAAGATACTTATTAGAATTCTATGTCTTATCTCTTGGCAGTATTATATTTTTATTCATACAACATTTTAAAGTCAGGTGTATGCAGGTTGATCAATTCTTACAGAAATTCCTGTCAGAATTAATGTTATTATGGGTGATTATCACTAAAAAGAAAATTAGTTGCATCTTATAGTAAGATAATTAGAACCAGAATTTTAAAACTATGAAGTTGAAAACACCCACAAAAAGCCTTATACAAGAATATTTATAGCAGCGATATTTGTAATAGCCAAGAAAAGCCAAAAACAAACAAATAAAAAAAGAAAGATAAAAGGAAAAGAATAAATATCCATTATTAGCTCACTAGATAAATAAAACTGTGATACACTGTGGTGGGTTGAATAGTGGCTTCCAGAAAGATATGTCCACGTGGAACCTGTGAATGTGATCTTATTTGGAAATTTGATCTTATTTGGAAATTTCCATTTTGAAAATTTAGATGAGATCATCCTTCATTAAGGTGGGTACTAAATCCAATGACACTCTCCATATAAGAGACATACAAGAAGAAAGACACAGAGACACAGAGGAAAAGGCCATGTGAAGATAGAGCCAGAGATAAAGTGCAGCCTCAAGCCAAGGACCACTAGGAGCCACCAGAAGCTGGAAGAAGCCAGGAAGGAATATTCCCTAGAGTCTTCAGAGGGAGCATGATTCTACCAACAACTTGACTTCAGGCTTATGACCTCCAGAGCTGTGAAAGAATCAACTTTTGTGGTTCTAAGCTATGAAGTTTGTTGTAATTTCTTAAGACAGTTCTAGGAAACAAATAGCAGGTATATTCATACAATGGGATACTGCTTAGCAATGAAGAATTAACTACTGAAACCCTCAACAACATGGATGAATGTCACAAAGTAGTTGGATGAAAGAAGCCATATAGTCAGACATAAAGACACTGTATAATTTTATTTACATGAAGTTCAAGAACAGGTAAACTTAATCTATAGGAATAAAAATCAGAGGAATAGTTAACCTCTCGGGGTGGGGATGGGGACTGACTGGAAAGAGGCACGAAGGTACTTTCTGGGGGAATGGAAATGTTCTACGTCTTGACTTGGATGATGACTATATAGGTGAATACAACTGTCAAAAACTCATCAAAAAGTACACTTAAGAGCTGTTACATTTTATTCAATGTAAATTAGATCTCAATTAAAAAAAACTGAGAAAAAAACAAAACAACAAATAGCAATGAGGACTGAAATTATACACCAAGTCAGGGGTTGGCAAACTACAGCCTATGGGCCAAATCTGATCTGCTGCCAATAAAATTGTATTGGAGCAGAGCCAGGCCCAATCATTTGCATATTGTGTAGGGCTGCTTTCATCCTACAAAGTCAGAGTTGAGTAGTGGTGACAGAGACCGTATGGCCCGCAAAGCTGAACATATTTACTGTCTAGCCCCTTACAACAAGTTTGCCAACCCCTACACTGAAATTATAGTCTGTAACTATGCCTCTAGCTATGGAGGCCCTTTCTTGTCTTACATCCTGTAATTCTCATTATACTCAATGGTATAAATTAACAGTGTTGGTTAAGTAAGATACTTGAAATGCCTTCACCCTAGGCAACTAGGTGAGCCTGTGAGTTAAATCTTGGGATTCTTTTTTTTTTTTTAATGATTTTTTTTATTTATTCATTTGACAGATAGAGATCACAAGTAGGTAGAGAGACAGGCAGAGAGAGAGGAGGAAGCAGGCTCCCCGCTGAGCAGAGAGCCCGATGCGGGGCTCGATCCCAGGACCCTGGGATCATGACCTGAGCTGAAGGCAGAGGCTTTAACCCACTGAGCCACCCAGGTGCCCCAAATCTTGGGATTCTTAACATTAGTTCATTTTTCTTTTACTTGACATTTTTTTGGCACAATAGTTCAGTACTACACCCTGCAAAGTCATGGCATATTATCCATATATGTGTGAACTTGTATGGCCTCATCTGGAGGCATGCTAGGAACTGAAGGAGTTCAGAAATGTCACCCCAAAATATGCTACTCTGGCATATTAATATTTTTAATTAAAGGCACTTGAACAACAGCAAATATAAGAAAAACACTCTGACTTTCCCTCTTTTTCTTGAAAGCAGGAGATGAAATTCCTATATGAAAGATGACCTCCCTATACCACAAGGAACATAACACTATCATCAAGGACAGGAAGTTAAGACCAAGAGAATGCAATACAAACCTTATGAAAATAATTCTTCTCTTCCTTTAGCCTCCCCATATAGTCATTTTCCCATAATTGCCTCTCTTTGTTCAACTTAATATAAAGGCAAGTAAGTTTGGCCACTCGTTTAGGTCTTCTTTCCTTATGAAGTTTCCCGTGTCATGCAAAACTTGTATTAAATAAACTGGTATGCTTTTCTCCTGCTGATCAGTCTTATGTCAATTTCATTCTCAGGCCCAATCAAAAAGAACCCTAAGAGGGTGAAGATAAAATTTGCCTCCCTTTCAGAGCTTTATGATTGATTACAGAGAAACAGAAGACAAAAATGGCAATGGATGGGGCAAGGTTTGAGAGAACTTAGCCAGCGGGTGAAGTGCTCCCAAGCAGCTATGACACAGCGCTTGAGAAAGGCCTAGCAAACTTGGTTGGATTCTCACAGACATAGTTATCAAAAGGGTCTAATACGAAGGTCTAGGGACTCTAGGGTAAAAGACTCTGAGCTTAGAAAGTCAAAACTATCAGCCTGATAGGACTTTTCGTTGCACTTAGAATAAAACCCAAAATCCTTAAAATGGTCTCTAAGGCCTATGTAATATGTCACTGCCTACCTCTCAGCCTTTCTTCTTCCTTCCCTCCTTCTATAATTTCTTTTAACAGTGGGAACATGATCAATGTTGACTTTCAGAAGATTCCTTTGGCAGCAGTAGGGGAGAGTCTGAAAATGAAGAGAACAGTTAGAGACCACAGGGATAGCCTAAGCAATAATCGTTTAATGAATGTTTGAATTAGGAGAGTGACAGTGGGAATGAAGAAATGATGGATTCCAGCACAAATAAAATATTTTATTATTCACTCAATGAAACACTATCAATGAAAACAAACCTCCCACAAATTACTGAGTTCATTAAATGCATGGCAACTTCCTATGCCTTATTAATGGATACAAGTTCCTCAGCACCTTCCTAGGTTAGGTGGCTGGGATTTCCAGCAGGTGGAAGCTATTAAACTTTCTGCTCTCCTGGCCCCATGGTTCTCAAACTTGAGTAGGTATCATAATCTCCTGGAGGGCTTATTAAAACACATCTTCCTGGGCCCTGCTCCCAGAGTTTCTGATGTATAGACCTCTAATGAGAATTTGCATTTCTAACAAGTTCTAACAAGTTCCCCTAGGTGATGCCATTGCTATGGGTCCGAGGAGTACAAGGACAGCATTTTGAGAAACACTTTCTAGCCAGAAGCAGGCAAGCTGGCAAATTGGGACTCCATTGAAACAGGTAGGAGAGGGCTTCTTTGACTCTGGCTCTCCAAGAATGGGGAGAGAAATACTCTTTTCTCAGGCACTTAGAAGAAGAGTGACTACATCTACCCAGGCAGTCATCTTCCTCCTAAAGGCAGTTGGCTTTCCCAAGTTACAGACCTCATAGTATCTACCCTATCTTAAAGGCAGCCCCCCAGAAACACAGATAATCAACAAGAGCCTCTGGTGGCTGCTTTTAATTACTGAGTTGCTCCAGTAAGGCATTAGGGGAAGAAAGGGGGGGGGAAAGGTGAGGGCAGAAACATGTATTTGAGCCATTTTCTTTCCAAAAACTCCTATGAGAATCAAGGATAAAAAGCATAGTGCTTGAGACATTAAGAGTACTCAATAATAAATGAAACAAGATGGGATTGGGAGGGAGACAAACCATAAGTGACTCTTAATCTCACAAAACAAACTGAGGGTTGATGGGGGGAGGGGGGTTGGGGGGTGGGGTGGGGTTATGGACATTGGGGAGGGTATGTGCTATGGTGAGTGCTATGAAGTGTGTAAACCTGGTGATTCACAGACCTGTACCCCTGGGGATAAAAATATATGTTTATAAAAAATAAAATTAAAAAAAATATATTTAAAAAAGGAAAACAAACAAACAAACAAAAACAAAAATAAACAAACCCTATAACCCCCCCCCAAAAAAGAGTACTCAATAAATGTTCACTGTTATTGTTAGGACTTCAACTTTTTGAGGTAGGCATTTGCAAAGATGGCTGCGTTGTAACAGAGTATTTGGGAAAAGCAAGTTTATCAGGAAGGTTATTAACTTAGTTAAGAACATTTTAATATCTGCATTTTCAGGGGCACCTGGGTGGCTCAGTCATTAAGCGTCTGCCCTTGGTTCAGGTTATGATCCCAGGGTCCAGGGATCGAGCCCTGCATCAGGCTCCCTGCTTGGTAGAAAGCCTGCTTCTCCCTCTCCCACTCCCTCTGCTTGTGTTCCCTCTCTTGCTGTGTCTCTCTCTGTCAAATAAATAAGATCTTTAAAAAAAAAATCTTTAAAATATATAGATATATCTGCATTTTCATATTTATAAATTTTAATGTAATGGCTCTAAGGTTAAAATTGCAGAATTTTATAGAACTGAGCTAATAAGTTATATGAGAAACAAAGAAGACAGCAGAAAGTTTCCAGAGCTTCCTTTGGGAAATGGAGATGTGACCCAGTTTGAGGCCTCACTAGCTAGAGGGTATCCCTAATGCTAGCTAGCAGCTGGCTGGCTCATGGACACTAGTTTTTGAGAGCAGGCAGTAAACACATGTTAAGCTTGTGATGTGCTTTGGCAGAAAGTCTTGACAAACCTCTGTCATTCTTTAAACACATGGTTCCAAAGTTTCTAAACAAAGTGCAGTGTAAACTTTGACTTTGCCTCCCCTGGTGGGAGGGAGGAAGGGGCAGATTTTGCAATGCCTTATTAAATATGTCAGGGTTTTGCTCATTACAAAAAAACATGTATTCTCTCCAGGGAAGAATTTCTTTTTGGCACATTCCTATACTTTAATATTTGTATCTCAGCTATCCATTCCAACAGTATTTCTATGCTTTATATACTTTCAAATTACCCTGAGACATTTACATGAGTTCTATGAATTATACCTTACTCAAAATACTTAAAGTAAAAAAAAAACAAAAAACCAGAAAGCCTATATAAATTTAACTAAAATGTATTAAAAATTATAAGAATGTATTTATTTGTAAAAATTTTAGCAACTATTCTGTGTTTTTTTTAAGCATATTATGAACCTGTAACCTGAGAAAACCTACATAGTTAATATTCTTTAAAGTGAAAGTGCAATTATTAGACTCAATCCATATTATTCAGTAAAATGCAATTCAACATTCATTTACTGTGTGACTGGTAGATTTAGGGCACACATAGGTGAATAAATGGTGAAGTCCTTGTCCTTAATGAGTTCATAGTCTTTTGACCATGTGTTTCTTTGTTTCTCTGTCACTCTCCCTCACTAGAGGAAGAAGTGACTGCCATGCAGTCTGAACGTGTTGTCACCGAGGAAGGGAACTTTTGTTGGCTTTTGAAAGATACTAAGAATTGGGGTGGGGAGATGGGGAGAGAAGGGCAGGACATTCTGAACAGAAGTAACCAAACAAGTGAGAACACTGACATAAAAAATAATTTGTTGAGACTGATAAGCAGTTCTACATGGCTGTAGCTCCTGTGTTCATATTAAGAGGAATGCAAATGAGGGTAAAAAAATTAGATGGGGCCAGATGGTGAAAGGTTCTTTGTGTTCTAAGGGATTTCAAATTTTACCTGTAGGTGGCTGGAAGCCATGGAAGCTTTGTAAGCAGCAAAGGTACAAGATTTGATTTGTTTTTTGGCAACAACTTTAGGGACAACAGTATAGAAACTGGACTATAGTGAAGTACCTCAACAAAAAGTCATGTTAGGTTTTGGTCACAACAGCCCTCAGGAGGCAGAACTCTGTTTATTGTGTTTCCAAATGCTAGATTTGACAGTAGCCTTAAATTGTCTTTATTTTTATTATTTTTTAAAGATTTATTTATTTTTGGGGGGTAGCCCATGATTTGGGGGTGGGGGCAGATGGAAAGCGAGAATCTTAAGCAGACTGCTCGCTGAGCTAGGAGCCGAATGCAGGGCTCAATCTCACCACTTTGAGTTCATGACCTGAGCCAAAATCAAAAGCTCAACTGACTGAGCTACCCAGGTACCTCAGCCTTAAATTGTTTTTAAAATTGTTGTATTATATAAAATGCAACAATTGCTGTAAATTAACTAAAACCAAGGCCCCATCCAAAGGCCAACAGTATGAGAAAAGAGTGCAAAATTGAAAATATGAGGATTTCAGGAAAAAACACACATACCCCCTCCCCACAGACACACACATATTAGGTAAGAAGTTAGGAGTAAAGATAAGTGTATTTCCTTGGTGGTCAGTAAAATCCTTTCCAACAGCTTAACTAATTAACATAAGATAAAAATCTAAGACGTTTTTGTGTAGGGGAAGAGGGAATATGATTCCTGGGATATACTGTGGAACAACTAAATAGTTTATTAAAGGAAGTAGAAAAGAAAGCTTGGGTTTATGAATCAATCAATTTGATATTTAAAAGGAAAACTATGGAGAATAATATTAATAGTTATATATAAAAGATGTCAACATAGTACACAAGAGTGGTTAGGATAATAATTTTAGACTATAAACAGTCATAAAAAATGCTAACAAAGCACTGGGCTATATGCTACTTATGTATTATTATGTAACACAAAGAACTTTGAGTTTGCAAAATTTTCATAATAAAATTCAGCTTCAGAAGTTTATTTTAAAACTTATAGAGTTTCAGTGTGCATACACTAAATTTGATTTCATATTACTACTGAAAACATAAAACAGATTCAAAAAATCAAATATTAATTTTTTTCTTTTTTCAAGTTTTTGTTTATATTCTAGTTAGTAGGGGCTCCTGGGTGGCACAGTTGGTTAAATGTCTAACTGTTGGTTTCAGTTCAGGTTATGCTCTAATATTTGTGAGATCCAGCTAACATCTGGCTCTATGTTCAGCATGGAGTCTGCTTTGGACTGTCTCTCCCTCTCCCTCTGCTTGCCACCTGTGGTCTATCACACCCTCTTTCTCTCTTTCTAAATTAATAAACAAATCTTTAAATTCCAGTTAATATACAGTGTGATATAGTTTCAGGTGTAGAATTTAGTGATTCGTCACTTACCTATAACACCCTGTTCATCACAACAAGTGCCCTCTTTAAATACTCAACACCCATTTAACCTGTCCACCTGCTCACCTCCCATCCAGTAACCCTCTGTTTATTCTTTATAGTTAAGAGCCTGTTTTCTGGTTTGCACCTCTTTTTTCCCCCGCTATGTTCATCTGTTTCATTTCTTAAATTCCACATGAGTGATATCAAACAGTATTTTCTTTCTCTGACTGACTTATTTCACTTAGCATAATGGTCTCTAGCTCCACATCATTGCAAATGGCATGATTTCATTCTTTTTTTATGGCTGAGTAATATGCTGCTGTGTGTGTGTGTGTGTGTGTGTGTGTGTGGCGTGTGTGCATACCATGACTTCTTTCTCCAGTCAGCAGTCAATGGGCATATGGGCATTTGGGCTCTTTCCATAACTTGGCTATTGTTGACAATGCTGCTATAAACATCAGGGTGCATGTATCCCTTTGAATCAGTATTTTTGTGTCCTTTAGGTAATACCTAGAGTGCATTGCTGGTGGTAGGTAGTCTATTTTTCAACATTTTGATGAATTTCCATACTGTTTTCCAAAGTGGTTGCACCAGTTTGCATTCCCAGGAACAGTGCAAGAGTGTTCCCCTTTCTCTGCATCCTCACCAACATCTATTATTTCCTTTGTTGTTAATTTTAACCATTCTGACTGGTGCCAAGTGATATCTCATTGTAGTTTTGATTTGTATTTCCCTGGTGGTGAGTGATGTTGACCATCTTTCCATGTGTGTGTTAACCATCTGTATGTCTTCTTTGGCAAAAATGTCCATTCATATCTTCTGTCCATTTTTTTAACTGGGTTATTTGGTTTTTTGGGTGTTGAGTTTTATATGTTCTTTATATATTTAGGATTACTAATCCTTTATCAGATATGTCATTTGCAATATCTTCTCCCATTTCAAGGTTGCCTTTTAGTTTTGTTGATTATTCCTTCACTGTGCAGAAGTTTTTATCTTGATAAATTCCTAGTAGTTTATTTTGCTTTTGTTTCTTCTCGCCTTGGCAAGAAGTTGCTCAGCTGATGTCAAAGAGGTTACTGCCGATATTCTCCTCTAGGATTTTGGTGGTTTCCTGTCTCACATTTAGGTCTGTCATCCATTTTGAATGTGTAAGAAAGTAGTCCAGGGGCACCTGGTGGGTCAATTGGTTAAGCATCCAACTCTTGATTTTGGCTCAGGTCATGATCTCAGCGTTGTGAGATTGAGCCCCACATCAGGCCTGTGCTCAGCAGGGAGTCATCTTGAGATTCTCTTCTTCCCTCTTTCCCTTTTCCCCTCCCCAACACTTGCACTGTCTGTATATATAATAATAAAGATAAATAAAACTTTAAAAAATTGTCCAATTTCATTCTTTTGCATGTTGTTGTCCAATTTTCCCCAGCACAATTTGTTGAGACAATCTTTTTTCCACTGGATATTCTTTCCTGCTTTAAGATTAGTTGACTATATAGTTGCAGGTTTATTTCTGGGTTTTCTATTCTGTTCCACTAATCTATGAGTCTGTTTTTGTGTCAGTACCATACTGTCTTGATCACTAGAGCTTTGTAATATAATTTAAACTCTGGAATTGTGATGTCTCCACCTTTGCTTTTCTTTTTCAAGATTGCTTTGGTTGTTTGGGGTCTTTGTGGTCCCGTAAAATTTTAGGATTGTTTGTTCTAACTCTGTGAAAAATGCTGTTGCTATTTTGATAGGGATTGCATTAAATGTGTAGACTGCTTTGGGTAGTATGGACATTATAACAATATTTGCTCTTCCAATCCATGAGCACAGAATGTTTTTCAATTTCTTTGCGCCATCTTTAATTTCTTTCATCAGTGTTTATAGTTTTCAGAGCACTAGTCTTTTACCTCTTTGGTTAGGTTTATTTCCAGGTACCTTATGGTTTTCCAATTGTACATGGAATCAATTCCTTGAAGAAATCAAATGTCCATTTAAATTAAGTCTTATTTCACACAGGTTCTCAAAATGAGTCATAGAGGAAATTATTCAATCAGATCTGCTTTTGTTATTATTAACTTACTTCATGGAATGTATAAAATAAAACAAAAAACCCTACTAAATTTAATTGAATCTTTTTAAAGATAGCATAAAATATATTCATTAGAGGGATGCCTGGATGGCTCAGTTGGTTAAGCAGCTGCCTTCGGCTCAGGTCATGATCCCAGCATCCTGGGATCGAGTCCCACATCAGGCTCCTTGTTCAGCAGGGAGCCTGCTTCTCCTTCTGCCTCTTCCTGCCACTCTGCCTGTGTGCTCTCTCTCTCTCTCTCTCTGACAAATAAATAAATTTTAAAAAAATATTCATTAGAAACTCTGATGTCAATATGTTTGTCTTAAACATGGAACCAAATTACAAACAAACCTCACTTAAAAAGTATTGCTCTTTTTTCCCCTATTTTTTCTTTTCTTTTTTTCCGAGATAAAATTGGTATTTGTTTCAGGCATACAACATTATAATTTGATATTTGTATACACTACAAAATGATCACCACCATAGTCCAGTTACCAGGCATCACCCTATGACAGAGCTCCTTCACCCACTTTGTCTACCCCCTAAACCTCCTTCCCCTCTTATAATTACCCATCTGTATCTATGAATTTGGTTTTTTAAAGTAAACTCTATGCCCGAAGTGGAGTTTGAACTCATAACCTTAAGATTAAAAGTCACATGCCCTACCAGCTGACCCAGCCAGGTACCTGCTTTGTTTTTTAGATGCTGTGTATAAATAAAATGATATATATACCTTTCTCTGTCTGACTTATTTCACTTAGCATAATACCATCAATGTCCATCCATTTGCTGCAAATGGCAAGCTTTCCTTTTTTTTTAATTTTTATTTTATTTTTTATAAACATATATTTTTATCCCCAGGTGTACAGGTCTGTGAATCGCCAGGTTTACACACTTCACAGCACTCACCATAGCACATACCCTCCCCAATGTCCATAACTCCACCCCCAAACCCCCCTCCCCCCAGCAACCCTCAGTTTGTTTTGTGAGATTAAGAGTCACTTATGGTTTGTCCAAGCTTTCCTTTTTTATGGCTGTATTATGGCAGTAGTATTCTGTTGTGTGTGTGTATATGTGTGTACAATATATATACTACATGTCTATATCTGTATTTCTATCCACCTATATATATGTATATTGCCATCTTCTTTATTCATTTATCTGTCAATGGATACTTGTTTCCATTATCTTGACTATTTTAATAATCCTGCAATGAACATGGGTTTCATGTATCTTTTTGAATTAGTGTGTTTGTATTTCTTGGATAAATACCCAGAAGTGGAATAGCTGAACTGTATGCTAGTTCTATTTTACTTTTTTGAGGAATCTCCATACTATTTTTCTGTAGTAGCTGCACTAATTTACAATCCTACCGACAGTGTACAAAAGCTCTCTTTTCTTCACATCCTCTCCAACACTTACTTCTTGTCTTTTTGATAATAGCCATTCTGACAGGCATGAAATTGATAACTCATTCTGGTTTTGATTTCCATTTCTCTGATGATTAGTAATGTTAAACATCTTTTCAAGTGCCTGTTGGCCATATATATGTTCTTTGGGAAAATGTCTATTCAGATCCTCTGCCCATTTTTCAGTCAGGTTGTTTTTGTTATTGTGTTAGGAGTTCTTTATATATTTTGGATATTAACCCCTTATTGGATACATGATTTGCAAATATTTTCTCCCATTCAGTAGCTTGCCTTTTTGTTTTATTGATGGTTTCCTTTGCTGTGCAGATACTTTTTAGTTTGATATAGTCCTGTTGTTTATTTTTGTTTGTCTCCCTTGCCTTTGGAGTCAGACAGAAAGAAAGAAAGAAGGAAAACATTGTTAAGATCAATATCAAGGAGCTTACTGCCTATATTTTCTTCTAGGAATTATATTGTTTCAGATTGTACTTTCAAGTCTTTATTTTGAGTTAATTTTTGTGGATGGTGTAAGATAGTGATCTAGTTTCAGCCTTTTGCATGTGGCTATCCAATTTCCCCAAAACCACATATTGATGAAATTGTCTTTTCCTCATTGTATATTCTTGGCTCCAACTTCTCCCTTTAGGTCTATTAATATTTGCTAGTCTCTGTATATAATAGTCTATCTTAAGTTGTTAACATCTTAAGTTTGAGTACATTCTAAAAACTCTACATTCTTACTCCCTCACCAATTGTGTTTGTTTTGTTTTTGATGTCATATTTTACATTCTTAAATTTTTTTGTATAGCTTAATTAATTATTATAATCTTATTACTTTTGTCTCTTAACCTCCATATTTTCTTGCTACTTGGTAGTGCCTCCCCCCAATCTTAATGAATAACCTTTAGTATTTCCTGTAAGACCAGTTTAGTAGTGATGAACAACTGTTGTTTTTGTTGCTTGAAAAACTCTTTATCTATCTTTCAGTTCTGAATGATAACCTTGCCAGGAAAAGTATTCTTGGTTGTAAATTTTTTCCTTTCAACAATTTGAGTATATCAAGCTGCCCACTTCTGGCCTGCAAAGTTGCCACTGAAAAATCAGCTCATAGTCTTAGGGGTTTCCCTTGTATGTTACAAGTTGTTTTTCTTTTGATACTTTTAATATTATAATTTTTGGAATTATAATTATAATGTGTCTTAGTGTAGATCAGTTTGTATTCATCTTATTTGGAAACTGTGTTTCCTGGAGCTGGATGTCTGTTTTCTTCCCCAGGTTAGGGAGGTTTTTCAGCCATTATTTTTTCAAATAATTTTTCTACTCCTTTCCCTTTCTCTCTCTTCTCTTGATTAACCCCTGTAATGCAAATGTTATTCTGCTTGATATTGTCCCACGAGTGCCTTAAGCTATCTTCACTTTAAAAAATTCTTTTCTCTTCTAGCTGTTCTGATTAGGAGATTTCCACTGCCCTGTCTTTCAGGTCGTTGATCTGTTTTTCTACTTTGTCTAGTCTGCTTTGAAAATTTCGTGTATTTTTTAGTTTAGTTATTGTATTCTGTAGCTCTGTACTTTATTATGTTTTCTGTCTTTTGGTGAAGTTCTCAATATGTTCATCCATTCTTCTCCCAAGATCAGTGAGAATCTTTACTACCATTACTTTAAACTCTTTATCAGGTAGATTATTTATCTCCTTTCATTAAGGTCTTTTGTCATAGTCTCTTCTTTGGGACATATTCCACTGTCTTCTCATTTTGCTTGACTCTGTGTTTGTTTCTCTGTATTACATGAAACAGGTACTGTCTTGAAGGAGTGGCCTTATGTAAGAGGTGAACTCAATCTTGCCCTAGCTTCTAATCTTCATAAAGTCTAAATAGTCTTATTTGTTCTTGATAGGTTCCAGTTGCTAAGGGTGTGCCAAGGCCCATCAGTGTTCCAAAGGAAGAGGTCTTAGAAAGTACCTAATTTCAGGCTAACTGTAAGCCAGATCCTTGGGCAACAGATTTTAAGGTATGTAAGTATGTATAGTCTTGTGGTTCCATAATTGTAAACTTTGCTGGCCTCTACACCAGATCTAAAGGAGTTCCCTGGTGACTGTTGCAAAAATATGGCTTCCAATATGTATATAAGATTCTTTATGGGAGGTATCAGCAAACTGTGGCAAAGCCAAAGGGTGGCAATAATATGGTGTCTCCTTGCCCATGTTCACAGGGTGAATCTCTGTAGCCTCTGGATGTGCAACAAACCTGAAGACTGCCCCTCAGACTGAAGCTCCTTGGAATGAAAAAAAATATGCCTTTTCACATGAAGCCTGGAGGTGTATTTCAGTCTATTTGTGCTCTGCCCTGGGAACAGCTGTCTGCCAAGGACCATCTCTAATTTCTCATATCTGTGGAGCCCAGAATTGTGATTGCCTAGACACAGGGGCCAGGCACTCAAGAGGCATCCCTTGATGTGTCTTCCCACTATGGCAGGACAGGCCATGGCTATAGCACATGGGAGTGGGGAGCTGGAACCACCAGGCCAGGGTATGGCATAGTGGGCCATGGCTGTGGCTCTGAGGGAAGAAGCTTCCATCAGAGCTAGCAAGCTAGAAAGGAGGTGTGAATATTGTGCAACACTGGCACCAACAAAATGGAAGAATGCAAAAATGGCACCCACCAAGACTTTGGTCTCTGGGAAAAGTCCCAACAGTTTCCTGTCTCTCTGGCAGATGCTTTAAGATTAAAAAATGAGTCTAGTTTGCATATAGTCTAGGCACCTTTCAAACTGTTGCTTTTGTGGAGGGTCCCAGGGTGAGTGTGGATATGGACAAGCCCTTTAAGAGCAGATTTTCATTTCCTAAGGCCCTATAGTTCTCCTGGAAGTAACCCTGTTGGTTTTCAAGGCCAGATGCTTTGGGGACCTTCTTTCTGGTACAGCTCCTAAGGGTTAGGAATGTTGGACACAAATCCCTCACTCTGAAGAGACAAGCTCTGTATTAAGAGATCCTTCCCAACTACAGATCTCTGCCCTAGGGTGGAGTTTCTTACAAGACCACTTCTCTTCCTCTCCTACCTGCCTTAATATGGCCTTTTTGTTGTGGGGATGCTTTTCAGATAGCTTCCAAATCCTTATCACAGGGAATTGTTCCACATGGATCTGTAGATTTATTTATTGTCTTTATGGGAGGAGGTAAGTTCAGGATCTGTCAATGCTGCCATCTTGAATCTCCCTCTATTCCACACCCCTACACACACTTACTTTATAAAGTTTCAAATCTATTTTATTGTATATAAATTACACCTAATTTTTAAAATTTCATTAAAGTATAAAAAAGTTTCGCCTTAAAAAAAAACTTTTCAAACCTATATAAAAGTTAAGACTGGTATAATGAAACTAGATTCACTGGGTTAACATTTTGCTATATTTGCCTTCTCTCTCTTTCCAGAACTAATTAAAAGTAAGTTGTAGATTCCACAAACATCAAGACACTTTTCCTTCTAAACACATCAGCAAAACTTAAGAGGTATTTTGATAACCAAATTTTGATACACTCAATTGACTCTATCAAAAACCACCTTGGGGGGCACCTGGGTGGCTCAGTGGGTTGAGCCGCTGCCTTCGGCTCGGGTCATGATCCCAGGTCCTGGGTTCGAGCCCCGCATCGGGCTTTCTGCTCAGCGGGGATCCTGCTTCCTCCTCTCTCTCTGCCTGCCTCTCTGCTGACTTGTGATTTCTCTCTGTCAAATAAATAAATAAAAATCTTTAAAAAAAAAAAAACCACCGTGGAACAAAGAGACAGATAAATGTGCAATGTAGAATAGATAAGTTGAAATTAAAACTTCATTATATTTGATGAAAAATGAAGACGAAGGAGCATGGCAAATTAGTGGGGGAGAAAAAAAGAATCATTCAATAAAAATGCCAGGATAATTGGCTAGCCATTTTGGAAAATAAATCAATTAAATCTTAATTTTATGCAATACACCAAAATAAAGTATAAATATATTAGGAATTATAGGTTAAAAAAATCTTATTATTAAAAGAGAAAATAGGGGCTCAGTCAGTTTAAGTGTCCAACTCTTGATTTCAGCTCAGGTCATGATCTCAGGATCATGAGATTGAGCCCCACATCAGACTTTGTGGTTAGCAGAGAGTCTGCTTGAGATGCTCTCCCACTCCGTCTCCCTTTGCCCCTTCTCTGCTCTCTAAAATAAATAAATAAATCTAAAAAAAAGGAAAGAAAGGGAAAATAATCATTTGTTTATGTTAATTATTTGCCTTAGCATTTACAGTTTGCTTCAAATGACAAATTTTAAAGATTTTATTTGAGAGAGAGTGAGAGTGAGAGTGAGAGAGCTCAAGCAGAGGAAGCAGCAGAGGCAGAGGGAGAAGCAGATCCCCTACTGAGCAGGGAGCCCTATGCAGGACTCTGGGATCATGACCTGAGATGAAGACAGATGCTTAACTGACTGAGCCACCCAGGTGTCCCTCAAATGATAAATTTTGTACAATATGAATGAGAATCATATAGGTGAGAAAAGGAGAGTAAGGGAAAAATGAAGAATGAATATTTAACAATTTCTGGCTGGGTAAAAACTTTTCATCTTAGATACAATGATGGACTTCATAAAGAAAAATATGTGTTACTACATAACAGTTAAAAGTTGACATAAACCACCAACATAATAAAAATCTGAAAACAGAAACCAAATTGGGCAAATACTTGTGATAAGTTTTACAACAAAAAAAATTCATACACACCCACAAAAAACCTTTAACGTCCAATACATGAATTGGCAAAACAAATACATTTTTTTTAATTACTAAAGAAGGAGTAAATGATTTAGAAAAATCTGTTAAAAAGTCAGCCTTACTAATAAGTCCTGATTAATACATTTAACTTTTTTTCCCATTAGCAAAGTTTTTATCCCTACTTTGTTTTGTTTTTTTAATGTGCATAACCAGTTTTGCCAACAGCACTGAAAAGAACACTCTCTACCTTGCTAGTGGGTGACAATTGGCAATTTATATTAAAATGCACGTAACTTTTGTTTCAGCATATGCATTTGGGGAACACCTTTCTAAGTTGAAATACACTTTTTATTTAGGCTTTTTGTTTTTGTTTTTCAAGTATCAGGAGTCCTATCAAGCTGCAGAGGATAATGTAGAGTTTAGTATTAGAATCCACAGGACCTGGAACCAAAGAAATTCTAGGGATCAGCTGCTCCCTCTTATTTTTCTCCCATGCACCTTACATTCTCTCTGCAGCTCTGTCCTACTCTCCTCATTCTGCTAACTGGCTTCTTTGGCTTATCCATAGTGTCTGATTATACACATGTCTACTGCAGTTTAGCAAGGGATTCTGTTCATCATCGCTCAGGAATCCAGGTTGATGGAGACTCCCTCTCAGTAGTGTGCTTCTTTGATCACGGTGGCAGGGGAAGAAATATGAAGAATTGTGCAATGGCACTTGCTCTTAATACATCTGCCCAGAAATGATACATGCTAAGTCTGCTCACATTTCACTGGCAAAAGCAAGGCACCAGGCCACAGCTAACTCCAAGGTCATCAGGGAAGAGCAATCCTATCACCACCCAGGAAGAAAACTGTAATTTTTGTGAACAGTCCTTGTGATTTCCTTACCAATATGTTTGTGGGCTCACTTAAGCGTCTTATAAATGTGGATTAAATTTTTAAAAATGTGAATTAAATTTAAAGTTATGGTCCTTCATTATTCCTCTTTTTAAAAATTTATTTTTATATTTTATGTCACATTTACTCATATAAAATTATATAAATGAACAGAAATCCACAACACACAAGCATCATGCTCAACTAAAAACCAGTTAAAAGTTCAAATGCATGAGTTTGGCAAATTCTCTGTTGAGGCAAAATAGCCACTTATGCAACAAAACAACACACTAATAAGTAAACATGGTGTCATAATACTGTATCCTATTATAAGTATTTTAAGCAATACTTGTAACTTTTAGTTCCTTCTCTAAATGTTCATATTTATGATAAATAATTCTACTAATAGGCTTAGTGGCTTAATCTTGAAGTAAAAAAAAACGTTTAAATCTATCTTTTCTTTCACAGAGTTCTGACTTTAATTGAAAAGTACCCTAAAATTACCATTTGGAAATATTTTATCTTACTCCTGCTTAACTAAAACTAATAGAGAGATAAATCAAATGCTAATGATGATAAGAATGGAACTGTTATGTATCACTCTTGATTTTAAAATTTTAGAGTATTCTTCAAGATTAGCGTCCTTCCTCTCCTCTTTAATAAGTAAATCTTATACAGTTCAACTTAAAAAAATCTATACTAAAATATATTTGTCTAACTTACATATTGAAATTCTCTGTAAGATTTCGTGTAAAAAAAGTTCCCAATGCTAAAATTAATTTTGATAACTACTTCTGTAGATCATTTTCTTTGTCACAAATCCACAAATCTGGTATTTATTTGAGTTTTAGATTTCTCATTTTGAAAGATCTTCTAAAACACAAATTTAATCTCATAATTTTTCAGACTTCTCTTAATTCTCTTTTCTTTGCCATCCTAGCAAAACTCCCTAGTGAGCAAAATACCAGAATTTTAAAATCAGTTTATATAGCATATTTGTAAAATTGCTTCTCCAAACCTAGAGGATGAGGCAAGAGTTTATTTTCTATAATTTCCTGCATCTTTATTACTTGGCTAACAAAGTAAGCCCTCCTTCTGACTTTATATCATGGTCTCCTTCTCAATCACTCAGCTTTGGTTTTATTGAACAAAACATGGTGACTCTGTTTTTCATAGAATTTTCAAAAGATCTAATTACTAGGATCCAAATGTTTCAATCAAACCAGTGTATGGCTTTTGTTTTCTTATCTATACGCTGGGTACACATTGGCTTTATGAATTATATTCATCTTTATAGCCAACAACATTTAAAAAATTCCATGTCTGATCATGGTTTCTATCATAAACTCTTAGAGAAAGTGAGTTGAGTTTACCATTTTTAGTGAGATCATTTTGGCTCCCTAAGACAGAAAATTCTATTTTAAATAGCTAAAGCAAATTAAAAAAGGATTTATTGGTTTCTATACTTGAAAAGTCCATCAGTAGATAGCAGAAGGTGGATCTCAGTTAAAGGATTCAAACTATCATTCAGATTCAGTTTCTCTTCATCCTCTACTCTGCCTTCCACTGTGTTGGCTTCACTCTCAGGAGCTATGTGGTACTCCCCAGACACCCCAGGCACACATTCATTCAGATTCAAGTTTAGTAGAAGAGTCATAGTTTCTTCCCTGTTGTTCCTCCACAAGTTACAGGATCCACTCTGATTGGGCTATTTTAATCACATGTCTTTGGCCAGGAGATCCTAGGACCTATATCAGTTATGAAATCTTTGAGTTGCAACTAACAGAAAAATCTAACTAATAGTGAACAATGCAGACATTAATATCTCATTTAACAAGAAAATTGAAGATAAGCAGTTCAAAGGCTAGTATCATTTATTGATGTTCATCCTTTTCCAGTAATCTATAATACTCATCTGGCATAAATCAAGTTACTATATCTATATCTATATCTATATGCCTATAGATATAGATATAGATATAGATATAGATATAGATATAGATATAGATATAGATATATAGATCAGTTTCTTAACTCTAGTTCCACTAGTCAAGTTTTTGTTGCTAGGCCACTGTCAATATGCTTTACTTAATATATATTTATAAGAAGACTTTTATGTAATAGAGCAAATCTTCCCCCCTTCTTTTTGCATCTCGTCTATTCTTGAGCCTTTGATTTCTATATAAAATTCTATTGAACTTGTCAAGTTAAAAAAATCCACCTAAGGGGCATCTGGGTGGCTCAGTTAGTTAAGTGTCCAACTCTTGGTTTTGGCTCAGGTCATGATCTAAGGGTCCTGGGATCGAGCCCTGCATGGGGCTCCCCAATCAGCAGGCAGTCTGCTTGAGATTCTCTCCCTTCTCCTCCCCCAGCTCATGCTCTTTGTCTGTTGCTAAAATTTAAAAAAATGAAAAAAATTCACCTAATATTTCAATTGAAATTAATGTGAATGGATAGATTTTAGGAGACTTGTCCTCTTCATAATATTGAGTCTTTCTATCCAACAATATGTTTATATTTCTCAAAATATTTTTCTTTTTTAAAGATTTTATTTATTTATTTGACAGACAGAGATCACAAGTAGGCAGAGAGGCAGGCAGAGAGAGAGAGAGGAGGAAGCAGGCTCCCTGCGGAGCAGAGAGCCTGATGTGGGGCTTGATCCCAGGACCCTGGGATCATGACCTGAGCCGAAGGCAGAGGCTTTAACCCACTGAGCCACCCAGGCACCCCTCAAAATTTTTTTCATTAAAGTTTTACAATATTCTCTATAAGATCTTGCCTAATATTCAAAGGATGTTCTAAATTTTTTTCTTGCTATCACAAAAAATATCTCTTAAAGTGTTATTTTCCTAGTTGCATATAAAATGCATTTAAATTTTGTGTATTAATTTTATATCAGACACTTTGGCTAATTATCTGATTAAGTCTGATGATTTGTTGGTGGAATCTTTTGGATTTTCCTATGTAGACAAATCACCTGCAAATAATGACAGTTTTATTTATTCCCTTCCAATCTTTTAACTTTTTTTTCTGTTCACTTACTGTAGAAGTTCTTCCTTTACCTACGTAAATATTTCTGTGTCCTCGCATTAGATGTGTTCCCTGTAAATTCCATTCAGGTGCATTTTATTTTTCTTAATCTAATAATCTAAACTAATAATCTATATTTTTTAATTTGTGAGTTAGTCCAAATGGTATTTATTAAATGTTCACTAATACAAATATTTGGATTTATTTCTACCATCTTTTTCATGCTTATTTTCTCTTTTAAATTTAAAAAAATTGTCTTTAGGTTTTACTTTTTAAAATCTTTTTTTTTTTTTTTTTGCTCATGTCTATTGTATTAAATAAATTTTCTTTATCTTTCCCTCTGTCTACTGCATTTTGGAGTAATACATCCTACATGTATTATTTTTTTCTTAAGATTTTTCTCTTAAGTAATCTCTATACCCAATGTGGGGTTCAAACTCACAACCTTGGGGCGCCTGGGTGGCTCAGTGGGTTAAGCTGCTGCCTTCGGCTCAGGTCATGATCTCAGGGTCCTGGGATCGAGTCCCGCATCCGGCTCTCTGCTCAGCAGAGAGCCTGCTTCCTCCTCTCTCTCTACCTGCCTCTCTGCCTGCTTGTGATCTCTCTCTGTCAAATAAATAAAATCTTTAAAAAAAAAAAAAACTCACAACCTCAAGATCAGGAGTTGTTTGCTCTACCAACTGAGCCAGCCAGGTGCCCTAATTCTATATATATTATTAGTGATATCTCTAATATGAATACTTAAAGTCTAAAATTGATAAATATACCTTCCTTGATCTTGAATAAAACAAAGAACATAGTTTTTCTATGATTACCTCACTCCATTGTACATGTTATTATCATTAGTATTTTAGCTGCATCTTGTTTTTGTATTCCCTCATGAGTTGTTACTATTATCATCGTTTTATACAATTAAAAATTGTTCAGATTTTCCCATGTATTTGCCTGCCCCCATTGCTATTCTTTTCTTTTGCCTTTTTTTTTGTATCTCATTTCTTCCTTGTGGCATAATTTATTTAATTATGAATTATATCCTTTAGTAGGGATTCTCAACTTTTGTCTCTCAAGTTATAGTATAGATAGGTATAAAACTATAGGCTGCCAATTATTTGTTTTTACTATTTGGAATATATTATTCCATTGTCTTTTGATTGTTGCAATTGAGAAGTCAGTTTCAATCTAATTTTGTTCTATTGGTGTGGTAAGTTCAAGAATTTCAGGACAGATCAAGGAATGACAATATTGCAAATAAGGTTTACTAGGTGGCAGTTGGATAGGACCACAGGAAAGGGAAATCCAATCATAGCAAGAGACTATCCAGAGATAGCTGCCTGGGGCTAACACTCAGAAGGGCAAAAGGACAATGGAACTTCCAAGGAGAGGGGAACTGGAGAGGGGCTTATGTGTCTAGGATATGTCACTCAGTAGCATGGAGGGAATCCCTGGGTCAGAGAGCTCTGAAGGGCAATAGCAGTTTGGATTCTCTTATAGCTACAGAGTTTGTCTTATCTATGGCTAGAAGATCTTGGGTGCAGTTCATGGGGTACAACTAGCAGGCAGGAACTAAATATTAGAAATCTTTTTGTTGAGGATGCACTTAAAGCAACTGGATTGTAAGAATTTGCATTGGCACTAGCAGGCTTTGATTTAAAGGTCCTAGCCTGCTGGGAATAAGTAAAAAATATATAGGGACCAATACAGAGATGCCATCTTGACCCCATTTATATAACAATTGGGTAATCAATCTTTTCTCTTTGGATGTTTTTAAGATCTCCTCTTTATCAAGGTGTAGATCTATCTTCTTTTCTTCTTGCCACTGTGTCTCCTGAACTTCCCAAGGATGTTCCCAAATCAAAGTTTTTGCATGTCCTAGAACTTCAAATTGGAAAGAAATTCCTTCAGATATATTTTTGGCTACCTTCCCCAAACTGGTCCAAGTCTCTGCTCAAATTATTTCCTGATCCCAGCTTCAAACTTTCTATCTCCTGCCCTCCTTTATTTTTCTTTATAGAATTTATTATTACTTCACACTTTATTAAATATGTATTTGTTCATCATCTGACTCTTTTCCCCAAGAATATATACTAGCAAGGGCAGAGATTCAGTTTTATTCACTGCTGTGTCCCTCATATCTAGAACAGTACCTGGAACAGTAGGTACCTAAATATTTGTTGATTTGATGAACTAGTGGCCTCTCCTCCATGCTTTATTCTTTCCTTTTTAGGGAGATGAGGCAGATGAGTTCTTTTCTGTGTTTCTATGCAGATGGGCCAAATATTGCTGCCCCAGACTGATATTCTTATCAATGACCAACACAAAATGATCAGTATTTCTGAATTACAACTCCAAATTCCTAGGAGAGAAAATCTCACTGGTACAGGCTGGGTCAGTAGTCTTTCTTTGATCCAATTAGGTATATACAGCAGGTGGCAGGTCACAAGGTACATTAGACCTCAGAGGTCTTACCCCAGTGGAATAGAAGCTTTTAGAAAAGGGAGGGTCTGAGTAAGCAGGTACTCAAAAATGGTCTCGGGGCGCCTGGGTGGCTCAGTGGGTTAAAGCTTCTGCCTTCGGCTCAGGTCATGATCCCAGGGTTCTGGGATCGAGCCCCACATCGGGCTCTCTGCTCAGCAGGGAGCCTGCTTCCTCCTCTCTCTCTGCCTGCCTCTCTGCCTACTTTGCGATCTCTGTCAAATAAATAAATAAAATCTTTAAAAAAAAAAATGGTCTCGGGGCGCCTGGGTGGCTCAGTGGGTTAAGCTGCTGCCTTCGGCTCGGGTCATGATCTCAGGGTCCTGGGATCAAGCCCCGCATCGGGCTCTCTGCTCAGCTCTCTCTGCCTGCCTCTCTGCCTGCTTGTGATCTCTCTGTCAAATAAATAAATAAAATCTTTAAAAAAAAAAATGGTCTCAAATTTCTTAAAGGGCAAACTGAGGAAAATTGAAAGCCACCATAGAAATGTAAGCAATTATATTGTTCACTGTTAAATAACACTATTATATAGAATCAATAAAATAATTTGTTCATTTAAAATCATCTTTAGCATTGGCTTATAGTGTGACAATATTTTAATATTTTGATTTATCTTGCTTTATCTTCTTCTTACTTAATCCATTGTCTAGACTTCTAACACTTTAAACTCTTGCCTCTGCCCCAGCCTTCCCTCCCTTGAGCCTTAAGTAATCCTCAAAACTTATTGTTAACTCTTCCTTTCTTAAGTAATGGAAGATTGCCTATCATTTTGTT
Source organism: Lutra lutra (assembly GCF_902655055.1). Lineage (NCBI taxonomy): Eukaryota > Metazoa > Chordata > Mammalia > Carnivora > Mustelidae > Lutra > Lutra lutra. The sequence goes on along the minus strand of NC_062286.1, from coordinate 59,406,019 downwards.
TCTCAAAAAAATTGCCTAATACTTGCTTTTGTTAGGAAATAAACCACTTTATGTTACAGAAGCTTATGGGTTTGTATTTTTTATATATTAAAAACAAAGAAATCCCAAAACTAAAGATATATATTTTAAATTAGTACATGAATGAATCAAAAAAATTCAGATGAGTAGAAAAATGAAAGATAAAAATGTACTTCCTAGAGCACTTTGTTGACCAGGACCCAACTGGCAACTACAATTTACACACAGATACACATACACACAAAGTTAAGAAAAGTTTCATCGATTTTACTTACCCTTACTAGTGCAATGCAATTTAATATTTCCTTTTTCCCTCTTTTTCTAATGTAGGTTGTAACACACTAAATTGATTTCATACCCACAATTTGAAAAAAAAATGCCCCAAATGTAGTTATGTCACACTGTTTTTAGTATTTCTGATAGTTATCTTCATAATTGAAAACAATACATACATACTGCCACTTTTTGGTTTAACTCCTGACATTTTTTTATTGACTCCACACTGAAAATGAACATTAAGAATTTAGCTCAATTATATGACTCTTCATTTTTCTTCCTTTGGTCTCTTTGAAATTTTTATTATATTAAGTTCTATTTATTACTTTATTGCTTTAAAGAATATACTCACACCTCTATTTCTTGATCTACCCACTTCAGAAGGTGTCTCTTGACTCCTCTATTATGTAAGATTAATATTTTTGACATCCTTTCACTTTCCTCCACTTACCAACTTCCATTAGATCTATCACTACTGTTACATTGTCAATATTTATATTTACTGTTAGAATAATCAAGTCTTCCACATTTTATCATTAATTTTAATTTGAAAAGTGAGGGGTTTCTTTTTCAGCATTACCATTTTTAAAATCTTATTCATTGCTGAAATAAGTAGTATGAATAAACTCATGAAAAGGGAGTCATAAACCATGTTACTAGATCCACACTTATTGAAGGATAATGTTCTAGGTATAATGTCAAATGGACTCTCCTTTTATGTGTCTACGGATTACTCATGATAATGTCACATTTTAGTTTGTTTCATCTTTGGACCATGGCTTACACAATTTTTTGCCTTTCCTAAAGATTCCAGTTGTCTGGAAGAAGACAGGAGAAGCATATGTCACCCTATCATTGAGATTATTAATGTTTTTAATCATACTATTTCATAAAATGGACATACTTTTTTCTTAAAGACATTCTTCTAGATCCTTCTTTCTGTTCTACTATTATTGATTACCATGAGAGCCTAAATACTTGTGTTCCTGAAGTAACCTATCATTAAATTCCCACATTTCTGTCTTGAGTTCTCTTGAGTTCATTTTGCTGGAACATTTCCTTAGGCATTTTCCCCCCCTGAAAAAGCATAGAATCACCCCCCAAAGGTGAAAAGTTCCCTAATTTGTCCTCATCCTTGAATGTTTTGCTCATAGAATTATATGTTCAGAGTCATTTTCTCTCAGAACTTTGAAAGTATTGCTTCATTGTCTTCTAAAAATCAATATTGTCGAGAAGATAAATGGCAAACTTCGATCTACTTCAATCTTCCCATCACTCTACTGCTCTTGTAAAGTTAACGGACAATCTCTACTCAGCTGAGTCTCTTTTCTGTCCTCAGTTTAACTGAGCTTTCATTACTGACCTTTCCTGATACTCTTCTCTCTGGGCTCTATACCACACAATTATCCTGGTTTTCTTGAATAATTGGCTCCTCTTGCTCATTCTCCCTCACATGTTTTCCTTTCTTTATACAACCTCTAAATGCCAGAGTTTCTGTAACATCTGTTCTATTCTCTATGTCTTCTCCCTACATGATCTTATCCATTCTCATGGCTTTAAAAACTATCCACTGACAATTCCTAAATTTATATCAGTAGGCTAGACTTCCTTTCTGAGCTCCTGATTCACATCTTTAAATATCTACTTAACATCTCTCTTGTATGTCTCCCAGGCATTTCAAACTTAACATGACCAAAATGGTTCTCTAAATCTGGATCTCCCTCAGCCTTTATCACCTCAATAAATAGCCCTGTGATAAATTGTCCTCCTTGACTCTTTCCTTTTGTTCACTCCTCATGACTCCTCCCTCCTCTATGAATCCATCACCAATTTATTTCCACCTTCAAAATATATTCTATACTCTTTAAAAATGTTAATTAGATCATGTCAATTCCCTGCTTTAAATGACTAGATTGCTTTTTATTGCATTTAGGATAAATCCAAAACCTGTACAGCCAGCTCTAAGTGTCTGATTCCTTCCTATTTCTCCAAAATTATTTCTTGTCTCTATTTTTCACTCACTTATTTCCTCACTCCATCCTCCTATTGTCTCCTAGAATACACAATGTTCCTTCTATCTCAGAGCCTCTGTACTTGCTGTGCTATCTAGCATACATTCTCCATGGTCTTTATATAGTTGCTTTTTTTTTTTTAATCCTTCAGATTTTAGCTTAAATGTTCAGGGCTTCCTGGTTAACCCACACATAAAGGTAACCTTCTGGAGTCCACAATGTCAGTTGGATTTTAGCCTCCATAGGCAGAAGTCTAAATGCTACCTCTCAGAAAGGCTTTCCTTGACCATGTTACCATATTAATGTTCCTTGTTATTTTGGATCACAGCACTCTACTTCACTCATAGTTTTTTGTTTAATCTGTAATTATTTAATTATTGTTTTATTTATTGGTATGTAGCTTGTCAGCCCTACTTAGTATACTTCTCTGTTAAGTTCACTATTATAAACCTGCAGCTTACCAGTGCCCAGTTCATGGTAGTGTTCAATGAATATTTTTTGAATGAATGAATCCATGCTCTGAAACTTCATAAGAATGTGAAAAAGAAAATGGCTTGAGTCATCCAGTTTGGTTTTTCCTAGACATATTTCGCCTGAAAACTTGTTTCTCTTCACATTTTCTTTTACCATTTAATTATTTCTAGCCCTTGAATTTTTCTGTTGTTTCCCTGGAACCTCTTTTTGACACATCACAGGATTTAATTAGGACTTATCCCATTGTCCTAGAGTTGGTAATATCTCAAGCTGAGTGCCAAGAGGTGTTAAGTATCTCTCATTTTAAAGAAAAGTCCAATAATTAGAGCTTTGCTACTCTCAACCAGTACCCCAATCACCCATCCCAATCTATCCCAGGTATATGATGATTGAGGAAGGAGAGTGACAAAAGAAATTGTCAGCATTGTAAACAAGAGTGCAGCATCTTTTCCAAACGGAGCAGGGGAGTGTGTTTCCTACTTCCTAAACTAAGTGAGGTATGATGACTGAAAATCACTTCTCACAAGAAGGGAAGACCAACAACAACCTCAACTGTTGAGTATTTTGAAGGAGAGGGAACAGTGAAAATACAGACATACGTTCCTTTCCAGGTTGCTGGAGTCACAGGTAAAGCCTGAACCAAAATGACTGGAGAATGAGGAGATGAGATTTAAATGGAACATGAAATTGGAATTTCAAATTGAACTACGAGAGTCTTGAAAGCCGAAAGTGACTAGTGTTGTCAAGAGGCAGGAAAGGGCAATTTGACAGTCATGACTGAAGATAGCATTTAGAAAAAAGAATAGTTTTATGTTTGTGACACTGTTCCAACAGTTAAATCAAATGGACATTGGTGGATGCTGAAATTTCTAGATTGATATACCATGTCATAATTTTTCTTTCATATTTTCTATTTTTTTGTTCTTTGCTATATGTTCCAGGAGTCCTTGAAATTTACCTTTCATCCCTTCTATCAAATGGTTTGATTTTAATAATTACATTTTTAAAAAGATTTTATTTATTTATTTGACAGAGATCACAAGTAGGCAGAGAAGCAGGCAGAGAGAGGAAGAAGCAGGCTCTCTGCTGAGCAGAGAGCCCAATGTGGGGTTTAATCCCAGGACCCCAGGATCATGACCCGAGCCGAAGGCAGAGGCTTTAACCCACTGAACCACCCAGGTGCCCCTAATGATTACATTTTTAACTCCAAAGCATTATCTCTTGTACTCTGATTGTCACTTTTCTATAGCTTGTTCTTATTTTATGTTTACAGTACCTTTAATTCTCTGACTCAATCTTCATGTCCTTCATACTTAGGCTTTCTGTTTTATCATTGCCCTTCTCTTTGGTGCAATTGATTTTCCTCAATTATCCGGTAATTCTTATTTTCCATATTCATGAACAAGGGACTAGGTTGATGAATATTGGTGTTGGAATATGGGTTTTCTTTCTTGTTAGGTAAATATATACTTTAAACATGACTTATTTTTTATTACACAAATATCTCTTCATAGTATAAGTAATAGTACATAAAAATAATTTTAAAAAGAAAGAAAAGAGTCACCCATGATCTTACCACCCAGAGGTAACCATTAACTTTTTGGTGTATTTTTATCCAGTCTTAGATAACAAATAAGCAAGCAAACTTTTTTTTTTTTAATGGAATTTTGTAAAAACTGGTCTTACTACATATATTTTTCAGCTTGATTATTTTTCCCCACTTAGGATACAAGGAATATCTTTCCATGTCGACATGTATATATCGACAGGGATATATATATATATACATATATATATGTATATATATATATATCTCGACATGGATATATATATATATATATATATAACCAAATATATTTAACATAATTTATTCCCCTGTTAGTGGCATCTGAGTTATATCTTCATTTTTACTATAAAACAATGTAAGAAATATCCTTGGAACCTTGGAAGTATCCAATGTATCTTTAAAACAATATATTTTAAATTATATTAAAAATATGTTTAAGAATCAAAACCTATATTTTTCCACTTGAAGAATTTCAAATACTCTGAAAGACAGATCTCTAAGTTTAGGGGTATCTTTCTTCCTTCCTTCTTTCCTTCCTTCCTTCCTTCCTTCTTTCCTCTTTCTTTCTTTCTTTTTATTTTCCTTTCTTCCCTCCTTCCTTTTTCTTTCTTTCTTTCTTTTTCATTCTTTCTTAGATAAAGATGGGGGAAGAGGGAGAGAGAATCTCTCCCAATGTGGAGCCTGAGGTGGTGCTTAATCTCACAATCCTGAGATCGTGACCTGAGCCAAAATCAAAAGTTAGACACTTAATGAACTGAGCCACACAGATGCCTCTTAGAGATACTGATTTAACCAGGAAAGTGATCAGAAGAAATCTCTTCCTCAGAAGGGTTTGGAGAATAAGAGTTTAGAGGTGAGAAATGAGAGGGCTGAAAAATACAGTCCAGTGTGCAAAGATTAAGGGCAGTTCAGGGGTAAACAAAAAGTAAATGAGTGTGATTTTATTTTTCTTTGACACTATATTAATGAATCTATCAGTCATCTGTGCTGTGAAATAATACATAGTATTGGATTTCACTCAGCTGGGTGACTGATTATTTTATGGTCTTATCTGAGGCATTTATGTGGCGAGTTTGACACATTAGGTGGTCTGACTAGAGCTGGAAAGACTAAGATGGGCTCTAACACATGCCTGACAGTTAGTCCTGGTTGGTTTAGGGGCCCTCAACTGGAAAAGCTCTACTTCATATAGCCTGCCATTTTTCAATAGATTACAAATGGCTTCTTCATACATTGATCTCAGGGTAGCATTCCAATGGGGAGACTAAAAGCTGAAAAGCTTCTTGGGACGAAGGTTAGATGTCACATAATATCACTTCTGCTTCATTCTATTGGTCAAAACAAGTCACTAGGCCAACTGAGACTCAAGGTGTGTTGGGAGGAAAAGACTCCACCTCTTAATGGGAGGAGTGACAGAAGTCACATCGCAAAGGAGTGGTGCACAGGGATGGAAGGAACTGTGGCCATCTATGCAAACACTCTCTAACAATAGAATTTGTTTTGAAATACCTCCTTTAGTGTTCTAAAAGTAAATTTATAAGTTGACCATTTGCCATCCAAAACATGATTCCTAAAGAAATAATGAGGAACATCCAATATACACCTATATAGCACTCTATAGCTTTTAAATTCATTCATAAAGATCTTATTTAATAATTCATTCAACAAATTCTTCTGAGTGCCAAACACTGTGATATATATACTCTGGGGATATAAGATAGATAAAAGCTCAAAAAGCTTACCATCTATGTAGGGAAAATAGATATTTAATATGTAATAACAAGGAATAATAACTTGAGACTAATGTCATATCAAGGTAATACAGGATATCATTGACTAAAATCATCATTATCACTCTACTCTGTGACAACAGTTTGTAAGACGATCTTTATGATAACTCCAGACAGGTTATCAGTTGTTACTTTCATTTTTAGGTGAGGAAACTGTCTCATAGAGCTAACCAAATAATTTATCCAAGCTTTTCAGGCTCTAAGTGGCGGAACTCAAAAGAAAAACTCAAAAGAAGAAACAAAGTCTGTTTTTTCCCCAGTATATTCTTCTGCCTCTTTAGAAACCAATATGAGTACCTGAAATGGAAACAATACCAATAAATTAAACAAAAACCTTAGATGATGGTACATATTTTGTATGGATTCTTCTCAAAGGACTTCAGCATTTACAGCTTTAGGGATTGATCATGTAATGTATAAGACACCTAATCTAGCACACCTACCTACACAACAAGCAAATCTCTTTGGATCCTAGGCTCTTATCATTTGGGCACACTAGGTTGAGAAAAAGCCATTTTAAAAATAATACCTGTAGGGGTTCTTTCATATGACTATCTAAAGACAACAAAAGGGATTAGATGAGAATGACTAAACTACAGAATTACCACTATAGAATGAATTATATTATATTATATGAATTATATTATATCCAGTTTACTAAGCAATGAACTTAATCAGGAATATATACATCTTGGCCCCAAATTCTATATAGAATAAGAAAGGATGTAAGTGATTAATAAATATGTGAATATATGCAATATATACCAACATACATACACACATATATATATGTGCATACAAAAATTTCAAATAATTACCCATGTGACTTTAGCATTGTTTTATTCCTTCTCACTAGGAAATTGGTAAAACCCTCAAGCTAACGTGGCTTAAAGAAAGTTTTGGTCTATCTGGATCCTTATTTTTCTTTCATTATCCTGGTACTCCATTTGTGGCTTTATCTGGTCTCCATCCCATGCTGGCCTGTATTAAAAAGATATCAAACAGTTTAAAGTCTCTGAATCTATCTGTGATGCTCCAAATCCAGACAGTAGTCTTCAATAAGTTTACTTCTGTTATTTCAATAATCTCAGTTTTTGTTATCATATAGATCAATGCAAAGCCAGGACTTCAGTAGGTTTGCAAACATCTAATGTTTCCTTTGTTAAACTCTGGTTGAAAGTCAATAATTGAGAATGGCCTGTCTCTCTCAGCACTGTTCTGTGCTCCAAATTCTCATTTTCTTGGTGTCATGCCCAGCAGTGGTGGGAGTGGTAATATAGACCAGAATTTTCTAATTCAATGCTTTGAATGGCTTACAGCTGTGAAGTATGACATTGAGTCTTTAAGGACTGGAGCAGGTAGTTGGGACCCCCAGGGTTGGTTGTCTCCAGCTGCTAGCAGCCTTTATCAGAGGGTGGCCCAAGAGGAACAGAGTCTCTACAGGTGAATTGGATGATGAAAAACACCCAGTAGTTCCACAGGCCACTTATCCAAGGTGAATAGCAGTATGCTCAGCAGCTGGCTGCTGAAGTAGATGTCCAGATGGCAGAATACCTCCTTGGCTGTGCTTAGCACATCACAGCCAGCATGGAGCTCCTGGATGGTGCAACTTTGGTGGCTCTGAAACTCTGACTTTATAGACATCAGATACTTCTGATTGTTTGCAGCTGATATGCTCTTTTAATGGCATCCAAACTAATTTTCATCTTACTGATCGAAAAAATGTGTGTTTTACAAATTAAAGCTTCATCATTATTTAAAAATATTTGCTAGATAAAAATTCAGCTGAATTAAAAATCTTCTTGTCTTATCATCAAATTTCATCATTGTGTTTATCAGTAAAAAGAGCTGTCAGATTCCATGAATATAATTTCAACCATTATACGTTTTCAATGGGTTCTAAAGAAATGGTTTTAAGTTTCGTAAAGTTTCATTCCTCATGAATGGTGACTATGTTCATTTCCTCTGGTTGCTGAAACAAATGACCACAAACTGGGTGGCTTATAACAATATATATTTATTCTCTTAAAGTTCTAGAAGGCTGAAGTCTGATATGGGTTTCTCTGGGCTGAAATCAAGGTGTCAGCAAGGGCCACACTACATCTGGAGGCTCCAAGGGAAAATCATTTCCTTGGCTTTTCCAGCTTCTGTGGGCTGTCTTCATGGCTTAGCTCATGGCCTTGAATCACGTTGCCTTTTCTCCACCTGCTTCCATTATCACATGTCTTTTTTCTTCTCTGTCTTCAAATCTCCCTTTGCCTACGATTTATTATTTTTATTTTACTTATTTTATTTTTTATGTAATCTCTCCCTCCAGTGTGGGGCTTGAACTCATGACCCCAGGGTCAAGAGTCACATGCTCTACTGACTTAGCTGGCCAGGGAACCCCTTACACTGGTGATTACATTTAGGACCCAACCAAATAATCCAGGATAATCTTTCCATCTGAAAATCCTTAATTTGGTCACAATTTTGAAGGCCCTACAGGGACAGGGTGACATTCACAGATCCCAGGGGTTAAGAACTGGTTATCTTGAGGACCATTATTCAACTTATCACAGTGACTATTGTGACTTTGAAGAGATTATAATTTGAAATTCTTGATTAAAAACTATGTGTACCTTTTTCAAGCATAAAACCTGACTCTAAAGGTTATGTTCATGCAGACAAGTTCAATTTTTCACTCAAAAATTTGAACAGATTTTATCTCAGATTTTATACAAGTTCCTTATCTAATAACGCCCCTATTGCTTTGCATTTTTTTATTTTTTAAAAGATTTTATTTATGGAGGAGTCAAGATGGCGGAGAAGTAGCAGGCTGAGACTACTTGAGGTAGCGGGAGATCAGCTAGATAGCTTATCTAAAGATTGCAAACACCTACAAATCCAACGGGAGATCGAAGAGAAGAAGAACAGCAACTCTAGAAACAGAAAATCAACCACTCTCTGAAAGGTAGGACTGGCGGAGAAGTAATCCAAAGCGATGGGAAGATAGACCCCGGTGGGAGGGGCCGGCTCCTGGCAAGCGGCGGAGCAACGGAGCACAAAATCAGGACTTTTAAAGTCTGTTCCGCTGAGGGACATCGCTCCAGAGGCTTAACCAGGGTGAAGCCCACGCGGGGTCAGCATGGCCTCAGGTCCCGCAGGGTCACAGAAGGATCAGGGGTGTCTGAGTGTCGCAGAGCTTACAGGTATTAGAACGGGGAAGCTGGCTACAGAGACAGAGCCGAGGAGTAAGCTCTAAGCTCGGGGTTACCTTGAACCGGTCGCAGGCTCGGTCAGCTCGGAGCACGGCTGGAGGCCAGGGTGACGGGAGTAATTGGGCGCTGTTCTCCGAGGGCGCACTGAGGAGTGGGGCCCCGGGCTCTCGGCTCCTCCGGGCCAGAGACTGGGAGGCCGCCATCTTCATTCCTGCCCTCCTGAACTCTACGGAAAGTGCTCAGGGAACAAAAGCTCCCGAAAGAAAACCCGAGCGGATTACTCAGCCCGGCCCCTGGTAAGGGCGGTGCAAGTCCGCCTGGGGCAAGGCACTTGAGAATCACTACAACAGGCCCCTCCCCCAGAAGATCAACAAGAAACCCAGCCAGGACCAAGTTCACCTAACAAGGAGTACAGTTTCAATACCAAGGAGAGCAGCGGAATTCCAGAGGAGGAGAAAGCAAAGCACGGAACTCATGGCTTTCTCCCCATGATTCTTTAGCCTTGTAGTGAATTTAATTTTTTTTTCTTTTTCAATTTATTTTCCTTCTTCTGCTAAATTTTTTAACTTTTACGCTTTTCTTTTTTAACGTTTTTTAACTAGTTTATCTAATATATATATATATTTTTTTCCTTTTTATATTTTTTCTTTATTGGTTTTCTTTTTTTAATTGTTTCTTTTTTTTCTATTTTTTTTTTTCTTTCTGAACCTCTTTTTATCCCCTTTCTCCCCCCTCACGATTTGGGATCTCTTCTGATTTGGGTAAAGCATATTTTCCTGGGGTGTCACCACCCTTTTAGTATTTTACTTGCTCCTTCATATACTCTTATCTGGACAAAATGACAAGATGGAAAAATTCACCACAAAAAAAAGAACAAGAGGCAGTACCAAAGGCTAGGGACCTAATCAATACAGACATTGGTAATATGTCAGATCTAGAGTTCAGAATGACGATTCTCAAGGTTCTAGCCGGGCTCGAAAAAGGCATGGAAGATATTAGAGAAACCCTCTCGGGAGATATAAAAGCCCTTTCTGGAGAAATAAAAGAACTAAAATCTAACCAAGTTGAAATCAAAAAAGCTATTAATGAGGTGCAATCAAAAATGGAGGCTCTCACTGCTAGGATAAATGAGGCAGAAGAAAGAATTAGCGATATAGAAGACCAAATGACAGAGAATAAGGAAGCTGAGCAAAAGAGGGACAAACAGCTACTGGACCACGAGGGGAGAATTCGAGAGATAAGTGACACCATAAGACGAAACAACATTAGAATAATTGGGATTCCAGAAGAAGAGGAAACAGAGAGGGGAGCAGAAGGTATATTGGAGAGAATTGTTGGAGAGAATTTCCCCAATATGGCAAAGGGAACAAGCATCAAAATCCAGGAGGTTCAGAGAACCCCCCCTCAAAATCAATAAGAATAGGTCCACACCCATCACCTAATAGTAAAATTTACAAGTCTTAGTGACAAAGAAAAGATCCTGAAAGCAGCCCGGGAAAAGAAGTCTGTAACGTACAATGGTAAAAATATTAGATTGGCAGCAGACTTATCCACAGAGACCTGGCAGGCCAGAAAGAGCTGGCATGATATGTTCAGAGTACTAAACGAGAAAATCATGCAGCCAAGAATACTATATCCAGCTAGGCTATCATTGAAAATAGAAGGAGAGATTAAAAGCTTCCAGGAGAAACAAAAACTGAAAGAATTTGCAAATACCAAACCAGCTCTACAGGAAATATTGAAAGGGGTCCTCTAAGCAAAAAGAGACCCTAAAAGTAGTAGATCAGAAATAAACAGAGACAATATACAATAACAGTCACCTTACAGGCAATACAATGGCACTAAATTCATATCTCTCAATACTTACCCTGAATGTTAATGGGCTAAATGCCCCAATCAAAAGACACCGGGTATCAGAATGGATAAAAAAACAAAACCCATCTATATGTTGCCTACAAGAAACTCATCTTAAACCCGAAGACACCTCCAGATTTAAAGTGAGGGGGTGGAAAAGAAGTTACCATGCTAATGGACATCAGAAGAAAGCAGGAGTGGCAATCCTTATATCAGATCAATTAGATTTTAATCCAAAGACTATAATAAGAGATGAGGAAGGACACTATATCATACTCAAAGGATCTGTCCAACAAGAAGATCTAACAATTTTAAATATCTATGCCCCTAACGTGGGAGCAGCCAACTATATAAACCAATTAATAACAAAATCAAAGAAACACATCAATAATAATACAATAATAGTAGGGGACGTTAACACTCCCCTCACTGAAATGGACAGATCATCCAAGCAAAGATCAACAAGGAAATAAAGGCCTTAAATGACACACTGGACCAGATGGACATCACAGATATATTCAGAACATTTCATCCCAAAGCAACAGAATACACATTCTTCTCTAGAGCACATGGAACATTCTCCAGAATAGGTCACATCCTCGGTCCTAAATCAGGTCTCAACCGTTATCAAAAGATTGGAATAATTCCCTGCACATTTTCAGACCACAATGCTCAATCACAAGAGGAAATTTGGAAAGAACTCAAATACATGGAGCCTAAACAGCATCCTTCTAAAGAATGAATGGGTCAACCAGGAAATTAAAGAAGAATTGAAAAAATTCATGGAAACAAATGATAATGAAAACACAACGGTTCAAAATCTGTGGGACACAACAAAGGCAGTCCTGAGAGGAAAATATATAGCAGTACAAGCCTTTCTCAAGAAACAAGAAAGGTCTCAGGTACACAACCTAACCCTACACCTAAAGGAGCTGGAGAAAGAGCAAGAAAGAAACCCTAAACCCAGCAGGAGAAGAGAAATCATAAAGATCAGAGCAGAAATCAATGAAATAGAAACCAAAAAAAAAAAAAAAATAGAACAAATCAACGAAACTAGGAGCTGGTTCTTTGAAAGAATTAATAAGATCGATAAACCCCTGGCCAGACTTATCAAAAGAAAAGAGAAAGGACCCAAATAAATAAAATCATGAATGAAAGAGGAGAGATCACAACTAACACCAAAGAAATACAGACAATTATAAGAACATACTATGAGCAACTCTACGCCAACAAATTTGACAATCTGGAAGAAATGGATGCATTCCTAGAGACATATAAACTACCACAACTGAACCAGAAAGAAATAGAAAGCCTCAACAGACCCATAACCAGTAAGGAGATTGAAACAGTCATCAAAAACCTCCAAACAAACAAAAGCCCAGGGCCAGATGGCTTCCCGGGGGAATTCTACCAAACATTTAAAGAAGAACTAATTCCTATTCTCCTGAAACTGTTCCAAAAAATAGTAACGGAAGGAAAATTTCCAAACTCATTTTATGAGGCCACCATCACCTTGATCCCAAAACCAGACAAGGATCCCATCAAAAAAGAGAACTACAGACCAATATCCTTGATGAACACAGATGCAAAAATTCTCGCCAAAATACTAGCCACTAGGATTCAACAGTACATTAAAAGGATTATTCACCACGACCAAGTGGGATTTATTCCAGGGCTGCAAGGTTGGTTCAACATCCGCAAATCAATCAATGTGATACAACACATTAACAAAAGAAAGAACAAGAACCATATGATACTCTCCATAGATGCTGAAAAAGCATTTGACAAAGTACAGCATCCCTTCCTGATCAAAACTCTTCAAAGTGTAGGGATAGAGGGCGCATACCTCAATATTATCAAAGCCATCTATGAAAAACCCACCGCAAATATCATTCTCAATGGAGAAAAACTGAAAGCTTTTCCGTTAAGGTCAGGAACACGGCAGGGATGTCCATTATCACCACTGCTATTCAACATAGTACTAGAAGTCCTAGCCTCAGCAATCAGACAACAAAATGAAATTAAAGGCATCCAAATCGGCAAAGAAGAAGTCAAACTATCACTCTTCGCAGATGATATGATACTATATGTGGAAAACCCAAAAGACTCCACTCCAAAACTGCTAGAACTTGTACAGGAATTCAGTAAAGTGTCAGGATATAAAATCAATGCACAGAAATCAGTTGCATTTCTCTGCACCAACGAGAAGACAGAAGAAAGAGAAATTAAGGGGTCAATCCCATTTACCATTGCACCCAAAACCATAAGATACCTAGGAATAAACCTAACCAAAGAGGCAAAGAATCTGTACTCAGAGAACTATAAAGTACTCATGAAAGAAATGGAGGAAGACACAAAGAAATGGAAAAATGTTCCATGCTCCTGGATTGGAAGAATAAATATTGTGAAAATGTCTATGCTACCTAAAGCAATCTACACATTTAATGCAATTCCTATCAAAGTACCATCCATTTTTTTCAAAGAAATGGAACAAATAATCCTAAAATTTATATGGAACCAGAAAAGACCTCGAATAGCCAAAGGAATATTGAAAAAGAAAGCCAAAGTTGGTGGCATCACAATTCTGGACTTCAAGCTCTATTACAAAGCTGTCATCATCAAGACAGCATGGTACTGGCACAAAAACAGACACATAGATCAATGGAATAGAATAGAGAGCCCAGAAATAGGCCCTCAACTCTATGGTCAACTCATCTTCGACAAAGCAGGAAAGAATGTCCAATGGAAAAAAGACAGCCTCTTCAATAAATGGTGTTGGGAAAATTGGACAGCCACATGCAGAAAAATGAAATTGGATCATCTCCTTACACCACACACGAAAATAGACTCAAAATGGATGAAGGACCTCAATGTGAGAAAGGAATCCATCAAAATCCTTGAGGAGAACACAGGCAGCAGCCACTTTGACCTCAGCCGCAGCAACATCTTCCTAGGAACATCACCAAAGGCAAGGGAAGCAAGGGCAAAAATGAACTACTAGGATTTTATCAAGATCAAAAGCTTTTGCACAGCAAACAGTGAACAAAACCAAAAGACAACTGACAGAATGGGAGAAGATATTTGCAAATGACATATCAGATAAAGGGCTAGTGTCCAAAATCTATAAAGAACTTAGCAAACTCAACACCCAAAGAACAAATAATCCAATCAAGAAATGGGCAGAGGACATGAACAGACATTTCTGCAAAGAAGACATCCAGATGGCCAACAGACACATGAAAAAGTGCTCCACATCACTCGGCATCAGGGAAATACAAATCAAAACCACAATGAGATATCACCTCACACCAGTCAGAATGGCTAAAATTAACAAGTCAGGAAATGACAGATGCTGGCGAGGATGCGGAGAAAGGGGAACCCTCCTACACTGTTGGTGGGAATGCAAGCTGGGGCAACCACTCTGGAAAACAGCATGGAGGTTCCTCAAAATGCTGAAAATAGAACTACCCTATGACCCAGCAATTGCACTACTGGGTACTTACCCTAAAGATACGAACGTAGTGATCTGAAGGGGCACGTGCACCCGAATGTTTATAGCAGCAATGTCTACAATAGCCAAACTTTGGAAAGAACCTAGATGTCCATCAACAGACGAATGGATAAAGAAGATGTGGTATATATACACAATGGAATACTATGCAGCCATCAAAAGAAATGAAATCTTGCCATTTGCGACAATGTGGATGGAACTAGAGGGTATCATGCTTAGCGAAGTAAGTCAATCGGAGAAAGACAACTATCATATGATCTCCCTGATATGAGGGAGAGGAGATGCAACATGGGGGGTTAAGGGGGTAGGAGAAGAGTAAATGAAACAAGATGGCATTGGGAGGGAGACAAACCATAAGTGACTCTTAATCTCACAAAACAAACTGAGGGTTGCTGGGAGGAGGGGGATTGGGAGAGATGGGTGGGATTATGGACATTGGGGATGGTATGTGCTATGGTGAGTGCTGTGAAGTGTGTAAACCTGGTGATTCACAGACCTGTACCCCTGGGGATAAAAATATATTATATGTTTATAAAAAATAAAATAAAAAAAAAAGATTTTATTTATTTATTTATTTGACAGACAGAGATCACAAGTAGACAGAGAGGCAGGCAGAGAGAGAGAAAGGGAAGCAGACTCCCTGCTGAGCAGAGAGCCCTGACGCAGGGCTCAATCCCAGGACTCTGGGATCATGACCTGAGCTGAAAGCAGAGGCTTTAACCCACTGAGGCACCCAGGCGCCCCTTATTTTTTATTTTCATGCTTTTATTATTTAAAAAGCAATTAACTTATCACCAAGTCCAATATGATGCCCACAGAATCCCTCTAAGGATGCCATAGAAATATTATTTTCTCTCTGTGCTGTGATAAGGAAAAGGTTGGGAAATATAGCTCTACAAAGTTTAGAAAATGAATACAAAAGAGAAAACAAGCCCAGGGTTTTAAGTGAGCAAAGTCTATATCTGTTATAACAAGAAGTCAAACATACTGGCTAAAATCCACTAGCCAAAAAAAGAAAAAAGACACTATAAACATTTAGAAATAGCTATCAGGTATATATAACTGTTAGAAGAAAAATGGTCACCTCTGGTGTGCAAAGATGGAGTAAAGAGAAGTAGGGCAGAGGAGTACTGCTATTCATTATGGACATTTTGGTACTGGTTAGATTTTTTTTTAAAATTTTTTAAGAAGATTTTATTTATTTATTTGACAGAGATCACAAGTAGGCAGAGAGAGAGAGAGAGAGAGAGGAGGAAGCAGGTTCTCCACTGAGCAGAGAGCCCGACATGGGACTTGATCCCAGGACCCTGAGATCATGACCTGAGCTGAAGGCAGAGGCTTAACCACTGAGCCACCCAGGCGCCCCTGGTTAGATTTTTTTTTAAAGATTTTCATCCTTATTGGAATATTTTTTAAAAGTCCAATTAAAAATGGTACTAGAACTTAACATTAATATACCACATTTTTTCCTGTGGGTCTTTTCTCTAAATGACATTCCTCCTCCTTTCCACTCTAGAGAAGGGAAAGCACTGTTATTTTTTATTCCCTAATCATATTACCCACTTAATGACTTATAATTACCCAATTATTTAAAACAGTCCTGAGGATCTTCTCTTTAGTACTTAGAGTGGTGAGTGTGAAATGCTTAAAATAAATTCTCTGAGACTAAGTTAGGGAACAGAAGTTCTTTATCCTTTCCTTCCAGTGGTGGCACTGGCAGGAAATTTAATAAGCTAGACCAGAGGCAGAGATGTTTGGAAAACCATCAAAAGACATCTGATGGAATGCACAACAGGGAATCTTTAATATGGTTGAAAGAGGAAGAAAAAAATAGGATTAAACTGAATACTTTTCTATTTCACAGCTCCTCTCTATAGGGATTTCAATGTCAATAAGTAGCCTCATCATCTATACACATATCACTACAGAAAAGCAGAATGCTTATTTTATCTTATGGGTTTAGAAGTGATATATTATTTTTTAGTGAGTTTTTTATATTTTGGATTATGATTTCATAATGATGTATGTTTATTAAAAACCCTGAGAAAATATAGGGTTTGTTTGTTGTTTTATGGCTATCCACTCATTAAAGGAAATGACTCCTCTGCCTCTATTATCAAGGTGGGATGTGGAGATGCAGTTTGGCACATGAATGAGCTACAACTTCATGGGCATCACCATTTCTCACCAACACTCTCCTATGGGCAACTTGCAGAACAGGAGAAACAGGAGACAACACAGTAAGGACTTGCCCTCTATGCAACTTTCAAAGGAGAATCTAGAGGGGAATTATTGATAAATGAGAACAAGATAATGCATGTTGCAGTTCAACTGCATTCTTCTGGGCCTGATGACTTTTAAAACTACTTAGAAGATTTATCAACTCTAATCAACTCTTAGATAATTATCTGTAATGTGAGGCAACTGTTTTTTAAAGCATCATAGTTATTTAAAATGACTGTTACTGTTGTGATAGAAAACTTAAATAATCTGCAAATGCAATTTAAAAATCTTACTATGAATAAATGGAAGGATATGTCATAATTTAAATTCACAACTTGTTTCAACAAACTTCCTGATTCATTAACAGGGTGTTGGCAACAGGAAAGAATGAAGTCTTTCTCTTCCTCAAGTAACTAGAAACACCATTCATGTTTTTAGACTACTCATTCATTAGTACTTTGTCTTGCAGATATTGTTTGATATCTTTTTCCAATTAACCCTATTTGGTTACCTCTTGACTCAAAAATGCCCTATTGTTAGATCTAGGCAGTAACTGGTAATTTCTAACAGTGGCCCCTTTTTCCTTTTTCACGTGGGTGGCCTAGAATTTAGATAGGTACAGATGAGAGCCAATATTGAATGTACGCAACAGTCTAGTGTATAACTGTTGCCTGGTTTCTTGGCTAAACACTTGGGGCAGGACACAAAAATTTTTATGTCTCTGACATGTTCTCCAAAACTGCCTTGCTTTATTTTCTTGTGCGTAGGGGATGGAAGTAGGATAGACAAGAAAAAAAAAAAAAAAGACCACACACATTGCTGGTCTGTACACTTATTTCATACTTTAGCCATTTCTAAACCACATCTTATTGGATAGTATTCACGTCGCGAGTTAGCAAAACTTACTGTAAAGTCATCAGGACATTGCATTTGCTGGTATTAGTCTTACACTTTGGCCCAAGTTCACATTCTAGGTAGAAATGTCTAAAACTTAAAAATTCATTACCTCTAGATAGAAATTAAATTTTAAAACCTCTTTTTAAAAAAAAATTTCTTTCTTTATTTATTTGAGAGAGAGAGTGAAAGAGAGAGAACATGAACAGGGTTGGGGGTAGGGGCAGAGGGAGAGGGAGAAGCAGACTCCTTGCTGAGCAGGGAACCCAATGCAGGGCTTGATCCTGGGACTCCAGGATCATGACCTGAGTCAAAGGTAGATGCTTAACTGACTGAGCCACCCAGGTGCCCCTCAAATTTTAAAAATATTATTTACTGGTGGCACCAAACTGGTCATTCAGTACACATTTACTGAATGCTTGCTATATACCAGTCACTGTGCCAAGCACTAAATCTAAAAAGCCATCTCATTCCACCTTACCCCTATATACACAGTCCTTCCCAGGCCCCCATCGTCATCCTCCTTTAGACGCCCCCCTGCAAGTTTCTGCAAAGGTTTAATCTGCAAATATATCTATCCATGTAATAGATTTCTAATGATAGATATATCAACATCATGCAACTTGAAGGGAAATTCCACAGTAGTGTATCATGAAAAAAAGGATTAAATACACACACACACACACACACACACACACTAGAGAAAGTGACTTTTTCAGGTATTAAGATATATAAATAAATACAGAGATAGGCAATTGCCTTCTAAGCAGAATTGAAAGTGCTTTACTGCCATGACCTTCTTTCCTTATCTCCATGTTATCTGCCAAGTGAGGTTGTTTCTAGTGGTTCTGAGGAAGTGGGAGGCTTTTACAAAATGTTTGGGGGCTCAAAACTTAAGTTTAAATCACTATATAAAGAAATTCCATTTTACAGGGCACCATTTGAAAATAACACCCGGGAATATAGCTTCTAGCGTGCTACTTCTCTAAGAGCCAGTCTCTGGGCACTTACAGACTTAACCGTTGAAGACAGATACTTTTTGGAGATTTCTTGAGGCGGCAAATGTACAACATCCTTTGGTACTATATCTCAATATTTAATCACTCATAAATCAAAATGTCATTCTTACGTATTACGAAATGCTCTTGCTGCAATTAAAACTCACTTCCTCTCCCTTAACCTTCTGTAAAGGTAGAAAATAACGGATCATCTTACTTACAAAAAACCTTGTATAAATTAAAGACTCTTCATTGCCCTTTATCTTTTGCAGGCTGAGCAACCTATGGGGCCCAATGTTTTGGTGGCATCTTATTTTGGTGTTAACGTTGATCGATAAATACTATTTAATGCTGCTCGAATTTCTCTACATCACACAAAGGAGGCAGAGATTCTGATTAAGATTGTGTCTCCATTAAAATTTAGATATCTGGGTTTTAGACATTTTTTGGTTTTATTTGGGGAAGTTAGTTTTATAGCTGAGAGGTCAGTCTTTTTGGATTTCACATAAGAAATATAGTACCAAGGACTGTTACCCTCTAGCATGACAAATCACTGGCCTTTTCTGTGTTACTTACCTAATAACGTTTCCATATGACTATGTGGCACGAAATAATTAAACTTTGTTTAGAGAGGAACCATTAAACAATTCTCGCTTTACCTTATTACCTTTATTGTGTTGTCCAAAGCTTCAAACTCCTAGAATTACGTGGTTTATTGGAGGTCCCTAAGAGAGCACTCTCAATTCATTTGTCCTGAAGCAGGCTGACTGAGTCATGAAGGAAAGTCTGAGATGCACCCATTGAGTCTTAGAGGTGTTGGCAATACCAGGTGTGATTTAGCGGGAGCTGGGCTGGCCCTCTTGCCGTTCCCACACCACTGCCAGCGTTCTTCTAACATCTCCTTCCTTCTGAACTTCAAGAATATTAAAGGTAAGCATCTCGAGGGGTAACATCCATTTCCGCTTTGATCAGAAAAGTAAATGCCTATCACAGCAGAAATCTCTACGGTATTAGGTACTGGGGGTGGTGGTTCTAGTGGCGGAGCCTTCACCTGGCACTTTTTTCGATGCCCTAAATCCCTTCTTCTGTTAGTGGGCTCCAAACATCCCACTGCTTAGTCCTTCCTGCCTCTTCAGCCTCCCTAGAACAGGAGTAGTGAGTAGAAATTTGCATCTCCTGAGAAGGGCCTGGGCTCGCTCAGGTAGTTGGCTTGGGGCGTTCTGGCTCTATCCGCCGCTTAGATATCTATCTTCAACCCCTGGTAAGCCGCAATATTTTTATGGCTACAAAAAAACCCGCTCGTGCTTCAGGGTCTCTCCGTTGCTGAAGTATCTGCAGAAGACTAGGTATTTTACTGGTGAAATACCCTTTCCCCGCCGCCGCAGGCATGGCCTCCTCAGGCGGCTCCCAGGGTCCCACTCAGCGACCACCTCCGCGCGGCTCTCTCCGGCCGCAGACGTCCCGCCCTCTGCCACCTCCGCGCGTCTCATTGGTCAGGCCCTGCATTCGCCTCGGCTCCTGACTGGTAGTTGTTCTTGTCTGTATGAGCCGCGGGGACATTTCCGCATTGAGGGGGGCTGCTCCAAATGGGGGGGAGGGGAGGTGTTTGAGAGAAAGTGGGGGTTTGGGGGTGTCAGAAGCTGGTAGCCAGGTGGGCGCAGGGGGTCTGCAGCTGGGCTGTGACCGCGGGAGAGGAGTTCAAGTTGTGCATGTGCGAGGGGAGAAGGGGAAGAGAGAAAGGTGCCTCAGAGGTGACATTCTCTCAGCCTGCGATCCTTCTTCCCGGGGCGCCATAAACGCCCCCAATTTCTCAGCTGCTAAAAGAAGCGGAAGGTGGGTCTCGGTGGCGGATTGGAGAGAAGGCGAGGACGGGCTTCTCCAGACACCTTAGGCTGTGTGTTTCTTTCTGGGAAATGTGTAAATCTCTCCGCGACCCGCTGTGTGGCCCGGGAGGCCCAATTTGGGCCGTCCCGCACGCCTCGGGCTTGGGGCGGCATGCGGGTTCTCCCCTCGCGGATGGACCCTTAATATTTGCTGCGGGTGAGGGGCGATATGGCCTTCGGCCCTCCCGAGAACAAGCCAAGGCAGGATTTCGCCTCTTGCTGCTGGAAGGGGGCGAGCTGGAGGTCTCGGCCCGCCCGCAGGCGCGCGGAATTCTTGCCGCCTCCTAGTCCTAGGGTGTTTACAGGCTAGTAAAAATGGTTGCATTGCCCCTCTTTGCCGACCTCACCCGCCTCCCGCATCCTGCCTGGCCGCTGGCAGCTGCTGACCGAGGTTTCCCGGGGAACTGGCCCGAGGCTGGACGGCAGCAAGGGGGAGGGAATGGGGGGTGCGGCCGGCCAGTGTCTGCTGCCGTCCAGCCCAGGAGGGCGTGGGGACCCGGTGGGGGGGGGCGGTGAAATAGCCGTTGTAGATCCTCCTCTTTCATTGATGAAATTTAAGTTCGTGTGATTTTACCTTTTCCGGGAGTCTCCAGTTGGCCCTGGTTTGTGTCAGGAGCGCAGTGTAGACAGGAGTTCTAAGCAGACTCAGTCACACTAAGTTCCTTTCTTTTTGGAAGTGGAGGAGGTTTTCCTGTTTGTGTTTTTTTTTTTTGTTTTTTTGTTTTTTTTTTTTTGTTGAGGCAGTTTTAATAGCTTTGAATAATTACTCGCTTAAGGGACTAAATATAGGAAGGGGAGAAAGAACACGTCGGTTGTTAAAGTAAGGGAGGAAAAGAGACCTGCCCTATAGCGTGGCTTCTCTAGAAATTTATATATATATATAGATATACACACACACACACACATCAGAGTATTTTAATAAATCCCTAAAATGACGAGATATGTACAAGGTAAGACACTTTTTTTTTTTCCTCCCGGGTTGCTTCAGTCGGGAGGTGGGTGGTTTGGAAGTAGAAATGTTCATTTGAGATACCATTTGCGAAACGCTTTTCCTTAAATTGACATTTGAGCTGCTTTGAGCTGCTGGGTTGGCATTTCGGATACGTATAATTTATACTCCTGTGTTCTGCCTGGTTTAGTTCTGCCTCCCGGAAATCAGGTTAGTAGCACTCTGGCTCGCTAGGGTAGTGGCTGTAAATAATGATAAAACAGGATTTTGCCTGCTGATTAACCCCTGTTCTCTTTAACTGGTGGAAGTCAAGGTAACCATGTGTGCGACAACGGGAAGGGGAACTGGGAGGGCTGAGGGAAGGTAGGTAGGTTTTGCCAGGACTGTTGGGGAAGCTTTAGTGTTCTCTGTTTCTACTTCGTTTGTGTGTACGTGGTTGGAGTCTCAGATTCAGTTATTGCGAAACCGGGAGTATCTTGTAGAAGCTGGAGGTCGTTTCAGCAAGAGAAATGACTTTGCTGCATTGCTGTTTATTTTCTTCTTCTTTGAAATCTGGAAAGATTATTAAGGTTTCTTTGAATCTTGGAAATTGCCCTCTAAGTTTTACATGTCTTAAAAAAGGGTTAGTGAATGCCTCTGAACTGAGTTAATCATTAACATTGCTTGTATGTCTGTGTGTGTTGGTTGTACACATTGAAATTGGTGCTACCTTAAATCGGTCACTCACTGATATTTGGCATAGGATTTGCTTCTTGTATGCAAGTAAACCCTTTGCTTGCAGACCCTACAGTGTAAAAGCTTCAGCTTTCTTGATGAATACACAGCTAGTGAAAGTTCACAGTCGCTTAATGTGATTCTCAACAGATGTATTTAAAAAAAAAAAAAAGGTCAGTTATGGCCATTGTGAGACCCTAGGAATAAAAATGCCCTAGTACGTTTTATATCATTTTATTAACTCTTCTTTGAGTGTTGTATAATAGATTGAGTATTTGACTGCCTGTCTTAATATGGAAACAGATGGGACACTTTTGCCTGCCTCCTTTAGCACTACACTCAGAAATGTCACTTGCCATTAGACTTTCGAATTCATGTTGTAACTTCTTTGTGGTGAGAGAGGCTTTTTATATTCTGATTGAAGAAATGTCAAGAATAGAAAAACGAGGTAACTGTTAATTTGCTGGTTTTGTAACAGCAACAACGAAATTACCAGGAAAGCTTCTTTTGGCAAGAATATGCTAGGGAGAACTGGACAAGTCACTTGGTAGTTTTCCTTTTAAATTAGCAGTTTTGCAGAAAAAGATGATATCCCTCCCCTCCAAATTTGACATGATTATGTTCCTGTTTGTCATTGTTTAAATTTTGTTCTTAGGTGTAAACCTTCTGTATGTTCAATTAACTCTGCTGCTTTTGATAACCCTAATTGATAACCCTAATTGTATAATTGGCTAATGATTCAGCTGTCTCCACAGATCAGTTTTCAAGTATAAGTTTTGGGTTTTTATCTTGGAATGTTTTTTGTACCAGATCAAATTGTTTAATCTTTGCTATATCACTTACTGATATTTCTAATCATGGACAGTTAGCTCATGCCATAGAAGAAAGATTTAACAAATACTAGGCCTCTGTTTTCACATGTTTCATTAAAGCTTCACAAAACCCCTAAGAGGTAGATTTTTTTTTAAAGATCTTATTTATTTATTTGACAGACAGAGATCACAAGTAGGCAGAGAGGCAGGTAGAGAGAGAGATGGGGGGAAGAAGGCTTCCTACTGATCAGAGAGCCTGATGTGGGGTTCGATGTGGGGCTTGATCCCAGGACCCTGGGATCATGACCTGAGAGCCAAAGGCAGAGGCTTTAACCCACTGAGCCACCCAGGCGCCCCTAAGAGGTAGATTTTTTTCATGCCCTTACAGCTGAGGAAATTTACGTATCTTGTCCAAAGTTCACAGCTGGTAAGCATTGAAATTCATATATATGTGTGTCTAAAATCCTTGTCGTTTCTAATACCTTTTGTTGCTTTTCACATTAAAAAGTTACCCAAATGGCTTGTTTCTCCAACTAGACTGTCAATTTCCTGTGGGCCAAGATAAAATTATATCTCTGGGGGAAATACAGTGTCTTGAAGTGGTGGATGCTCCAAAAGAATTTGACACAGATGACAAATGAGAAACTCAGCATTTTTTATATATTTTTTAGGTTAGCCTACATTTTTCTTTTCAGTTGTTTTTTTTTTTTTAATAACACCACTTAGATTACATAAATGTTACAAAGATAGAAGCATTTGGATTTAGGTTTGAATCCTGATAACAGGCGATCTTAGATACATAACTTCTGAACCTCAGTTTCTACTTATTTAAATATTGAGTACTAATGCTTTGCCACAGGGTTATTGAGAAGCTGAAATGAGATGAATTATGTAAATGCCCTAGTCACATATTAAATGGCCAGTGAGTTTTCCATTTCTTTCTTAAAATGATGGTGGCCATACAGATAGCATTGTCATCATAAGTATAACCACATGTCATCAACAGAAGTAAATAGAAACAAGGCAGATATGAAAGTTTTTTATTTTCCTATTCTAAGTTTGGTGTTTAGTCCCCTAGCACTTGGGAGTTGATATATTTGGGGAAAAAAAAAATTGCAGGGGTAGGAGGGAGGAAGCTTGGATGGTGATGTGAATACATGGTTGGTGACAATTTTTGTTTTAGTCCAGTCAACAAAAACAGTTTTTGAGTGCTTACAATGTGCAATACACTGTATTGAAATTTCATGGGTATCCCTTATAGTGGGCATTTGAAATTCAGAACATCTAGGTATTATACCTGTGTGTTGTGTGTTTTTGATTGCCTGGACAAGATTTGGGGTTGCTATACTTGCCTTGAATCTCTTCTCCCAAAGCTAGGCAAAGCGCTTTGTAGAAAAGCTGGGTGTCTCCAGTCTCAAGCACTGGGACCAGTAAGTCATTAGGTAGAAATAGTTACTAAAACTGCTTAATATTGATAGGCAGGGGCACTCTCAGTGTATATTCCTTGTCCAAAAGAAGGTTTAGCTTGCTTTGGGCATCTCCTAAGTCTATATTCCTCAGGCACTTAAATACCATTTTTATAGGAAGACTCTTCTTTCCTGGATCTAGGATATAATTGCCTACCTGTTGTATTCTGCCCTCAGGTTACCTTCTGCCTACACCTGTGAAATTACTTCCCATTTGCTAGTTTTCTTCACTCCAGGGGTTGTTGCAGAGCCCCAGTTATTCTAAATAAATGTGAGTACTAGCTGAGGGAGAAGGGACGCCCTGTCACAGTTGGAGGTACTAGGGGTCTTCAGCTGATATGACTTTTTGCCAGCTCTATCAATGGGTGCCATTTGGGATTCAGCTTTTTATAAAAAGTTCTGAGAGCTATGGGATAATCTCTCTCCACATGATTTGAAATTTATAAATGGTGCAGGAAATACTGTCATCTAGCCAACTACGATCATGTTATGTGCTTATACTGTAATATTAGAGGAACTTTTTTTTGAACCGTTTTTAATAGGCCATTATCTATCTAAATCATATAAAAATGTCCCTTAATATTCTTAAATTGAGGTACTTTCTTGTATTTTAGGGGAAGGCATTTAAGTATCTCTGTGTCACTTAAAAAATATTTGAGGCCCATTGACTTTCCCATTTGTTGGAATTCTCTTTTTATGACTTTGTTTTTTTTTTTTTTTTTTTTTTTTTTTTTTTTTTTTTTTTTTTTTTGGTGATTCCTGCTTGGTAAATGGCAGCTAGCCAAGGAGGATTAGCTGAGCTAATTTTAACTGGAGGGGTCTCAGATGAATATAGGGATGAGATGTATTCTGGGGCCTGATTATGGAGGCTGGGCCTTGGCCTGCTTTTTCTCAAAACCTCAAACTAAATTTAGCTTTTTGCTGATTATTTAGATGACTAGGATGCTTTTAGCCCAGGAGGATTGTGACATGGATTTCAGACAGTAATAAAGGGGGCAAAGCAATGACTAAGGCACACGCCTCATTTTTTGAAGACATGGCTTGGGATTCATTATGTTGCTATAGGGAGGAGAAATTAGTTAAATTAGAATCACAGTTATAAATGGAAAATTAAAAGAAACTCAGAATAGTTGAGCTGATGAAAACTTTGTTTTCCACCATGGACTTTGTAATCTCTATGGTTAAATTGCCTTTGTTCTTGATAACTGGGTGTTTCTTCTAGTAAGATGATTTTCCTTTGTGAAAGCCTACTGAGAAAAGAAATTGATAGGGAACATCAGAGAAATAAGAAATCTTAACTGGTATACTTCTTGGAAGTGCCATTTTAATATTCTGAAGATAAATTGAAAAATAACTTTTACAAGGAAATTACACTAAAATGTTAAGTTTGAACAGTGTTTTCTTGTGATATTGCTACACAGAGACCTTTCTCTGTTGTGTTATTTTTTCTTCATAGAAAATTGTAATATTTATGAATTGTAACTTTAAAATAACTTTAAAATAAATTTTAAAAAATTTTAAAATAAAATAATTAAAATAATAAAATAAAATAAAATACTTAATTTGTATAAGGAACATTAGTTGGCCTAATAACGAAAATGCTGTAGGTAAAAGAATAATATACTGTGGTTTTCTATTTTCCACCAAATTGTATTTGGTAATTTTATGTGTAAGTGGGTACTAGGAGTTCTCAGAAAGACAGATATAGCCATTACTAAAGTTAATACAAATAAATATTTAAAAATCAAACTAGCTCTGGATTATCTGTAAAAAATGAAAAATTAAGAGTTGACTGTACTAAGTTTCTATAATGTGATTTCTCTTGATATCCAGAATTTATGCCACTGGAGAAAGTCCCTGCATTATTAGAATAAAATTTGAGGGAGATCCTCTAGGATTTGGGATTTAGTGAATGAGGAAGTATGATTCACTTTACCAATTTGATTGGTTGGACTCTCTTTAAAAGGTTAGCTTTTTCTAAAGATTTGTATTCCTGTTTTCTTTTCTAAACTATTGTATTTTGTACTTGGTATAATAGTGTTTGCATTGTGGACGGATTTGTCTTGGGTGATTTGATAGATTGTTCCAGGCACAATGACAATTAATTGAAGCCATATGTCTTAGGCTTCTAAAATTCTTCCACCAGGCATGCATTTTTCTATTAATAACTTTTATAGTCTTTGAAAGTTGGCTTGCCAAGCCATCAAAACAAAGCCATTAAAAGAAAATTAAACTCTGTGCATTTGATAGGGCTCAGGTGTGAGAAAGGGGATAATACTCCATTTCAAAGCTGTTTCCTAGTTATTGGTGATGCAGACCTCTCCTTAGTTTGTTGCAAAGTAATTGTTTTAGGGCTCAATTTCTGCCTCTGCCGAAAGTCCCGCTGTTTATTTTTCTCAGTCATTGCCAGTTGAAATCGATTGTGCCCCCAAACCACTTTGACAATTAAGGGTTATTTCTGAGAACCAAGGAGAAGATGGCTATGTTGTCTTAGTTAACTTATATAAACAACAAAATGTTTTGTTTTCTAAAACATTTCTAGATATTTGTTAATTTTTCCTATGCAAATCAAGAGAGTTCCGTTTCTCTGTGATTTCACTTGTATCTTTAAAAAAAGAATTATTCATTGTAATCATGTACATGAGATAGTCATATTAAATGTAGTCCACTTTTTAATAATCACCAAAGTGTTGAAAATACAATTCTAGGGGATATTCCCTTTAACAATAACTCCATTGCTCCTTGGCCACAAAGGCCTGCAGACAAGTTGTTTGGAGTTTGCTTTCCTCTGGTTGCTGCCCTGGCAAAGGCTGATGTGATGTTTCATTTATGTTTAAACCCTGCCTAGAATAAAACTTGGAGAAAAAGAGTGCAGGAAAATGGAATAACACAGTTCGATGCACTGTTTTAGGTTCACTTATGCCAGTGATAAAATGCTTGGCCTTGGTAATAAAATATTTAGAGCGTGCATAAAAACTTTCTTTGATTTTTCATTGCCCAGAAAACAAACAGTATAGAGGGAAAAGGTGACGAGCATAAAAGGATGCTTATTCTGGTAGGTAGTTTTAACCTCACCTAATAACCTCACATTGTAGACATAGTTTGATTTTTGCATGTTTTCATTCAGGCATACTCCTGGAGGTGACAAACCATGTAAAAGCACTGTAACCAAGAAAGGAGAGACCTTACTGCAGGAAGGAGAAGCAGGGCACCAGGGTTTAGATTCCAGCTTGGCACTGCTACTGTGTCCTTAGGCAAGTCTGCATCTCTGGGGCCCTGTTTCATGTCAAGATAAGGGAAGAGGACTCACTGACCTTAAAGCTTTTCCAAGCTTAGAATCCTAGTTTTATCTAAATGTACATACATCAAATTACAGGGCAAGCCTTCCAAATAATTTTCTGTGCTTGATGATGATGAGTTTATATTGTATCTCTTTTTCTTTCTCTCAACAAATGAGTGTTCTAGGTCTCTTGGCACATGCCTTCTTGTATCTGTTAAACTTAATGCAAGGTAATATTATTTAACAAGTTGACACATCTCTTCTGAAAGTTCTGTTTTTCAGAAGCGGTATTTTCTTTTTTGTCCCTTAAGATTTTTAAGAGCTACTCTGTTGTATGAGAGCAGGTTACTCTTAATTATTAATGAGAAATCTGGTTTATGTGTAAATTCTAACAGTTAAAAACAGTTTTTTATGTTCGCAAAAATCTTGCTTAGCAAATAGCCCTGCATATTCAGTGCTAGAAAGTTCTCAGAAAACTGGTACCTTTTATCTTTACCAGAAAACATTTATTAAGCATTAATATGTATAGAAAACGGAGTCATTAAAAAATCTGTAAATGTAGGGGTGTCTGGGTGGCTCAGTGGGTTAAGGGGCTGACTCTTGGTTTCAACTCAGGTCATGATCTCAGGGTCATGATCTCTGGGTCCTGAGATCTGAGGCTTGCTTTAGTCTCCACGCTCCGCAGGGAATCTGCTTGAGATTATCAGTACCCCCCCTCGATCATGCTTTCTCTTTCTAAAAACAAATACATCTTTAAAAAAAAAAATCTATGTAAATGTAAATAATCATACTATGGTTTGGAGTCTGAAGTAATTAATTGATTTAAAATCAACTAATTGATTTTACTTGTGATTGAATGACCTGGACTATATTCATCCTAAATAAGCTAAATTTAAATATCTAAATTGCCCAATTTTATTTAATCTTTAAAGCTAGTGAAAACATTTATGCTAACATTTATATAAGATAATAAAAATTGGAAAGAAATGTAGAGGTCATTTTGTCTAGATTGGTTATAAGTTTGAAATTTCTTTGATAATATACCTGATAACTGACTGATAAATCAGCTTCTTTTTAAGAAGTCTTGGGGACTTCAAGAACTCAAGACACAGTCCACATTTTGCTTAGCCGTGCTTTCCCATGACCATAATTCCTGGCTCTTGAATACTTTTTGTTTGGCCTTATCAGACCCTACCTTCACTAGACTGGAGTCTACCTTCTTAATGTATTTTTACCACATAGCAGTATCATAATAGGCTTTTACTCATTTATTTAATAAACATTACTTGAATATTTACTATGTTTCAAGCTCTGTGTTAGGCAGTGGGAATATAGCCTGAGCAAAACAGACATGATATATTCCTACAGAGATTATAACTTGTTGGGAAAGATAGACATTGAATAAACTTTAAAAAGCATGGTGTTATAAAGGTGAAGTAGAAGAATTTACCATGTGAGCATGTAGTGGGCAACCATGCTTGGTTCAGAAAGATATCCAGGAGGAGATTACATTTAAACTGAATTCTGACAAATGATATATATTAGTGGCTGCTCAAGCCACTAATATGAAAATATAAATCTTGATCTCTTATTTACATATTATCAGGTGTCTGCACTGTGTCAGGTGCTGAGGTAGGTGTTGGGAAAAAATTTTTCATAGCTAGTGCCTTTGAAATTTTACAGACAGATATCTGAGCAAAGAGTTAAACTTTAGGGGCTATTTGGTATAGTAGAGAGGTAGGAGTGATTAAAACCCTTTCATTAAAGGAGTTGTGATAGAAAGGAGGGCCTCTTTTCATGTTCAGAAGCTACCACCTAGAACACAGACCACCTCCAAAATAGCAGAAGCTACTCAAGATCGCAGAGTTTGAGCCCTTGGGGAAGTTTCTTGGAGTCTGAGATGCTTTCTCATGATTTTGGCATTCATGCTGGGCCACTAATTTCTAATTTTTTCCTCCTCATTTCTGTGTATCCTGCTCTCAATATGTTGAACGGCACTTGAGATGTGTGTTTTGGAAGGATCTTACAATAAAAAGGATGCTTTTAATTTCATGGAACAGAAAAGTACAAACATAGTTGGCTTAAAAAAATGAGGGACTTACATCACATGAATCTTGAAGTGGGATGTTCCAGAGTTGGCTAATTGAATATGAAGAATGTATCAGTCTTTCCCTCCTTCTCTGCTTTCTAGGCCTAGCTTTCTCATTCTTAGGTTAGCTCTCTGTAAGGTCACTAAATGGCAGAAGAAATTGGAGGTGAAGGGTTGGGCACATATATCCAGGGGTGGAAAAGATACTATTTTTTCCATGTGTCTTTTTTCAGTCAGGAGCACCTTTCTCCTAAATTATTTGGCAAACTATACCCTCGTGACTCACTGACCAGAATCATATTATGTTTCATGCTTAAGCCAATCTCTGGAAAGGCTTTAGACCAATCTGGGCCTGGAGCCATCTCCAAAGCACATGGCCTTAGGGCAGACAATAGGTGACAGAATAGCATTGTCTAGGGAAAAGAATGATGTGCATGGCTGCTACAAGTGTATTAAGATAAGTGGAGTATAATCTATATCAAGCTACTCAAAGCAATACAGGTAGCATTCACTTATTAGAAATGCATATTTACCCCCCACCAGACCTACCAGAGTTAGAATCCTGGGAGCTTGCCCAGGAATCTATGTTTTAACAAGTCCTCCAGGTGATTTGTATGCACATTGAAGTTTTAGAAGCACTATTAAGATATCACAAATGAACTAAGAAATTGCAGCCTTTAGGCATTCTGCTCTAGCCCTTTCATTAACTTTGGCTAATCAAAAAGTTACTTCAGTTTGGCTTTTAAGACCACTCTGGTTAAGGAATTTGTATTTGTTTATCATCAAATACAAATCCCATCAGTGAACAAAAGAAGTGATATGATTGGGGTTGCAGTTTAGGGAGACCAATCCATTTTGCTTGGTACCACCAGATTAGAGTGACATATGGGCAGACTGGTTAGAAAACTGCTGTCATCATGACCAGGAGATTGAAATGAGAGAAGTTTCAGTAGCAGCAGTGGGAATGAAAAGCAATGAATGGAATTGTGGCAGTTGAAGTATATAGTATTGGATTGATGTTATGTGAAGGGAAGGAAGGAAAGAGTCAACTGTGCTGAGGTTTACAGGTCACCTAGCACTGACTAGGAGAATGTTCATATGCAGAGCAGGGAGGTGTATTTGGTTTAGATGATTTGGACATGTTGAGTTTGAGGACCCAGCTTGAGTGTCCAGGTGGAAAATGTCTAGAAGGCTGTAGGGAATGTGAATCTGGAGCTCAGGAAAAAAGATCAGGATGCAAGGCACATATTTGGGGATTATCAGTAATGAGACTGGTAAGGTCATAATTGAGGGGAAGAGTGGTCTGGGGACAGAATCTTAGGAAATTCAGGGAGTAGGAGAAGAAAGAGTCAGTTATGGAAACTGAGGCCTGGTCACAGAAGTAGGAGAAGATGTAGCATAATATTGGGTAATGGAATCCAAAGAAGAAAAACTTTTCTAGGGGGAACAGTCACAAATAACTGAGTTTAACAACTACAGTGAGAATCCAAAAGAGGATGGTTAGCTTTAATTGGTCATAAATCTAGTCAGTATATGTCCTCAACTTTATCCATGGATATTTCTAGTTACCAGTACATTCTTAGAGTTTTTAAACTTACAGTAGTCCCCTCTTACCTGCTGTTTCACTTACCTCAACTGAGGTCTAGAAGCAGATGATCCTCCTCCTGACATACTGTCAGAAGGTCAGTAGAGACAAACCGGAGAGATATTTCAGGTTTAGTTCTGGACCACAGTAATGAAGAAAATATTGCAATAAAGGGAGAGTCAAATGAGGTTTTTTTTCCTTGTTTCCTGGTACATTTAAAAGTTATGTTTATACTATACTGTACTATACTATACTGTAGTGTGCAATAGCATTATGTCTAAAAAATATATATACCTGAATTAAAAATATTTTATTGCTGAAAAATGCTAACCATCATCTGCATTTTCAGCAAGTTGTAATCACTGGTTACAGATCACCGTAACAAAGATAATAATGAAAAAGTTTGAAATATTGTGAGCATACCAAAATGTGACACAGAGACACAAGTGAGCAAATGTCATTGAAAAAATGGTGCTGATAGACTTGCTCAATGCAGGGTTACCACAGACCTTCATTTTGTAAAAAAAAAAGGGGGGGCAGTATCTGCAAAGTACAATAAAAAGAAGTATGCCTGCACTAGCCTAATGCTGTGTCACAATGCCTCTATCATTTACCCCACTTCATCTCATCATGTAGGCATTTTATCTTCTCACAAAGTCAAAAGAAGGCTGAGTACAGCACAATATTTTGAGACCACATTCACATATTAATATAGTACAATTATCCTATTTTCTTATTGTTAATCTTGGACTATGCCTAAATGATAGATTAAACTTTATCATAGCTGTGTAGATATAGGAAAAAACATAGTTTATATGGAGTTTGGTACTATCTGCAGTTTCAGACCATCCATTGGGAGTCTTGGAACATAGCTGTTGAGGATGAGTGGGGACTCTACTATACTTGGCTCACAAGTCATTTCCTGGTTTAAAGTTAAGTTAGCTCCCTAATAGTCTGACTTAGAGTGCCGTTCAATGTGAGTTTCCAAGGAAGGTTGGGACTGATAAATCTAATTAGTGGTGTGTGGGGAGGTGGCCTGGGGAGAGCTCCTAACCTCTTTGTTGCTCTTGGTATTTTTTCTATAGTCTTTCCATGGCCTGTGCATTGTGAAGCTAGCTTTCTCCTTTAGAATGTGAAGTTGTGGGGCAGTCATTTAAGCATCTGCTTTCAGCTCAGATCATGATCCCAGGGTCCTGGGATCGAGCCCTGCATGGGGCTCCCTCCTCAGTGGGGATCCTTCTTTTCCCTCTCTCTCTGTGCGCTGGCTCCCCTACTTGTGATCTCTCTCTCTCTCTCTTTGTCAAATAAATAAATAAAATCTTAAAGAAAAAAAAAAAAGAATGTGAACTTGTTTTGTTTGTGCCAGTATCAGGATGTCAGGGAAGGATATTATATATACCTCTTAGTTGATGAAATGGATGAAATGAAATACCTGAATTAAATGTAAACAATCACTTGTTAGATTGTCTCCTATCTCTTGATTCTATTGCTTTCCTCTTCCTTTTTTTCTTTCATCATCTTCTTCTTCCTTTTTTTTTTTTTTTTTTGGCTCCAGTTGGATAGGAGAAAGCCCACGATGTTGAAATTTTAGTTCTTCTGAACAAGGAAGT
This sequence comes from Lutra lutra, assembly GCF_902655055.1. Taxonomy (NCBI): domain Eukaryota; kingdom Metazoa; phylum Chordata; class Mammalia; order Carnivora; family Mustelidae; genus Lutra; species Lutra lutra. The sequence goes on along the minus strand of NC_062286.1, from coordinate 59,372,814 downwards.
ATTAGGAAATGGGAGTGGCAGAAAAACTTCTTAAAAAAAAAAAAAGAAGTACTGCTAGTTCTATCCCAAATGGACTAAGTTATAATTAAGTCAACCAGAACAATCCTAATAAGCCCATGTGGAAGGGAGTTTCCTGTCTATTCCATTGGGTCTAAGAAGACATTCTGATAAAAATGCTTTTGGAGTGTTATTTTTGGATTTTGTGCCAAAGATTAAAGAGAGTCAGACTAGGAGGAAAAAATGAGCAAGGTATTTACCATCACTGTGGTGGGATGGCACTCAGATAAATTGGCTTTGCTTCTGAGCGCCAGCATTTGCTGGTTCTATGACGTTGGATAACTTTTAAACTATTTCAGCCTCAGTTTCCTCATCTGTAAAATGTTGAGGGTGGATAAAATGTTCCCTCTCATCTCTAAAAATGTTTTTTGAGTTATGGCCAAGGTAATGAAAATTTTTAAAATTTCGTAGCTCTTCTTTTTCATTTTAATTAATTAATTAATTAGCATGTGGATGCACACAAGCCGGGGTTGAGGGAGTCCGGGCTTAGTGAGAGGTAGAGAGGGAGTTCTAAGCAGGCTCCATGCTCAGTGCGGATATCTCATGAGCCTGATATCATGAACTGAGCCAACACCAAGAGTTGGTCGCTTAATTGACCAAGCCACACAGGCACCCCGGTAATGAAATGTTTGATTCCTAATCCACTCTCTGTCCAAGGTTGAGGATGAGCAATTCTCTGCTGCTAGGAAGTGAGAAGGAATAAAACATTTTTGGAGGTTAGGAATCTTGCATTATTCTGGGGGTTCTTTTATTGACCTTCCATTAGAAACCTGACTGTCATTGCCAGAATGGCAACCTGAGAATATTAAGTCCAAGAAAGCTTTAAAGGTCTGTACTTCTTTTCCTACCAGAAGTCCCAGATGTTTATTAGAAATTCAGGATGGAGGGGCAACTGGGTGGCTCCGTGGGTTGGGGCCTCTGCCTTCGGCTCAGGTCATGATCCCAAGGTCCTGGGATCGGGCCCTGCATCAGGCTCTCTGCTTGGCGGGGATCCTGCTTCCCCCTCTCTCTCTGCCTGCCTCTCTGCCTGCTTGTGATCTCTGTCTGTCAAATAAATAAATAAATCTTAAAAAAAAAAAAAAGAAAAATTCAAGATGGATAAGGAGGTCGCCACTAAGGGAAATGGTTTCTAGCTCGGTGCCTCCCAATCTGTGTCAGGTGTTTAAGATAGACACCCTTCTTGATTAAGTATTAATTATTATTCTTGCATATACTTTAATCCTTAAAAGGCCTTCTTTATTCTTTAGTCCCTAAAAAACAAAGCTTCATAGTAGCACTGCCCAGAGAAAAGGGAAGGAAACAGCAGTGGGATAGGGTGGAAGATGTGATAGGTTCTTTTTTTAAAAAGACCCTCTGGCCTCTTTTTTTTTTTTTTTAATTTATTTGACAGAGAGAGATCACAAGCAGACGGAGAGGCAGGCAGAGAGAGAGGGAAGCAGGCTTCCTGCTGAGCAGAGAGCCCGATGTGGGACTCAATCCCAGGACCCTGAGATCATGACCTGAGCCGAAGGCAGCGGCCCAACCCACTGAGCCACCCAGGCGCCCGTGATAGGTTCTTTATAACATTCTTTGTTGTATTAGCTGTTCATATCTGCAGATTGGCTGGGAAGAATACACATTGTTCTGTATTTGCATTTGGTGCTATTTCAAAGAAATGGGAAGAGTAAAGGTTAGGGATATTTATTACGACTTGAGTTTGAATCTGTGTCTGAGTTTTTTTGAATCTGTATCCTAAGGTTGAACTTCCTATAGCTGGCAAATACCACATGTAACATTAAATTTGTCTTTCAGCCAGCCTTTCTTAGCTTGCCTTGCTAGGGAGGATTGTGAGGTGGGTTTTGTGTGTTTTGACCTTAAATCATATAGAATGATAGGCAGTTCTGTAGAGGAAGTCTCTAAGGCTTGGTGTTTTTTTTTTTTGTTTGTTCAATCTTTGTTTTTGTTTTTTTTTACTGTTCTCATGTAGACAAATCTCAAACAGCTACTATAATTATCTTTCAACTTTGCAGTTACATTTATTGTTATCTCATCTTGGCATTTGCCCAGAATATAAATTAAATGTTCCCATCACTAACTTTTAGGAATGTGACTGGGAATGCTGGCTTTCAGAATCTAACTTCAACAGAGCAGCAAGTCTGTAGATGTCTTTGAGTCCAACAAAACTTTAAAAAAAATCATTATAAAGTTCTTGATCTATTTTAATCCATCTGTGACACAGAATCAAAAAATTCATGTGTTCCTTAATTTAGATGTTGTATATTTAGTAGATTTTTCTTCTAAATTATTTCTTAAATATAGGAGTTGGCTTAAAGATTGGGGGAGAAATATCTCAGGTATACATGGGGCAGCAGGGTGGAGGGTACTTAAACTGTGACAAATTTTAAATTATAGTTAAGTCAGCCAAGGGATGAACCATATAGTTGATGTCATGTTAATTCTAGTTTAAAATGTTCTGCAGGATTTTTTTAGTTACCTATCTATCATAGTTATGCAGAGGTGCTCATCCATTGTTAGGAATTTTTACAAATGAAATGTTGCTACTTACTAGTGGAAACATACATTTAGGTTGGTTATGGAACACACAGGTGTGTTTCTTAGCTAAAAGAAGTTATTTTTGGACCACTGTTTGGGTCACTTAAAAGTTTTACTAGAGTCATAAACTTAGTTGTGTTGTGGTTTATGCCTATAAAAAGAGCACAGTTAGAAAATGGCTATTTTAGAATTAGATTGTATGCTGTCACCAAATTTCCTCTTTTTTTTTTCTGTTGGATTTCAGTATGACAGAACATGGATTTGAAGAGTGATGTTAAATATCTCATTTGTTAACAATTTTAGGTATTTGGGAGGAGAGGCTATCTACATTAAATAAACTGCTTTAAGAGTTACATAATTTATTAATTTCTGCTCTTACAAGTATATTAAAAGTATTATGTTGGCTTTAACTCTGTCTGTTTAAATGTTTTCTTCTGCCCAGATAACAAATAAAAGAATTTATGTTGGAGGCATTTGGTTGGATCAGTCAGTTAAGCATGGGACTCTCGGTTTTGGCTCAGGTGATGATCTCAGGGTCCTGGGATTGAGCCGTAAATTGGCTCTGTGCTCAGGATATAGTCTTCTTGAGATTCTCCCTCTCTGGGGCACCTCGGTGGTTCGGTCGTTTAAGCATAAGCCGTGAGCTCAGGTCATGATCCCAGGCTCATGGGTTCGAGTCCCGCATGAGTCTCCTTGCTCGGCAGGGAGCTTGCTTCTCCCTCTCCCTCTGTCTGATACTCCTCCTGCTTGTGCTCTCTCTCTCTCTCTCTGTCTCTCTGACTGACTGACAAATAAATAAATAAATAAAATCTTTTTTTTTTTTTAATGCAGAGATTCTCCCTCTCCCTCCCCTTATACCTCTCCCCCGATCTCACCTCTAAAATAAATAAATCTTAAAAAACAATTTATGTATGTGGGAGTGAGTATTTTTAGTTTTATTGAACTGTTCTGCTAAATTAACATTTGTAGGACTAGTTAATCACACAAAATATTTGAACATAAACTTCAAAACTACATTTATAAAATAAGTTTGAGTTAGGTATTGAAAAAGAACAGGTGAACAATAGTCTGATTATCCCTTATTTTATAAGTAATAGACAACATAATTACTATCTAGATAGCTAAGCATATAAAACAACCTATGTTGGCATTTTCTTCCCAAGGTACTTAGGCCTAGGATGTTTTCTTTTTCTATGTTTTTCTATTTTTATTTGTTTTCATCTATCAGGTATTTCTGTCACCTTTAGTGAGATCTGCCTGTCAGAGAGATTCCCAGCTATGCCAAAAGCCCCGATGTCTTGTCTGACACAGATAAGCCTGTAAAGTCTTGGCTGAAATTGAGGACAAGAAACGAGGAAGCAGCCCTGTGTCCTTTTAAGTGAAAATTTTGATGCCACAGACAGAGGCGCCTGGGAATTACCAGTGTCTCTTAAGAGGTTATTCTTTAGTAAGGGATGTAAAACTGGAAATTAAGAATTCCTTAATTTTTTCATCTGGCCTGGGGGGGAAGGGTTTTTTTGTTGTTTTTTTGTTTGTTTGTTTGTTTGTTTTCTTCTGTGAAGTTGCTAACCCCCTTTGGTTCTCTTATGAGGCAGTACTTCCATAAGGGCATGTTCTGTAAAATAGACCCTTATTAACATTATTCCAATTTTCTCATTTTTCTCCAGCTTTGATGGCTAAGACGGAAACATTAGTAGAGATGGAATGGAACTATATGAACAAGTGAAGATTAATCCTTTTATTCCCACATGCCTCTGCTTCCTAATAGTGTTTATTAGTGTTTCAGATATACCAGGAATGCATATAGGTACCAAATTTAGGCCATGTCGTTATATAGTCTTAATTAGTTGATACTACTGAAATCCTTTGAGAAGGTGATGAGACCATAGGATTGAGCCCTTTTTATTTGCTGGTGCACTAGAAATAAATCAGTTATAGCTTACCAGCTGTTTGAATGGCTGTCTGATTTTTCTATTGGTGTTTTTATGTTTTTAAGATCTTAGCAAAGCCATGTCTCAAGATGGTGCTTCTCAGTTTCAAGAAGTCATTCGACAAGAGCTAGAATTATCTGTGAAGAAGGAACTAGAAAAAATACTTACCACAGCACCATCACATGAGTTTGAGGTAAGGATTCCACGGGGTTTTTTGCTTCTATCCATCAATATACTAAATTCCTATTGCTGCTATTAATCATCCAACCTGAAATAAGCACAAAAATATAAGAGCAATAAAAAAAGTAAGGATTGCTTAACAATTAAGGATTTTTAGCATTTACCCATTGTTAAACTATTGTCCTTTCTTTTTTAATTCTAGGAAGTTTCTAAAGTCTAAGAATCAGAACAGAATTTTATTTGTTCTATTCTAATATCATTGGGTAGAAAAATGGATACTAGTATTCAGTTAGAATTGTGAGAAGTTTATCAACCATATATCCTGCTGCATGCATTTTTCCAGAGAGCCAGTTCTAATAGAACCATGCTACCTTGTCAGCTATCATAGAGGTTTCCCAGCATAGACAGGTATTTTTCCTTTTCGGTTATAAATCAATAGATCATCCTTTTCATTTTCAAATTTGTTTGTACTTAATGTTTTGAGTTTAGCTGTGTCTTGTTCCTTTTTCTTTAGATAAAGATTAATTTTCATTTAAAGAGGCAGTGAAAGATATTGATGAATAAATGTAGGAACCAGTTGAAATTTCCATGGACCTAATGGTGTTCAGTTTATGTGATACTGGTGGGAGATTTGGAGGATAATTTGCTTGTATTTCTTTAAGTCTGGTTCCTGTTAGCTTTTTTTCTTCACTTTTAAGTTGGGGATTTAGAAAAGTCTCTGCTCTACTTCATGTTCTAATAGTATAAGAATTTCATTGAAAGATGTTTTAAATGTATACTATGTATTTATATTTATTAAATAGTAAGCATTCTGCTAGTTGTAACAAGAACTTCTATTTTAATAGCACACTAAAAAAGACCTTGATGGATTTCGGAAGCTATTTCATAGATTTCTTCAAGAAAAGGGACCTTCTGTGGATTGGGGAAAAATCCAGAGACCTCCAGAAGATTCGGTAAGTTTTAGATAGAATGTAGGAAAATTTAAGCTAATTTGAAACATGGGTTTAAATTGGGGGTGAGGTACTATGGGTAAGAACCATCACTTGAGACATAGACAGGAATTGCTTTGCGTTCTCTTCTCTCATGCCAAAACTACAGTGATAACCTACTGCTTTCCCTTCTGTTAGTCCCATCTTTTTAGTCCTGCAGAGGACTTAGGAAAGTCTAGTCTCCCTATGACACTAACTCATAACTTCTTTTTTTCCTTAGGGATTTTATTTATTTGAGAGAGAGAGAGACAGAGTGAGAAAACAAGCACAAGCAGGGGGAGGGGCAGAGGGCGAAGCAGACTCTCTGCTGAGCAGGAAGCCCAATGTGGGGCTCAAATCCCTGAAGCTTTAGATCATGACTGGAGCTGAAGGCAGCTTAACTGACTGAGCCACCCAGGCACCCCATCAGTACCTCATAACTTGACATCCCTGAATATGAGGTAATTCTTTTGCAAAGTACCAAGCACACAGTAAGAGCTTCATTTATGTTCTTTTCTTTCTTCTGTCTCCCAAAGCATCTGATTTCTCATAACCTTTAGTGTCTTGTACAGATGCTAAGTCGCCTACTTAAAGCTCTCCTCATTCCTTGAAACCATCTTTATAGCCATATTTCCCCTGCCTGCTTTTCACATGTTGTATTTCCCGGCTTCTAGACTTCTCTGTATGTCATTTCCTTGGAATACTTTGGTCTCTTCACCTGTCGAATCCTGCTCATTGTTTGAGTCTCAGGCCAAATGCCTTCATCTCTGTCCTCGACCCCTACCATAAAGCTGCTCTGAAGAAGTGTAGTGCAGTAGTATCAGAGGTACAAATCCTAGTTTTACTACTTAGGAGTTTTATGTAAAATGTGAATAATACCAAGTGACTTATGTACTTTACAGGGTGGCTATGAAGCTTTATTAAGAAATATATGTGGAAACATGTTAAACCATGAAACATTTTTCAGATACCAGTGGTTTTTTTCCACCATCACGTGGCACTTAGCTGGCTTGAATAGTAGTTGATTGTATGCATGTGTTGTCATCTTGCTAGACCTTGAAGCCAGGGAACCCTGTGTCCAGCAAATGTTTGTTGAATGGATGATCTAAATGCAGTTATTGTCTAGGAAATATGTTTTGTTAACATAGTGACCTTTCTTCTCTTTCCCATTTGTAGTCTGCTGCTTTGTAGTACTTTTCATTGCAGGTAGAAGAGACTTGGTAGAGTGGAGCAATTGTTTATAGATAGTTTATCTCTTAAATGTCTATAATCTTAGGTAATCTAATATTGGTTTTAAAACCATGTTGTTTAGAGCAGGGGTTTGGCAGAGTACTACCTGAAGGCTACTCCACTGACTGTATTTGTAAAGGTTTATTGGAACATAACTGCACACATTCATTTATATACCATTTATGGTGGCTTAAGCTAATGGAGTCTCTTGTATTTTTTCCTGAGAAAATCTTAAATACAGTTCCTGGTCAGTAGTACTTTTATTTCCAGTATGTGGAAAATGCTTTTTAGTGATTAAACTTGTTAAAATTATGAAATACATGCTCATTGAAAAAAAAAATCCCACCTAAGCATTCACCTTGAGGAGTTTCTCATTGTTTATGTTGAAGTTAAAATTCTTCCTGCCTATAATGCTTGCTTGTTACTGTGTTTTTGTGTGTGTGTGTGTGTGTGTGTGTGTGTGTTGCTTTGGTCTTTGATTCCATGGCCTTAGTGAATGAATTATGATTTATTTTTCTGATTTTAAGTGTAGAATTAATAATATTTTCTCCTGGAAAAAGAGTAAGAGAATTCTTCTGGATAATTTAATGGTTTTAAAAAAGGAACTATTTATGGGGCGCCTGGGTGGCTCAGTGGGTTAAGCCTCTGCCTTCTTCGGCTCAGGTCAGGATCCCAGGGTCCTAGGATTCAGCCCCACATCTGCTCAGCAGGGAGCCTGCTTCTGCCTCCCCCTCTGCTTCTTTGCCTACTTGTGATCTCTCTTTCTCTGTGTCAAATAAATAAATAAAATCTTTAAAAAAGGAACTATTTGTAAATTCAGTCAGATTTTTAAAAGTGTTTGGGAATAGGCCTGAAAGTATAACAAAATTTAGGCAAGTGTATTTCTCTCCTCTTAAGTAACTGTAATTTTTTCCTAGGAATTTATTCCTCATTGAAATAACTTCATTTTTCTAATTAATGATGAACCTGGGTGTAAAGATATGGTTAATTCTTGCTTGCATACCTGGACTTCTTTGTTTTTTTCCTACACAAACATAACCGTTTGATGATAGTGCCTACCTTGAAGGAAGGCACACAGATTTGTTACTTTCAGTATATTTTAACATTCAAGGTTCTGCTTTGCCAGTGAGAAATCTACCTTTGTGTATTTTGAGAGCAGATTGTGATATTAAGAAGGGTTTCTTGGAATACAGATTGCAGGGTGAAGAAGGAAGGGAGGGAGGGATCAGAACCACCTAAGGATTTTTCCAGTTCTGTACTACCATCTCCAACAAAGTTCTGACAAACACTTTCAAGAGACTGTGTGCCTGTAGTGAGCCATAGTAACTGATAGGAATGCAGAGTTGATACAGAAAAAGAATAAGTAAATAGAATTCTGGATATAATTTGATTTCGTGAAGTCTTTTCTCTGTTTATAATAGTGTTAAGTCTTCATTAAAAATTCTGAAACCTGGGGGTGCCTGGGTGGCTCAGTGGGTTAAGCCTCTGCCTTCGGCTCAGGTCATGATCTCAGGGTCCTGGGATCCAGCCCCACATCCTGCTCTCTGCTCAGCAGGGAGCCTGCTTCCTCCCCCCTGCCCCATCTGTCTCTCTGCCTACTTGTGATCTTTTATAAATAAATAAAATCTTAAAAAAAAAAAAAAAGCTGCAGAGGGCCAAAACTTTCAGATTAAAGCCCAGTGCCTCCCAGTCACTCTGGAAATACTCCACCATTCAGTAAGAAAAAAGTAATTATTCTCTAAAAATTAAAAAAAAAAAATTATGAAACCTGGTTTTAAGCATCTTTAAGAAAATGTTTATAATCCCATGTGTCCTTAATGTTGAAGGTTTCAGAGTTCTGAGGCAAAAGATAAGTTTGCTCCTTTATATCCTGAGCTTCTTGAAGGCACAAATGTTATACTTTGCATGTGAACAACTTTTGCAAATAGTTCTGAGAATGAAGATCATGGGACAATGTTGTTCACCTTGCTTCCCTACATTCCTCCAGCTCCCTATCTCCCTATCTCCTTCACTACACATTGTCTGTAGTGAAGAGATTGTCTGTCTCTTGTCATGGATATTATACAGAATCAGTTTTCCTCTCAAAGAATACCTTTCTTTAGTACACACAGTTTTTTGCTTTTTGGGTTTTTTTTTTTAAAGATTTTATTTATTTATTTATTTATTTATTTATTTGAGAGTGAGTGAGAGCACAGAGGAGAGTGAGGGAGAAGCAGACTCCCTGATGAGCAGGGAGCTGGGGGCTGGATTCTTTGACTCTGATATCATGAGCTGAGCCAAAGGCAAACACAGGCCATCCAGGCACCCCTGTACACATAGGTTTTGTCTTTTAAATACGGGTGATACTTTAGTCTCCTAACTGAAAAGAAAACATTGTGGGAGAATAGTTATTTTGAGTAAGATTTCTCATGTCAGCCTTGCATCAAAGCTGTGCTCATAAACACTGTTATAATAGAGTATTTCTGTTTTTATATAGGAGTTGGCAACTACCAGTTGGCCATCTTGTTTTATAAATAAAGTTTTATTGGAACACAGTCTATACATACTGTCCTGTGACAGTGACAGAGTTGAATAGTTGGAATTGAGACCATGTAGCTTATATAACCTAATGTACTTCCTTCCTGGCCGTTTATGGAAAAGTTTTGCTGACCCCGTTTTAGTATACTTATTTTTAAAAGTTCTTCAGTAGTTTTTTTTACTTCTTTGGCCTCCAGAAAGTTCATTCAGTACTATAATACCATTGCCTGTATTCACTGTAACTTCCTCATTGTGTAACTAGAAGACTGTATCTCCCATTCCCTTCCCCCACTTTGCTCACTAGCCTCCCCCTTCACAACCACGAGTTTGTTCTGCACATACGTGTTTTTTTTTTTGGAAAGCCTATGGAGTCCACCGGTGCCTGCCCAGCTCAATTGATAAAGCATCTGACTCTTGATCTCAGGGCCAAGTTCAAACCCCACAATTGGGCATGGAGCCTACTTAAAAACAAACAAACAAACAAAAAAAAAGGAGTCCATATTTTATTGAATTATGGGTAAGAGAAAAGAATTCAGTTTATGGAGTTAAGGTGTAAGGCTCTGCTCCAATGTTGTGACTATTAATTATGTAAATGTTATAATCAAGGTATACTTGATATTTAGCTATATAAACAAAATAAAGTTTTATTTATTTATTTAAGATTTTATTTATTTGACACAGAGAGAGATAGTGAGAGAGAGCACAAGCAGGGGAAGCAGCAGGCAGGGGGAGAGGGAGAAGCAGGCTCTCCACTGAACAAGGAGCCTGATGTGGATCGTGACCTGAGCTGAAGGCAGATGTTTAAATGACTGAGCTACCCAGGTGTCCCAAAAGAAAGTTTTATAAAACGTATTAAGGTAAATATTTGGATTAGAACAAGGAAGGACCAGTGAGCATGTACAGCTTCATTTGACCATTTCATTGTTTTCTAGAGAGGCTGTATCTTGTTCCTGACCAAACTTAATGTTTGAATTTATATGTTGGATAGAGAGGGATGGGAACTAGATAAAAGAAACAAGGAGGTACAGAGCCTGCTTAAGAAGGTACTGTGGCTAGTAGTTTCTTTTGAACTTGAACTTAAAACCTAATATTATCACCTGGCTGACAGTGATCTCTGGTGATAATAGGGTACATTCTCATTTATGTAAAAAAATGTTCTCTAAAGAAGTTTTTTCCATTAGATAGGAACACAAGGTCCCTGGTTGACTTGTCATTGTTCTTGTTTTAAAGTTCCCAAAAGGGTGAGGATTTATTTGTAAATGGGGAAGAGTTACATAGGGTCAGCTCTCTTTTTTTTTTCTTTTTTTTTTTTTAAAGCAGAGAATTGGCATGAAGAATATCATATGATTTTAGCTTCAACAGATTTTTTTTTTTTTTTGTGCTACATAAAATAACTCAGAGCTTTTCTTGGTCTATCAGTAAAAAACATTAAAATGTGTATGTTTAAATGGGAAGGCATTCTGAGAAAGTTAGTGTATATGTACAGAGTAAAAATACACAGTGTTTTGTGTTTTTTTTTTGGAAGATGAATCATAGTATATTGTGCAGCTAATGTTTGCACATCTTTTTTGAAAGACTTACTAGAGGCAGTTTGGATGAGGATTTGACATGATGTGACACAGGATGGTTTGCTTTGAGCATCCCTTGGGTGAAAATTTTCCAACTGCAATTAGCTAATGGTATAGCCATTAGAGACTTGTTTTCTTTTATGTAGGCATTTTGTGTCTTAAAATCAGATGAAAAAAATATATCTGTGAGGTTCTTCTATCTCACATCTTCAACTGGGGTACAACTGTGAGGGAATTTACATTTATTAACTATATAATACCCCTGAACCTACAGGATGGATAGACCAATCCTACCTACAGTCCTTTCTATCCTGTAATTTCCTGGGGATATTTTACAGTTCAAACCCATGTTGACCCTTGAATAAGATGTGTTTGAACTGGGCGCCTGGGTGGCTCAGTGGGCCTTCGGCTCAGGTCCTGATCTCAGGGTCCTGGGATGGAGCCCCGCATCAGGCCCTCTGCTCAGCAGGGAGCCTTCTTCCTCTTCTCTCTCTGCCTGCCTCTCTGCCTACTTGTGATCTCTGTCAAATAAATAAATAAAATCTTAAAAAAAAAAAAAGATGCTTTCAAACTGTGTGGATCCAGTTATGCATGAGTTTTTTACAATACTGTAAATGTATTTTCCCTTCCTTATTATTTTCTTTTCTCTAGCTTACCTTCTTATAAGAATACAGTATATAATGCACATACAAAATGTATATTAATCTACTATTTATATTATTGGTAAGGCTTCCATTTAAGAGTAGTCTATTAGTAGTTAACTTCTGCGGTAATCAAAAGTTAATATACAGATTTTTGACTGCCGCACCTCTCACATTGTTTAAGGGTCAACTGTAATTCTTTTTCCTTATTTTAGATGAGATGTGGACAGCAGACTCTCTGCTTGTCCCACTGTGTAGTCAAGATGAGACCAGGATGTTTATACCAGGCATCTCCATCTGGGAGGTCTTTGCAGGGATTTAAGTTCTTTAGAATTCTTGAAATTAGAGGTAAAACTGTATAAAAAAATTTTTTTTCAGAATAGATTTCCTAGTTTCCATCAGATTTCAAAAAGTTTTATGACCTGTATAGATTAAGAACTTCTCTCTCTCTCTCTTTTTCCAGCATTAACACACAACTTTATTCTCTCTCTCTTTTTAATGAAGAGTACTCTTGAATGTCATTGAAGAAACTCTTCTTGGCTTCTGCCAGTCACTAGCTGGCTCTATAAAAATAAGTGTTCTTCTCTCTTCAGCATTTTGGCCTTGAATTTGTGGAGGAAATGGACCCAGAAATGGCTAACTACAGAGCAGTTTGGCAAGCAGTTCATAGGGTGCTGTGGAAGCATCTAACTTCCATGAGGGCTCAGGAAAGACATCCTGGTGTTAAGATAGTCTCCTGAGTAACCCTGAGGCAGGACTTCTCTGAGGATAGGAGGAAAATTAAAGAGGAAAACCTTGAGAATAATAGGGGAGTAGAAATCATAGGCTTATAGCATGTAGCTCATCTTCTGGTTGTGGAGCATATGGTGGGTATGTCTGTTTCCCCAAGTCTAGAGTCAGATGCTGTGTCTTTTTATCTGCCTCTTTTATTGTAGCTCCTGTTCATTGGCTGAGGTTCTCAGCCAGGGGGTTCCCCTGGAGAGCTGATAGAAGCTATAGTTCTTATTGAAGAGAGACATTAATGGTGGAAGATTGGAACAGAATTTAAAAAACATGCTTCACTATATACCTCAGTTTGTTTAGATTTTTCAACATTGTAAAACATAAACCCCAAATAGATTAAAATTAGGTGCTTATTCTTGTTTTGGCAGGGATTTTGGTAGTTTTGGTAAACCTTATAAGGTTAATCAGCATTTTAGCTGTTAATGGCTTTTATTTTTGAATGTCAGGTTTATTGAGGTATAATTTGCATATAATAAACTTAACTCTTTTTAGTGTTAAGTGTTAAGAATTTTTGGTAAATGCATACCGTCATGTAACTACCTTCAAAATAGAAAATTAGAACTTTTCCATCATCCCCAACAGTTTCTTTGCACCACCTTAAAATATACTACTTCTTAAACCCTTGCAGGGTTCTGGTTCCCACTTTACCTCTTCCCTTAAATACACAATCTGAGCAAATATGTATCTTTCTAATATACTGCCTTTTCATTCATTCATACTTCTCCCAAGGAAGAGGTCAGCCTAGTTTCACCTTCAGCTGGTCGTTCTCTTAGCCTTTATTCACCCACCCAGACCTATACCTTAATCTTCTATAAAGATTTTTATAGACTGTGGCTTTTCCCCTTCCCTTCTTCATTCTTCCAGGGCTGCTCCAGCGATGTGAATTATGAAATTAAAATAGCAATATACTCTACACTGCTTTAATTACGGCTATTTAGTACTACAGAGTTTAAAGCTAGTATACAGCATAAACAGGATGATGTTAAGAGGCTTCAGTTTTATTTTTTAGGGAATTTGTGGTTATCAGTTACTTGGAAGCATTTTTTGTCTACAGACTAACAGGAGGGTTACCATATAAGAAACATACAAGTTTGATTTTAGTAAAGAGCAGTCCTAGTCACCTAAGCAGATTAGGTTGGATTTTGAACTTCTTATCTCTTATATTAGAACTTTTTTCCAATTCCCTGTGTCATCGACCTTTGTCTTTTCTAATCCATGCTGAAGTGGGAAGTTCTTTGAAAACTACTTTGCTGATAAGAATATGGGCCAAATGCACCACAAGGTTAACTACTACGTTTATGACTTCAGCTGACTTCTATAAAAGGGTTATGAATATAGACCTGTTTGTAGTGTTTGAATTTTTCTTTTACTATCTGCATATATTACTTTTTTTCACGTTTTTATTTAAAATTCCAGTTAGTTAACATACAGTGTAATATTAGTTTCAGGTATAAAATTTAGTGATTCATCACATATATATGATACCCAGTGCTCATCATAAGTGCCCTCCTGTCACCCACTTAACCCATCCACTGCTCACCTCCCCTCCAGTAAACCTCAGCTTGTTCTTTGTAGTTGAGAGTCTGTTTTCTGGTTTGCTTCTCTCTTTCTCTGCAACCCCCATTCCCATGATCATGTGTTTTGTTTCTTAAATTCCATATATGAATGAAATCATATGGTTATTTGTCTTTCTATGACGGACTTATTTCACTTAGTATAATACTTCCTGCTCCTGTTGCAAATGGCAAGATTTCATTCTTTTTGATGGCTGAGTAGTATTCCATTCTTTTTGATGGCTGAGGTGTGTGCGTGTGTGTATACACACATACATACCATCACGTCTTATTTGTCCATTCTTCAGTCAATGGGCATTTGGGCTCTTTCTATAACTTGGCTATTACTGATAATTCTGCTATAAATATTGGGGTGCATGTACTTTACTGATACTTCAAATCAGTATTTTTGTATCCTTTAGGTAAATACCTAGTAGTACAATTGCTGGGTTATAGGGTAGTTCTATTTCTTACTTTTTGAGGAACCTCCATACTGTTTTCCAAAGTGGCTGTAACAGTTTGCATTCCCACCAGCAGTGTAAGAGAATTCTCCTTTCTCTGCATCTCTGCATCCTCACTAACCTCTGTTGTTTCCCGTGTTGTTATTTTTAGCCATTCTGACTGGTGTGTGGTGATCTTGTAGTTTGGATTTGTGTTTACTTGATGGTGAGTGATGTTGACCATCTTTGCATGTGTCTGTTAGCCATCTGTATGTCTTCTTTGGAAAAATGTCTATTCATATCTTCTGCAAAAAAAAAAAAAAATCCCATTTTTTAACTGGGTTACTTTTGGGGGGTGTTGAGTTTTATAAGTTCTTTATATATTTAGGATACTAAATCTTTATCAGATATATCATTTGCAAATATCTTCTCCCATTCTGAAGGTTGCCTTTTACTGTGCAGAAGCTTTTTATCTTGAGGAAGTCCTAAAGTTCATTTTTGGTTTTGTTTCCTTTCCCGTTGGAGACATATTTAGCAAGAAGTTGATACAGCTGGTGTGAAAAAGGTTACTGCCTCTAGGATTTTGATGGATTCCTGTCTTACGTTTAGGTCTTTCATCCATTTGGAATTTATTTTTATGTATGGTGTAAGAAAGTAGTCCAGTTTCATTCTTTTGCATGTTGTTGTCCAATTTTCCCAGCACTATTTGTTGAAGAGACCATCTTTTTTCCATTGGATATTCTCTCCTGCTTTGTCGAAGATGAGTTGACCATGGAGTTGGGGGTCCATTTCTGGGTTATCTATTCTATTCCATTGATGCATGAGTCTGTTTTTATGCCGGTACCATACTGTCTTGATGACTGCAACTTTGTAATATAACTTGAAGTCTGGAATTGTGATGCCTCCAACTTTGCCTTTGTTTTTCAAGATTGCTTTGTCTATTTCACGTCTTTTGTGGTTCCATACAAACTTCAGGATTATTTGTTCTAGCTCTGTGAAAAATACTATTGATACTTTGATAGGGATTGCATTAAATGTGTAGATTGCTTTGGATAATATGGACGTTTTAGCAATATTTGTTCTTCAATTCATGAGCATGGAATGTCTTTCCATTTTGTTGTGTCATCTTCATTTTCTTTCATCAGTATTTTATGATTTTCAGAGTACAGGACTTTTCATCTCTTTGGTTAAAATTATCCCAAGCTATCTTAAGATTTTTGGTGCAACTGTAAATGGGATTGATTCCTTGGTTTCTCTTTCTGCTGCTTCATTACTGGTTTGTAGAAATGCAGCAGATTTCTGTATATCAATTTTGTATCTTGAGACTTTACTGAATTTGTATATCAGTTCTAGCAATTTTTTGGTGGAGTTTTTTGGGTTTTCTGTATAGAGTATCATGTCATCTGCAAATACTGAAAGTTTGACTTCTTCCTTGCTGATTTGGATGCCTTTTCTTTCTTTTGTTGTCTGATTGCTGCAGCTAGAACTTCCAGTACTATGTTGAACAACAGTGGTGAGAGTGGACATCCCTATCTTATTCCAGACTGTAGAGAAAAGCTCTCAGTTTCCTCATTGAAGATGATATTAGCTGTGGGTTTTTCATATATGGCCTTTATGATTTTGAGATGTGATCTCTCTCCCAACTTTCTTGAGGTATTTTATCATGAATGGATGTTGTACTTTGTCAAATGTTTTTTCTGTATTTATTGAGAGGATCATATGGTTCTTATCATTTCTTTTATTTATGTGTATTATGTTGATTGATTTGGAAGTATCGAACTGCCCTTGCATCCTGGGAATAAATACCACTTGATCGTGGTGAATGTTTCTTTTAATGTACTGTTGGATTCAATTTGCCGGTATCTTGTTGAGAATTTTTGCATCCATGTTCATCAGGGATATTGGTCTGTAGTTCTCTGTTTTTAGTTGAGTCTTTCTCTGGTTTTGGATTTAGGGTGATACTGGCTTCATAGAATGAGTTTGGAAGTTTTCCTTCCATTTCTTTTTTTGGAATAGTTTAAGAAGAATAGGTATTAGCTCTTTAAATTTTTGGCAGAATTCCCCTGTGAAGCCCTCTGGCCCTGGACTTTTGTTGGTTAGAAGATTTTTGATTAGATTGAATTTCTTTCCTGATTATCGGTCTGTTCAAGTTTTCTATTTTTTCCTGTTTTAGTTTTGGTAGTTTATATGTTTCTAGGAATGTATTCATTTTTTCCAGATTGTACGATTTGTTGGTATATAATTTTTCATAGTATTCTCTTATAATTGTATTCATTTTTGGTTGTTACTTCTTCTCTCTCATTTGTAATTTTCTTTATTTGGTTCCTTTCTCTTTTCTTTCTGAGAAGTCTGGCTAGGGATTATCAATTTTATTCATTTTTTTCAAAGAACCAGCTCCTGGTTTCATTGATCTGTTCTTTTGGTTTTTGTGTGTGTGTCTTTTTTTTTTTTTTTTTAAAGTTTCTATACTATTTATATCTGCTCTAATCTTTCTTATTTCCTTCTTTCTGCTGGCTGGAGGCTTCATTTGTTGTTCTTTTTCTAGCTCCTTTTAGTGTAAGGGTTAGTTTGTTTATTTGAGATATTTCTTCTTGAGGTAGGCCTGTATTACTATATACTTGCTTCTGAGTACTATTTTGTTTTAACCCGGAGATTTTGGACCACTGTGTTTTCACTTTCATTTGTTTCCATGTATTTTTTAAAAATTTCTTCTTTAATTTCCTGGTTGACCCATTCATTCTTTTTTTTTTTTTTTTTTTTTTTTTTTTTTTTTTTTTTTTAATTTATTTAAGTAGGCAGAGAGGCAGGCAGAGAGAGAAGGGGGAAGCAGGCTCCCCGCGGAGCAGAGAGCCCGATGCGGGGCTCGATCCCAGGACCCCGGGATCATGACCTGAGCCAAAGGCAGAGGCTTTAACCCACTGAGCCACCCAGGTGCCCCAGACCCATTCATTCTTTAGTAGCATGTTGTTTAACTTCCATATATTTGTCGTCTTTCCAAATTTTTTCTTCTGGTTGACTTCTAAGTTCACAGCATTGTGGTGAGAAAAGATGTATGGTATGATCCTAATCTTTTTGTACTGGTTGAGGCCTGATTTGTTACCTAGTATGTGATCTGTTCAGGACAGTTTCCCATGTGCACTTGAAAAGAATGTGTATTCTGCTGCTTTAGGGTGAGATGTTCTGAATATATCTATTAAGTTTATCTGGTCCAGTGTGTCATTCAAAGCCATTGTTTTCTTGTTGGCTGTCTGCCTAGATGATCTCCATTGATGTAAGTCAGGTTTTAAAGTCCCCTACTACTATTGTATTGTTACCAGTGAGCTTCTTTATATTATTGTTTTATATATTTGGGTGCTCCCAAGTTGGAGGAATAAATATTTATAATTGTTGGATCTTCTTGCTGGATAGTCTCCTTTATTATGATATAGTGTCCTACTTTGTCTCTTGTTATAGCCTTTGGTTTAAAATCTGGTCTCTCTGAAAGAAGTATTGCTACTCTAGCTTTCTTTAGATGTCCATTTGCATAAGTGTTTCTTTATCTCTTCACTTTCAATCTGCAGGTATCTTTAGGTCTAAAATGAGTCTCTTGTAGGCAGCATGTAGATAGATGGGTCTTATTTTTTTATCCATTCTGACACCTTGTGTCTTTTGGAGCCTTTACTCCATTTATATTCAGAGTAATTATTGATATATATTTGTTGCCATTTTACTACTTGTTTTGTCATTTTTGGAGATTATTTTTCTGTTCCTTTTTAGTCTTAGTCACTTTTGGTCTTTCCTTCCCACTCAAAGAGTCCCCTTTATTATTTTTTGTAGTTATTGTATTATTATTTGCTTTAGTCATCATGAACTCTTTTTGTTTTTGTTTGTCTAGGTCATTCTTTATCTTTCCTTCCATTCTGGATGATACCCTTGCTGCTTAGAGTATTCTTGGCTGCAGATTTTCCCCATTCAGCATATTGAATACTTCTGGCCTGCCAAGTTTCTGTGGAGAATTCTGCTACTAAACTCATGGGTCTTCCTTTGAGAGTTAGGAACTTCCTTTGTCTTGCTGCTTTTAGAAATTTTTTTCTTTATCACTATATTTTGCAAATTTAACTACAATATGTCTTACTGTTGGCCTGCTTTTGTTAATTTTGATGGGACTTCTCTATGCCTCCTGGATTTGGATATTTGTTTGCTTCCCTAAGCTAGGGAAGTTTTCAGCTATCATTTCCTCAAATAAACCTTCTGCTCCCTTTTCTCTCTCTTCTTCTGGGACTCTGTTACAAACATTATTACACTTGGTGAAATCACTGAGTTCCCTAAGTCTACTCTCGTGATTTATCGTTCTTCTTTAACTCCTTTGTTCAGCTGTACTTTTCCATAATTCTATCTTCTATATCACTTATTCATTCCTCTGCTTTTTCCATTCTTGTAGTCATTATATCCAGTTAGTTTTAAATCTCAGATACTGAATTTTTCATTTCTGCCTGTTTGGTGTTTTAGCTCTTTAATCACTGTGGTAAGGGTTTCCCTGATAACTTCCATGCTTTTCTCAAGCCCAAGGAATATCTTTATGATTGTTGCTTTAAAATCTGCATCAGAGGGGCTCCTGGGTGGCTCAGTGGGTTAAGCCGCTGCCTTTGGCTCAGGTCATGATCTCGAAGTCCTGGGATCGAGCCCCGCATTGGGCTCTCTGCTCAGCAGGGAGCCTGCTTCCTCCTCTCTCTCTGCCTGCCTCTCTGCCTGCTTGTGATCTCTCTGTCAAATAAATAAATAAAATCTTTAAAAAAAAAAAATCTGCATCAGAAAAAAATAAATTAAATAAAATCTGCATCAGGCATATTGCACATATCTGTTTCAATTAGATCTCTGGCTGTGATCTTTTCTAATTCTTTCTTTTGGGATGAATTCCTCCATCTTGGTATTTTGTCTAGGCCTGTATCTTTTTCTCTGTGTTAGAAATCCTGTTATGTTTCCTGCTTCTGTGAGTAATGGCTTTATGAAGAAGAGGTCATATAGCGTGCAGGACCTAGTGCTTCAGGAAATGTCTCTGGTGTGTGCTGCGTGCTCTCTGCTGCTGTGTTTTGGCTGCTCTATCCCTCAGGGCCATCATCTGCAGAGGTTCTTCTTGTCTGTAGTGGACAGTGTTTGGACCTTGGCCAGAGTGTGTCAAGTTTTAACTAGGTGTGCTCTAGTCTGCTTCTTAAATGAGACCTGATGCTACTCCCACTAGAACTGAAGCTTTGCAGAGCTCTGTAGTTGGTAGTTGTGGTGTGTGCAGGGGTTTGTGCTGGTCTTCTGGGGAAAGGGCCAGCTGCACTGGTCCTTAGGCACACCTGCCTGAAAAAAGCAGTACCAGCAGAGCGTCGGGGGATGGAACCTAGTGTAAGCAGGTTAGGCAGCCAGTGTTGGTGCTGTGCTGTTTACTGAAGTTGGTTTATGCTGAGTGGCAGGGGAGGAAAATGGTGCTACTCAGCTCCTTTGTCCGTGGAGAAGGATGTCTGTACTTGTTGCTCTCAGGGAAACCCTCCTGGAAGAGCAAATAATTGAATAAACTCTCCTTGTACATCACAGGTATTTTTCAGATTGCTATTTTCACAGTGTCTCTCTCTCTCGGGGTTGCTTGCTGCCTGGAGCAATGCAGTACACCTTGGGCTCTATTGCAGCCAAGCATGCCAGCTTTTAGAACTCTACACCCGATTGGCGGGGACCTGCAATGGTCTTCTGGGTGAAGGTCTTGCCATGCTAGGACCAAAGCACGTTTGACCCAGAAGGGTAATTGTGCTAGAGTGCAGAAGTGTGGGATTTGTGGCAAAGCAGGCTAAACAGTCAGTGTCTATCTTAGCCACCCTCAGCACTTATCTCTGTGCCTGTGCTGGGTGGAGGGTAGTGAAATGGTATCTGCAGGCTGCTTTGTCCCCAGGGAGTCAGTGCCACCTGTCATAGATGTACTTCGAGAAGAGGGGACAGTCTTCCCATCATGTATCCTATGTGATCCTCAGATCACACAGTTTGCCCCATGGTTGCTTGCCTGCCTTCTCTCCAGAAGTAGGGCAGAGCCCTTAAGTTGCTATCCCAGCCAAGGCCACGAATCTCCAAAACTATACTCTTTGAGCCACACTGGTTGCAAAATACAAAAACTAGAAAATCTGCCCCTCTCACTTTCCCAGGCAATGGCTTTAGGGAAGTGTTTTTGTGCATTCCCCTGTGCATTCCACTTTCTTGCTTTTCCCTTCAACCAGGGCTCTCTTCCATCTGCAGCACCTGAGGTCTGTTTCTTCCCCAAACAATGTCTCCATACTTTCTACCTTCCTTGATGTAGTCTTTTCCCTTCTGCTAGTTGTGCAGTTTGTTCTACAGTCCTCAGGTCGATTTCTTGAGTACTCAGAATGAATTGATAGTTATCTAGCTGTGTATGAGTGACAAGGGAAGCCTAGGGTCCTCCTACTACACCACCCTCTTAGTTTCCCCTGCCTGTATATATTACTTTTGCCCTTTGCAGTTAAAAAAAATACCCCAAAGTCTTGGAACTTACTAGAATTTCTATAAAAAATTATAGAATCCCCAGTAGCCTAATGGATAAGGCATTGGCCTCCTAGAATTTCTATAAAAAATTATAGATTACACTAAGTTTTAGTTGGCACCTTCTCTTCATAATTACCTCGTACTTCATGGGATCACTTGCTATCTGTAACTGCCCTGTTTTTTGTTATTGTCATTTGAGTTTTCTGCTAATTCTTTTTTTTCTTTTAAAGATTTTATTTATTTATTTGACAGAGAGAGACACAGTAGGAGAGGGAATACAAGCAGGGGAGTGGGAGAGGGAGAAGCAGGCTTCCTGCTGAGCAGAGAGCCCAATGTGGGACTCGATCCTAGGACCCTGGGATCATGACCCGAGCCAAAGGCAGATGCTTAACGACAGAGCCACATGTGTGCCCTTCTGCTAATTCTTATATTGTCATCTCTTTAGTTTATTGGGCTTAAAGTACACAGCTGTAATAAAAGTATTACCATTTCACATCTCTTCAGCATTTTGGAAGTTGCTACAGTTTTTAATAGGAGGTCAGTAGGTATGGGACTTTAAGGGGCAAAGATAGCAAAACTAAAAAATAGTGTTATAAGTAAATACATAAGAATTGAATAAGTGAAAAATGATTTATAATATATGTTTTAAATAACTTTTTAATTTCAGATTAGTTTAATTTATAGAAAAGTTGCAAAGAAACACTGTGTTTTTAACTAAAATATTATATAGCTATCCAAGCTGGGTTTTGTTATCTATATGCTATTTTTAAACTTCCTGCTGAGTCAAAAGAAGCACAAAATAATTTCTGAAAGTGCTGATGGAATTTTTATCCCAAGCTTATAACAGAAAATAAATAAAAAGATAGCTGAGAAGAAACATGGAAATGGCAGAGGGTTACCTATGACTAGACTAAATATGGAAAATGGTGGAATTAAACCATTAGACAAAGATTTCTATTTTTAGATGGGTATGTTTAAGATAAATGTCTTCAGTGTACATAGTCCTAAAGCCTTCAGGAGATTGGAAAGTTTTCTGTTCTTTCAAAAGAACATAAAGAAATGCCAACCCAAAAGTCGTTTTTTTGTTTTGTTTTGTTTTTGTTTTTAAGATTTTAATTATTTATTTAACAGAGAAAGAGAGAGCAGCAGAGGGAAAGGGAGAAGCAGGCTCCTGCTGAGCAGGGATCCCAATGTGGGACTCTACCCTAGGACCCTGGGATCATGACCTGAGCCAAAGGCAGACACTTAACTGACTGAGCCACCTAGGCACACAAGTTTTTTCTTTTCGTTTTTAATTTTATTTTATTTTTTATAAACATATGATATATTTTTATCCCCAGGGGTACAGGTCTGTGAATCGCCAGGATTTCACACTTCACAGCACTCACCATAGCACATAACCTCCCCAATGTCCATAACCCCACCCCCCCCACCCAACCCCTCTCCCCCCAGCAACCCTCAGTTTGTTTTGTGAGATTAAGAGTCACTTATGGTTTGTCTCCCTCCCAATTCCATCTTGTTTCATTTACTCTTCTCCTACCCCCTTATCCCCCCATGTTGCATCTCCTCTCCCTCATATCAGGGAGATCATATGATAGTTGTCTTTCTCCGATTGACTTACTTCGCTAAGCATGATACCCTCTAGTTCCATCCACATTGTCGCAAATGGCAAGATTTCATTTCTTTTGATGGCTGCATAGTATTCCATTGTGTATATATACCACATCTTCTTTATCCATTCGTCTGTTGATGGACATCTAGGTTCTTTCCAAAGTTTGGCTATTGTAGACATTGCTGCTATAAACATTCGGGTGCACGTGCCCCTTCAGATCACTACGTTCGTATCTTTAGGGTAAGTACCCAGTAGTGCAATTGCTGGGTCATAGGGTAGTTCTATTTTCAGCATTTTGAGGAACCTCCATGCTGTTTTCCAGAGTGGTTGCCCCAGCTTGCATTCCCACCAACAGTGTAGGAGGGTTCCCCTTTCTCCGCATCCTCGCCAGCATCTGTCATTTCCTGACTTGTTAATTTTAGCCATTCTGACTGGTGTGAGGTGATATCTCATTGTGGTTTTGATTTGTATTTCCCTGATGCCGAGCGATGTGGAGCACTTTTTCATGTGTCTGTTGGCCATCTGGATGTCATCTTTGCAGAAATGTCTGTTCATGTCCTCTGCCCATTTCTTGATTGGATTATTTGTTCCTTGGGTGTTGAGTTTGCTAAGTTCTTTATAGATTTTGGACACTAGCCCTTTATCTGATATGTCATTTGCAAATATCTTCTCCCATTCTGTCAGTTGTCTTTTGGTTTTGTTCACTGTTTGCTGTGCAAAAGCTTTTGATCTTGATAAAATCCCAGTAGTTCATTTTTGCCCTTGCTTCCCTTGCCTTTGGCGATGTTCCTAGGAAGATGTTGCTGCGGCTGAGGTCAAAGTGGCTGCTGCCTGTGTTCTCCTCAAGGATTTTGATGGATTCCTTTCTCACATTGAGGTCCTTCATCCATTTTGAGTCTATTTTCGTGTGTGGTGTAAGGAGATGATCCAATTTCATTTTTCTGCATGTGGCTGTCCAATTTTCCCAACACCATTTATTGAAGAGGCTGTCTTTTTTCCATTGGACATTCTTTCCTGCTTTGTCGAAGATGAGTTGACCATAGAGTTGAGGGCCTATTTCTGGGCTCTCTATTCTATTCCATTGATCTATGTGTCTGTTTTTGTGCCAGTACCATGCTGTCTTGATGATGACAGCTTTGTAATAGAGCTTGAAGTCCAGAATTGTGATGCCACCAACTTTGGCTTTCTTTTTCAATATTCCTTTGGCTATTCGAGGTCTTTTCTGGTTCCATATAAATTTTAGGATTATTTGTTCCATTTCTTTGAAAAAAATGGATGGTACTTTGATAGGAATTGCATTAAATGTGTAGATTGCTTTAGGTAGCATAGACATTTTCACAATATTTATTCTTCCAATCCAGGAGCATGGAACATTTTTCCATTTCTTTGTGTCTTCCTCCATTTCTTTCATGAGTACTTTATAGTTCTCTGAGTACAGATTCTTTGCCTCTTTGGTTAGGTTTATTCCTAGGTATCTTATGGTTTTGGGTGCAATGGTAAATGGGATTGACCCCTTAATTTCTCTTTCTTCTGTCTTCTCGTTGGTGCAGAGAAATGCAACTGATTTCTGTGCATTGATTTTATATCCTGACACTTTACTGAATTCCTGTACAAGTTCTAGCAGTTTTGGAGTGGAGTCTTTTGGGTTTTCCACATATAGTATCATATCATCTGCGAAGAGTGATAGTTTGACTTCTTCTTTGCCGATTTGGATGCCTTTAATTTCATTTTGTTGTCTGATTGCTGAGGCTAGGACTTCTAGTACTATGTTGAATAGCAGTGGTGATAATGGACATCCCTGCCGTGTTCCTGACCTTAACGGAAAAGCTTTCAGTTTTTCTCCATTGAGAATGATATTTGCGGTGGGTTTTTCATAGATGGCTTTGATAATATTGAGGTATGCGCCCTCTATCCCTACACTTTGAAGAGTTTTGATCAGGAAGGGATGCTGTACTTTGTCAAATGCTTTTTCAGCATCTATGGAGAGTATCATATGGTTCTTGTTCTTTCTTTTGTTAATGTGTTGTATCACATTGATTGATTTGCGGATGTTGAACCAACCTTGCAGCCCTGGAATAAATCCCACTTGGTCGTGGTGAATAATCCTTTTAATGTACTGTTGAAGCCTAGTGGCTAGTATTTTGGCGAGAATTTTTGCATCTGTGTTCATCAAGGATATTGGTCTGTAGTTCTCTTTTTTGATGGGATCCTTGTCTGGTTTTGGGATCAAGGTGATGGTGGCCTCATAAAATGAGTTTGGAAATTTTCCTTCCGTTACTATTTTTTGGAACAGTTTCAGGAGAATAGGAATTAGTTCTTCTTTAAATGTTTGGTAGAATTCCCCCGGGAAGCCATCTGGCCCTGGGCTTTTGTTTGTTTGGAGGTTTTTGATGACTGTTTCAATCTCCTTACTGGTTATGGGTCTGTTGAGGCTTTCTATTTCTTTCTGGTTCAGTTGTGGTAGTTTATATGTCTCTAGGAATGCATCCATTTCTTCCAGATTGTCAAATTTGTTGGCGT
This sequence comes from Lutra lutra, assembly GCF_902655055.1. NCBI lineage: Eukaryota > Metazoa > Chordata > Mammalia > Carnivora > Mustelidae > Lutra > Lutra lutra. Next base: position 59,347,772 of record NC_062286.1, on the reverse strand, counting down.
AGAGTTGCTCATAGTATGTTCTTATAATTGTCTGTATTTCTTTGGTGTTAGTTGTGATCTCTCCTCTTTCATTCATGATTTTATTTATTTGGGTCCTTTCTCTTTTCTTTTTGATAAGTCTGGCCAGGGGTTTATCGATCTTATTAATTCTTTCAAAGAACCAGCTCCTAGTTTCGTTGATTTGTTCTATTGTTTTTTTGGTTTATTTCATTGATTTCTGCTCTGATCTTTATGATTTCTCTTCTCCTGCTGGGTTTAGGGTTTCTTTCTTGTTCTTTCTCCAGCTCCTTTAGGTGTAGGGTTAGGTTGTGTACCTGAGACCTTTCTTGTTTCTTGAGAAAGGCTTGTACCGCTATATATTTTCCTCTCAGGACTGCCTTTGTTGTGTCCCACAGATTTTGAACCGTTGTGTTTTCATTATCATTTGTTTCCATGAATTTTTTCAATTCTTCTTTAATTTCCTGGTTGACCCATTCATTCTTTAGAAGGATGCTGTTTAGCATTCTTTAGAAGGATGCTGTTTAGCATCCTTTAGCATGTATTTGGGTTCTTTCCAAATTTCCTCTTGTGATTGAGTTCTAGCTTCAGAGCGTTGTGGTCTGAAAATATGTAGGGAATGATCCCAATCTTTTGATACCGGTTGAGACCTGATTTAGGACCGAGGATGTGATCTATTCTGGAGAATGTTCCATGTGCACTAGAGAAGAATGTGTATTCTGTTGCTTTGGGATGAAATGTTCTGAATATATCTGTGATGTCCATCTGGTCCAGTGTGTCATTTAAGGCCTTTATTTCCTTGTTGATCTTTTGCTTGGATGATCTGTCCATTTCAGTGAGAGGAGTGTTAAAGTCCCCTACTATTATTGTATTATTGTTGATGTGTTTCTTTGATTTTGTTATTAATTGGTTTATATAGTTGGCTGCTCCCACGTTAGGGGCATAGATATTTAAAATTGTTAGATCTTCTTGTTGGACAGATCCTTTGAGTATGATATAGTGTCCTTCCTCATCTCTTATTATAGTCTTTGGCTTAAAATCTAATTGATCTGATATAAGGATTGCCACTCCTGCTTTCTTCTGATGTCCATTAGCATGGTAAATTCTTTTCCACCCCCTCACTTTAAATCTGGAGGTATCTTTGGGTCTAAAATGTGTTTCTTGTAGGCTACATACAGATGGGCTTTGTTTTTTTTATCCATTCTGATACTCTTTGTCTTTTGATTGGGGCATTTAGCCCATTAACATTCAGGGTAACTATTGAGAGATATGAATTTAGTGCCATTGTATTGCCTGTAGGTGACTGTTATTGTATATTGTCTCTGTTCCTTTCTGATCTACTACTTTTAGGGTCTCTCTTTGCTTAGAGGACCCCTTTCAATATTTCCTGTAGAGCTGGTTTGGTATTTGCAAATTCTTTCAGTTTTTGTTTGTCCTGGAAGCTTTTAATCTCTCTTTCTATTTTCAATGATAGCCTAGCTGGATACCAACATGGCTGCATGTTTTTCTCGTTTAGTGCTCTGAATATATCATGCCAGCTCTTTCTGGCCTGCCAGGTGTCTGTGGATAGGTCTGTTGCCTGTCTAATATTTTTACCATTGTATGTTACAGACTTCTTTTCCCTGGCTGCTTTCAGGATTTTCTCTTTGTCACTAAGACTTGTAAATTTTACTATTAGGTGACGGGATGTGGACCTATTCTTACTGATTTTGAGGGGGGTTCTCTGAACCTCCTGGATTTTGATGCTTGTTCCCTTTGCCATATTGGGGAAATTCTCTCCAATAATTCTCTCCAATATACCTTGTGCTCCCCTCTCTGTTTCCTCTTCTTCTGGAATCCCAATTATTCTAATGTTGTTTCGTCTTATGGTGTCACTTATCTCTCGAATTCTCCCCTCGTGGTCCAGTAGCTGTTTGTCCCTCTTTTGCTCAGCTTCCTTATTCTCTGTCATTTGGTCTTCTATATCGCTAATTCTTTCTTCTGCCTCATTTATCCTAGCAGTGAGAGCCTCCATTTTTGATTGTACCTCATTAATAGCTTTTTTGATTTCAACTTGGTTAGATTTTAGTTCTTTTATTTCTCCAGAAAGGGCTTTTATATCTCCCGAGAGGGTTTCTCTAATATCTTCCATGCCTTTTTCGAGCCCGGCTAGAACCTTGAGAATCGTCATTCTGAACTCTAGATCTGACATATTACCAATGTCTGTATTGATTAGGTCCCTAGCCTTTGGTACTGCCTCTTGTTCTTTTTTTTGTGGTGAATTTTTCCATCTTGTCATTTTGTCCAGATAAGAGTATATGAAGGAGCAAGTAAAATACTAAAAGGGTGGCGACAACCCCAGGAAAATATGCTTTAACCAAATCAGAAGAGATCCCAAATCATGAGGGGAGAGAAAGGGGATAAAAAGAGGTTCAGAAAGAAAAAAAAAAAAAGAAAGAAAAAGCAACAATTAAAAAAAGAGAACAAATAAAGAAAAAATATAAAAAAGAAATATATATATATATTAGATAAACTAGCTAAAAAACGTTAAAAAAGAAAAAGGTAAAAGTAAAAAAAATTTTGGCAGAAGAAGAGAAAAAAATTGAAAAAGAAAAAAAATTAAATTAACTGCAAGGCTAAAGAATCATGGGGAGAAAGCCATGAGTTCCTTGCTTTGCTTTCTCCTCTTCTGGAATTCCGCTGCTCTCCTTGGTGTTGAAACTATACTCCTTGGTAGGTGAATTTGGTCCTGGCTGGATTTCTTGTTGATCTTCTGGGGGAGGGGCCTGTTGTAGTGATTCTCAAGTGTCTTTGCCCCAAGCGGACTTGCACTGCCCTTACCAGGGGCTGGGCTGAGTAATCCGCTCGGGTTTTCTTTCGGGAGCTTTTGTTCCCTGAGCACTTTCCGTAGAGTTCCGGAGGACGGGAATGAAAATGGCGGCTCCCAGTCTCCGGCCCGGAGGAGCCGAGAGCTCGGGGCTCCACTCCTCAGTGCGCCCTCAGAGAACAGCGCCCAATTACTCCGGTCACCCCGGCCTCTGGCCGCGCTCCGAGCTGACCAAGCCTGCGACCGGTTCAAGGTAACCCTAAGCTGTGAGCTTACTCCTCGGCTCTGTCTCTGTAGCCGGCTTCCCCGTTCTAATACCTGTAAGCTCTGCGACACTCAGACACCCCCGATCCTTCTGTGACCCTGCGGGACCTGAGGGCACGCTGACCCCGCGTGGGCTTCACCCGGGTTAAGCCTCTGGAGCGATGTCCCTCAGCGGAACAGACTTTTAAAAGTCCTGATTTTGTGCTCCGTTGCTCGGCAGCTTGCCGGGAGCCGGCCCCTCCCCCCACGGTCTATCTTCCCGTCGCTTTGGATTCACTTCTCCGCCAGTCCTACCTTTCAGAAAGTGGTTGATTTTCTGTTCCTAGAATTGCTGTTCTTCTTCTCTTCGATCTCCCGTTGGATTTGTAGGTGTTTGCAATCTTTAGATAAGCTATCTAGCTGATTTCCTGCTACCTGAAGTAGTCTCAGCCTGCTACTTCTCCACCATCTTGACTCCTCAAGTTTTTGTTTTTTAATGAATTGAAGCTTTAAGCATTTTTCATTTAAAAAAAATTTCATAAAAACCTATATACGCACAGCTCTTTATGGCTAATATTCATTGTCAGTGTTGGGTGCTTATATGTCACATATTGTACTGAATCCTTTATGTTTGTGATCTTGTTTAATATTAACAATAGACCTGGAAGACAGGCCACTATTATGCTCATTTTACAGAAGAGGAAACAGAAGTTCAGAGTTGGTAACTTGCCCAAGAAGAAGAACCATGATGTGAACCAGGTAGTCCAACAGCCTGGTTCTTTGATATCCTTTAGTTACAGTAATGGAGCTCTTCAGAAAGTATAGAATCTCTAGAGCACAGAATTTAGTGTTCTTTATGTGCTTATCAACAATATAATAGCGATATTAAAATAATAGCCATAGAAATAATAATGGCAAACATTTATGCAGCAATAACATTCCACCCATTGTTCTCAGCTCTTTACATGATCCTCACACAACTCAGAGAGCTCACTATTATTTTTGTTTCACAGTGGAAAACTCCTTGAGAATAAAAGAGATTAAGTTGTCCACACAACTTAGCTAATGAATGAGAGGCTGAACCCAGAATTTTGGTCCAGTTCTGTCTAAGCTCAGACTCTTAACCACTATGGTGTATTATAGAACAATCACCAGTTGCCATCAGTCAAAGACTTGAAAGTCTTTAAAGCATAACTTTCCCGTCATATTTCCATTCTGTTGAACTGTTGAGTAGGTTTCACTCCTTTCCTTCGAGCTTAAAGTACCTTCATTTCTCTTTGAGGTTCTCCCAGCAAACATTTAACAAATTCTAAAGAGCTACTGTGTGATGGGCATTGATCTAGGCACTGGGATACAAGCGAACAAGATAGAAAAGGGCCTAACACTCATTGAATTCATTCTAGTGGGAGAGAGAAAGTATAAATGCATACCTAAGTGAGATAATTTAAAGATTAACTTCTTATTGCTATTCTCTTGGCAGGCTTACTTTTAGCAGTCACATCTCCCTGGCTGAAGTCTTTTTTTTTTGTTTACCTGTGGTACTATATGATGCTATTAAAGTCTTTTATTCATTACTTTTATTATACAAATTTCTCAAACGTGCTATTTTAATTATTGGAAGTAAAAAAAAAAAAAGATAGTTACTTCTTTTAAAGAGCTTACAAGTTTGTACAGTGCTTCCCAACCTCTCCTGTATAGTGACATATATAGAAAATTAATGGGATAAATACAAGAGGTTGTTTAGCTGGGAGGGGGACACTTTAGCTGCCTCAGGTTCTGCCCAGCTGCCTTGAGGGCTAAGTCAATCAACAGCATAGGCATGTAGTAGCAAATTGGTTTGGAATTTTTGGTTTAGTGGGGAGGTATTGGCACAAAGATATGTTTATAGTACAGTGGGATAATGGCCATGGGGGTAGTTCTGAAGACACTTAAGTGACTGGCTTCCATCTAACCAACTAGAGAAATTAACTGATATTCTCTGTTTTCTTTGACTACTTGGTTCTACTCTATTGTAAGTTCTTCTCTTATTAGTGGAATAGCTTGTTCACTAAAAGATAGTTTGTTTATTCCCATACTTGTTCATACTAGTTATATTCTAATGGAATAATGTAATTAATTTTTTTGATAAACTAATGAATTGGGCTTAAAATAATTATTCATGAAAATTGAGTTGAATGCTTTGGGGGAAAGCAGTTGTTAAATTAGGTGTGGGTGAGACTGAGATGAAAGATTAAGAAAATTGCTTAAATCTAGAATGATCTTTGCATGCAGACTGTTTTACATAGAACTATGTTTTTGGTCCACTTTGAACTGAAACTGGAAATCACAGATGGTATATTTTTGGTGTGCTTTATACATAAGGTGATATACTCTGGTCAGCAAATCCATACCTAAGCCATCCATCTCAAATTCTTTGGTACCTCCTCCAGTTTCTGAATCATTTCCAAGTAGAAATCCCATTTATAAAAAGTCGTCAGTAACCACACCATGGAATTCATCAAAACTTCAGCCAACATCTAGTCAAACAAATCTTGCAAGTAATCCAAATCCAAAAGCATCTAAGCTCCGCCCCCCTTCTGGCTCTTTTAGACAAAAACAAATAAGCAGCTCCCAACTAGAGCCTCAAAACTTCCAGGCCAAGACAAGCATCCCAAGGCTTCTAATAAGAAGAAAAGAAATCGCAGAATCTGAATGGCAATTTGAATTCTGGGGATTGTTTGGCCTCTAATCGATATTCCCGTCTTCCTAAACCAAAGATACATTAAGTGCGTAGCCATCACCTGCCAATTTGTTTTTTTAAAAAACAATCTGTTCTGTAATAGCTTTATGTGCAGTTTGCTACCATGATGGAGGTTCCATTGAAAGCTTGCAAATCTTAAAATTAAAATGTGGAAGCTTCTAAAAAAAAAAAAAAAAAACCTAATCCATTCCATATCTAAGGAAAAGATCTTTGTGAGTGAATGAACAAAAAGTTGATGTATTTAAAACGTTTTCATGATTCTATGTTTAGACTATTTTTTAAATTAAAAAAAATTTTTAAACCTCTCCAGAATGTTTTGAATAAATGGGTTTCTGTTATTTGTACCAAGTATAAAAGGAAAAGGAGCATCTAGAGAGTTGGGAAGTTAGGGATGAAGAGGTGATGTTAGAACCGAGGCTTGAAGTGTAAGTTAGTGTTTGCCCAAAAATCAGGTGGACATTTCAGGTTTAAGAGAACAAGGTGGGGGCGCCTGGGTGGCTCAGGGGGTTAAAGCGTTTGCCTTTGACTCCGGTCATGATCCTAGGGTCATGGGATTGACCCCCACATTGGGCTCTCTGCTCCATGGGGAGCCTGCTTCCCCTCTCTCTCTCTCTGCCTGCCTCTCTGACTACTTGTGATCTCTGTCAAATAAAGAAATAAAATCTTTTAAAAAAAGAGAGAGAGAGAACAAGGTGGAGAGTGGAAAGTGCTCTATGAACTACAGTTTTTATAGTACTGCTAGAGAGTAAGAATGGAAATGAGTGAGAGATGTAGATTGTATACAGAGCAGGTCTGTATTTCACTGTCAGGAGGGATCAATTTGGCTGAGCTAAGATGATAGAAAATACAGGAGATGGTAGGCAGTTGGAATCTATTTTTAGGAGGCAGGTAAGGGGTGGCTGTTAAGTTACACTCGAAATTACATAGGAAATTCAGACTACTTAAAGTTCTTGGTTACCATTACAGAAATTGGTACTTTTAATTTTTGCTATTTTTTTGGTTTTGTTTTTAGCCACTTTTATTAGGGCTAACTGACCTTCTTGCTGTTTAGTTTCTATATGTTGATGATGTGTACTGAGCAAACTTTGATGGTTTAAAATATCTCATCTCGTGATCTTGGGCTATAGTATTCTCAATTATATGCTTAGTCAACAGGTATCTGAGCAGTTACCTCATGCTCAGTGTCAATTGCTAATATATTCCACCATTACAAAACCAACTACATTTGTATACTGAATTTATTCTCTTTCAGTGTATTAACACTTTTCCTCCCAGTTTAGCAGCAATGGCAGTGAAGTCAAGAACACACATGCCAGATATTAAATCCCACTTGCATTTCTTTGTAGTCACATAACATTGGACAGGTTATTTAGCTGTATTAAGCCTCAATTTCTTTACTCATATAAAGTAGACATAATAAAAGCGGGATTTTAGTGAGGGTTATTGAAAATGCATGTTTTTTTTTTTTTTTACTATTTATTTGCATATTTACCGTACGCCAGGCATTCTGATAAAGACTCAGTAAATGTTTGTTATTGTACATTCAACAAATATTAAGTACCTTGTAGATATCAGGTGCTTTCCTGGGTACAGTAAAAACAGAATTATATTAAGATTATAGAATTGTCTATTTTTAAAATTGTATAAATTTCTTCTTTAACCTTTAGGATTGCAGGAGGTCAGTACTCTGTCAAACCAGTGAGAATAAACAATATAATATCCTCCACAATGAAGATGATTAGCTGTACCCTTCTGTTTGAGTTTTATTGAAGATCCACATAGTGAAAGCCTTAGGATATATGTGGAATTTTATTTAACCAGCAACTCCATCCATGTTTATAGACTTTTTATCTGCTAAACTCAAGATATATGTGAGGGGTTGGCCTCATCTCAGAGGACTATCATAGCTATTAAAGGAACCAGGTGCCCATTTTCATACTGTGTGGAACTGTAGGTACCTACCTAAAGGGGTGTGTATATGTAAAGTTAAGTGAGCTGGGGAAGCTTTGCAGAATGTTGCTGGCACTGGATTGTCAAAGCTTAACTGAAATAGTAGGAAGGATGACTGATCACCATTAGGATTTGTTCCTTGACCATCTGTCATTGAGCAAGGCTTTTTCCACTTTGGAAATCAGATGTTTTTTCTTAGTTTTTTTGATGGTGGGCAATAATGACCCAAATTCATCACTTGAAGAAAATATATTAATAGGAACCGTTGACAGGAGTCTGAGGATTGGGAGTTTGTACAGTTGTATCGGTTTGTGTTATTTCTTGAGATTCACCTATAGTTGGATGTGTAGGTTGATGCTAATTTTCTCTAGGATAAAAATCCTGGAGGAGTTAAGATGGTGGAGGAGTGGGGCACCCTAATTTCATCTGGTTCCTGGGATTCAGCTAGATAGTTATCAAATCATTCTGAACACCTGCAAAATCAACTGGAGATCTGAGAAAAGAATTGCTGCAACACTACAAATAGAAAAATGACCTAAATGACCATTTAGGAGGTGCAGAGAAGTGAATCTGAGGTGATATATTGGAAGATAAACCACAGGGGAGGGAGCCTCCATGAGCCAGGTGCCAGAAAGTGTTAAAACCAGCAGATTGAAAAATTAGAACTTTTAGAAGTCTGCCTGAAAGGTGCTCAGGAAGCAGGGTGGAATTCCAGGTGGGGCAGCATGGTCACAGGAACCCCTGGGTCACAAAAAGGAAGGGGGTGCCTGAGGGTGGCAGAGTTCCCAGGCATTGGAGTCAGGAAGGCAGCTGAAAATAGCAAGTCCAGGCACTGGCTTTCTGCTCGATGTTGCCATAAACCTCAAACCACTGCATGGTCAGCCAACTGCTCTCTGAGCAGGGGCTCAGCAAGCAACAGAGCCAAGGCAAGACCCCCAACTTTTCTGGGAGGAGCAGCACAGGTATCTATAAAGTTTGGAGTCTATAAAGTTTGGAGATTCAAAATGGGGTCCCTTGCCTGAGATTAAAAAAAAATGCTTAGTCATAAGCTGGGTGAACACAGAGTTCAACTGGAAACCAGTGAGACAAGAGCGATTGACTGATTTTCTGTGAGGGTGCACTGAATAGTGGGGGATACAGACTTTCAGTTCTGGGGCTAGAGATGAGGATGCTGCCATTTTCATCCCCCAGACTGGTGCTGAAAGCCTTCAGGGAGCTAAAGCCATATGGAGCAATCCAGAGCTGCTTACACTGAGCCCTGCCCCCTGGCAAGGGCAGTGCAATTACACCCAAGCAAAGGCACCTGATAATCAGCACAACAGGCCCCTCCCTGAGAAGACCAGTAGGAACATCTGGCTAATACCAAGTTTACCCATCATGATGAACTGAAAAACTCCAGCTCTTGGGAAAAACAGTGTATAGCAATCATGGCTTTTTTCTTATCATTCTCTGAACTTTAATTTTTAAAGTTTTTTTTTCCTTTTCAGCTATTATTTTATCAATTCTTTAAGTCTTTTAATTTTTGTTTTTACATTTACGTCTTATTATATATTTTCATTTTTTGCTTCCTTTCATTTTATTCAACTTTATTTTTGTGTATAAAGTTAAAGTTTTTCTTGCTTTCCTATTTTGGAATCTAGTTTTCTTTTAACAAACCAAAACACATCCTGGATCTAGTTTATTATTTTGTTCTGTTCACCTTCTCTTTGATTTTATTCTCTCTCTTTTCTTAAAGAGGGGATATCTGTTTTCTTCTGATTTGTTTAGCATATATTTCTGGTGTCATTGTTGGTATTTTTGTATTTTCTCTCTTTCATTTGTTTTTTTCTGGACATAATGACAAGACAGAAGAACTCACGCTAAAAGAAGAGGAGGCAGGGATTTAATCGATATGGCTTATAAGTAAGATATCAGAACTAGAATTCAGAACAATTTTGAAAGTACTAACTGGGCTTGAAAAAAAGCATTGGAGACACTAGAGAATCCCTTAGTGGAGAAATAAAAGAACTAAAATCTAATCAGGTTGAACTAAAAAAGGTTATTACTGAGGTGCAATTAAAAAATGGAGGCTCTAACTGCTAGGATAAATGAGGCAGAAGAGAGAGTCAATGATAGAGAAAACAAAATGATGGAGAATAAAGAAGGTGAGAAAAAGAAAGATAAACACTACTGGATCAAGAAGGGAGAATTTGAGAGGTCTGTAACACAATATCAAAGCAAAACAGTATTAGAAAAATTGGGGTCCCAGAGGAAGAGGAAAGAGAGAGAAGCGTAGAAGGTTTAAGAACTTCCCTGATCTGGGGAATGAAACAGGCAGTCAAGTCCAGGAGGCACAGTGAACCCCCTCAAAATCAATAAAAATGGGTCAACACCTTGACACATAATAGTGAAGCCTTCAGATTTCAGAGATAAAGAGAAAATCCTGAAAGCAGCTCAGGACAAGAGGTTCTTAACCTACAAGGGTAGAAACATAAGTCTGGCAAGAGACCAATCCACAGAGACCTGGCCAGAAAGGACCGGCACGATATATTCAAGGGGCTAGATGAGGAGAAATATGCAGCCAAGAATACTTTATCCGTCAAGGCTATCATTCAGAATAGAAGGAGAAATAAAGAATTTCCAGGACAAACAGAAACTAAAATAATTTGTGATCACTAAACCAGCCCTGCAGAAAATATTAAAGGGGATCCGTTGAGTGAAGATTGAGCCCAAAAGTAACAATGACCAGAAAGGAACAGAGACACTATACATAAATAGTGACTTTACAGGTGATAAAATGGCATTAAACTAATATATTTCAGTAATTACTCTGAATATAAATGGGCTAAATGCTTCAGTCAAAAGACAGAGGATCAGATTGGATAAAAAAACAAGACCCATTGATATGCTGTCTAGAAGAGACTCATTTTAGACCCAAAGACACCTCCAGATTGTGGGTATCAAAAGAAAGCTGGAGTAGCAATCCTTAGACAAATTAGATTTTAAATCAAAGACTATATTAAGTGATGAAGAGGGAAATGATATCATAATTAAAGGGTCTATCCAACAAGAAGATACAACAATTGTAACTATTTATACTCCTAACTTGGAACAGCAATTATATAAAGCAATTAATAAAATTTTAAAAAACACATTAATAATAATACAATAATACACCCCACTCATTGCAATGGGCAGATCATCCAAGAAGATCAGCAAAGAAAACAAGGGCTTTGAATGAGATATTGAACCAGATGGACTTCAAAGATAAATTCAGAGCATACCATCCTAAAGCAACAGAGTACACATTCTTCTCTAGTGCACATGGAATATTCTCCAGAATGGATCACATACTGGATCACAAATTAGGTCTCAACTGGTACCAAAAGACTGGGATCTTTCCCTGCATATTTTCAGACCACAGTGCTTTGAAACTTGAACTCCCATCACAAGAGGAGATTTGGAAAGAACTCAACTACATGGAGTTTAAAGAGCATCCTACTAGAGAATGAATGGCTCAACCAAGAAATTAAAGAATAAAAAAATTCATGGAAACAAATGAAAATGAAAATACAACTGTTCAGAACCTTGGGATGCAGCAAAGATGGTCCTAAGAGGGAAGTACATAGCAATACAAACCTTTCTCAAGAAACAAGCCTCAAATATACAACCTAATCTTATACCTAATGGAGCTAGAGAAAAAACATCAAATGAAGCCTAAGTTTAACAGGAGAGGAAAAATAATAAAGATTAGAGCAGAAATCAGTGAAATAGAAACCAAAAGAACAGTAGAACAGATCAACAAAACTAGGAGCTGGTTCTTTGAGAAAATTAATAAGATCAGTAAACCCCTAGCCAGACTTAGGAAAAAGAAAAGAGAAAGATCTCAAATAAATAAAATCATGAATGAAAGAGGAGAGATCACAGCCAATACCAAAAAAATACAAACAATTATAAGAACACATTATGAGCAACTTTATGCCAACCAGTTAAGCAATCTGGAAGTAATGGATGCATTCCTGGAAACAGGTGAGCTACCAAAACTGAAACAGGAAGAAATAGAAAACCTGAACAGGCCCCAAACCAGCAAAGAAATTGAATTAGTAATCAAAAATCTCCCAAGAAACAAGAGTTCAGGACTGGATGGCCTCCCAGCAGAATTCTACCAAACAGTTAAAGAATTAACACTTATTCTTCTGAAGCTATTAAAAAAAGAAAGAAAGAAATAGAAGGAAAACTTCCAAACTCTTTCTATGAGGCCAGCATTACTTTGATCACCAAACCAGGCAAACACCTCACTAAAAAGGAGAGTTATTGTCCAATATTGTTGATGAACATGGATGCAGAAATTCCCACCAAGATACTAGCCAGTGGGATCCAACAGTACATTAAAAGGATTATTCACCATGACCGAGTGGGATTTATTCCTGGGATTCAAGGGTGGATCAACATCTGTAAATCAATCAGTGTGATACACTGCATTGATGAAAGAAAGCACAGGAATCATATGATCCTCTCAATAAATGGAGAAAAAGCATTTGACAAAATACATCGTCCTTTCTTAATTAAAACTCTCCACTGTGTAGGGATAGAGGGAATATACCTCAGTATCATAAAAGCCAAATATGAAAAACCCATAGCGAATATCACTCTCAACATGGAAAAACACAGCTTTTCCTCTTAGGTTCAGGAACACGACCAGGATGTCTACTCTCACCACTGTTGTTGAACATAGTCCTAGAAGTCCTAGCCTCAGCAGTCAGACAATGGGAAGAAATAAAAGGCTTCCAAATCAGCAAAGAAGTCAAACTCTCACTTTTTACAGATGACATCACTCTCTATGTGGAAAACCCAAAAGATCCACCCCCAAAATTGCTAGAACACATATAGGAATTCAGCAAAGTGGCAGGATATAAAAACCAATGCACAGAAATCAGTGCATTTCTATACACTAATGAGACAGAAGAAAGAGACATCAAGGAGTTGATCCCAGTTACGATTATACCAAAAACCATAAGATATCTAGGAATAAACCTAACCAAAGAGGTAAAGGATCTGTACTCTGAAAACTATAGAACACTTAGGAAAGAAATTGTAGACACAAATGGAAAAACATTCCATGCCCCTGGATTGGAAGAACAAATATTGTTCAAATGTCTGTGCTACCCAGAGGAATCTACACATTCAGTGTAATCCCTATCAAAATACCATCAACTTTTTTCACAGAGCTGGAACAAATAATCCTAAAATTTGTATGGAACCAGAAAAGACTGAATAGCAAAGGAAAGTTGAAAAAAAAAAAACCAAAGTTGATGGCATCACAGTTCTGGACTTCAAGCTATATTATAAAGCTGTAATCATCAAGACGGTAGGGTACTGGCACAAAAACAGACACATAGATCAAAGGAACAGAATAGAGAACCCAGAAATAGACCCTCAACTCTATGGTTAGCTAATCTTCGACAAATCAGGAGAGAATATCCAGTGGAAAAAAGACAGTCTCTTCAACAAATGATGTTGGGAAAATTGGACCAGTCACATGTAAAAGAATGAAACTGGACCATTCTCTTAACACTGTACACAAAAATAAATTAAAAATGAAAGACCTAAATGTGAGATTGGAATCCATTAAAATCCTAGAGGAGAACATAAGTGGTAATGTCTTTGACCTCCGCCACAGCAACTTCTTGCTAGACACTTCTCTAACGGCAAGTTCAAAAATAAACTATTGGGACTTTATCAAGATAAAAAGCTTTTTCACAGCAAAGGAAACAGCTGACAAAACCAGAAGGCAACCTTCAGAATGGGAGAAGGTATTTGCAACTGTCTTATCAGATAAAGGGCTATTATCCGAGATCTATAAAGAACTTACCAAACTCAACTCTGAAAAAACAAATAATCCAGTCAAGAAATGAAAAGAAGACATGAACAGGCATTTCTTCAAAGAAGACATACAAATGACCAACAGACCCATGCAAAAATGCTTAACGTCACTTGACATCAGAGAAACACAAATCAAGACCACAATGGGATACCACCTCAGACTGGTCACAATGGCCAAAATTAGTAAGTCAGGAAATGAGAGATGTTGGTGAGGATTCTGAGAAAGGGGAACCCTCTTAAACTGCTGGTGGAAATGCAAGCTGGTATAGCCACTCTGGAAAACAGTATGAAGGTTCCTCAAAAAGTTAACAATAGAGCTACCCTAAGATTCAGGAATTGGGGCTATCCGGTATCGACCCAAAGGATACAAACAGAGTAATCCTAAGGGGCACATGCATCCCAATGTTTATAGCAGCAATGTCCACTATAGCCAAGTGATGGAAAGAGCCCAGACGTCCATCTACAGATGAAGGGATAAAGAAGTATGTGTACTTGTGCACATGCACACACACACACACACAAAATGGAATATTACTCAGCCATCAAAAAATGAAATCTTACATTTACAATGATGTGGGTGAAACTAGAGGGTATTGTGCTAAGTGAAATAAGTCAATCAGAGAAAGACAATTATCCTATTATTTCACTCATATCCTATGATTTCACTCATACATCGAGTTTGAGAAACAAAACAGAGGAGCATAGGGGAGGGGAGGGAAAAAGTAAAATAAGAAATCAGAGAGGGAGACAAACTATAAGAGATTCTTAACTCTAGGAAACAAACAGGATCACTAGAGAGGAGCAACTGGGTGGAAGGGATAACTGGGTGGTGGGCATTAAGGAGGGTATATGATATATTGAGCCCTGGGTATTATATGCAACTGATGAATCACTGAACTCTGCCTCTGAAACTAATAATACACTATGTGTTAATTAATTGAATTTAAATTTAAAATTCCTGTGATGAATATATCTATATGTACATCTTTGCATCTCTGGATTATTTGGAAGAATAACAAGAAACAGTTTTTCAGAGGATATGAATTTTTTAAAAGTTTCTTGTTACATATTTCAAATTGCTTTCCAGAAAGAGTATACCAGTTTGGTCCCATTCGTTTTAATTTACTGGTTCCACAGAAATTTTTTGAGTGTCAGCTGTATATTAGAAGACCATACTGACAAAGCCCAACCTCACCTAGTTTCTAGTTTACAAGCTAGTGGAGGAGTGGACCATAAATGACATGTAATATAATTTGCAATAGTGATACGTGACATGAAGAAAAATAAAGATGGGAAAGGGTACAGAGAATAAGCAGTAGAGGTACTATTTTAGATGGGGCAGGCAGAAGTGGGAAGGGCCTCTGAATAAATACTGAGTAAAAATCTGCATCCATTTTATTGTCAGTTTCACTACAGGTATTAAAACATTGAATATTATTGCTATAAAAATATTTGCTGGTGGAGATGAAAAATATCTTTAAATTTTTATTTATTTGAGTATTAGGTTGAATTTTTCCATTGGCTATTTGTATTGTTGAAGGATACTGAGCATAAGTTATTGGGTTGGTGCTGATGAGAGTAATTGTCTAGAGAACAGTGCTGGTGCCAAGATTTCTGACTTATTCTTTGAAAGGACCTGTTTGCTTACCCACTGTTAAAATGTTTTGCCTTTGGACATGAAGATTCAGTGTATGAATAGGACAACTGATTCCCTCTACCACTGGAAAAGTTGTCCTCATGTTTTCCTGTCCACAGTTTTAGGTAATATTTACTTTAGAATAATTCAAAATAATTTTTAAAAACCTCAAAGATGTAGGAGCTAATATTAATAGTTTGCAGAATTAAAATATGTCCTTGATTTGATAGTTTTCCTTGTGTTTTTATAATTTGTAAGCAGAAGAAGACAAAAGAACTTTCTTAGGAAATATACTTTTCCAGGCTTAGTTTCTAATGTGTATTATGTGATTGTTCATTCTATTTGCTTACTTATCATAGAGAGATTGTTTTATAATTACTACACTAATATGGCCTACAAACATTTTTTATGCAAAGTCTTAGATTTAGGTTTTCTTTACCAAACTTATATATAATGTATGCTGATCCAGTACTTTCTTTCTTGAATTAAAATAATAGGTGTTTGTAATCTGGTTTCTAATTAGTGGTGAAACCACTTTCATTTTAAACTTTGCATTCGAGTAGAAAAAAATTTCAGAATGTTTTTCAGAATTTCAGAAAACAGATTTCATTTAATTTATTAATATTAATCTCTATTTCCTCCATTCATTTCTTCACTTATATACTCAAATATGTGAGTGCCACCAATAAGCTTGACAGTTAAAGATGACAGATATGGTGGGGGGAGCACCACATGCAGTTCCTGTCCTTGTGGAGTTTAAAGTCATGGATACATATGGAAGACTAAATGGACAGTTTGGAGACAGTATACTAATTGCTATAATAGAAGCTGGTAGTACTTGAAGCTAGAAGTAGGGGTTGTGCTAGTTCCCCTCTTGGGGGTATGAGGGTCATAAAGGAAGTGCTATTTTTGCTCTGTGGCCCTTAGACACCTTGATGTGTCTATGATGCCTGCACATAGACATCCACATAAAACACTTAAAAATTTTTTCAATGCTTTAGTTATAAAATACACATAAAATGTACTGTTTACCTTGATCATTTTTTAAATCTTATTTTTATCTTGACAACTTCTAAGTGTATGCTTCATTAGTGTTAAGCATATTCACATGATTGTGCAACCAATCTCCACAACTTTTTCATCTTGGAAAACTGAAATTCTATACCCATTAAACAGTAACACCCATTCTCTCATTCCCCCAGCTCGTGGCAACCACCATTTTGTTTTCTGTCTCTATAAATTAACTACTCTAACTACTTCATATAAGTGGTAAAAGACTTTTTTAATCTTAGATTTTCTTTCTTTTGTTTTGGAAATTGCTGGAGTTCTGCTACAAGTAATGTATCCTGTTTTGCTTTTCTGGACAAATAGGAGATACACAGACCTGGGGGATTGTTATGTGGTAGTGTTCTTGTTGGCAGAAGTACAGAGCCAGCATAGCCTAAAGGAGATCCTACTTCTTTGGCCATCCTGAGAAGTTGTCAGGCAATATAGAGTCATTTTAGGAGAAGCAAAGTTTTAAAAAGCAGAAATATTATTAAAACTTGTATTTTTCTCACCTCAGAAAACTGTCTGAAACCAGGTTTGGCAGACCCTTTCTGTAAAGGTCCAGATAGGAAATATCTTAGACTTTGTTGGCTCTGCATTCTCTGTCATGATTACTCAGCTTAGCCACA
The DNA here is from genome assembly GCF_902655055.1 of Lutra lutra. Taxonomy (NCBI): domain Eukaryota; kingdom Metazoa; phylum Chordata; class Mammalia; order Carnivora; family Mustelidae; genus Lutra; species Lutra lutra. Next base: position 59,330,862 of record NC_062286.1, on the reverse strand, counting down.
GTAGCATGAAAGCAGCCATAGATTTGTAAACCAAAGAGAGCAGCTGTGTTCCAGTAATAATTTATGCGAACAGGTGGCAGACCTGACTGTCCCCAAAGGCTATAGTTTTCGACCCTGTCTTAAACTATTCTTAAATTGCACATGACTGGAGAGACACTTCCGGTGAGACCCATAGCTGGGAGATCATTAAGCTGGTTTGTGATTTGAAGCAGAAAGAGTAATTCAGGGACGCCTGGGTGGCTCGGTGGGTTAAAGCCTCTGCTTTCAGCTCAGGTCATGATCTCAGGGTCCTGGGATCGAGCCCCTCATCGGGCTCTCTGCTCGGTGGGGAGCCTGCTTCCTCCTCTCTCTCTGCCTGTCTCTCAGCCTACTTGTGATCTCTGTCAAATAAATAAAATCTTTAAAAAAAAAAAGAGTAATTCAATACCATATTTTATCAAATTTGTGCCATTGGGTGCAAGTCTCACCTTTTGTGTACCACTAAGAAAGAAAATAGTGCAACCAATTGATTGTAAGATCCCACTGAATATACACTGCATCCTTGTCTCAGAAATGTTAAAACGTGGGGTGGTAGGAGTAGAGACTATCTGAATCAATGGTGCAGTGATAATGCCAGTCAACATGTGTGCTCTTACTGTGGGCCATACACTTTGCTTGGCATTTTACATGCATTAGCTCATTTATCCTCATAACAAATCAGTTAAGTAGATGAAAAAGGCTTAGAGCATCTAAATTACTTGCCATAATAAACAGTGGAGTTTAAGATTTAGACCCAGGTGGCCTGGAATTAGAGCCTGTGCTCACGGCCCCATTCAGTTCTGCAGCAGTCTTTGTCACATGGTACCATTCATGCTGCAATTACTGTAGTTTATTACAGTGATTTGAATCAGGTCATGGAAGAAACAGAAGCTACATCCTGTCCTTGCAATTTCAGATACTTCTCAGGGCAGCCAACTACTGGTTTTCATCCATTATGTGCCTGCTGGTGCCCTAAGAGAAGGATTACTGTGAATCCCTTCTGAAAATGTTTCTAAAATGATAACGTTTCCAAGAAACCAGGCAAAACTTGTGTTGGAAGAGGAATGTCTTGGTGCTCTGTGTACAGGTGATAACTGTGATGCTAACCAGCACTTCTGGTCTTGCTGATGCAGAGGGTGAGTGCCACATACCACTTAGACTCCTTCTGCATCTCTGAACTTTACATTGAAGATGGTGTGATCCTGCAGGAGTGATGCAGGTTTCACCAAAGATGACCTTATTGACTCTTTTTTTTTTTTTTTAAGATTTTTTATTTATTTATTTGACAGACAGAGATCACAAGTAGGCAGAGAGACAGGCAGAGAGAGAGAAGGAAGCAGGTTCCCTGCCGAGCAGAGAGACTGATTCGGGGCTCGATCGCAGGACCCTGGGATCATGACCTGAGCTGAAGACGGAGGCTTTAACCCACTGAGCCACCCAGGCGCCCCAGACCTTATTGACTATTTTTTTTTTTAACATTTTATTTATTTATTTGAGAGAGAGACAGTGAGAGAGAGCATGAGCGAGGAGAAGGTCAGAGGGAGAAGCAGACTCCCCATGGAGCTGGGAGCCCGATGCGGGACTCGATCCCGGTACTCCAGGATCACGACCTGAGCCGAAGGCAGTCGCTTAACCAACTGAGCCACCCAGGCGCCCTTTTTTTTTTTTTTTTTTTTTTAAATTTTTTTTTAGACCTTATTGACTCTTAAAGCAAAGGAAATATTATGAGCCACTGAGTTCTCAGAGACTTGGAGAAGTCAGGTGTTTCCATTCAGCTTACAGAGCAAGCTGTGAGAACTTGCCTAGGAGAGAGTTGAGGTTTTCAGTACTTGTGATCATAAAAAATAAAAGTCAAAATATAATGGCAGTTAAAGATGGATGCATATAACTTTCTCAAACTGTATCATAGCATCAGCTTCTTACTCAAGCCAAACCCCACCATCTCTTCTCATTGAAATTCAGTGGAGAGAGTTAAAGTTTATTTTTTGCTTTATTTGCATATTAACTTTCATTGGGAAATACAGCATCTCCTATAAAGATTATTCTTGTATTCAGTGAATGAAAGTCCACAAGAGTGAGGTAAATTATATGCAAGAAGTTTTGTGTTTTCTGGGGTGGGGGGTTGATATATGCACTTTTCTGAAAGAGAGTCCCTGCCTGATCGCTCATAAATCCTGAGAATCACTGGTCTGAACTGAGATGTAGGGGATAAAGGAAAGAGAATTGGTTAAGTGAAGCTGCATGAGGGGGAGAAATGTAGGGGCCTACACGCAACAAATAGCAGGTGTTAGAGAGCCCACCACTCCATGTTTCTGGAGCACAGCATATCAGGGAGAATAGGAGAGGAGACAGTGCAAGGCACAAAGGGCTAAATCATCAAGCACTTTGCAAACCATGTCTTCCAGTTAGGATTAGAGTCAGCTACATCTAATAGTGAAACTCAGAATAACAAATCTAGAGAGAGGCAATCCAGAGCTAGTATGGCAGCATGGTGGTCATCAGGAACCTGGGCTTCTCTGTCTTGCCACTCTTGCTGTCTGTAGCATATCTCCTTGTGATCCCAGATGGCTGCTTGAATGAACTCTAGTCAGCATGTTTTCATTTTAAACAGCAGGAAGGAGGAAGAAGGGCATGCCCCGGCACTCTCAGAGACTTCCTGGAAATGTTTCACTTACACTTCATCCAACTGGGGCACAAATAATTGCAAGGGAGGCTGGGAAATGTAATCTTTTATTTAGGATGGTGGTGCGTCCAGCTGAAAATCAGGGTTCTTAAGTAGAAGGGGAAAAATGACAGTGGGGAAGGCAGCTAATAATCTCTGCCATGCCGTGTCAGTGCTTTATTTTGTGAATGATGTAATAAGGAGAGAAATTCAAGTGTTCTTTTCTAAAAGATTGCTACCTACAAGGTGAAGGTGGATTGAAGGGAGATGAGGAGATCATAGAGGCAACCACTGCAATAACATAGATGAGAAGTGAGCAGGATGCTGACTGGAAGCACGGACAGTTTCATGAGACTCACAGGCCGTGGTCATTGATCAGATGTGAAGAGTCTCCTGGCTTAGCAGCTAGGTATGTCTTGGTGTCATAGAGACGGGAGTGAATGAATGAAGCCATGGGATTGGAGCAGATTGCCTTGGAAGAGGAGGTCTACCTAGAAAGGGTTTGAAAAGGAACGGGCAGAAAGAGGGGAAAATAGAATGTGGTGTTTCAGAAGTCAAGAAGAGAGCATATCAAGATAGAATGTGTGGTCAATTACATCAACTACAGCTGAGCACCCAAGAGAAGAATTTTTTTTTTAAGATTTTAGTTATTTATTTGACAGAGATCACAAGTAGGCAGAGAGGCAGACAGAGAGAGAGAGGAGGAAGCAGGCTCCCCACTGAGCAGAGAGCCCGATGTGGGGCTCGATCCCAGGACCCTGAGATCATGACCTGAGCCGAAGGCAGAGGCTTAACCCACTGAGCCACCCAAGCTCCCCCCCAAGAGAAGAATTGATGTCATTGAAAGGATTTCAGTTAAGAGGATGTGGATGACCTTGTTAGAAGCAATTCCTTGAGCCTTAGAGATTACAGTGGGTGAGTGAAGAATGGGAGGTGAAGAAGCAGAGGTGAGTGCAGCAACTTTTTCAGGAAGCCCTGCCTCTAAGAAGAGGGAGACGAAAGGGATGTGGGTGAAGAAAAGGATGAGCGAGTGAATGGACTGTTGTTTTCTTTCTTGGTTTTTAGATGACAGAGGTTGAATATGTCCATGTCAATGGAAGGGAATAGAGAGGAGAAGCTGCCAGAGAGACTGGATGATTGGTGACATAGATTCCTGACGTGGGCACTGGCAGACAGCTTGCCTACCAGGTCAGCCTCCTGTAACCAGAAGGAAGGAGGGGGAAGAAACAGATGGAGGTACAGGAAGGTTCTGAGCATCTGGTGGCAGGAAGTTGAGAGCATTCCCATATATGATGGTTTTTATTTGCCCTATGAAATAGGGGTTGAGCTTATTTTGGTGGCTGAGGGGCTGTTGGTGAGTTTGTTGGTGGACCATGTGATAACATATATGATTTGCCAGTTCTTCTTTAGATGAAAAAAAAAATCTGTGGTTTAGGTGTGTCATTAATGGGTAGGAGCTTTTGGGTGACCCAGATTTTAATCATTATCTTTAGAAATGTGAAATGAAGAGATGATATGTGAAAATGCCTGGCATTGAACGTGGCACACAGACACCATGCGGTAATAAGGGTTTTGTGAATAAGTTTATGTTCTTAGACTATTTCCTGTACATATGGAACATCATTCCAAACTTGTTTAACTATTTATGTAGTTCGTTTTCTTTCAGGAGAACTTGCTTTTGTTGGAAAAAAAAAATCTTTCAGATTGCAATAATCATACCCTTGTGAACTGTAACAGGGCAGGTACTGTTAGCTTGTTTTGGGTATTTGGCACTGCCTCCAGGAATAGCACAAATATGCTACCAAGAACTGGGTTATACTACTGCTAATGGGAACAGTGTGTCCATGACAGTGTGATGAATTCAGCTTTTCTTCTAACTGGAAACTAAGTTGTGAACAGACTTGGCAAGGTACAGATCATGGTAGACTGTTTTTAAAAGGTCTTCTTAAAAATCTTTCAGTTTTTGCAGAAAAACTAGATTGACATCCTACAGGGAAGAATCTTGTTTAAGTCACGTTCATTTAGTACATTTCCAACTACTTTCTTTTGTTCACCGCCCAGAGGAAGTCGGGTATTTGACCAATTCTTTTCTCCCAGGAGGAGAGAGCACTAGTGGCCTAGCCTCCTGTGTGCATCTATTGTAGGGAGCCTCACAGGGTTTGCTCCACTTCACCTTTCATGGTTGCCCTACTGTGTATTTAGTTGCAGTACAGGTCTTCTTTCAACACTGAATTCTCTTCATGTCTGGGAGAAAGAGAAAGAGGGTGACCAATATTGAGAGCATAACGATTGCTCTAGTGATTGATTGAAGTGGTTGAGTCAGAGTTACATTGAGGCCAAGTCTGTCAGTGAGTGGTACCCCCTGTCATCTCTGAACACCACCCATCTTTGCATGAGTAGATGTCTTTGTGCATTCTCCTGGGGCAGCTGAAAAGAGGAGAGTGAGGGGCTGGTCTAAAAATGTCTCTGCGACTTAGGTGTGTCCGGGGTAACTTCAGCTGTTGCCAAGCAACTAGTTTCTAACACAGATCCCCTTGGTTTGTGGAACTGAACTGAACTCTGTGGGATTGCTTGGTGAGGTCCCTGGTGAGGGTGTGGACAGACAGCACCACCAACAGAAAGGACTTGTGTTGGCATATAAGGTGGTTTATGTGATGGAAAGCAGGGCTTACTGCCTAATTTAACCAGTAAGAAACTTTAGACAGAAAGTGTCCTGGCTTCCTGGAATCAAACGATAGTACCTTTCTTTGCACATGTGTGTGTCTGTGTCTGTTTCTGTGAGGGTCGGGTGGATATAAGTCATGAAACATAAGTGAAAAAAGCCCAATGAAGGGTTCCAGTAGTAATACAGCCTAACCATTCTGGATCCCTCTCCCCTCATCACAACTGTTACTTCACACCTTGTGACTCTTCTTCCCTTTCCCTCCATGGTTCTGCTCAGTCCTCTTCTTGCTGACAGTCAAGTTCTTCATTGAGGCCTGTTTTTAATTAACTACTAAAGATCAGATAGAGCAAGATGAGTGGTATTACTGAAAGCACCTCACAGAAAACCATGGTTCCTTGACATTTGTAGAGGTGCGGTGACTCCTCAGCGTGGGGTGGAGGGTTCTAAATGTGGCACTAAACAGAGCGTTCTGGCCACTCAGCTTGATGGTAAACAAGTCTTTCTACTTGTGAGTTGCCTGGGCTTGTGCCCAAAAGTCTTTATTAACTCAGTTTTGGAACTTGATGTTAGGTATGAATCATTTCATTTTATTTCATACCAAATATTTGAAAAGTAATTCAGAATTACATTTAAAATTTAAACTCAGGTTCTTAAGATAACAAGCTCGGGGAGATCGGAATTAAAACTAAAAGTATACTTGATATGTATTTGGGTGAAAGTCAAATGGCTTAATACTAAAATCGTTACGAGGCCTGGCAGCTTCTTTCACTATCCTAGAATAGGGTTTTAGGATACAAGAAAAAATTTATGTAGCCTCTATAGATTCAGTCATAAGGAATGATCTTAAAGTAGTCTAATAGAATGCATATTTTTAAGCTTGGTGTGAACAAAATGAACTTTTTCTTTAAATACTTTTCATGAATTTTATATTCTTTATGGTGTGTGAATCAGAGATTATTTATCTTAAATATGTATGATTTTGGAGGTTTTTTTCCTTTTGGTGAAATTTTAGGCACAAAATGATTTTTGGTTTTTAATTCATCTTCACAGGAAGTGAAAAATTTCTGTTAGTGTTTTTTCTTAAAGATGCATGCCCTAAAGGGAATTAAATAGCTAAAAATTAAACATGGCTCCCAAAACTCACTTTAATGCTATGCATGTTAGTATACCAAACATTTCTTTAAAGGTTAGAATTAAGATATAATCCAATTTACATTATTTGCTTGATTGATTATTTGCATTGGTAAGTTTGTGAGAATTGACATTTTTACATTAGTAAGTCTTCTAGTTTGTAAACATGATAAATACATCCCTGAATTTGTCTTTTAACTTTTCTCAAAAATGTTTTATATTCAGTGTAGAACTCTCCTAGCTTTTTAAGATTTATTCCTAAGAATTTGTTATTTTTCATAGTGTAATGAAAGGTACCTTTTTAATCCTAATTCTTCATTATATGTAGAAATAGTTCCATCTTTTTAAACCATCTTTAAGCATTTCCAAACATACAATTCATTAGCGTTAAGTATATTCACAGAACTCTTTGATCTTGCACAACTAAAACTGTTACCATTAAACACCTCCTCATTCCTCCCTACCCCTGTCCTTAGGAACCACTGTTCTACTTTCTGTCCATATGAATCTGACTATTCTAGGTGCCTCATATAAGTTGAATCATAGAAGTATTTAGGTTTGGGTTTTTGTTTTTTGTTTTTTTTTTTATGTGACTGGTTTATTTCACTTTAACATATTCTCAAGGTTTATTCATGTTGTAGTACACATCAGAATTTCTTTCCCTTTTTAAGGTTGAGTGATACTCCATTGTATGTATATGCCACATTTTGCTTTATTCATTCATCTGTTGATGGACATTTGGGTCGCTTCCACTTTTTGGCTATTGTGAATAATGCTGCAGTGAAGATGAGTGTATAAACATCTCTTTGAGGACCTGCTTTCAGTTCTTTGGGGTATATATATCCATAGGTAGACTTGGTAGATCTATGGTATTCTATTTAAAATTTTTTTAGGAACCACCATACTTTTTTCTTTAACAGCTACACACCACTTTACATTCCCACTAGCAGAGTCCAAGGATTCTAAAAGTGGTTGTTTTTAAAATATTGACCATGTATCTTCAATGTTGCTATGTTCACATTAGTCTAATAATTTTTTTGTAGGGTCTTTGGATTTTCTTTATATAAAGTCATATCATCTGTGAGTAATGACAGTTTTGTTTCTTTTAATGGATATATAAATTGAATACTATATGGCAGTGAAAAGTAATTACTATAGCTTCATGCGTTAATGTGAATTCTTAAATATAACACTGAATTAAAGAAGCAAGTCAAAAGTTTAGAGACAAAATTAAGTAAAATATTATTATTATGGATACATACATAGGTGATAAAACTAAAGTATAAACGTCAAGATGTGGTTATACTGGCGTGGAAGAGGAATGTGATCAGGAACAGACTCAAGGAAGCTTCTAAGTTATGGCAGTATTTTTTTATTTAGGTTATCTGACTGTATGTATTTTATAAACTTGAATGTATGGTGTTTCATAATGAAAATCTTTCAGGTAAAATTGGGAAATGTAGGCCTATCTCACCATATGTAGAAAAAAAATTCTTTTATGTATTCTAGTTTTTAAAGGTATATTAAAGGAAGCATTAAATAGGTAAAAATATTTCTGAACTAATAATTTTACCTAAAATGAATGCATGGGCTCTGGGGGGTTTTAGTTAAATTTTCACACCCTTTTGAGCCCTCTGTAAATATTAGATTCTTATTTGGAAGTCAAAAGTAACTGCTAAATGGAAATTCTTGGCTTTTAAAAGATAATTGGAAAATAATTGGTTTGGTTCCATTTGCTAACTCTTTTGAGTAAATGTAACATGCCCAAAAAATTCTCCTAACTAATAATAGACTATTTGAAGCCATTGTATCACAGTGGCATTCCTTTTACTGACTGGTTGATTTCAATAGCCCTGCTGATGAAAGGATTATAAACTGCCATATTATATTAGGGTGACAAGTTCCAGCTCTGTTATCTCCTCTTATTTTTCCTGTAGTATAGGACTTAAATTGGACTTTTTCTCTCAAGCAATATTACCGGTTTTTTTGACATGCTGAAGAAACGGTGTTCATGGCAGTGGGATCAAAACATCTTTCCAGGAATACCAGTCAACTGGGTCACAGGCACTTTGTGTGTGTGTTGGGTATCCCAAGTTGTTATCATCCATATGTTGTCCTCACCCGGACTAAGAGCTTCTGGAGAAGCAACTGGTATAATCTGTGTTCTTTCCTGCCTCCCCATCATCCTTTTCCTTGGTGGTTAGCATCCCAGTACTTGGAAAGCACCCACTGAGGGCCATGGTACCCCCAAGTCTGACCCCTCCTCTCTCTTTCCCTGTCACCAGCCCTCTTTTAAGTATGAGTGACTGCTGAAGACTGCTTAGTGGCACTTACCAGGAAGATTGATGGTCCTACCACATTAGGAACTAATTCAGAATGAGTGATAATTAGGTGGTAGTCAGTGAAGAGTCTTAGAGAAGAGTGCTTATTTCTCAGCATTTACACCAAGCAAAAAGTGCATTCATCTGCAGTGGGCAGTTAACAGAGTGTCTTGCAGGGTAGATGAAATAAGAGTCCCAGACTAGTTTGTGTAGGGAGAACTGCGAAGAGCAGAAATCATGTGGCCAGGAGTCGACATAGGACATGTATGTGTGTTTGACCAAGCATAAATGGATTTTTGTCTCCACAGCCTAGTCACTGGAATGTGAGTCCATCAACTCCTTTCCCAATTACAGACTTTATCCACCACCCATCCACACAGCCTTTATAGGCAGCAAAACAAAAACAGCTTAGCTCATAGTGAGCACTTACTCTATGGTATTTTTTCAGTCCCCTCAATTGTTACGTGTCCTACACCATGATGATATAACTGAAGAGTACATTTGATGATGTATTCCATTAAAGAAGGATAACAACAACAACAACAACAAAAAGCCCTATAAATGGTTAGAGAATATATTGTGATCTTTTCAAAAGCTTTCATTCTTGCTGTAAGATCTTTAGACTTGATTGTACCTCTGCTTTGAAGAAAAGAATTTGGGCTCCCATTATGTGGTTGTTCCTGTCCTAGGAGGGAGAAGTTGAAGAGTAATGCTCTGTGCTCCCAGAAATAGAGAGGGTCCATGGAGGAAGGGATTCTCTTCAGCCTTAGTTCTTACCTTTACTACCCCATCAGGATATTATTTGGAGCAGTGAGAACACAATTTTCCAATTTGACCTTCTATACAGTAATCCCTGAGAGTTAAATTTTTAAGGAATTCTGTCCTTGATACATACCTAGAAATATGATAAAAACAGCATGCCACTTCTTCCTCTGAAGACTTACTTTTGAATGGAGGAGAAAGGCAAGGAACATTTAGGTTTTGGTTTCTGCCTCCTTGAAGAAGTATATATACTTTTCCAGAATTGAAGTAGATCCATACACCACCAGAATGAGTTTTGCGTACCCCATTTACTATACCAGTGCAAATGGGGAATTCTAAATTTTTATATGTAGTCCAAGTGACTTAGATGTCCTCAACAGCCAGACAAATATTTGTAGACTGTAACTTTTCCCCCTTCTTGTCCTTCATTGTAATGTAAATGAACCACTGAACTACTTTGTGCAAGAGCAGTTGCCTATAAGGAATTTGATTTTGTACCAGGAGGACTTGCGATATTAAAGGGAATGTAGTTGAAACTTTCCGTGGAGAAAAGCAGAATTCTTTAAGGACACATGGAAATAACCCTGTGATTGACTGAATTTAACTTCTCATAAAGCTATTTGAATTCTGTAAATTTTTAAATTTCAGATTCAACCCTATGAAAAGATAAAGGCCAGAGGCTTACCTGACAATATATCTTCCGTGCTGAACAAGCTGGTGGTGGTGAAACTCAATGGAGGTTTGGGAACCAGCATGGGCTGCAAAGGCCCAAAAAGTCTGATCGGTGTGAGGAATGAAAATACCTTTTTGGATCTGACCGTTCAGCAGATTGAAGTGAGTAACTTACATTCAGCCTTTCTCATGAACTACTAAAACCAGGTTTAGGTTATTATAAATGTTACCTTATAAAATAACAGATGTGGATTTGAGCTAGTCAAGGAGCTTGCTATCTTTAGTTTATTAGTATATAAAAAGGTTTGGTTTTCCCAAGGGCACCCTAAGGAGGGTGATGTAAAATAGAAGCTTTTGATCTTTAAATAGCATATGTGGTTGTTGAAATCTCTGGATCTTTTTGGATTCTCCTTTGATCGCCCCACCACTGTCCTGCCTCTTTCTGATGGCAGCCTTCATCACAGCTGGGATGATCTGGTTTTATTAACCCCTTCTGGTTGGCAGCCATGGATGCTAAGAACTGTCCTTGCCTTCTCTCTTATGATAAAGTCGTTAATCGTGGACCATAAGTTCTTCAGGGGCAGTCTTCTTCATCTCTTTGTGTCTAGTGTCCGTGTCTAGTGTACAGTGCTGGCAGCTACAGTAGTAACACCAGCAGCAGCAGTGACTAACATTCATCTAGCATGTACTAGACACAGTATTATTCTGTGAATTGACTCATTTGTTCCTCTCAACAACTCTGTAAGATAAGTACTCTTTATATTATCATCCCCAAGGCACAGAGAGGTTGATTACTTGCCCAAGATTCCCTATGTGAACAAAGGACTGTTTGACTTCTGAGAACCTGTTTTCTTCTTCACTCTGTGTTGCCTCTTAACTCTTCCCAGAGATGGAAAAGATTTCGGTTGGGGTGTGATTCACAGTTCTTGACATTAATCCTGAGACTAGAGAACCATGTCTTTGTAACATTTGTACTTTCCTCCCCACTGTGCTCTGAACATAGAGTAAATGTTTCGTCAGCATTTGCCTGCCCAGTAAGGCCACAGGGCACTGGCTGGGCACACAACTCCAGAGTTGGATTGCCTGGGGTATCCCGGCTCTGCTGGTGACCTGCTGCCTCTCTGGCCCTTAGTTCAGCCATTTGTATATTGCAGACAATAGTTTCTGTCTCATAGGATTGTGATTTAATGAGCAAGTCCCTGGCTTAGCAAAATGTCCAGCTTATGCTAAATATTTGTATTTGGCTACATATAGGTGATGTTTTGGATACTTTGTGATTAACCATTATGAGTTTACATTTTTAAGTGAAAGAAAAGTAGGTTTGGGTAGTCTGATTACTATTTTCCTCCCTAGCATTTGAACAAAACCTACAATACAGATGTTCCTCTTGTTCTAATGAACTCTTTCAACACGGATGAAGATACAAAAAAAATACTACAGAAGTACAATCACTGTCGTGTGAAAATTTACACTTTTAATCAAAGCAGGTACCGTAAGTAAAAAATAAAAATAAAAAAATTCTGGAGGGCGCCTGGGTGGCTCAGTGGGTTAAGCCGCTGTCTTCAGCTTGGGTCATGATCTCAGGGTCCTGGGATCGAGTCCCGCATCGGGCTCTCTGCTCAGCAGGGGAGCCTGCTTCCCTCCCTCTCTCTGCCTGCCTCTCTGTCTACTTGTGATCTCTCTCTGTCAGGTGAATGAATAAAATCTTTAAAAAAAAAAAAAATTCTGGAGAGTGTTACACCCGGGAAACAAAGTTTGCTTTGTCTTGTTTAAATACAGCAGCCTCAAGATACACATGTGCCAAAAACTCATGTTTGCAAATCTTCAGTGTCTTTAAAGGCTGAACACTTGTTTGTTGATAGGTGATTGTTATAATCACTCTCTGATTCTTCCTAAGAGAGAATCTGCTTGTTCCATGTCCAGAATATTTGAAGATGACATAGGTCTTTGTTTTCTGAGGGCATATTTGGGCTCCATTTGGGTCTATGAAAATTTTTATATGTTCTACAGTATTAATAATCTTCTTTCATATGGGAAGAAATTTATTCAACATCCTGTAAAGGCTTGGGGGAAATTTAATAAATCCTGGAAAAAATGTTCCACTTTGAGGAAAGGAAAGTAAGGGTAGGCATACCTTGTTTGATCGCACTTCAACTGTGCTTTGTAGATACTGCCTTTTTTTTTTCCCACAAGTTGAAGATTGTTATACCCCTGCATTGAGCAAGTAAGTCTGTTGATATTGGTGCCACTTTTCCAACAGCACTTGCTAACTTTGTGTCTGTGTCACACATTTTGGTATTCTCACAGTATTTCAAATGTGTTCTTTATTATTGTATTTGTTATGATGATCTGTGATCAGTGATTATGAATTGCTAAAAAGCCAGATGATGGTTAGCATTTTTGAGCAATGAAATATTTTTTTAAATTAGAGTATGTATATATTTTTAGATACAATGCTACTGCATACTTAATAGACTATAGTATAATGTAAACATAACTTTTATATGCACTGGGAAACCAAAACATTTACTTCAATCACTTTACTGCAACATTTGCTTTATTGCTATGGTCTGGAACAGAACCTGCAGTATCTCCAAGATATGCCTGTAGAAAGGGACTCAGATGATGACTTTGGATAAAGCCAAGGCAACTAGGGAACTAAGTTTTCCATCTAGGGATGAATATGGGTCTATATGGGCTTGTGCAGAACAGGTAATTCTGAAAGTTTTACCATTTGTTGTTTTAATCTGTTTTTTCATGGACACTTGACGTGTTGCAGGTGCTCTGCCTCCATCTTCTGGTTGGTGCTTGGTCTCTTAGTGCTGGCTCCTCTGTTACCCCTGCTCCCACTGCCAGTCCCCACACCTGTTCTCACTAGCGGTAGGGAGCAAATGTCCCTGAGCACTAATCTGCTGTTGACATTTTGGGAAAGAAAGAGCACCACCCCTGAATATATGTTTGTAAGAATGGGCAGATTTTTCCAAAGTTGGAGGGAAAAGAATAATTCCATAACCAAAGAAGTTTGAGAAATTTATTTAATGTGTATTTCCTCTTATAGTATCGTAAAATCTATTAAGACTCTAGAAGTATTAGGTGTCCTCCCATCTTTATGACGCTGGAAATTTTTTTTGCAGCAAATATTATGATCTAGGAAACTGATTATTGGACAACACAGATAAGAGATTTTCTTAAATGGATTTACCTCTGATTAAATTACTACTGATAGACTGAAAAGGAGGGAAGTTTTATTTAACTTTAAACGTACTGTTTTACTTGAAGGTCTTGATACTGAAAAAGACCTTGGGTTTTTGTGTGTGTGTGTGTGTGCTTTTTTTTTTTTTAAAGGTACCCAAGGATTAATAAAGAATCTCTACTGCCTGTAGCAAAGGATGTCTCATACTCAGGGGAAAATACAGAAGCATGGTACCCTCCAGGTCATGGTGATATTTACGCCAGTTTCTACAACTCTGGTTTGCTCGACACCCTTATAGGAGAAGGCAAAGAGTATATTTTTGTGTCTAACATAGATAATCTGGGTGCCACCGTGGATCTTTATATTCTTAATCATCTAATGAACCCACCCAATGGAAAACCCTGTGAATTTGTCATGGAAGTCACAAATAAAACACGTGCAGATGTAAAGGTAAATACTGAGAGGAAGCAGTTCGGGGATTCACATCTTCACATTGCATAGGTTATGTAGTTCAGATCCTTTTTTTTTTAATTGGTAAGTTTCTGTGGCAAACAAAACAACACATTAATCTATTGTTAAGACAGAGTGAGATAGTATTCTGTAGAGTACCTTAAGTTCCACCTGAAATAAATTGAGATTTAACAGTATTGTTGAATAATCCATATGGACTATTTTAACTGAAAACAGTTTCACATATATTTATAGGGTAAGTCAAAACACTTTCAAATGTTTTGTTCAAACCTTTGATATTCTTCTAGTTTGGTGCTTAAAAGTATTTCATTTTTCCTTTTAGTGAAAATTTACTATTTCTGTTTCTACCTGTGCATTTTTATATGTATTTTTTTTCATCACTGCAATATCTCTGTAGTTGCCAAAAAAAAATGTTTAACTTTGCATGTTTAGTGGTCATGAAATGGTACACAAGGTTTTACTACTTAGCCACAGGGAGTGAGAGAAATGGGCAGTGTGTGAATACTAAAATGGTTAGTCTCTTTGTTGGGTTCTATGTGTCTTGCGATGCCCCCTGACACGTGCATAAATTTCCCCCTCTCCACACACTGCTCTGGCCTCATGACTGTAAGGACATCTCTAAGCTGAGGCTACTCAGGGGGTCACTTCTAACCCATTTGTGCCTCTGTCTTCCTTTTTCTCTTCTTATCCCAGAGTCAGAGCAGAGTCTGAGGGAGTAGAACTAGTTCTTTAGTGATGGATGGTGGTTTGGGAATGAGAGGAATAGCTGTTCCTGTAGACCTTCGAAAAGCGAGGAAGACTCTGCTGTACTCCCAGGGCTTTTACTGTGGACAAGAGGGTGGGTTTACAGTATAAAATGACAACCTGAATATTTTCTTTGGCTCTACCATTAAATGTATGTTGCTGTGTATCACAGATTGAATCAATGCCAAAACTTTTTATTTCTGGGGGATTTTATCATCAGTGTCTTTTCTCTAACACTTTCACAGACTAGAAATAGTGTGGTATGGTTGTGACTGGGAGAGATGTGGAGTACTTACACACTCTTCTCTGCCTTTCTAGGGTGGCACACTTACCCAGTATGAAGGCAAATTGAGACTGGTGGAAATCGCTCAAGTGCCAAAAGCACATGTTGATGAGTTCAAGTCTGTGTCAAAATTCAAAATATTTAACACAAACAACCTGTGGATCTCTCTTGCAGCAGTTAAAAGACTGCAGGAACAAAATGCTATTGATATGGAGATCATTGTGAATCCAAAGGTAAGCCAGAGGTGCAACCCTAGCCTCCTTATTCCTAAGATCACAGTAGGTAGGCTACACATAGATCCACTGCCCCTCTCTCTGGCCCATCTATTCACAGGTCCTTCTTTTTTGCCTAGTAAGTCACTCCAGTTCCTGGTCCTGTCTTTCAGAGTTAACACCCATCTCTTTACTGTGCCAAGCCTTGGTGCTCTTTCTTGACATAAGGCTGTGGTAGTGGCAAGAGCACGGGGCCCAAAAGTAGAAAACCTACCTTGGGCTTGTTGCTCTGACACTTAAAGGTGTTGGCCACAGGCATCTTGCATGAATTTTCTGTGAACCATCGGTTCTTTATTGTAAAATGGAAACATGACTAAACAGAGATGTTACGATGCTGAAATAAAAACCATGTACGTCTAAGCACCAGTACCTGACATTTAGGTACTTGCTAAATGTCACTTCTCAAAATTCTGTCTCCTTCAGTGGATCTGTGAGACCACTCCCCAAATATTAACTGGCCTACATGGAACTAAGTTGCTAAAACCTATTTCTCCTCTCCCCCTGCCCCCTTTTCTTTCTTACAGACTTTGGATGGAGGCCTGAATGTCATTCAGTTAGAAACTGCAGTAGGGGCAGCCATAAAAAGTTTTGAGAACTCTCTAGGTATTAATGTTCCTAGGAGCCGCTTTCTACCTGTCAAAACCACATCAGATCTCTTGCTCGTGATGTCAAACCTCTATAGCCTTAACGCAGGATCTTTGACAATGAGTGAAAAGCGGGAATTTCCTACAGTCCCCTTGGTTAAATTAGGCAGCTCTTTTACAAAGGTACGTAATTATAGATATATATGTAAATTTGTAGTTCTTAAATATGTAAGTATAAAAAAGGTTGGAATGATGTGAATTGGGGTCTAATTACAGTCTCAGCTGCTGACCTATTAAATTCCTCTTTGAGGTCTTTTAAAGGGAATCAACCATAAAAGATAAAGATGTAACTTACTTTCGAAATCTGATTGCTAAAGAGCGGAAAAGAACATTTAACTTTGGGACGTTTTACTTTATGTCTCCTGTAAAACTATTCACTGCTTTCATCAGTGGGAGAATGTTAACTCTGTTTTAACAAATATTGAGCCCCTACCATGTGCTGGGCAGTGTTCCAGGTGCTGCAGAGTTAGCAGTAAATAAAATGGACTAAAATCCTTGCCTTTATGAGTATTTTAGCAGGGTAAAAATGATAATAAGCAAATGTATGTCAAGTGGTAGAAAATGCTTTGGAGAAAAACCAAGCAGGAATAGGGAATGTGTGGGGGGGTAGTGTTGGTATAATTTTACACTGCATGGCCAGAGATGGTCTCACTGAGAAATTGAGTGCACCATGCAGGTATCTGGGGTGAAAAGCATTCATGGCAAGGATAGGAAAACCCCACCCTACCATGATAAGCGAAATTCGAAACATTTCATCACATCAGATATCCTGAGGTTAATGAAGTGTGACTGAGTAAGCCTTTGTGGCTGGCCTGGAGTCCTGCTAAGGCCCAAGTCTATTCTAATCCTGGTTGTGGGTTCGTGCCACTTGGTGGGGAGGTATGTACTGCCTCTTATATTGATGGGGAATGACTCTGGGTCCTGTGGCTGTGTTGCAGTTTCCAGGATAACATCAGGCACTTTAAGGACTCTCCCTGTTTTGGGTGCCTCTTACCAGCCTGGTTGAGCTGGGAAAATCCCAGTGGTACAAAGACCCACCATCTTCCTACATCGTGAGAGGGTACTGCCAGCCATTTTTCTTTGTTCCCTTTCTTGTCTTTTTTTTTTTTCCCTTAGAAACAGATTACTTGACAGAAAGAGAGCACAAGTAGGCAGAGGGAGAGGGAGAAGCAGACTCCCTGCTGAGTAGAGAGCCTGACATGGCTCATTCCCAGGATCATGACCTGAGCCGAAAGCAGATGCTTAACCAGCTAAGCCACCCAGGGTCCCCAGCCATTTTTCTACGTAGCCTCACCCTTCCCTCTTCATTTCCCCCTCACTCTTCGTAGCCTCTTCAGTACTCTGCAGGAGATAAGAACGTTAGCTACCCAAATTCAGAACCCGGGTCTAAGTGGGCATGGCTAGTTGCTCTGAGGAAGAAAATGTTTTAGGGACTTTACAAAGCACAAAATGGCTGGGGCAGAGTAAGTAAGTGAGAGATGGGGATAGTAGTTGGGCAGACAGGAAACAGTCCTAATATGTAGAACTTTGTAACTGAATATTGGAAATGTGGGTGGCTTTTTCTTTTCCTGGCGGATGGAGAAACCATCAAAGAAGTTGCAAGCTAAGGGGTGAAATGACTAATCTGCCGAATGAGGGTAGATTCAGAGAGATTAGGGAATTGGCTGTTGTAGGAATCCTGGCAAGAGGAAATGGTGGCTTTGACCAGGGTGATGGCAGTGAAAATAATGAAAATATGTTGACATTCTGAGATATTTTGAAAGTTGTACCTATAGGATTTGCTCTTGGATGAGATGGGAGTGCAAAAGAAAAAAGGTTAAGGATGATTGCATGGTTTTTAGGTTGTGCAACTGGAAGCGTGGAATTTCCTGCCATTTATGGAGATGGGGAAAGTAGGTTTAGGGGAACAGGATGGGGATTTCAATTATGGAGATACTGTACTTATTAGACCTTCAAATTTATTAGACTGTTTCTAGATCAGAGGAGACAGGTAAATTTGAGAGTCCTCTGTTCATACTGGTATTTAAAGCCATGAGATAGGTATCACTTAGGAGGTAAAAGGACTATCCCCCAAGATAGTCCAAGGCTTAGAGGATGGGGATGAGGTAGAGGAAGCAGCAAAAGTCACTGAGGAGTTACAGATGAGGAATTGGTGGTAGAAAACCATCAATGTGTAAGTCCTAAAAGCCAAATTAAGAAAATGTCTCAAGAAAGAGGGAGTGATCATCTATGTCAAGTGCTGCTGTTGATTCAAGTAAGATGAATGGTTCAGGATCAATGAGAATTCATCAGTAGGATTATCAATATAGAAGTTTTGGAGCCTGAGGGGCACCTGGGTGGCTCAGTGTGTTAAAGCCTCTGCCTTCGGCTCGGGTCATGATCCCAGGGTCCTGGGATTGAGCCCCCGAATCGGGCTCTCTGCTCAGCAGGGAGCCTGCTTCCCCTTCTTCTCTCTCTGCCTGCCTCTGCCTTCTTGTGATCTCTGTCAAATAACTAAAGTAAATAAATAAAAATTTTTTTTTAAAAAATGTTCTGGATCCTGACTGGAAGGGATTTAATAGAGAAAAGGAGAAATTAGAGATATGTAGATAACTAATTCAGAATTTTGCCCTAAAAACAAAACAAAACAATTGCAGCCATATAGAAGGGATGTAAATTTGAGAGTTCGTTTTGTTTGGTTTTTAAAGATGGGAGAATTTATGGGATGTTTACACATTGACTGGAATTGATGCCGAGAGAAAACACTAAAGAAGGAGAATCACTGGACAATATCCTTGAATAGGCCAGAAGAAGGACTGGCCTTAAGTTGGAGTAAAGAGTCCAACCCCAGTACTAGGCAGGGACAGAGTAACGGGCTCGGAGGCAAGTGGGTTGTGGTAGAAGTCAGTGGAACTTTTCAGACTGCTTCTAATTTTCTTAGCAAAATAGTAAACAAGGCCCTATAAGATAATGTCTAGTTCCTATAAAAGGAAATAGCATAATCATCATTTGTACTGATAATCTGAGCTGTTGCTGTGCATGAAATATTCCACTTTTGAAATATTCCCATAAACCCCAGCTCCAGTCTGGCTTGCTTCAGTGATGATCTCTTTCCAACTCCAGATAATCTGAACTACTCATTGGGCTTTTAGCATGTTGTTTATCTTTTTATTTATTTATTTATTTATTTATTTATTTATTTTTTTTTTTTTTAAAGATTTTATTTATTTATTTGACAGAGAGAGATCACAAGTAGACGGAGAGGCAGGCAGAGAGAGAGAGAGAGGGAAGCAGGCTTCTTGCCGAGCAGAGAGCCCGATGTGGGACTCGATCCCAGGACCCTGAGATCATGACCTGAGCCGAAGGCAGCGGCTTAACCCACTGAGCCACCCAGGCGCCCCTCTTTTTATTTATTAATGCCTGTTCTGATTAGTGGTAGTATAAATTGCTTGACTATAGGGACAGTGTTCATATTTCCTGGTCTCTCCTGCACAGCATCTAGCATCTAGCAAATGCTTAATAAATGGGTTCTTCCCATCGAGGGCCTGAGGTTGGCCATAAACAGAATGTTTTTGCAGTTCAGTTAAACTATTTGTTAATCCCTGTTTCTTTTTGTTGTTTTTGTTAACCCATTCTTGAAACAATGTGTTTCTTTCAGGTACAGGATTATCTAAGGAGATTTGAAAGTATACCAGATATGCTTGAATTGGATCACCTCACAGTTTCAGGAGATGTGACATTTGGCAAGAATGTTTCACTAAAGGTGTGTTGTTCTGATGAAAATTATAGTTTTTACAGCTTTACAAAACAGGTTTCATTTTCTAGCCCTAAATTTACCTTTATTTTAAAGAATACTTCTTAATCTATACCAGATGTTTATAAGACATAAATACATTTTTAAAATGAAATAGCTTACCACAATATTTAGCATTAATACTATCTTCCATAGATATACAACATAGTTTAAATACAATAATAATTGTTGTATATAGGAACTTTGCTTTCCATTTGAATGCTGTATTCCACAAACACAAGTAATTTAACTGGTACTATTTTATTGAAATGACAGTCTGTAAAAGAGAATCACTATTAAAGTAGCATTAGCTCACCCAAGATGACTATTTGAATCTGAATGAAAGTAGAAAAAATGGTAACTTCACTTATACTAATTATAATATATTCTTTTTTTAAAAGATTTTATTTATTTGACAGAGAGAGAGAGATCACAAGTAGGCAGAGAGTCAGGCAGAGAGAGAGGGGGAAGCAGGCTCCCCGCTGAACAGAGAGCCCGTTGTGGGACTCGATCCCAGGGCCCTGAGATCATGACCTGAGCCGAAGGCAGCGGCTTAATCCTTTGAGCCACCCAGGCGCCCCTAAATAGAATATATTCTTTTAAAGTAATCGGTTGTCTTCAGTATAGAGATTTATTCACATACTACAGTACTTGGGTACTCAGATGAGTATCATTCTAGCCTAAGAAATAGGAAGGACTATGGGTATAAGTATTAAAGCTCAAAACCAAAGATACAACAGCTTTTTCCTATTCTTCCTTTAGTAAAGCTCCTTAAAGATCTTGAGAAAACAAAAAAATATATGTGTGTGTGTGTGTATATATATATATATATATATATATATTTATATACAGTTGACCCTAGAACAACATGGGGGCTGGGGAGAGTGACCACTATAGTCGAAACCCATGTATAACTTTTGACTCTCCAGAAATGTAACTAATAACAGCCTATTTTTGACTGGAAGTCTTACTAATAACAGTTGATTAACATATTTTGTAGGTCATATATATTATATACTGTATTCTTACAATAGAGGAAGCTAGAGATAAGAAAATTTTAAGAAAATCATTTACAGTACTGTTCTGTATTTATTGAAAAAAGTGCATGTAAGTGGGACCCAGACCATTCAAACATGAGTTCCAGGGTCAACCGTACAGACCTGTATATATGTGTATATATATATAGAACTTTATTGCTGATATTATGTGTGTATATACACACATGTACATGAAACTTTACTGCTAATACTATCTCATCTGTACAGTCTCATTTAAGACATGAAAAATGTATTAGTAAACTATTTTTAAAAAACAAAAACCCAAACCTGTATGTAAATATAAACCAAGCACCTCAGTATCTTTTTTTTTTCTTAATTTTACCTATTTATTTGACAGAGATCACAAGTAGGCAGAGAGGCAGGCAGAGAGAGGGGGGAAGCAGGCTTCTTGCTGAGCAGAGAGCCCAATGTGGGGCTCGATCCCAGGACCCTGGTATCATGACCTGAGCCAAAGGCAGAGGCTTTAACCCACTGAGCCACCCAGGTGCCCCGCACCTCAATATCTTTATGAAGGTAGATAATGCTGGTGACCTTGTAGGCAGTTCTTTCAAAGGGCCAGTCATGCTATGGCACAGGGTCTACTTCTCACTTCTAGTACCACCTCTGATACAGAGGCAAGGTCTCTAGAACTACTGCCAGGATTCCTAGAGGGACACATAAAATTTTCCTTAACCTATTATTTTTCATGTTTAATATTGCTATATGTACAACTGCTACATTGTAAATGGAGTTCTACATAAATTTGGTAATTGTAAGAAAATCAGTTGCATTTCAGCTGCAGTATTAAATATATTCTCTTCTGTTTTGTCTTCCCTGTCACATAGGGAACAGTTATCATCATTGCAAATCATGGTGACCGAATCGACATCCCACCTGGAGCAGTATTAGAGAACAAGATTGTATCAGGGAACCTTCGTATCTTGGACCACTGAAATGAAAAATACTGTGTACACTTCATACTAATTATGGGCTAAACAGTTTCTTATAATGAAATGTTCTCTAGGATTCTAAAATCAGCAGGTACTTTACTATGTCACTGTACCCTGCAATATTAATTTTTAAAGTAGAGGGTTTTTTTTTTGCAATATGCTTTTAGTCGAAGAAAAGCACAGATGGAAGCAATATTTTTCTTCTTTGAAGAGGACCCTGAAAGTTAGTTCATCTTAAAGTGCAATACTATTTAATCTTAAAACTGGGGCAGCTCTAATGGAACATCTTTTAACTGAGGCCTCAGTGACAGTCACTTTGAATTGCTTGTGATTTCAAAAATAAAGCTGTGAGGCAATCCATGTGCACATGTACACCTTCACTGCTAACTTTATGAAATAGTTTATGAAAAATGGTTTACTCTTGCAAAACAGTTACTGGACCAGTTGGAAGATTTGCTCTTGAAATATTTAAGTACTCACTGGCCAGTTACCTAACACATCTAGTTTTTGCTTTTCTAAGAAACTTAACCACATCATTCTTTCCATGGGAATTAAACCTGAAGGTATTTAGTACCTCTCATCTAGCCCTAAGCCTGGGATGCCTGCCATGCTCTCCACAGACTCTCCATTTATTAAAACAAATAAAGTGATGTTTCTTTTCCCAGCTCAAGAGTTTGGGGGTGGGTAGAGGTAGGGTATTTCTTTTACATCCTTGTTCTCTAGTATGATGGGGTGGAGGTATAACTTTATAAAAAGTTCCCTTTCCCCAAAGCATTCTTGGTGTGACTGAAAATGTTCACGAATAACCTTTCAAATCAGCCCTGCTGATAATTTAATTTGTGGCTTTTCTCTAAAGATTAATTACATTTTCTAATTTTTCCATACTTGTTTTTGAGTAGGCTGCTTGTAATTTAAAGTTTCCTGTATACTATTAAAAAAAAAAGTTGCCTTATAAAGTCTGGTAATTTTTTACAGCTTTATTTTAGACAGTTTAAGAACCAATGACATACCTTAGTAATGATAAAACAGGCTTTCCTTTTAGGAAATGGAAAAGCACAAAATAAGACTATTTCATTGTACATAATCACCACAAGGTTAGGCACTCTGACAGGGTTAGGCAAGATCCCAGTATGAGGTGAGGCACAGGCACTTTCATTTGTAGAGTGCTGCTGATTCTAGTTTTGAAGGTAGGTATTATAAAATCTTTAAATAACTTACTCGTCACCTTGTATTTCTGACCCCAACACAGCAGCCTATATTTTAAAAGTTCCGTTTTCTTCCTGGTCTTTGTTCATATACACGTCAAAAGTAACTTCTTTTAAAAATAAGAACCCAAGGGGGCCATATTTCATATGTTATCTAAATGTTAAAATGAGAACTCATAAATAGGGAGAATATATGAAAATGTATTTGCTAGAAATAAAAAGGAAAAAAGAGCCCCACAAACCAATCCTTCATAGATACTTTTATAAAAATACAGCTATTAAACTGCAGCCTTTCATATACCACTTCCGAAAAGTATTTAAATTAGTAGTTGCATAAATAAATGCTAGTATCTTATTCTTTAATTATTACTGTGATCAGACTTTCAAGTATTTAGACTACTCTGGAAGGCTTTACCCAGTTGACATACAGTGGTAGAAAGATTAAATACGCGACACCCAAGGCCTGAAACTTGACATTAGTCACTAAAACAAAAATTGAATTTCTAAATCCAAGCAATCAAAAGATGTTTATTTTTTATAGAAAGATCTGTAAAAAAATAATTTTTCAAACAGCTTTACTTTCATAGAGAAAACTTTCTACAGAGGTTGACTAAGATTTAATATTTTAAATTGTACCATCATTAAATAAGGTGGGACACCATATGAATTTCATTGCACTGGAAGAAATGCAAAGCATTTTTTAATATAAAGTATACAGAGCATTCTAGTCAACTACAGCTGTGTTACAGCTATGTGTTCTTTTGGATTTGGTCCAAAGAAACCTGAGTCTGTTTCCAGAGAGAATGAAAAATGTTATAGACACCTGATCAGTTACTCCTCACTGAAGGAAGCATAAAAATGGCATTCCTTGTAGATCCCACTGAATCCCAGTTTCCCAACACTGATAGTTTCCTTTTCCCCTTCCCCTATCCCAGTTCACTTTGGGTTTGAGGTTCAGTTCTTGAATCACAGGCATCCACATTTTCTTCATAAATACACACATCCCATGGTCAGATGAGCTACCCAGTTTTCCAGTATGTCATCACCTCTTCTGTTCCCAGATCTCGGACATATTTAGGTCCAAATCTTTAAGACCTTTTAAGGCTTGAAGATTTCCAGTGTAAAAAGCTACATCTGCTGTGACCAACCTAGATATTGGAGAGAAAACTATTTTTAATCTCACTTTCTACTGCGTAAAGAAGCAATGTTCATACAGTCAGTCTTACTCTAACTGCCAAGACTATTATTTAAAATTCATATTTCCTAGGGACCAAATGTCAGTATGTTTCTTAGCAGGATTTCTGCTATCAGATAGTTAGAGTGCTTTCTTTCAACAATGAATATCTTGAAAAGGAATAAACCAGTGCAGGCTGGACTTGGTTTCATAATTCTGCCCAATAAAATAGATTTATCTTAAAACAATATGAAATAAAATAGAATAATACATTAAGATATTTCTTTGATAAGTTGTCACTAGAGTATACAGTTGACTCTTGAACACCAGGGTTTGAACTGCACAGGTCTATTTACAGATATTTTTTGACATGGTACAGCATGAAATGTACTTTTATGATTTTCAAAACCTTTTCCCTAGCTTTACTACAACAACACAGTATGTAACATACAAAATATGTGTTAATCTACTGTTGTTAATGATAAGGCTTCCAGTCAACAGTGGGTATTATTAGGTTTTTACAAAGTCAAAAATTACATGTGGATTTTCTACTGCAAGGGGAGTGGGTGCCCCCAACCCCTGCATTGTTCAAGGATCAACTGTACATGTATATGACTAAAGAAATCAAGTGAAAGAAAGATAAGGTTTCTTGAGTGACATCCAAAGGAGTTAAATGAAAGCTGAGATTCATGCATATGTTATTACTAGATACAAAACATGATACATCCAGCAACACTAGATGAAAAAACAAAGTCTTACACTTTTGAGTACTGAGCTGTCACATTAATGTCCATACTTGAAAGGACATTCCAGGAAACAACACTCGGATAAATAAATACTAAAGCTCCATGCATATAAAAGAGGGACTGGCCCATCAAGGAATAAATAGACCCTGATTTAGTAGTTTGTAAAAGAGAAGAGGAAATCTAGCTTTAGTATTTTAATGAACACATAAGTTCTGGATTGCTAGAGTATATGGGACAAAGGTATTAGAAGCACCCTCAATGTTTGTACTACAGTCCAATTTATAAAAAGCCTTTGGACTTATGTACGTAATGTTTTACCTCTTATCACATAGCAGAATTTAATAAGGACCATATTTTTCATTTAAAACATCTAATTCAGGTATTTTTAAAAGATTCAAAATTGCACTTGTGATAGATAGTATGGTCAATTAAGTACACTAAAACTGACAGCAACGGCTCAAAAAAGAAACAAATCCTTTCTAAGGCAAGGTCCTCACACTAAAAACTAAGCATAAAATTAGCATAAATTTCCACTTAAAAATATTTCCAGAGTTTTATCGAAGTTGAAAATTGTTTAACATAAAAGATATTTACAACACATATAACTAACAAAGGCTTAGTTTGATTAGGGCTTAAGCAAAAATCTAAAATCCACACAAGAAAAATAATACCCAAGAGAAAGATGGGCAAAAAAAAATGAATAGGAAAAGTCAGATAAGAACACCTTAATGACTAATAAATATATGAGAAGATGACCAAACATTAGGAAATGCAAATCAAAACAAGATACCACTGGCAACCATTTAAAAATCTAACAGCAAATGTTGGCAGCACTGTACAACCACTCAGGAGAATATTCTCGCAATACCTAGTAGAGTGAGAATGTACATATGCTCTGATCAACTTGTATAATATATAGCCCCCCAAAATGGTCACACTATTAGATATGTATATAGATCTTCACTGTGGCATAGCTGTAATGGAAAAAAGTAATGACCTAGGAATCTATCATTTGGAGAAATGACTATATTAAATATGGTTGTTTCATGTGGGAGAATAAAAAGCAGTCAAAAAAAAATAGACAACTCCTACATATCAAACCAGTTACAATGCTGAGTAGAAAAAAGTAAGCAGCGTATATACAATATACCATATAAGCAAATTAAGTTTATAAAACAGTGCTACCTACTTTTTTTTAAGATACAGAGATAATGTGAAGTACTCAAAGAATGCAGACCAAATTTATTAAAAATATTGATTATGGGTTGGGGCAAAGAGAATGTGACTGGAGATGGGGTCAAGGGACACTTCAGTTTCATTTGGAATGTTGGGTTTTTTTTGTTCTTTTTTTTAAAGATTTTATTTATTTGAGAGAGCATGAGCAGGGGAAAGCCATCCCAAGAACAAAAATTTCTTTTAAGCAGGTAGTTTGCTATGTCTTTGGCTAGAGTCTAGAGGTTAATTTTCAGAGAATTCCATATTTCAAGGGATCACTCAGAGGCATGAACTGACTTACACAGAATTAGTGTCTTTAAAAGTACGTGACTGAAATCACTAAGGTGGTACAACCCCCAAATAGCTATATTAACAAAGAAAATAATTGGTATGAGTTAGCCTGGATGCTTCAGAACTATTGGTCAGAAAAACCAATCAACCCAGATTTAGCTATGGGACTAAAAGAAAACGTTATGTATGAGAGGAGTGGGGCTTAAAAATACTAGTTTTTAAAAAACAGTTTCTGAGAGGTATCTGGTGTTCATAAACTGTCCTTGAACTTCTCTGTGGCTTTGAAATTTTTGAAAATAACAATTCTTAAAAAAAGAAAGAGAAGAACAAGGTAATAATCAAGGAGAGAATCAGATTTTTGCATCAAAAAATTCAGCATGGCCAACAGATTCAGCAGTCTGAAGCTTCCAAATATTTCTTGCAAAATCAATTCAGTGTACTTGTTTTATTGTACAGGACCAATTTCTGACTCCAAAATACTTTTTTTCATTTGTTCCTATAAGTTTGAAGTTTAAGCCTGAAACTTAACAGGGAATAAAATATCTTATTCCTCAAAAATCCATGGAACAGCTACCACTAAGGAAATCCTATTAAGGTGTAGCTTCATGATCAGTGCTTTTGCATTTTGTATAATCTTTTCCCCATATCTTTATGTTGCTCCTCACAAAAATCTTGTGATGGTACTTTTTACCATTATCTCTATTTTCAAATTTAAGAAAATTAAAGTGCAGAGAGTGTAAGCGATTTACCTAAAGTCACACAGCTAGTAAGCAGTGGAACTTAACCCAAGTTTTCTGATTCTAAATTTTGTTTTCTCTTACATAATTACACTATTTCACCAATAATACATATATTTTGTTCAACAGCTTACAATAAAATGGACATATACACTTATACTTTATTTTTTGTGACCCTTTGGAAGACTTTAAAGCAAATTTTATCTTTCTCATTTTATGAATAGAAGTTAAGTGGACCTTCTACTGGTCACACAACTACAAAGTTGGACTTTGAGTCCTGTCCGCATAGGGAGAGACTACTGGGTAACATAAGGAGGTGCTGACCCACAGTTCCTCAAAACAGACATTTTAAGTAATGGACCATTTATAAAACACTTTAATGCAGAAAGACAGATAGGCAGATACAGATATCCTCTCCACAGAGAAAAAAGGCAAAAAGTTGCTGACTTTACCACTGTGGGGATCCGACATAGTGGAAAAGGATATACAGTAGAAAAGGACAGCATAATGAATAAAAACCAATCAAGCAATCCAGCACAGGAGCACCCAGTAAAAATATTTTGAAAACATACCCATTTTGAGGTCCTCCATCATTTATCACATTTAAATGAGATAACTGCTTTTTCAAGTGGAGTTTATAACTTGCATTAATTCTTAAAAATAACATCTGGAGAAGAAAGAAAATGGTTTCTTAAAGCTCTACTGAAATAGAAGACATAAGCATCTGAATTATCAGTATCAAATCAGTATTATTTGAAGAAAATTTTTTTAAAAAAATCTTTGCTTTGGCATATACTTTTAAGAAGCTTCTCTGAGGTATTTAGTTGCTATTTTAGTATAATTTTTCTACATTTTTGGATAAAAGCTTGTTTTCCCCTTAGTGATATGTTTTATCACTGTTTTTCTGCCCCTTAGAAGTCCTCTAGGATATATATGAGGGGATCAACCATGACAGGCAAAAAGAAATAGAGAATTCTGCAATATATTAAATATGAATTTGATAGGAAAAAAAAGGTCACAATGGTAAGAGGCAAAGATACTTTCATCCTTCTAAACTGGCAAAATTACTAGAAATTATTTTGTTGCCCCTGTATGCAGATATTTGATGTAATGGCTCAAAACTTCTATGGGAAATACCTGACCTGAAGCTATATATATTTAATCTTTGGAAATAATTTTTTGGAGTAACACTGATTTTCAATAGGGAAAAATATATATAAAGTCATCTATGGAAGTTTTGTGGAACTACTAGTATTCAATATTGACATAAAATCTAATTCTTACCCAGCTCTGACAAGAGTTCCCTTTAAATGATGATGTAGATAAAAACACATGGACTACCTGTATGCCCAGCTCCCTGACCTGGCCATAATTAGAACTCAGATGACAAATCCACAAGGTCAGAATGTCAGAGATGTGAGATCTTACACTTGCAATGAGAAGGATGGCTTGACTAGGAAGTAATGAGGAAGAAAAAAGAGACCCAGTGGGTGCTCCATGTATTATAGCTCCTTCTCAATTCTTAGTGAGCCTCAAAGGAGTTGGATGATATTTCATCATGAGTTTGGAATGATTAATGAAAACCTAGGGAAACATGAAGAAAAACAGTAAGAGCTACTGTAGGATGGAAGTCTGAGGTGCTATGGGAAAGGAAAGCAGTAGGAGAAAGAATAGGCAAGAGATACTAAGAAAGCTACCTTTTGCTCCCAATCCCACTCCCATGTACCTAACTAATTTGAGGCAAGCTCAAGTAACAAACTTGTCTGAATACCAAAAATCCCTGGGAAAATTCATCAGTCGTACAACTAGGCTTGTATTCTAACATTATCATTCTCCAACTAGGCTTGAATGAGATAACCTGGTATAGAGGGAACAAGCTAAGGTGGGTAAAGAAGATTGGAAAAAAAAGAAATACTGGAATCTTTAAAGTGCCAGGAAAGGGGAACCAAGCAAGTGGGGGGTGAGGTAGGAGTGTTGGTGAACAGTGAAGAGAACTGTGTGATCACACTCATGTAGGGGAAGACAGTCGGGACAAAGGGTGGATAATTCATAGGTAAGAGGTGCCAAAGACTACCCATTTTGCTATTTTTCTGGTTATGCCTACTACTGATCACTTACACTGATGTAACAAATATTAATGAAGTATATTGACTGAGTTACTTTATGTGTCATCTCATTAATTCCATCACTAATTCTTCTACTATCCCATTTGGATTATAATAACAGCAACATATTTTACGGTTGAAAAATGCCAACTCTGATTTTCAAACTGATAATGTAATGAACAATCTAAGTAGAATCCAGCATTTCTGATACTCAATGGCCAAATGAAAAATCTGCTTCTTATAACTGCTGACACAGAGCAGAGCAGTTATTGCTCTGGCCTGTTGGAGCTAGGGGCACTTTGAAATCAAGAAATTTTTACCTATGTTCCACAGGTCAATGTAACAGCTGAAAAAAATAATCATATTGGAATAAGAACTAGGCTTAACTGTACCAAAAGTATGTAAGAACATTCCAATTCTGCATGCATATGTTATATATAAAAAAGTAGTGTTAGGAATTACTACTCACTTGTGTTTGTTCTTCTGGAAGAAGATCAAATATAGCTTCATGCATTTTTGCCATTTGCTTACAAATATTCCTGAAACAGGCAGAAGGAACGGGAGCTTTCACCTCATACTGGCAGGGAAAAATAATGAGAATTATATTCATGTCCTCTGGATTGTTTATTGTCCCCACTATTCCCTCAGACATATGTTTCAGCCCTTACATGCCTAACTCTAATAGAGTTGAAGCTTACACTTCAACTATGATCTATGCCACTCATCCAAATCTTAAGAACTTTTCATTAAATATCCTAATCTACTTTGAGGAATCCAGCAAAATTAGTGGCTAAGAACACAGGCTGCTTCTCTTAAGACAGACTGTTTGGGTACAAATTCCAGCCCTTCAGAGTCTTAACTATGTGATACTGGGCAAGTTACTTCATTTCTCTGTATTTCAAAGGCCTTGCTCTAAGGACTTGAAAGAACACAAAACAGTGCTTGATACAAAGTAGTATACAAAAAATGTTAGCTACCAGTCTGGCTCGATATACAATGATGAATCTTTCAAGTAGGCCCTCCATATTAGCAGATTATTTTTTAAGCATGATTTTCAGAATGTGTCAACATGATCATATCAAATCAACAGGACTCTGGTAGAATTAAAATTTTCTTTTTCTTTTGCAGGTAGGCCAATTAGTAATCATATTTATCTTAACTATGGTAGAGGAAGCCTTTTTCAGAATGACCTATACTGAAAATTTAAACTTAAGTAAATTCATTTTACTATCCTTACAATTGGGATAATATACTAGTATCATTCAGATAACCATCTTCGGCTCATATTTTACAATTCACAACTTAAACTATAAATTATTTTTATTTATAAGACAAATCTGGGCTATATAATGTATTAATCTTACATAGCTTATTAAAAGGATGAATTCCAATATACTGCTCTTAGCAGGACCATGCAGAAGTCACAATGTGACTGGGACCAAAATAAGCAAACTTGTGACCATATAGATTTTACCTTTCTCCAGCCTAGAAATATATAAAACATCCTTATGTTTTTTGTTAATAACAGCTTTAAGATATGATTCACATACCATAAAAAATTCATCTGTTTAAAGTATTCAATTAGCTGGTTTTTAATAAACCCAGAGTTACACAACCATCATCGTTAATTTCTGAACATTCTCATCACCTCAAAAGAAACCCATAACCATTAGCAGTCACTCCACCTGACCCCTCCCCTCAGCTCCTGGCAACCACGAATATCCATAAATGTAATCACACAATATGTGGCTTTTTGTGATTGGCTTCTTTCACTTAGTATAATGCTTTCAAGATTCATCCACATTGTTAACGTGCATTGAAACTTCATCCTTTTTAGGATTGCATGACATTCTACTGTATGAATATACCATAATTTGTCCAATCATCAACTGATGGACATTTGGGTTCTTTCCACTTTTTGGCTATTATGAATAATAATGCCGTGAACACTCGTTTTTGTGTGGACAAGTGGTTTTCAATTCTTTTGGGTGTATACCCAGAAGTGGAATTACTGGGTCATATAGTAACTTTAATCTTTTGACAAAATACAAAAGTTTTTTCCAAAGTAGCTGTATCATTTTGCAGTCCTACTCAACAGTACATGAGGGATCCAATTTCTCCATATCCTCAACCAACACTAGTTATTGTCTGCCTTTTTTATTTAGGCATCTTAGTGGGTATGAAGTAGTTATCTCATTATGGTAACATCCCCATATCTTTTTTTTTTTTTAAGATTTTATTTATTTATTTGACAGAGAGATCACAAGCAGGCAGAGAGGCAGGCAGAGAGAGGAGGAAGCAGGCTCCCTGCTGAGCAGAGAGCCCGATGCGGGGCTCGATCCCAGGACCCTGAGATCATGACCTGAGCCGAAGGCAGCAGCTTAACCCACTGAGCCACCCAGGAGCCCCAACATCCCCATATCTTAAATACCACTTGTACTGTACATGTTTACTTAGAATCTTAAAAGGTCATACCAGATGAGAGCGGGCCCTAAATCCACTGACTGGTGTCTTTATAAAAGAAAGGAGAAGGAAATTTAGACACAGATGCAGAGAAGGAAAATGACCACGTGAAGACAGAGGCAGAAATCGGAATGACACATTAAGCCAAATGCCAGCAACTGACAAGCACCAGAAGCCAGGAAGAGGCAGGAAATACTCTTTGCTAGAGCCCTTAGAGGGAGCATGGTTAACAACACTTTGATTCAGGACTTCTGCCTCCAGAATTATGAGAGAATACATTTCTGTGGTTTTAAAGCCACTCAGTCTTTGGTAATTTGTTATGGCAGCTCTAGGTAACTAGTACAGCCTCAAAACCTTCCTCCACCCCTGCCTGCCCTAAAGATACTATTCTTTCCATTTTACCTTCACCATCATTTCTTCAGGCACCGAAACTTGATACTGTACTTTTTATTATTTTTTAAAGATTTTATTTATTTATTTGACAGAGAGAGATCACAAGTAGGCAGAGAGGCAGGCAGAGAGAGAGGAAGGGAAGCAGGCTTCCTGCTGAGCAGAGAGCCCGATGTGGGACTCGATCCCAGGACCCTGGGATCACAACCTGAGCCGAAGGCAGCGGCTTAACCCACTGAGCCACCCAGGCACCCCGATACTGTACTTTTTAATTCTCAACCCTTAAAATCTGGTTCTAGCCACTACCCAAACCACCTGCCTCCACTATTAACAATTTTCTGAAATTTCGGCAAAAATCACTAAAGCATCCTAACTTCCAAATTTAGTGACTTTCCTAGTTCTCCTTCCTCATTGCTCTGTCCTTGGTCCTCAGATAATGTAGTGTTTTCCTGAGTTTCCTCCCTTCCTGACTTTCCTCTCTTCTGTATCCTGTCTCCTAAGTGCAAAAGCTTCTTTATTCTTAATTCTCCATTATCCCCTTTCTCGCTTATCAATCTCAATCTAACAACTTCTAATGTATTTCTAGTCCTGAAACACTTCATTAAATTTCAGTCACACATTTCCTAAATGTTCCATACCATAAATGAGTTTATCATGAACTTTTTCAAACCTGCTCCTCCTTCCTGTTTCCATTACTACTGCTGGTTTCATAATCCTCCTGCTCACATAGACTAGAAATCTTCACCTCAGTTTTTATTCCTCCTTATCCTTGGTTCCTTGTATTGAGTTGGTGACTAAGTGCCATCAATGTACTTTCAGATTATTTTGCAAGTTAGTACTCTAGGTCAGAGTTTCTCATCCTCTAACTACCAACATTTTGGGCTATCTTATTCTTTGTTGGGAGGGCTATCCTATGTATTATAGAATGTTCAGCAGCATTCCTAACCTCCACTTACTAGCTACCAATATCGTTCCACTTCCCAAACTGTGACGACCAAATATGTTCCCAACACTTCTGAATGTCCTCAGGGGACAAAACTGTCTCAGCTGAGAAACACTGCCCGAGGTGAGATCTTCAATACTTCTCACCTGAAAAAATGTAGTCACATTTTAATGAGTCCAGATATAAGGTCAACAAACATTTAATAAAACTGCCTGGTACACAACAAACTCTGGATACATATTTTCTTAAATGTGTGTATATATCTGCATATATACACACATATGTAATTATTAAGTATATAGGTATATATATGTACATATATGTGTATAAGTATGTACATAGGTATACAGGTATATGAGTGTGTGTATGTATGTATGTGAATGTGTACGACTGAACAATGTGTCAGATGCTACGCTAGCTGGAGTGTACAAAGATGAGTCAGAGACCGAGCGCTCTAGGGAGCTGACAGCCTAAAAGCTGGCTGGTATTCCAGAAAGTGGGCACTGCATGCTCCAAAAACATGGGTGAGGACAATTAGGCAACAGCAGAGATGGCATCCCGAGCAGCACACCTGGACTGCTGAGTCTTCAAATGAAAAAAATTAAGTGGAAGTATTCCAAACAGAGGACATGCCGTATTACCTCAAATCCATTCTATGTACTATCCAATAAATACTACTAAAGTACAATTCTAATCCTATGATTTGTTATTTTAAAAACTTTTGGGTTCTACTTCTATTTAAAATTTAGAAAGCTGTAAAAGAATATTCTACTACCCTCACCACAAGAAGAAACTGTAATAACTTACAAAATCCGAACTTTTCTTGAACCCGTCAGACAACAGAGGTCCCAGGAAACAAAGGAACTAATTCCAAAAAGTGACAAGCCCCACTGAGGAGAGATGGGACACAGGAACTGCCTCACTTTGGCAGAGCATAGGAAGAAGAGATGACCACCACAGAAACAAATAGAAAGAAAACAACATTTTAACAAATTCCCAAGGGCCAATTATGGACTACTATATATTTACAATAAATGAGAACACTGGCCACAAGGGAAGTATGCGCTCACTCACAAGTTCTCCTCCATGGGTATCCGAAAGGT
The DNA here is from genome assembly GCF_902655055.1 of Lutra lutra. Taxonomy (NCBI): domain Eukaryota; kingdom Metazoa; phylum Chordata; class Mammalia; order Carnivora; family Mustelidae; genus Lutra; species Lutra lutra. The sequence continues at coordinate 59,296,893 of NC_062286.1, read as the reverse complement.
CCTCACAAACAATACTGGGATTAGAACTGGAGACCACAGAATCATTCTCACAGACAAGCAGGAGGTGACTGGCCACCACTAGAGAAAAAGAACAAGAACTGCCCACTTCCATACACCCTCCTCTTAAAGCAAAATCGTAAAGTCATAGAGAAAGGGCACCAATTTCTTTATTCCCAGGGTTGTGAGGAATAGAAACAAAAAAATACCTTTAAGCCCAGGATCAAAAACCAATCAAAGCAGAGGTTGGCTACCACTGGAAGAGGGGTTGGAACACTGAGAAGGCTTAACATCCAAGGACTTAACCTGATTTCAAGACTTTTAATAATTCTACAGCAGTTAAGACATTAAGACATGGCATTGGTCTAAAACAGACTTAGAGACCAATGGAACAGAATAGAGAGTCCGAAAATAGGCCCACAGGAAAAAAGTCAATTGATTTTCAACAAAAGTGCCAATGGAGGAAGGACAGTCTTTTCAAAAAAAGATTCTGGAACTATCCAGAAAAAAGAACACTGACTCATACTCTGCACTATACACAAAAATCAACTAGAAATGGATAACAAATATACATATAAAACCTGAAGTAATAAATCCTTCAGAAGAAAACACAGAATCATCTTTGTTATGTGGGTTACTCAAAAATTTCTTAGGACAACAAGAAGCATGAATGATAAAAGAAAAAATGATAAACTGGAACTCATCAAAATTTAAAACTGTTCTTTCTATGACACTGTTAAGAAAATGAAAAGATGAAACACATATTTGATAAAGGACTTGTATCAAGAATATATAGAGAACTCTCACAACTCAATAACACAATTTTTAAAAATTAGCCAAAAGTCTGAACATGCTACCAAAGAAAAGACGTGGGTGAAAACCAATACATGAAAAGATGCTCAACATATAAGTTATTATGTAAACTAAAACCACAATGAGTTATCACTCCATACAGACCTATTAGAGTTCTAATTTTAAAAAACAAACAGAGATACAATAGAAAGTGCTGGTGAGGATGAAGAGCCCCTAGAACTCTCATATATCGCAAGTAGGGAAAAAAATGCTATGAATGTTTCATTCACCTTCCTATACCACCGTTAGCAGAGTCTAAGCAATTGGTAAAACACATGAAAAAAATGTGGCAGTTTTTTATAAAGATATCATGAAGTTTTATACTTCTATACAACCATCAATCTAATCCAAGGTATTTATACAAAAGAAATGGAACATGTACCCACCTATAGATGTGTACACAAATTTTTATAACAGCAGATGAAAATCAGATCAGTGGTTGTCAAGGTTTTGGATGTGGGGAGAGAAGTGACTGCAAAAGCGCCTGAGAGAATGTTTAACAGTGATGGAACTGTTCTATATCTTGATTGTGGTAGTTCTACTACCACATAGGTTAAAGTTAGCAAACTACGTATATAAAAAGGGTAAATCTTACTGAACATAAATTATACCTCCATAAGCTGGACTTAAATCCATCAGCTTTCCACTGATAGCAAAAACTCTTCACTGTCTTTCCAACATATCTTCCATTCCTCAGTTCAACCACCCTAATACATTAGCTAAATAGAAAAACTTACCTCTGTTATTTTAACAGCAAAAGCATTAGCAGTCAACATTTACTAGAAACTTGCTATAGTCAGACATATGATAAAAGAAAAGCATTCCACATAAATATTATCTCATTAATCCTTACTACAACTTTATAAGGCTCTATTATTTTCCCCATTTAAAGACAGAAACTGAGGTTTAAGGAGATTAATTTGCCCAAGGTGCTTTAATGGCTTATCTGGGACAAACATGAACTTAGGTCTACCTGACTCCAGTCTACCGCCATACCACCCTGAACGCGCCCGATCTCATCTGATCTCGGAAGCTAAGCAGGGTCGGGCCTGGTTAGTACTTGGATGGGAGGTCTACCTGACTCCAAATCCCTGACGCTGATCTTCCTCCTTATGATTCCTCCCTACAATGCTGCTGCCTCAAAGCACCTCTTTGCCTCAACTTTGTTTGCCCTAACCATGCTTATCTTTAAAAGCAAGACTTACATGCATGCCTCATCCATAAAGTTTTCCCAGATCTCCCTCCTCAGCTGGCAACCAGCTCTTCCAAAGCATTAAAAGCTCTAATAGCACAAAACAGATTCCTTATTTAGGCTCTTTCCATATTCTACCTTCTGTTATAATTATTGATATACTTTTCTTATTAGATAGTTTACTATTTGAGGGACAATAGTGAAGACTTCTTCACCTTATGTATCCCAGTTACCTAACTCAATTTAATTTCCTGAATGAATACAGGAATAAATACAGCTGGGACATTAATTTAGCCAGTATAATTAGATGTTTATGTTTCATTCTATCCAAGCAATGGTACCATCACTTATTAGCTTTTTAGAATCAGCCTATATTACTGTGTTATCCTTCTTTCTCCAAATTAAATTTTCAGGTAAGAAAATAAAAAGCTAAAATTAAGAGGTTAACCCAAACCAAACACTGTCTGCTATCCTGGGATGAATTAAAAACAGAGCTAAACTCCTGGGTAACTCATGAAAGCAACTAGGGCAGGGAGTGGCAAATAGAGACTTATTAACTGGGAGAATGTAATAGGTCAAGGTAACAGAAGTCTCAGTAGGAATACAGTAGTGAAAATACTAAGTTGCAAAGACTAGGCACATTCTTGACATTAAAAATAATGGGGAGGAGTATATTTAAAGTTTGTAAGACTTAAGACACATAATAACTAAATGCTGTATGTAAACTATAGAAACCCTTGTTTAAACAAGTTATTGACATTTTGGGATAATTGATAAATTTTAAATAGGAATAAACATTAGATGATATTAAGGAATTATTGTTAATTTTGTTAAGTGTGATTTGGTAGCATGAATATGTAAGAAAGTTTCAGTTTTTAGACATACATAACTGAATTATTCAGGGCTGAAATATCATATGCCTCACTTTTACTATAAAATATTTTATGGGGCCAACAAGGTGGCTCAGTAGGTTAGGCACCCAACTCCTGATTTTTGGCTCAGGTCATGATTTAGAGTTGTGAGATCAAGCCCTGCATATCCAGCTCTGTGCACAGCAGGAAGTCTGCTTGAGATTCTCTCCTTCTGTTCCTCCACCCACCCTAGTAGTGCTCTCTAAGATAAATAAATCTTAAAAAAATAAAAAAATATTTTAGCAAAAAAAGCAAAATGTGACTGTTACATAAAGGTGATAAATACATGGAAAGCTCATTAAATAATTCTTTTTCTTTATAAATCAATCAATCAATCAATCAATCACAGGAAAAACTCAAGCCATAGTCCTACTTCTTGGTAAACCAACCAACCAAACAACAACAACAAAAAACCCCACAGAATAAATCATGGATTTGAGTACTGGCACTTTTTTGGTTTTGCTTCATTATATTCCAGAGCTTATTACTAGTTCCACTATTTAACATTTACCTTATTTGACACTATCAGGTATTTACAGCCCTCTGCCTTGTTGGATAATAAACTTTTCTTTCTCTCTCTCTTTTTTTAAAGATTTTATTTATTTATTTGACAAAGAGATAAAGAGCACAGGTAGGCAGAGCAGCAGGCAGGAGAGGGAGAAGCAGACTCTCCCTGCTAAGTAGGGAGCCTGATGCAGGACTCGATCCCAGGACCCTGACCTGTGACGAAGGCAGATGCTTAACTGACTGAGCCACTCAGGCGCCCTGATAAACTTCTTTCCTTAAAAATTAGCTCATCACTTTTCTCCAAATCTTTATTTAAATGCGATTAGTTAACATATAGTCTAATATTAGTTTCAGGTGTAGAAATTAGTGATTCATCACTTACATAGATACCTGTGGCTCATCACAAGTGCCCTCCTTAATCCCCATAAACCATTTAACCCATCCCCCGACCACCTCCCCTCCTGTAATAGATGGTAAACTCCTTTAGAGTAGTCACAGTGTATTATTTATTAACTTCTGGTAGAAGAAGGCCATGTATCAAAAAGGAAAACTGGGGTAACAGTACTGCTTTTGAATTTAGTTTGTACTTGGCAACCATAAAAAAGAGAATTCCTGCGGGAGGAGTCAAGATGGCGGAGAAGTAGCAGGCTGAGACAACATCAGGTAGCAGGAGATCAGGTAGATAGCTTATCAAACCATTCCGAACACCTACAAATCCAACAGGAGATCAAAGACAAGAGGAGCAGCAATTCTAGAAGCAGACAATCGACCACTTTCTGAAATGTAGGACCAGCGGAGAAGTGAATCCAAAGCGACGCGAAGACAGACCGCGGGGGGAGGGTCAGGCCCTAGCAAGCGGCAGAGCAACGGAGCACAAAACCAAAACTTTTAAAAGTCTGTTCCGCTGAGGGACATAGCTCCAGAGGCTAAACAGGGGTGAAGCCCACGGGGGGACAGCATGGTCTCAGGTGCCATGGGGTCACAGAAGGATCGGGGGTGTCTGAGAGTCGCAGAGCTCACAGGTATTAGAGTAGGGAAGCCGGCTACCGAGAGGGACCCGAGGAGTGAGCTCTCAACTCGGGGTTACCTAATCGTGATCCATGCCACAGATCACTGCTCTGTGAGGGGGGACCCCACAAGATCTGGGGAGACTCCCCAGATAGAGCTCAGAGATCTGCAGGGTTCGGAGACTCCAGGCAGGGCTGTGTGCCAGAAAGAGAGACACTGGTCACAGGCTGGGTGAGCTCAGAGCTTAGCCAGAGGCCAGGGAGACGGGAGTGATTGAGCGCTTTTCTCCGATGGTGCACTGAGGAATGGGGCTCCAGCTCTCGGCTCCTCTGGGCCGGAGACTGGGAGGACACCATCTTCATTCCCGTCCTCCAGAACTCTACAGAAAGCGTTCAGGGAACAAAAGCTCCCGAAAGCGAACCCAAGCGGATTACTTAGCCAGGCCCCTGGTAAAGGTAGTGCAATTCCGCCTCAGGCAAAGACACTTGAGAATCATTACAACAGGCCCCTCCCCAAAAAGATCAGCAAGAAATCCAGCAAGGAACAAGTTCACTTACCAAGGAGAACAGCCAAATTCCAGAGGAGAAGAAAGCAAAGCATGGAATTCATGGCTTTCTCCCCATGATTCTTTAGCCTTGCAAAGTTAATTTTTTTTAATTTTATTTTTATCTTCTGCTAAATTTTTTTTAATTTTAATTTTAATTTTACCCTTTCCTCCTTTAACATTTTTTAACTAGTTTATCTTAATATCTTTCAAAAAAAATTTTTGAACCTTCATTATTATAGTAACATTTTATCCTTCATGGTATCTAACTTTATTTCTTGTATGCACATAGGGTTTTTTCTTCTAAAAAAATTTGGGATACAACTTCTTCTAATCGATCAAAATATGCCCTAAATCTAGCACAGGGTTTTATTCTAGTTTCCAACCTGAGCAAATTCTCTCCACTTTCTTTTTCTTTATTCTCTCAACCAATTTATCTTCTCAACTCCTTTTTTAGAAATTAAAAAAAATTTTTTTTTCATCTTTACAGTCATATTCCATCCCTTCATCGTGTTTACGCTTATATATGTTTTTCATTCTTTAAAATTTTGGGACGTAGTTTCTTCTAAGAGATCAAAATACTCCCAAAATTAAGTGGGTGAACCTATTCTATCCATCACTCTAATATATGTATATATTTTTTCTTTTTTATATTTTTTCTTTATTTTTTTTTCTCTTTTAAATTTTTTTTTGTTTTTCTGAACTTGTTTTTACCCTCTTTCTTCCCCCCACGATTTGGGGTCTCCTCTGATTTGGCTAAAGCACATTTTACTGGGGTCTTTGCCACCCTTTTATATTTTATTTGCTCCTTCATATATTCTTATCTGGATAAAATGACAAGGCGGAAAAACTCACCACAAAAAAAAAAAGAACAAGACGCAGTACCAAAGGCCAAGGACCTAATCAATATGGACATAGGTAATATGTCAGATCTAGAGTTCAGAATGATGATTCTCAAGGTGCTAGCCAGGCTTGAAAAAGGCATGGAAGATATTAGAGAAATGCTGTCTGGAGAAATAAAAGCCATTTCTGGAAAAATATAAACTAAAATCTAACCAAGTTGAAATAAAAAAAGCTATTAATGAGGTGCAATCAAAAATGGAGGCTCTTACTGATAGGATAAATTAGAAGAGAGAATTAGTGATATAGAAGACCAAATGACAGAGAATAAAGAAGCTGAGCAAAAGAGACACAAATGACTACTGGACCACGAAGGGAGAATTCGAGAGATAAGTGACACCATAAGATGGAAACAACATTAGAACAATTGGGATTCCAGAAGAAGAAGAAAGAGAGGGAGAGCAGAAGGTATATTGGAGAGAATTATTGGAGAGAATTTCCATAATATGGCAAAGAGAACAAGAATCAAAATCCAGGAGGCACAGAGAACCCCGCTCAAAATCAATAAGAATAGGTCCACACCCCGTCACCTAATAGGAAACGTTACAAGTCTTGGCGATAAAGAGAAAATCCTGAAAGCAGCCAGGGAAAAGAAGTCTGTAACATACAATGGTAAAATATTAGATTGGCAACAGACTTATCCACAGAGACCTGGCAGGCCAGAAAGGACTGGCATGATATATTCAGAGCACTAAACGAGAAAAACATGCAGCCAAGAATACTATATCCAGCTAGGCTATCATTGAAAATAGAAGGAGAGATTAAAAGCTTCCAGAACAAACAAAAACTAAAAGAATTCGTAAACACCAAACCAGTTCTACAGGAAATATTCAAAGGAGTCCTCTAAGCAAAGAGAGAGCCTAAAAGTAGTAGATCAGAAAGGAACAGAGACAATATACAGTAACAGTCACCTTACAGGCAATACAATGGCACTAAATTCGTATCTCTCAATAGATACCCTGAATGTAAATGAGCTAAATGCCCCAATCAAAAGACAAAGGGTATCAGAATTGATAAAAAAACAAAACCCATCAATATGCTGTCTACAAGAAACTCATTTTAGACCTAAAGACACCTCCAGATTTAAAGTGAGGGGGTGGAAAACAATTTTCCATGTTAATGGATATCAAAAGAAAGCTGGGGTGGCAATCCTTATATCAGGATCAATTAGATTTTAAGCCAAAGACTATAATAAGAGATGAGGAAGGACACTATATCATACTCAAAGGATCTGTCCAACAAGAAGATCTAACAATTTTAAATATCTCTGCCCCTAACATGGGAGCAGCCAACTACATAAACCAATTAATAGCAAAATCAAAGAAACACATCGACAATAATACAATAGTAGGGGACTTTAACACTCCCCTCACTGAAATGGACAGATCATCCAAGCAAAAGATCAACAAGGAAATAAAGGCCTTAAATGACACACTGGACCAGATGGACATCACAGATATATACAGAACATTCCACCCCAAAGCAAAAGAATACACATTCTTCTCTAGTGCACATGGAACATTCTCCAGAATGGATCATATCCTGGGTCATAAATCAGGTCTCAACTGGTATCAAAAGATTAGGATCATTCCCTGCATATTTTCAGACCACAGTGCTCTGAAGCGAGAACTTAATCACAGGAGGAAATTTGGAAAGACTCCAAATACATGGAAACTAAAGAGCATCCTTCTAAAGAATGAATGGGTCAACCAGGAAATTAAAGAAGAATTTAAAAAATTCATGGAAACAAATGATAATAAAAACACAATGGTTCAAAATCTTTGGGACACAGCAAAGGCAGTCCTGAGAGGAAAATATATAGCAGTACAAGTCTTTCTCAAGAAACAAGAAATGTCTCAAATACACAACCTAACCCTACACTTAAAGGAGCTGGAGAAAGAATAGCAAATAAAGCCTAAACCCAGCAGAAGAAGAGAAATAATAAAGCTCAGAGTAGAAATCAATGAAATAGAAATTTAAAAAAAAAAAACAATAGAACAAATCAATGAAACTAGGAGCTGGTTCTTTGAAAGAATTAGTAAGATTGATAAACCCCTGGCCAGACTTATCAAAAAGAAAAGAGAAAGGACCCAAATAAATAAAATCATGAATGGAAGAGGAGAGATGACAACCAACACCAAAGAAATATAAACAATTATAAGAACATATTATGAGCAACTATACACCAGCAAATCTGACAATCTGGAAGAAATGGATGCATTCCTAGAGACATATAAACTACCACAACTGAACCAGGAAGAAATAGAAATCTGAACAGACCCATAACCAGTAAGGTGATTGAAGCAGTCATCAAAAATCTCCCAACAAACAAGAGCCCAGGGCCAGACGGCTTCCCAGGGGAATTCTACCAAACATTTAAAGAAGAATTAATTCCTATTCTCCTGAAACTGTTCCAAAAATAGAAATGGAAGGAAAACTTCCAAACTCATTTTATGAGGCCAGCATTACCTTGATTCCAAAACCAGACAAGGATCCCATCAAAAAAGAGAATTACAGACCAATATCCTTGATGAACACAGATGCAAAAATTCTCATCAAAATACTAGCCAATAGGGTCCAACAGTACATTAAAAGGATTATTCACCACGACCAAGTGGGATTTATTCCAGGGCTGCAAGGCTGGTTCAACATCCACAAACAATCAACGTGATAAAATACATTAATAAAAGAAAGAACAAGAACCATATGATACTCTCAATAGATGCTGAAAAAGCATTCGACAAAGTACAGCATATTTTCCTGATCAAAACTCTGCAAAGTGTAGGGATACATACCAAAGCCACCTATGAAAAACCCACCGCAAATATCATTCTCAATGGAGAAAACCTGAGAGCTTTTCCGTAACGTCAGGAACACGGCAGGGATGTCCATTATCACCAATGGTATTCAACATAGTACTAAAAGTCCTAGACTTAGCAATCAGACAACAAAAAGAAATTAAAGGCATCCAAATCAGCAAAGAAGAAGTCAAACTATCACTCTTTGCAGATGATATGATACAATATGTGGAAAACCCAAAAGACTCCACTCCAAATCTGCTAGAATTTGTACAGGAATTCAGTAAAGTGTCAGGATATAAAATCAATGCACAGAAATCAGCTGCATTTCTCTACACCAACAACAAGACAGAAGAAAGAGAAATTAAGGAGTCAATCCCATTTACAATTGCACCCAAAACCATAAAATACCTAGGAATAAACCTAACCAAAGAGGCAAAGAATCTGTACTCAGAAAACTATAAAGTACTCATGAAAGAAACTGAGGAAGACACAAAGAAATGGAAAAATGTTCCATGCTCATGGACTGGAAGAGCAAATACTGTGAATATGTGTATGCTACCTAAAGCGATCTACACATTTAATGCAATCCCTATCAAAATCCCATCCATTTTTTTCAAAGAAATGGAACAAATAATCCTAAAATTTATATGGAACCAGAAAAGACCTCGAATAGCCAGAGGAATACTGAAAAAGAAAGCTAAAGTTGGTGGCATCACAATTCCAGACTTCAAGCTCTATTACAAAGCTGTCATCATCAAGACAGTATGGTACCGGCACAAAAACAGACACATAGATCAATGGAAGAATAGAGAGCCCAGAAATAGACCCTCAACTCTATGGTCAACTAATCTTTGACATAGCAGGAAAGAATGTCCAATGGAATAAAGACAGTCTCTTCAACAAATGGTGTTGGGGAAAATTGGACAGCCACATGCAGAAAAATGAAACTGGATCATTTCCTTACACCACACACAAAAATAGACTCAAAATGGATAAAGGACCTCAATGTGAGAAAGGAATCCATCCAAATCCTTGAGGAGAACACAGGCAGCAACCTCTTCAACCTAAGCCGCAGCAACTTCTTCCTAGGAACATCACCAAAGGCAAGGAAGCAAGGGCAAAAATGAACTATTGGGACTTTATCAAGATCAAAAGCTTTTGCACAGCAAAGGAAACAGTTAACAAAACCAAAAGACAACTGACAGAATGGGAGAAGATATTTACAAACGACATATCAGATAAAGGGCTAGTATCCAAAATCTATAAAGAACTTATCAAACTCAACACCTAAAGAATAATCCAATCAAGAAATGGGCAGAGGACATGAACAGACATTTCTGCCAAGAAGACATCCAGATGGCCAACAGACACATGAAAAATTGCTCCACATCACTCGGCATCAGGGAAATACAAATCAAACCACAATGAGATACCTACCACCTCACACCAGTCAGAATGGCTAAAATTAACAAGTCAGGGGTGCCTGGGTGGCTCAGTGGGTTAAAGCATCTGCCTTCGGCTCAGGTCATGATGCCAGGGTCCTGGGATCGAGCCCTACATCGGGCTCTCTGCTCAGCGGGGAGCCTGCTTCCCTTCCTCTCTCTCTGCCTACTTGTGATCTCTGTCAAATAAATAAGTCTTAAAAAAATTAAATTAAATTAACAAGTCAGGAAATGACAGGTGCTGGCGAGGATGTGGAGAAAGGGGAAACTTCCTACACTGTTGGTGGGAAGCAAGCTGGTGCAACCACTCTGAAAACAGCATGGAGGTTCCTCAAAAAGTTGAAAACAGAGCTACCCTACGAACCAGCAATTACACTACTAGGTATTTACCCTAAAGATACAAATGTAGTGATCAGAAGGGGCACGTGAACCCGAATGTTTATAGCAGCAATGTCCACAATAGCCAAACTATGGAAAGAACCTAGAAGTCCATCAACAGATGAATAGATAAAGAAGATGTGATATATATATACAATGGAATACTATGCAGCCATCAAAAGAAATGAAATCTTGCAATTTGCGATGACGTGAATGGAACCAGAGGGTATTATGCTTAGCGAAATAAGCCAATTGGAGAAAGACAACTATCATATGATCTCCCTGATATGAGGAAGTCGAGAAGCAACATGGGGAGTTTGTGGGGTAGGAAAAGAATAAATGAAACAAGATGGGATTGGGAGAGAGACAAACCGTAAGAGACTCTTATTCTCAGGAAACAAACGGAGGGTTGCTGGGGGGAGGAGGGTAGGGTGAGGGTGGTTGGATTATGGACATTTGGGAGGGTATGTGCTATGGTGAGTGCTGTGAAGTGTGTAAACCTGGCAATTCACAGACATGTACCCCTGGGGCTAATAATACATTATATGTTAATTTTAAAAAAGAGAGAATTCCTAAACAACATTTTTCTCCATACAAAACTGGAAACTAATTTAACAGGTACAGCATAATATAGGTATGTCTACATACAAATATAATTCCTTAAGCTTCTTAAAAGCATAAAATATCTATGTTATGTATCAACTACACCCAACATTCTCAAAGTGTTGTGTGGGGACACCTGGGAGTCAGAGACTCTTTGTGGAAATCTGTGAAGTAAAAACCATTTTCATAATACTAATAAACTATTACTTCTTCACACTCATTCTTTCATGTTTAAAGAATGGAGATTTTTCAATGACTTTCAACGTCATTGTTCTGATGGCCATGTGTTTGTGTATTCTTGTGTTTTAAATTTTTCTTAGTTTTAATTTCTAGTATGGTACTTACTGATAGGTAAAATTTGCATGAATAAAAGTTCTTTGGCATCTGCAATTATTTTTAAGTATAAAGAGGTCCTGTGACCAAAACATTTGAGAATGATTAAACAAATGCAATCTTATTTTCCAAGGACTCTTTCCTCACTGTCATCTTCAAAGATACAAGCCCACACCTAATCTCTGTGAATGGGCACTGCTTCACCTTGCACTTTTATGATTTTCACATGCTTGTTGCTCCTGCCAGGATTCCTTCAGAATCCTGAAGAATGCAAGCGGCAGAAAAGCATACCAAAGTGCCTGGATTGATGATTACCCTAAATATACTCTCAAGCATGCACATATAAACTAAATAAACCTTCAAATTTCCAAGTTATGAAATTTCTGCTTTCTTCCTAAGATAGGTGTTGTACTTAGGGAATGAAAAGAGTAGGGGATGGGGCAAAAGTGACTAGGTCTGATAAAGTGACATTTTTCTAAAGTTACCCTCCGGTGTAATAGAGGATTCACTGGAAACCATTGCTTCTTTTAATGACCCATTAAGAATAGAAAGCAAATAGGAAACAGATACTAAAACTGATTATCTATGAGGGAAATAATAGAGCACCTCAGACTCTGCCATTGCAGTCTGGAAAATAAAGAACATACCTTACCACAGATAATTTATTTACTTTTTTCTCTATTTTGATCTTTTTTCTCTCAATTCTGTCTCTGGAACACTTTCAGACAAAAACCTAGTTCGATGAAGGCACATATTTGTCGATGCAGCTCATATAAAATTACTTCTGCATAGGGTTTCTTTCATTCTTAAAATAATCTCCCTCCTGTCCCCTTTTAGCCCCCTTAGGATATGATTATCCATTATTTGGGCAATCTGAACATTTTATTGAGTTTTTCTAAACCCTGATGAATTTGACTGGTTAGACAACTGCAAAAAGGCACAATGCCTTTAAACAATGCCTAATAATTTCCATAAATCATTTACCTTAGATAATAGCTTGTCAAATAAGCTATCCATTATCGCTACAAGCTTGGCTGATATTTCAGCAATGTGGTCATGGTAGTCCTGTAATGAGAAAGAACACTATATTTTAAAGTCCCTGGGACACATCTAAAAAATACTTAGCAATTATGAAACTCCAGTAGAAAATCTAAGGAAAAGTACCTTAGTGATATGATCAAAATGCCTAAGCATGCTATACTGCTTAGGCTGCAGTCGAGCTTCAAAATGAGCCCTGATCACAGGAATGTAGTGCACAATTAACTGCAAACAACGTGAAGAAAGAGCTGAAGATCCAGGAAGTGAATATATCAGGGAGAAACAAAAAAACAATATTAGTTGAGTTTAAACATCAAATTAAACAAAAAATGTCAATTAGTTTCCTACAGTTTATTTCATCAATGAAGAACACACAGGAGAAAGCAACATTATTTCACTTCGGTTAAGAAAATGATTTGGGGAGCGCCTGGCTGTCTCAGTCAGTTGGGTGTCTGACTCCTGGTTTTGGCTTGGGTCATGATCTCATGGTCGTGGTTGAGCCCACATTGGGCTCCGTGCTCAGTGCAGAGTCTGCTTCAGATTCTTTCTCTCTTCCTCTCTGCCCCTTCCTGCTTCAGTGCTCTCTCTCAAATAAATAAAAAAATTTTTTTAAAATTATTTGGTACAGAATAATGTAGCAAACATGCTGCTTTTCCCAATGAACTCAAGTTGCTGGTATTACTGACATGAGGAAGCTAAGGGGAAAACTGATTCTCTTCTGACATTCAGATTCCTTTCACCTCAAAGCACCTCATACTTACTACATCTTAACATTTTCTATAGTGGTGCAACTTCCAAATAACTTGTATTTGTTAGAGTTGAAATTCTTCCTAAGATTTCCCCAGAAGTTAATTTTTTCAGTTATGTTAATACATAGAAGATGAAGCACATTTGCTACTTTTAGAGCCTTTAATTAGAGTCATAAGAACATCAGGTATAATAAAAACACAATGAGGATGGTGACCTCACTGTAAAATCTCAGCATGTGAATTAAAAGCAAGAATCCATACCCAAATTTTTTGTAGTTATTGTTTTTAGTCCAACAACTTGCAGTGCACCAGCTCCAAGAACTAACTGGCAACTTCTTGAATTGAAGTACTAACAAAGGAAGGAGAAAAAAAAGCCCAACAATTTATTAAAAATTATTCTATATATGCTGGTAATGTGTCTATAGTTCTAAAAATACATTCCTCTTTCCTCTCATTCAAGGACCAAATGGATTTTCTAGTAGGAGCAATTAGGACCTATTTATGTAATGACAGAAAAAGGGATGATGTTAATATTTATTGTCTGGTGGGAAAAAAGTGAAATTCTAAAAACAATTGTTCAGAAGTTAACCTTTAATCTGCATTCATAAAACTAGTTCAGTTTTACTGAAACAATATACTATATGTTAATTATACTTTAATAAAAAAAACAATTTCAGTTTTAGTCATTCATACTGGAAGGTCCCATTTTCAAAAGAGTAACAAAATCTTTCTGAACTAAAATATGACAACTCAATTTGGGGGCAGAATTAACTGATTAGACATTTGGAAAAAATGTCTAATTTTCTTTATACTAGCAGTTAAAAATACCTGTTAAAATGAAATGGCTGAATAAGATTATCTCCACATTTTCATTTTACATCAATGGTTCTGAAAGAATGATTTAAGAAAAATCTCTAACCTTAGTGAGATGAATTTTGTAAAGTTCAGTGAATTCCTTCCATGCACATTTGAAACCAGTCCAGGTTTTTTGACCTAAGTGGCCTCAGTCATGTTCAGCACCTAACGAACAAATCATCTCCTGTCTCCAATGTCATTAACAACTCTATGGGTATAATGAGGAATCACTAAAAGTGAGAAGGAAGTACGCAGCCTTCTTCCAGTAACATGTTGTGATTCAACCACAATTAAATGTCTCAAAATTAATGTCTTAAAGATAACTTAACCTTGAAATGTCTTAGTTTGAAGACTGGTCATACCCTAAGGAATTAATTCTTTCAACTACTTTTCCATCACAGAGTGAAATCATACACACCTTCAATAAATCTGATAGACGAGTAAGCATGTCAGTAGTAACAGATGGGATATTGTCTACACACTGGCAATATTCAAGGATAATTCTTATCAACAGCAATACAGTTCTGTAAAAAAAGAAAGATGACCCAAGAGGAAGTCAAAACAAGAAGGTTAAAATGATTCAACACATAAAAATCAATACTGACCTTGGTAACTAGGAACTCATGTGTTTTACCTATAAATGCAGCAGAGTAGGGACTAAAGTGAGGCAAGACAGATTCCTCGGGTGCAAAATGAAAGAGGCACTCATTTTCAGGGTCATGCAACTACAGGATCAGCACTGCATGGTACCAAGAATGAGTACTTCCTTAAGTGTGGTGGCACATCTCTCTCTGTGTGGCATTCCTATTAAGCCTCTTCAATAAGGCAGGGATGCTGGGGCGTAGAGCCTGCTTGGGATTGTCTCTCTCCCTCTCCTTCTGCCCCTCCCCCCCTAAAAAAATATATAAGGCAGGTGTCCCATTCCTTGCCAAAACACTGACAAAAAGCCTACCCAGTGCTTCTGATTATATAGTAGGTGCTCAATCATAACTTGAATTAATGATGGGAACATAGTCTTGATTTTCTTAGTGAGATGAAAAAGAAACTGTGGCTTCAAAGAATAATGGTATCTCCTAAAAAGTTTATTGCTAAGTCACAAAAGGTTCTCCTGAGAAAGTTAGCAGCTCATTAGGTGAACATGTCATAAATTGAAAAGAAACACTACTGGGAGGTTAAATAAGTTTGAGATTAAGGTGAATAGAGCCATTCATTATGGGACATCCAAGTTCAACGAGATGCTCAGAAATGAGTGATCCATGTAAAATAATGTTTTATAAATCTGAAGGATATCAGCAAGTAGTGATTCAAGAAAGTAAGTGTCTAGCCCTTATAATAGCTTAATTTTCACCATATATTACTCTCCATGCATACTTCTAGTGTCTGCTTTACTGGGTAGAGGTCCACTGCTTATCTTTTCTAATCTCTCAGAAGAAAAAATATACTCCTCTTAGCCAGGGAGTTGTTTTTTTTGGGAGCAGTCTTTTTGCCTGAAGAGCCAGAAAGCCAGATAGCCAGAGGGTGACTAATGTCATCAACCAAGAATAACTAGATAAAGAGTAGTTAAGGAGAGAATAATAATTATTTGTAAGATTTAAAATTGTCAATCTAAAATTTCCAATTCACATCAAGCAGGAACTAGAAGACCTATGTTTTAAATAACTGACTCAATCAATAAAGAAAAATGTGTCACTCACCCAACGACAGCATACTGTTGTCCCTCGACAATGAGAACTTCCGCTGGTTTCCTTTCTTCTGTAGCTAGAGAATAAAACAAATAACCAAGACAGACATAGGAACAAGATGAGACAAATTATTAAAGGAAAAACTTTCAACTAGAAAAAAAAACGAAGAAGATCTTAGGGCCCAATTTAGGGCCTGGTAAGGCCTGAGACTATCTTATTCCTGAAAATAAGTATCTACTTTTGGGAAGCAATTTGGCAGAGAATAAAGTATACTGGGTTTGGAATCAGAGAAATGTGGATTTGAGTTCCAGTACTGTCAGTTATTGGATGCATGACCTCGTGTCAACTATTAACTTCTTTTGGTCTCAACATCTGTATCCATCAAACATGGATAACAGTATCTATCACCTCATTGCTGTTAATGACAGAGATCATGACTATAAACTGCCTATCCTAGGTCTGGTACATGGTAGGTGATCAGTAAGTAGTAAAGGAAAAAAATATTAGTCTGGAAAGGCAGACTAGAATTTCAACTGGTTGTCATTATTATAATTCTCAGAATACAAGCTAATTCCTATATTTAGTGGAGTTGTTTTTTTTTTTTCTTTTAAGATTTATTTATTTGGGCGGGGGGAGGAGTCAAGATGGCAGAGAAGTAGCAGGCTGAGACTACTTCAGGTAGCGGGAGATCAGCTAGATAGATCATCTAAAGACTGCAAACACCTACAAATCCAACGGGAGATCGAAGAGAAGAAGAACAGCAATTCTAGAAACAGAAAATCAACCACTCTCTGAAAGGTAGGACTGGTGGAGAAGTGAATCCAAAGCGACGGGAAGATAGACCGCGGGGGGAGGGGCCAGCTCCCGGCAAGCGGCCGAGCAACGGAGCACAAAATCAGGACTTTTAAAAGCCTGTTCCGCTGAGGGACATCGCTCCAGAGGCTTAACCGGGGTGAAGCCCACGCAGGGTCAGCATGGCCTCAGGTCCCGCAGGGTCACAGAAGGATTGGGGATGTCTGAGTGTAGCAGAGCTTAAAGGTATTAGAACGGGGAAGCCGGCTACAGAGACAGAGCCGAGGAGTAAGCTCTAAGCTCGGGGTTACCTTGAACCGGTCGCAGGCTCCGTCAGCTTGGAGCGCGGCCGGAGGCCAGGGTGACGGGAGTAATTGGGTGCTGTTCTCTGAGGGCGGACTGAGGAGTGGGGCACCGGGCTCTCGGCTCCTCCAGGCCGGAGACCGGAGGCCGCCATCTTCATTCCCGCCCTCCAGAACTCTACGGAAAGCGCTCAGGGAACAAAAGCTCCCGAAAGCAAACCCAGCAAACCGAGCGGATTACTCAGCCCGGCCCCGGGTAAGGGCAGTGCAACTCCGCCTGGGGCAAAGACGCTTGAAAATCACTACAACAGGCCCTTCCCCCAGAAGAGCAACAAGAAACCCAGCCAGGACCAAGTTCACCTACCAAGGAGTACAGTTTCAATACCAAGGAGAGCATCGGAATTCCAGAGAAGGAGAAAGCAAAGCACGGAACTCATGGCTTTCTCCCCATGATTCTTTAGCCTTGCAGTTAAATTTTTTTTTCTTTTGTTTTTCAATTTTTTTTCTTCTTCTGCTAAATTTTTTTAACTTTTACCCTTTCTTTTTTAACGTTTTCTAACTAGTTTATCTAATATATATATATATATATTTTTTCCTTTTTATATTTTTTCTTTACTGGTTTTCTTTTTTTAATTGTTTCTTTTTTTTCTATTTTTTTTTTCTTTCTGAACCTCTTTTTATCCCCTTTCTCCCCCCTCACGATTTGGGATCTCTTCTGATTTGGTTAAAGCATATTTTCCTGGGGTTGTCGCCACCCTTTTAGTATTTTACTTGCTCCTTCATATACTCTTATCTGGACAAAATGACAAGGCGGAAAAATTCACCACAAAAAAAGAACAAGAGGCAGTACCAAAGGCTAGGGACCTAATCAATACAGACATTGGTAATATGTCAGATCTAGAGTTCAGAATGACGATTCTCAAGGTTCTAGCCGGGCTCGAAAAAGGCATGGAAGATATTAGAGAAACCCTCTCGGGAGATATAAAAGCCCTTTCTGGAGAAATAAAAGAACTAAAATCTAACCAAGTTGAAATCAAAAAAGCTATTAATGAGGTGCAATCAAAAATGGAGCTCTCACTGCTAGGATAAATGAGGCAGAAGAAAGAATTAGCGATATAGAAGACCAAATGACAGAGAATAAGGAAGCTGAGCAAAAGAGGGACAAACAGCTACTGGACCATGAGGGGAGAATTCGAGAGATAAGTGACACCATAAGACGAAACAACATTAGAATAATTGGGATTCCAGAAGAAGAGGAAACAGAGAGGGGAGCAGAAGGTATATTGAAGAGAATTATTGGAGAGAATTTCCCCAATATGGCAAAGGGAACAAGCATCAAAATCCAGGAGGTTCAGAGAACCCCCCTCAAAATCAGTAAGAATAGGTCCACACCCCGTCACCTAATAGTAAAATTGACAAGTCTTAGTGACAAAGAGAAGATCCTGAAAGCAGCCCGGGAAAAGAAGTCTGTAACGTACAATGGTAAAAATATTAGATTGGCAGCAGACTTATCCACAGAGACCTGGCAGGCCAGAAAGAGCTGGCATGATATATTCAGAGTACTAAACGAGAAAAACATGCAGCCAAGAATACTATATCCAGCTAGGCTATCATTGAAAATAGAAGGAGAGATTAAAAGCTTCCTGGACAAACAAAAACTGAAAGAATTTGCAAATATCAAACCAGCCATACAGGAAATATTGAAAGGGGTCCTCTAAGCAAAGAGAGACCGTAAAAGTAGTAGATCAGAAAGAAACAGAGACAATATACAATAACAGTCACCTTACAGGCAATACAATGGCACTAAATTCATATCTCTCAATACTTACCCTGAATGTTAATGGGCTAAATGCCCCAATCAAAAGACACAGGGTATAAGAATGGATAAAAAAACAAAACCCATCTATATGTTGCCTACAAGAAACTCATCTTAAACCCGAAGACACCTCCAGGTTTAAAGTGAGGGGGTGGAAAAGAATTTACCATGCTAATGGACATCAGAAGAAAGCAGGAGTGGCAATCCTTAGATCAGTTAGATTTTAAGCCAAAGACTATAATAAGAGATGAGGAAGGACACTATATCATACTCAAAGGAACTGTCCAACAAGAAGATCTAACAATTTTAAATATCTATGCCCCTAACGTGGGAGCGGCCAACTATATAAACCAATTAATGACAAAATCAAAGAAACACATCGACAATAATACAATAATAGTAGGGGACTTTAACACTCCCCTCATGAAATGGACAGATCATCCAAGCAAAAGATCAACAAGGAAATCAAGGCCTTAAATGACACACTGGACCAGATGGACATCACAGATATATTCAGAACATTTCATCCCAAAGCAACAGAATACACATTCTTCTCTAGTGCACATGGAACATTCTCCAGAATAGATCACATCCTCGGTCCTAAATCAGGTCTCAAACATTATCAAAAGATTGGAATAAAAAAAAAAAAAAAAGATTGGAATCATTTCCTGCATATTCTCAGACCACAATGCTCTGAAGCTAGAACTCAATCACAAGAGGAAATTTGGAAAGAACCCAAATACATGGAGACTAAACAGCATCCTTCTAAAGAATGAATGGGTCAACCAGGAAATTAAAGAAGAATTGATAAAAATTTAAAAATAAATAAAATAAAAAAAAAATAAAAGAAGAATTGAAAAAAATCATGGAAACAAATGATAATGAAAACACAATGGTTCAAAATCTGTGGGACACAACAAAGGCAGTCCTGAGAGGAAAATATATAGCGGTACAAGCCTTTCTCCAGAAACAAGAAAGGTCTCAGGTACACTACCTAACCCTACACCTAAAAGAGCTGGAGAAAGAACAAGAAAGAAAGCCTAAACCCAGTAGAAGAGAAATCATAAAGATCAGAGCAGAAATCAATGAAATAGAAACCAAAAAAACAATAGAACAAATCAACGAAACTAGGAGCTGGTTCTTTGAAAGAATTAATAAGATCAATAAACCCCTGGCCAGTCTTATCAAAAAGAAAAGAGAAAGGACCCAAATAAATAAAATCATGAATGAAAGAGGAGAGATCACAACGAACACCAAAGAAATACAGACAATTATAAGAACATACTATGAGCAACTCTACGCCAATAAATTTGACAATCTAAAAGAAATGGATGCATTCCTAGAGACATATAAACTACCACAACTGAACCAGGAAGAAATAGAAAGCCTCAACAGACCCATAACCAGTAAGGAGATTGAAACAGTCATCAAAAATCTCCAAACAAAAGCCCGGGGCCAGATGGCTTCCCAGGGGAATTCTACCAAACATTGAAAGAAGAACTAATTACTATTCTCCTGAAACTGTTCCAAAAAATAGAAATGGAAGGAAAACTTCCAAACTCATTTTATGAGGCCAGCATCACCTTGATCCCAAAACCAGACAAGGATCCCATCAAAAAAGAGAACTACAGACCAATATCCTTGATGAACACAGATGCAAAAATTCTCGCCAAAATACTAGCCACTAGGATTCAACAGTACATTAAAAGGATTATTCACCACGACCAAGTGGGATTTATTCCAGGGCTGCAAGGTTGGTTCAACATCCACAAATCAATCAATGTGATACAACACTTTAATAAAAGAAAGAACAAGAACCATATGATACTCTCCATAGATGCTGAAAAAGCATGACAAAGTACAGCATCCCTTCCTGATCAAAACTCTTCAAAGTGTAGGGATAGAGGGCACATACCTCAATATTATCAAAGCCATCTATGAAAAACCCACCGCAAATATCATTCTCAATGGAGAAAAACTGAAAGCTTTTCGGTTAAGGTCAGGAACACGACAGGGATGTCCGTTATCACCACTGCTATTCAACATAGTACTAGAAGTCCTAGCCTCAGCAATCAGACAACAAAAGGAAATTAAAGGCTTCCGAATCGGCAAAGAAGAAGTCAAACTATCACTCTTCGCAGATGATATGATACTATATGTGGAAAACCCAAAAGACTCCACTCCAAAACTGCTAGAACGTGTACAGGAATTCAGTAGTGTCAGGATATAAAATCAATGCACAGAAATCAGTTGCATTTCTCTACACCAACAACAAGACAGAAGAAAGAGAAATTAAGGAGTCAATCCCTTTTACAATTGCACCCAAAACTATAAGATACCTAGGAATAAACCTAACTAAAGAGACTAAGAACCTATACACAGAAAACTATAAAGTACTCAAGAAAGAAATTGAGGAAGACACAAAGAAATGGAAAAATGTTCTATGCTCCTGGATTGGAAGAATAAATATTGTGAAAATGTCTATGCTACCTAAAGCAATCTATACATTTAATGCAATTCCTATCAAAGTACCATCCATTTTTTTCAAAGAAATGGAACAAATAATCCTAAAATTTATATGGAACCAGAAAAGACCTCGAATAGCCAAAGGAATATTGAAAAAGAAAGCCAAAGTTGGTGGCATCACAATTCCGGACTTCAAGCTCTATTACAAAGCTGTCATCATCAAGACAGTATGGTACCGGCACAAAAACAGACACATAGATCAATGGAACAGAATAGAGAGCCCAGAAACAGACCCTAAACTCTATGGTCAACTCATCTTCGACAAAGCAGGGAAGAATGTCCAATGGAAAAAAGACAGCCTCTTCAATAAATGGTGTTGGGAAAATTGGACAGCCACATGCAGAAAAATGAAATTGGATCATTTCCTTACACCACACACGAAAATAGACTCAAAATGGATGAAGGACCTCAATGTGAGAAAGGAATCCATCCAAATCCTTGAGGAGAACACAGGCAGCAACCTCTTCGACCTCAGCCGCAGCAACATCTTCCTAGGAACTTCGCCAAAGGCAAGGGAAGCAAGGGCAAAAACGAACTATTGGGATTTTATCAAGATCAAAAGCTTTTGCACAGCACAGGAAACAGTTAATAAAACCAAAAGACAACTGACAGAATGGGAGAAGATATTTGCAAATGACATATCAGATAAAGGGCTAGTGTCCAAAATCTATAAAGAACTTAGCAAACTCAACACCCAAGGAACAAATAATCCAATCAAGAAATGGGCAGAGGACATGAACAGACATTTCTGCAAAGACAACATCCAGATGGCCAACAGACACATGAAAAAGTGCTCCACATCACTCGGCATCAGGGAAATACAAATCAAAACCACAATGAGATATCACCTCACACCAGTCAGAATGGCTAAAATTAACAAGTCAGGAAATGACAGATGCTGGCGAGGATGCGGAGAAAGGGGAACCCTCCTACACTGTTGGTGGGAATGCAAGCTGGGGCAACCACTCTGGAAAACAGCATGGAGGTTCCTCAAAATGTTGAAAATAGAACTACCCTATGACCCAGCAATTGCACTACTGGGTACTTACCCTAAAGATACGAACGTAGTGATCTGAAGGGGCACGTGCACCCGAATGTTTATAGCAGCAATGTCTACAATAGCCAAACTATGGAAAGAACCTAGATGTCCATCTACAGACGAATGGATAAAGAAGATGTGGTCTATATACACAATGGAATACTATGCAGCCATCAAAAGAAATGAAATCTTGCCATTTGCGACGACGTGGATGGAACTAGAGGGTATCATGCTTAGCGAAATAAGTCAATCGGAGATAGACAACTATCATATGATCTCCCTGATATGAGGGAGAGGAGATGCAACATGGGGGGTTAAGGGGGTAGGAGAAGAGTAAATGAAACAAGATGGAATTGGGAGGGAGACAAACCATAAGTGACTCTTAATCTCACAAAACAAACTGAGGGTTGATGGGGGGAGGGAGGTTGGGGGGGGTGGGATTATGGACATTGGGGAGGGTATGTGCTATGGTGAGTGCTGTGAACTGTGTAAACCTGGCGATTCACAGACCTGTACCCCTAGTGATAAAAATATATGTTTATAAAAAATAAAATTAAAAAAAAAAAAAAGAAACAGAAGATTTATTTATTTCGCAGAAAGAGACCACAATTAGGCAGAGAGGCAGGTAGAGGGAGAGGGAGAAGCAGGCTCTCTTCTGAGCAGGGAGCCCAAGGTGGAGCTCAATCCCAGGACCCTGGGTTCATGACATAAGCCAAAGACAGATGCTTAACAAACTCAGCCACCCAGGTGTCCCTATACATAATATGTTTTTAATTTTCAAGATTTTAATCCAGAAATTATTTTATTTTCAGCATGTGGCATTTATCATTATAAAACAAAATTCAGTATGTTGAAGTAAAAATAACAGTAGACTGGATTACTATTTGTCCTGAATCAGCCAAATCAATTAGATTATCATGGGCAAGTCATCATGTTTCCCTAAGCTTCAAATCCCTTTGACTTGACACTAAATATCTACTTCCTCATTTCTATCAAGGCAAGAAATTCAGTGTGATATAATTTCTAAACATAACTCATTCTGTATGTCAGATTAAATTTTTGAGGACAGGGATTGTGTCTTAATCAATTCTCCATATCACAGAGAGAATCGCCAGAGCATAGTAGTGTAGAGGGTCCTAAAGTCAGTCGGCCTGAATTTGGAGCCCACGTCTACCACTTCCTAGCTCTGTAACCTTGTGCAAATTGTCTAATCTGTTTGTGTCTCAGTTTCTGTATTTTTTAGGTAGGAATACTAATGGTATCTAGTTCATGAACCTGCAAATGGGATAACAATGTAAAGTGCTTAGAACAAACTGTCCATCATCAAGTAAGTATCCAATTAATATTAATTGCTACCCATTAACCTTCATTTCCCCATGCCTAGCCAAAAAGCTAGTAACTCATTAATGGGTGGTGGATGAATGAATAATAACCAAGAATCCTTAACTTGGTAAGAACTAGTAAAATGTTGATGGACTTCTAATAGCATGTACATTCTTCTTGTTCAGAGGAAAAAAAAAGACTGGGACTGAAGTAGGGTATATAAAAGAAACCGCTTATTGTCAGCATCCTCCAAAGAGAAAGTGTAAATAAACAGTTCACTTCACACACACACACACACACACACACACACACACACGTTAATTCAATCACTCTATATTTATCATTTTAATCCAAAAATTGTTATGTTTGTATGACCGTGGATTTTAAGACTTTGAACTGTTCAAGGACAGAAAACATGTTTAGACATCTAGTAGAGCATCTCACAAAGTGGGAAGTCATCAACTGTAGCCTGAAAGATTAAATGAGAAATCTTATCATTTTAAACTTGTGATTTAAAATAATTGGTTTTATTTCAATCTTTGCTACTTGAGTATTTTTGCTTTGCTAATATATAATCAATTAAAGGATTGGCGGCCACCACCCAACACTGTCACCTACTAAAAAATAGTTACAAGGCAACAGAAATCTACTTAATTCATTCAATTCTTCTCTCTGCCCTATATGAATTACTCTATTTTACACCTGTCCTTAATCCCTCCACTCTTGTCACCATGTTAGAAGAGATAGCCTTTCACCTCAACTCTGGACTTAATTCCAGGAGCCCTGCCTCACAATTAGTCCATGTCACTCCTCTTTAATCTTCTTCCTCTTTCTGTTAAACATAAAAACATAATTCAGTTTCTCCTCCTTAAAACTCTTAATTCCTTGAGTGGATTAAAGTAATAATCTAATTATTCTCTTGGATCTCTAGAGCTACTTCATCACCTACTCCCCCTTCACAACCAAACCTGTCAAAAAAGGAGGCTACATTTAGCAGTCCTCATCTTTCAAGTTACTTAGTATTGACTACAATATGACTCTGTCACTCTACTGGATTACTAAAATTGCAAATGATCTCCTACGTGTCAAACTAGTGGTCACTACTTGTATTTTACTTAGTCTTTCTCTTGTAGTGCAGTTGCATTTTCTGTAAATGTGAAATACACAATTTAAAAATATTTCTATGTAAAAATATTAAACTTTTATTAA
Organism: Lutra lutra; assembly: GCF_902655055.1. Classification (NCBI taxonomy): domain Eukaryota; kingdom Metazoa; phylum Chordata; class Mammalia; order Carnivora; family Mustelidae; genus Lutra; species Lutra lutra. The sequence continues at coordinate 59,272,094 of NC_062286.1, read as the reverse complement.
ATGTACAAAATTTGAAAATGCATCTGCCTCCTCCATTAAAAATATTTGATAATTGGAGAGCCTGGGTGGCTAAGTCAGTAGAACATGAGACTCTTCATCTCAGGGTCATGAGTTCAAGCCCCATGTTGGGCATGGAGTCTCCCTAAAATTAAAAAAATAAACTTTCAAAAAATTATTTGACAATTTTATAATTTCAAATCTGGTATTACAGGATAAGGTATATATAAATTTACATTATTATCACATGACAGCTCCAATTTAACTGGCATACAAAAGTATCTTCCAGCCATTGCATTTCTTTCACATGAAACCCAAGACATATTTGATACCAGTAACAATTCTGTTCTTGAAATCAATTTTTTTTACTTCCATATTCTTCTGGATTTCCTCCTACCTCTCTGGCCCTTCCTTCTGAGTCTCCTTTATAGTTTTCTTTTTCTAGAGTTCTTTACATTTTGGTTTTCTCTATCCTATCACTACTGTATTACTTGTGATTGCTAATCCACATTTTTTTTCATTAGACTTAGCCCTTTTTTTAAAAAAGACTTTTATTTATCTGACAGAGAGAGAGCACAAGCAGGTGGGATAGCAGATAGGAGAGGGAGAAGCAGGCCCTCCACCAAGCAAGGAGCCTGATAGAGAGCTTGAACCCAGGATCACAACCCAAGCCAAAGGCAGTCGCTTAACCAACTGAGCCACCCAGGCACCCCGAGACTTAGCCCTTTGCAAGGTGTATTATAACTGTTATCTGTCTCAATATCTGACACACAGTGGCAGCTTACTAGTGTTCAGTGAATGAATACGTGTCTTTAAACAACATGGTATAGTAAACAAAGCCATGAAGTTATATAAAACCGGTTTCAAATCTCAGCTCATCATTTGTACAAAAGTTTTTTTTTTTTTTAAGATTTTATTTATTTATTTGACAGACAGAGATCACAGGTAGGCAGAGAGGCAGGCAGAGAGAGGAAGGGAAGCAGGCTCCCTGCTGAGCAGAGAGCCTGATGCAGGGCTCGATCCCAGGACCCTGGGATCATGACCTGAGCTGAAGGCAGAGGCTTTAACCCACTGAGCCACCCAGGTGCCCCTTAAACAAAATTTCTTAATCCCTAGAAGCCTTATGCCTCTTCACTGCTAAATAAGGTTAACAATAGCATTTTCATCATAAATTGTTGTGTGGATAAACTGGAATAATGCATATAAAAGCACCTGGCCCAGTGTATGGCATATGGTTAACATTCAATAAATACCTGAAATTATTATTACAAATTACCACAAATAACTTTTCCAGTCAATTACTAACTAAGCTGGCATTATTAGTTCTAGGCTTTTCAAGAGGCACTGTCAATTAAATGTTAAACATTCCTATAAAATGAATAAACAATATAAAATCAGAAGAAAGTATGTGAAAGAATACACATACCCCCTGACTTTTTTTCAGGTAAAGCAATCTTTCCATCTGATATAGAATCAACAAGATCCTGAAATTCTGCAGGAACATCAGCTTGCTTCCAGCGCTCATTGTCTAAGAGGAGGCTATTCAAAAGGGAGGAGGAAAAAATGGAAGATAAACTTTAACATTTCAACACCATCTTCTTTGGTTGAAAAGAAAAAGAAGAGCTGAGTGAGTGCATAAGACTTTTCTTATCATATCTTTTAGTAATAATAAAGACACTACATGTTTCTTAGTTAAATTCAAGTAAAGCTCATGAAATACAAGACACTGACTTTACACAGTAATGGCCACTAGCTGGTGTTAAAGTACTGAGATTTTTAAAATAAATGTACACCTTAATAAACTGAAATCCTTCATAATATCATAATCATTCGGTATGAGTATTTTCAGAAAACATTTTTCTTTTTATATTTCTTAGGCTAACCAACAAGAGTAGTGAAACACAATTAACCTCACATTGAGTGGGAAAGGAAAAGTCAATCTATTGAGGATCTTTCTGATAAGCACTTTTATGAAAATAAAGATTCTAATTCCACTTTGAAAAGTCAAGAATCTGTCTTTAATAAAAAAGAAAAAAGTTTTTCAGGGGTTCTGGTGAGCTAATCAATTAACCATGATTTGTAAAGAAAAGGGAAAAAAAACTGAAGAACAGACTGAACATGGTAATAATACCTGAGCTTAGTTTTTCTCTCTTCATGAAACCTGTTTACAAATTTATTAGCTTGGCTCTGAAGTGCTCCAAGTAATGACATACTTTTTCTTCCACAGATCTGTTCAGTATCTAAAATGAATGTTTCCATTAATCTAGAAAGTGTTATGAATTCCATGGAATTTAGCTTCTCAAGAAAACCATCCTAAATTTTAAAGATAACAAAAATCGTGACAATTAGGTATAACACCAAATACAAATAAACTATAAAACCAACCTAGTTTAACATATGTTAATTATATTATTTTAATAATGTTAATTCATCATTACCTTAAAATCATTTTTAATGAAGTTTCTCAATACTTCAGTCTCAGAAATTGAAAATAAAGAGCTTAAAATGTCTAAATTTTACACTGACCCCTTTATAATACAGTAGCTCAAATAAATTCAGGTCATACTATAAAATTATCACAATATTGGAATTCAACTATTTTTATTAATATGGTGGCTAGTTACATACACATATATATGTACATATATAAAGTTGCATATTAATTTCAAATTCATTATCAAGGCATTAAATCTCAAAATTATTCTTTCAATCTTTTTTTTTAAAGACTAATAAATCCTATTTCTTTTATTTGGATTATTTTATATTTCAACATCTTCCTAATAGGCCACATCAGTACCATTAACCTTATTATTAAAAATATAATATGAATTAAGGGGAACATAGACACATAAGCAAGAATATGATTCTAGATCTCCAAAATAATAGATATAAAATATCTAAAGCTCTATCAATCAACTAACCTTTGCTCTTGACATGAGAAATTTGACAGCTCGGTCATGACATATATCTGAAGCACTATACAATAACTCCTGGATATTATTTGCCAGTTTTTCTAGCTCTAAATCAGTTAATTTCATGTCTTCATTGACCCTGAAAATGATAAAGAGATTAAGTCAGGGAAACTTGTGAGTATACTGTCCTTGATGGGTAACATACCAAAAAAACCAAAAAGCTGTAAAATTCACATCTGATAAAAAAATTCTGTGATGTAGCAAACACTTTTTTGTATGTGTGGTGAAGCATTAGTTAAACAAGCTCAGATAATACAAATATTTTACCCTAATCTTGTATAAAAATAATTTTCTGAGGTGCGCGAGTTGCTCAGTTGTTAAGTATCTGCCTTTAGCTCTGGTCATGATCCCAGGGTCCTGGGATTGAGGCCCGCATCGGGCTCCCTGCTCCACAGGAAGCCTGCTTCTTCCTCTCCCACTCCTCCCACTCCCTCTCCCGCTGTGTCTCCCTCCCTCTGTCAAATAAATAAATAAATAATATTTTTAAAAAATAAGAAAGGAACTTTCTCTCTCTCATGTAGTATTTTATGTAGTTTATTTCAGACTCTGATTGGAAAACTGCTAAAACTGCAAAGGCCAAAAAGTTTTGCAGTTTTTCAGACTGCAAAAACTACAAGGCCAAAAAAAAAAAAAATTCCAGTTAGGTACAAGGTGGCAGCTGTGGCACATTGTGCACAGGTGCCTAGGATGACACACCGGGAAGGAAGGAGAAGGAAGGGATGTTATTTCATGACAAATAGGCACTCTTTTTTTTTTTTTTTCTTACTTACGAGTTATGAATGATGGTTAATATTCAGTTCAACTGAGCTAATATTTCCTAAGCATTTATTGTGTTTAAGTGCTAAGTACTGGAGGGAACACAACAGACTGCTGTCCTCAAGGAACAGTTCTGTGGGAACTGGTATCAAAATAGCACTGGACTCTTCATATAGATGTAATGTGAGTTCAGAAAGATAATCATATGGAAAAATAGAAAAGAGACTCATGCTACTATACACAAAAATCAATTCCAGATGGCTTGTAGATCTAAATGTGATGAGGGTAGCAACGAAGCTTCTAGAAGATAAATAAGAGAATATCATCAAAGCCTTAGGGCATAGAAAGATTTCTTAAACAGGACAAAGAAAGAAAAAAAAGCACAAACCATAAAGGAAAAGAATGAATCATGGATTATGTTAAAATTAGGAACTTCTGTTCATCAAAGACCCCAATAAGAGTAGGAGAAGATATTTATAATCTGGAAAACCAACAAGAGGCCTGCGTTGAGACTATATAAAGAATCAATAAATCAGTAAGAAATAAAATACAAACCAGTAGAGAATTGGGCAAAGAAGTTGAATAGGCTCTTCACAGAAGAGGATATCCAAACAGCCAATGAATATATGAAAAGTGATCTCTTTCTAATCACCAGGGAAATAAAAACTCAAACTAATATACCTGTAACATACCCATCAACATGTAAAAGATTGACAATACCAAGACTGAATGAAGATGGGGAGAGACAGAAACTCACATTGCTGATGGGATTGTAAAAGAGTGAAAATGTAGTCACAAAAGGGGCTTCTAGAGAGCTGGTAATGTTCTATTTCTTAATTTGGATGATGATTACACCAGTGTATTCACGTTTTGGTAACTGAGGTGAACACATACAACTGATGTATTGGTCTCTATGTGCATTATACTCCAATTAAAAAGTTAAAACAAAAAAGTAAGGAGGGTACCAGCTCTTTGTCCTCTCCATCCTGCTGCTGGGGATGCAGATTTGATGATAAAAGCAGACATAGCCTCTTTAAGCAGAGATGGAAGCTACAAAATGAGGATGGCAGGGCTACCTTCTTCATTGTGGACCTCCTACCTCTGAAGTGTTATGTGAAAGAAACAAAATTCTATACTGTTTAAGCTATAGAGGTTTCTATACCTTTTGTGATAGTTTAGACTACACCTTACCCAGTAAATGTGAAATATTAACCTGAACAGAGAAAAACTATTTGTATTAATATGTAGTTCAGGGTTTTCTTTTTGGTGGGGACAGGCAGAATTAGAGCTGATTTTATGGTATAACTGCAACCTATATAAGCTCCTGGGACATAAGCTGACTTCTATAAAAATGAAAAAAGTACATACTGAATTCCTATGCTTAACAATAACTAAATCCAAACTATGTACCTATGCTCTTGGATCAGAAAGATTTTATTGGCTTGGCTTTGTTTTATTCTATACAGGAGATGATTGGGACAACTGGTGAACTCTGAATGGGACCTATGGATTAGATGGTAATAATGTATCAATGTTTTGGTTATTTTTTTAAGATTCATTTATTTGAGAGAGAGAGAGAGCGCAAGCGGTGGGGAGGGGGAGAAGGAGAAGCTGACTCCCCACTAAGCAGGAAGTCCATGGGGCTTGATCCCAGGACCCTAGGATCATGACCTGAGCAAAATGCAGATGCTTAACTGACTGAACCACCCAGGCACTGCAATACAATGTTTTCTTGATTCTAATTGGTGTACTATAGTTATTTTAGGAGAGTATTCTTGTTCTTGTATTTTAGGAAATATACACTGAAGAATATGGAGATAATGGGACTTCATGTCTGCAACCTTTTGCCAAATGATTCAGAAAAAAGTATTAACATGAGAGACAAAGAAAGAGAGAAGGGAGCAAGAAAGAGAAAGGGAGGAAGGGAGAGAGAAGGTAATTTGGTAAACTGTTAAGAAATGAGGAATCAAGGTGAGGGATATACGACTTTTTTGTACAATGTGGCAAGTTTTCTGTAAATTTGAAATTATTTCAAAATAAGACATTTTAAAAAGTCATGTTTGAAAAAACGGTGCGATTCACAAAAAATTCACAAAAAAACTGACCAAAAAACCTGTAAATCCAACTTCACTATCTACAAAATACAAAGGTATCATAGTAGAAGAAAGAAAAATAAACAAGGTAAAGTTGACCTGATTTCCAGAACAAGTTCTGCCCCTAGTAGTTTAAAAAAGTCGACTAAACTCTCTGAAATAAGCATTTAATTAAATGGTTCCTTTCCAGCCTTAAAAGTCTGCAATTCTTGATGACTTCCAATGCTCACCTCCTTATATTCCATACATTTTCAAAAAGATATGTTTCATAAAATTAATTCATTTTTGTTAAATTCCAATACCAAAGTTCATATGGTAAAATAAGCTGAATAAACAATCTTTCTGAAATCATTAAGAAGATGACTCAAAATCTTGCAAAGTTGGCAGCAGTCACCATACTCACATAATATCCACACCTCCTGGAGTAGCAGATGATGATGTCTGCTCTTTGCTGGATGAAGAATCAGTAGTACATTCTGGTTCAGATACCGAATCACTGCTGCAGGGCTCACTATTTGGAGATGCATTTCTTTGAGAGGTAGTGTCGATTGCTATAGGTGTTAATTCATTCTCATTGAACGCATCACTTATAAACATTCCTTCATGGATTAAATAAGCCACCTCTGTGTCCAGTGAACTGTCTTTTGTAGCATTCTTCTGTTGTGAAATCTCCTCCAATTCTCTGGTCCTTCGGTTTTTGTCAAGAACTGAGAGAACAACACTGTGAATGATATTTAACGTTGCCTATAAGAAAACAGGATACATTTTTAAAGGACTTAAAATAACATGTACCTAAAGCTCCCAAAAGTGAATTCTACATATGTACTTTTGAACACCTTATAAACAAGTGCCAAGTTCATGCATATCAGAATTTTTACCAATCTTTGGGGTTGGTAAAACCTGGTGGCTCAGTGAGTTAAGCATCTGCCTTCAGTTCTGGTCATGACCTCAGGGTCCTGGGATGGAGCCCCATGCTGGACTCTCTACTGTGGGGAGCCTGCTTCTCCCCCTCCCTCTGCTGCTCCCCTTGTGCTCTTTCTCTCTCAAATAGATCTTAAAAAAAATTTTTTTTTTCTAATAATCTTTTACCACACAGTAAAGATGACTTGTGAAAAAGAACTACTCAAGAGAAATGGGTTGGTTCTCTGAAGCTTAGGAATAGATTTCTGTATTTTAATTGATTTTATAAGTAGAAACCTCCTGAAAATACACTGCATATTTATTAAGTATCTTAAATAGCTTACACTAAACAAAACTTGCCTATCACATATCTGGTAAGGGGTTAAACAGCCAGAATATATAAAGAACTCCTACAATTCAACAACAAAAAGATGTGATTAGAAAATGGGCAAAAAAATATTTCTCCAAAGAAGACATACAAATGGCCAATAAGTACATGAAAAGATGCTCAACATCACTAATCATTAGAAAAATGCAAATCAAAACTAAAATGAGATACCTCCTCAATGCCCATTAGGATGGATACTATCAAAAATAGGAAAAATAGCAAGTGTTAGTATATGGAGAAACTGGAACCTTTGTGTACTGGTAAATGAAATACTAACTTCAAATAGTTTGTTCTTATAATGTGGTAAACACTAGTAAAAAACAAAACAGCCTTTTCTCTTTTTTTAAAGATTTTTTTTTAAGATTTTTTTTTTTAAAGATTTTATTTATTTATTTGACAGAGAGAGATCACAAGTAGACAGAGAGGCAGGCAGAGAGAGAGAGAGAGGGAAGCAGGCTCCCTGCTGAGCAGAGAGCCCGATGCGGGACTCGATCCCAGGACCCTGAGATCATGACCTGAGCCAAAGGCAGCGGCTTAACCCACTGAGCCACCCAGGCGCCCAAGATTTTATTTATTTATTTGACAGACAGAAATCACAAGTAGGCAGAGAGGCAGGCAGAAAGAGAGAGAAGGGGAAGAAGGTTCCTGCTAAGCAGAGAGCCCAATGCAGAGCTCAATCCAAGGACCCTGAGACCATGACCTGAGCCAAAGGCAGAGACTTAATCCACTGAGCCACCCAGGCACCCCACTTTTTTTTTTTTAATTTTATTTATTTATTTTACAGACAGAGATCACAAGTAGGCAGAGAGGCAGGCAGAGAGAGAGAGAGAAGCAGGCTCCCCGCCGAGCAGAGAGCCCGATGCGGGACTCGATCCCAGGACCCTGAGATCATGACCTGAGCCAAAGGCAGCGGCTTAACCCACTGAGCCCCCCAGGCGCCCAGGCACCCCACTTTTTAAAAAGATTTTATTTGGGGCGCCTGGGTGGCTCAGTGGGTTAAGCCGCTGCCTTCGGCTCAGGTAATGATCTCGGAGTCCTGGGATCGAGCCCCGCATCGGGCTCTCTGCTCGGCAGGGAGCCTGCTTCCTCCTCTCTCTCTGCCTGCCTCTCTGCCTGCTTGTGACCTCTCTGTCAAATAAATAAATAAAATCTTTAAAAAGATTTTATTTGAGAGAGAGAGAGAGAGAAAGAGAGTGCATGTGCATGTGTGGGGGAGGGGCAGAGGGAAAGTTAGAGAGAGAATCCCAAGAAGACTCCATGCTGTGTGGAGCTTGATGTAGGTTAGGGCTCAATCCCACAACCCCGAGATCATGACCTGAACCAAAACCAAGAGTCAGACACTCAACCAACTGCACCACCCAGGTGCCCCCAAAACAACCTTTTCTGACTACAAAAGTTATACATCTCTTTGCAAAAAATTTAGGAAAAACAAAAAAAAAAAAGAATAATAAATGAAAATATACTGCCAAAAGATAACTATCAAAATGACAAACTACCTCTTTATTCTGCAAAGACAATGAGATAATAAATCTTTTTAACATAGCTGAGATGATACTAGGTAAACAGGTCTATATTGCCTTTTCACTTAATGTTATATGCATTTTCCTCAACATTAAAAATCCTCAGTTGCATGATATTCCATGGTATATGGAGTATACCAGGCATAATTTACTTTACCATTCTTCTACTGTTAGACATCTGGGCATTTCCAATTTGCAGTTATTTAAAATTCTCAATTAAAAATGAACAGCTTGTAATTAACAATATTTTTCAGTGAAATCATACCCTTACAGAATCACAAACTTTCATCACAGAAAAAAGTACCATATTTATAGGTTATATATCATCTTCAAAGATGTTTTACAGAAATATTAGCTTAAGGGGTCTAAATGTGAAAATGAGAAATTATAACTATGATAAATCACATATTGCACATACATCAAATAAAATTTTGGATTAACTTAAATGATAAAGAACCTAAAAATGAAATACCTATTAAAAAAATTACTGGCAAAAGATATGGAAGCAACCCAAGTGTCCATCCATAAATAGATGGGATAAAGAAAATGTACAGCGAGCGAGCGTGCGCGCGCGCACACACACACACACACACACACACACACACACACACACACAGAGGAATATTACTCGACCAGAAAAAAGAGTGAAATCTTCCCATCTGCAACAACATGGATGAATCTAGAGGGCATGATGCTATGTGAAGTCAGTCAGAGAAAGACAAATACCATATGATTTCACTCATGCGTAGAATATAGTAAAGGAAACAAAGAAAAAAGAGACAAAAAAAACCCCAGACTCTTAAATATAAAGAACCGGTGGTTGCCAGTGGCAAGGTGGGGAGGGGAATGGGTGAAATAGGTGAGGAAGATTAAGAGTACACTTATTGTGGTGAGCTGAATAATGTATAGAATTGCTGAATCATTCTAAGGTACATCTGAAACTAATATAATACTGTATGTTAATTATACTTAAATTTTAAAAAATTACTGGCAAAAAGTTGGCCAATTCTACTATTTGCAGTAGAGTTTTATACATCATGCACATGCAATATTAGAACTGGGTATGAGGAAGTCATGCTGGGAATATAGGAAAAAGTGAAAATATGGCCTAGTTATTCACGGATACAGGTTTGCTATCTATTGCTATCAATGCGTGGATCAACAAATTTCGGCACAAGTCTAAATTAAGTACAGTGAATCATGTTTTTAAAAAATTCTCCAACTGAGAAAGGTCGTACACATGACTTATTATCACTCCAATGTTGATAAGGAAAAGTCATGTCACAGATAAGTACCAAAGTACCCCAGACCATTTAACAGGATACTCAGGAGATGCCAGGGATATTAACTACTAAGTAGCACGTATAACACAATACTGACATCTGATAAGTCAAAAAATGTAAAACTTCACAAATAGCCTTTTACACTCAGTAATTCTTAATGATTGTCTTATTAAAACACAGCTATGACATGCTGGTAATTCTAACCAAAATGTATTAGTCAATGACCTCTTTTCTTCTGAAAAATGCTGTGTGGAGGTGTTCTTTTCCTTATACTGAGTGGCTTAAAACTGAGTGATTTGACTGAAGAGACAGAATAATTAAATGTAACGTATAACCCTTGATTGGCTCCCAGATTAAAAAGTGAAATAAAAACCTACAATGAAGGACATTAGTAGAGCAATTTAAATATGAAGTATATGTTAAAAAATACCATTATATCAACATTAAATATTTCTAGAAAAAATAAGTATTTTGGAACAGATTTTTGAGTGTTTCACAATATTGTACTTATAGATAATCTAGGGAGATTAAAGAACCACAAAATCACAAGAGGAAATATTACTGTATAATATTTAGTACCAAGTAAGCATATTTTTAAATATAAAATAAATCTAAAATTAGAGTATCAAAGTACTCTGAAGCACTTCAAATCTTATTTGAAACCAAGCCTCTTCAGAAAAAGTACAAAACAAAGAACTTGTGTTTTTTTCCAATTTGATTCTGTATGTATATTATATATCTAGAAAGTAGACTTACTTTTAGGGGTATTCTGGATCAAGTGATAATTACATAGGCTTACCTTAACTCTTTGTAGGAAAATTGTAAACTTAGAGAAAATCTCCTTTAGCAAATCAAACCACTGAGGAAAATTCAACATTCTCATCTGATCTGCAAGCCTAGAAAAACAAAAAACAAAAAACAAAAAAAAAACAAAAATAATGGCTGTCTTTGGGTAGCTAGGAGTTTATTCTCAGAAGATAGTTCTATATGTGAGATATAGGAATTTCTCTATTTAAGTTGAGAAAATTTCATAGAGAAGAAAATTAAAAATAACTGCCTCTCCATGTCCATAGGGTTTTTAACAGAATCCCAATAACTTAAGTTTTCTGACTACTAGAGACTCTTGCACTGTTACAGTTGTTTTAACTAATTCTGAAACAGAGTTTTCACTAAGTAATAGTGTGGAAATTAAAACTCCTCAATCCTTATTCTAGGAGTTTGGCCCAGAGAAGTTTCATAGTTATCAATATTGCTACTCATATCTTGGGCCAGTTAATAAAGTTTAGGTATCTATATGAAATAAAATCCATAGTTTCAAAATATCACTACTCTTCTCAAAACGAAATAGGAATTTCAAAGGTTAAAACAAAAAATTATAGATAAGCATGAGACAATTCAAAATCATGTATTCAAATTTCTCAAAGCTGATTAGAAGCTGGGTTTTAATTATATAGCTAAATAATTTAAACTTAACACTGCTATTCCTCTGAGACAGATTATCTTCAATTTCCCTCCTCCATAACCACACTGTATCCTCTACATCCTCTCTCTGCCCTGGGAGGCTGACCTGCAGGGCTTGGCCAATGAGAAGCCCTGACAAAAGACTGGAAGGAGCAAAGGTACTGACAGCTCCATCTCCCTCCTTAAGAGGTTGTCTCAGGATGATTGCCTCCTACACTGAAGATCACCTCAACTACCACAGATCTTTTTTTTTCTTTTTTCTTTTTTTTCCCCAACTATTAAGTGTTCTCCTTCTAAATCCTACTAACTGTTCTCATCCCTTATCCCTTAAAGGTTCTGCACTGTCATTTGTGATTTTCCCTCACTCTGCACATATCTTAGTAAATAATTCCTTAATTAATTATTCCTCCTTAGATTATTCTAATGTGTCATCTTTACCCTGATAACCCTCAACCTAATATTTATACTTACTTCATAACAACATCTGTGTCAATTTCTTCTATTTGTGAAACTTTATTAATCACACACTGCAAAATTTAAGAAAAAAAATTTGATTAATCTCTTTAGAATTCTAAGTACTACATGGCTCATTTGTATATTGAACATGATCGCAATGAAAAAAAAATGACCTCAGTGACTGTTAGCATCACTTCACCAGATTTCTCTTGTGTCTCATATACACCTCAAGGTGTATTAAAAAACATATATCCATAATCTATTAAGTAATATTTCAGGGTATGCTTGAATGGTATTAATTAAAATCACCTACTACTTAAAACTATTCAAAACCATACACCCAACAAACAAAACACCCAGAACTGTAATTCTTAGGAACAAAGTATAAGCCCCATATTAAAATTCCAAAAGAAATTCATTTGGGGGTTATGTTTTCTGCAATATACACAACAGTTTAACTTTTAAAAAATGCTTAGACTTCAGGAGAATCCTAGGAATTACAACACAGCAATCCTGTAACAATTTGTTTCAAAGTACTACATCCAGAAAACTACACAAATTATGCTCATAGCTCAGCAATTTTTTATAAAGAAGTACACTTGTGTAGTGAGAACTCAGATCATGAAATTGAACGCAGCCAGTAAGCCCCTCTCATGCTCCCTCCTAATCACTACTTCCTCCCAAAAGACACTACTACTTTGATTTCTAATACCTCAGATTAGTTCTATGTTCAAATTTTACAAAAGTGTAATCATATAGTGTATACCCCTTTGTGTCTGGTTTCTTTGGCTCCACATCATGTATGTGATATTCACCCATGTTGCTTCATGTGATTACTTCATTCTCATTACTGTATAGTATTCAGTCATATAAATATACCACAACTCTATTAACTTTTCTACTGATGACAGAATTTGGGTTTAAAAAAAAAAAAAGAATTTGGGTTTTTCTAGTTTTTTATTACCAATAGTGCTGCCATGAAATTCTGTGGTGTCTTTGGTAAACTTACACATTTCTGTTGGGTAAATACCTAGGAACAGAACTGCTGAATCATAATATATGCATATATTTAGTGTTTCTAGCTATTGTCAACAATTTTTGAAAATTGTAACAATTTTAAAATAAAGTGTTTTAGTCAGTGTTTGAAAGATGTAAAAGATGGGGTGATTATAATCTTTTTTTTGGCTTGTTTTATTTAAACATTAAAAACTCAGAAATGTACATTCAACCTAATGATGATGATCAGTTAAGCCTAATAAATATATTTAAAATTGTTCTTTTTCATAATTAGAAAAACTGAAGTTTTGTTAATGATATGTGAGTAAAAAGGCAAAACAAAGATGAGGAAAGACTTAAAAAAAACCAAGATTTTAGTTTACAATTATCATTTCTGAGATAAGAATCAGAGGAAATAAGCATTTAACTATTGATGGTGAGGGTGTATTTGGTAAATTCTTTTTAGAAAGCAATTCAGTTCTGTCAAATAATTTAAAAGTCCTTTTCACTCTGACCAATAATTCCCCTTCTAGGAATTAGCTATAAGAAAATCGTCTTAACTATGGAAAACCACACAAAACATTAAACCGAAGATGTGTGTCACAGTGTTCTACAATACCAAACTGAAAACAGCTTGAATATTCATGAGAGGAAGGCATAATATGTTGATGGAATTTTATATAACCATCAAAAATGATCTTTTTGAAGGGCTTATATGAGAAAATTCTTCTTATGATTCTAACTGAAATATATGTACAATTCAAAATCATATATACAGTATGATAGCAACAAAGAAAAACATCAGTAACAATTTACACTCAGAAAAAGTCTTTTCTTTTTTTTAACTTAGAAATATCCTTACAGTGATAATCTTTCAGCTGGTAAGACTATTTTTTCTTCTATTTTTCCATATTTTGAGTTTTTAAATAAATAAGAAAATGTTACTATTATAACTGCATATATTATCACTAGGATCATGTAAAAATAAACAATAAAAGTCTAGACCAAAATACATCAAATAAAAATGTATAATTTGTATAATTACCTGTTTAATGATATTCTTTGCTGTAATAATCATTTCTTCACTATAGATTTCTAAAAAATTAAGCTTTCTTTGTTTTAAAAGTCCAAATACAAGAGATACAAGTCTTTCCTATTAAAATAAAAACATGGAATTTCACAGTTTAAATATAAAATAATCTCACTCAGAAGCAGAAATATGCAACATCAAACGTTTTATTATTTGATCCTTAGACCTCTACCCTGCATATGGTATTTTCTAGAAGCGTAAAAAAACCTTTTCACAGCAATCTTATCATCAGATTACTGGAGTCACTATTTTAAAACAGGTCAATTCTAATGCACTATAGTGATCAGATGCAGCTGGTTTGGGGGTAAAACAATATAAGTACATTTTGGCCTAGTTTCGAACAAGTAGCTAGAAAGTATCCTTCTCAAAACCTGATGACCTATAAATACTCCATGAGTCCTGTGATTTTTTAGTTATTGGTCAAGAAGACTAAAATGATGACGGGACTATCTGTAGGGGATTAACTATGAACACATACAAAAATCTCTTTAATAGGCTGCTATCAGGGCTTCTGGATTCTTTACTAGTTCTTGGCAATAATCAGCATTGAAAAGGCAGCAGAAAAGGGAAGCCTGGATATGTAAGACCTCATTTTAAATCCAATTTCTTTTTTTTTTTTTAATTTTTAAGATTTTATTTATTTATTTAACAGACAGAGATCACAAGTAGCCAGAGAGGCAGGCAGAGAGTGAGGAGGAAGCAGGCTCCCCAAGGGGCAGAGAGCCCAATGCGGGGCTTGATCCCAGGACCCTGAGATCATGACCTGAACCGAAGGCAGAGGCTTTAACCCACTAAGCCAGCCAGGCGCCCCTAAATCCAATATCTAATTAAGGTATAAAATTACCTTATTCTCTAACTTCACAGGATAATGAACAATTATGGTGCTTGCTAAAGTCACATAAAGCGAAGGACTTCACTGAAGTCTCAGCTTGAAACTTAAGATAATTTTGCGGACTATAATTAGAGAAGAATGTGTTCTAAACTAAGATTATTAGGAGTTAACAGTAAACAATATCATCAATTTTATCCAGAGTTCAAAGCACATACCTCTTCTAAAATTTGACAATCATCTTCCAGTGGTCTGTTTAAGTCACTGTGAGAATAAGTAGAAAATTCTGCAATCATCATTTTATCTATCAGTTTTTCTAATTCACAAAGTTGTGATCCCAAATGCCTACAAAGGAAGAGGAAAATGTGACATATATTCATTAAAAACCCAATTCACTCCACCATCAAGGAAACTAGTTGGAAAAACTCTTCTAATTGACAGTATTTGTGCAATAATGTGATATTTGAGTAAAATGGAATCTTTTAACTTAACAAAAATAACTGCGATAGTTTCACATCATCTCCCAAATCCTTTTTTTTTTCTTTACATGTTGAACCTCCAAACACTTAAATGTATCACAGAGAACATGGTTCTAGAAATTTCATGACTGCTTTTTTGTCTGCTTTTCACAGACAAACTATTCAGATATTCTAAAGTCCTTTCCTAATTAACCATTTGTGGAATAGCAATGTCAGTAGCTCCCATTCATTTATTCCACAAATACAAGTGTCTACTATGGCCCTCTTGGGATGGATATAAATACTTGAGGACTATAGGGACAGACTGACTCAATTCAATCTCTGTTATGAACAGTGTGAGTTACTGTGCAATTTCCCTCAGGTCATTATACTGAAAAGTCATCAAGATTAGAAATATAAAACAAGATTAGAAATATAAAAATACTAAGCAACAGTGTGAGTTACTGTGCAATTTCCCTCAGGTCATTATACTGAAAAGTCTTCAAGATTAGAAATATAAAACAAGATTAGAAATATAAAAATACTAAGCAACAGTCTATTCTTGGAACTTTTTCCTCATAAAATATAATATTTCTTTTTAATCTACCTCTAATATTTATAGATCTTAGTAGGACTGGAGTAAGAAGGACTCTAATCAAATGGGCAAAGTTGTGGGGGTGGTAAAGGCAAATACGACTAACAGGATTTGGAACACTTTCCCTAGAGAAAGCATGCAGTATCCAAAGGACAAGAAGGATCCCATGCAGTACCTGCTCTGGAGGGCCCTCGGGATCATTACCTTCATATATGAAGGGATCTTCACCATATAATCTAATAGCTTCATAAAAACAATGGGTAATCTAGTTGGTCCAAAGTAGTTCAAAAATTAAGTAAAATAGGCCAATGAGAAATCTGTTTATACATTATAAAAAATTTTTTAAAGCTCTACTTATGGTGCAATTTTAAAACATGTATATTTAAATGTCTAAATTTAAATTTTATCTTAAATTTAGACATTATTGAATAAAAAGCATTTAAAGATACATATACTCCATTAACTTGAAAAACAAATGTCAGAAACTGTCTTTAGTAAGACCAGATACAGCACATTTTTTTTAAAAAGCATTTTTAAAAAAAAACTTTTTAAACCATATGACCTTTTAGACAGATCCATTGTTCTTATATAAACAGCATATGGTAAGCAATATAGTGATAATTTTGAAAAACATCTGATAAGTGAAATAACAAATTTGCATTTTGCAGTATAAAAATTGTATTTCTTACAGCTAATTAGAACACTAATAAGGTTCTCATAAATGGCACTAACATCTTACAATAAGCTAATTTCTAACATACACACTAGTACAAACTAAAACATTGCCATAACAGAAATTTGGCAATGTCTAGCAAAATTACATAGGCAATTAACCTTTGACCTCGGAATCTCACTTCTCAGCATCTGTATCAAAGACACACTCATAAAAATACAAAAAGAACACACATTACATTGTAGCACTGTTCATAACCCTAAGGGAATAGAAACCACACAAATGTTGAGCAATGGAAGTTAGTTAACTATCCTGTAACAGACACTATATACTTTTAAAAGAACTAAAGAATACCAATTAATATACTATATACTGCTACAGAGCAGTTTTTCAATCTTTTTTTCATTGTTGCCCCCAGAAGTTCTTTTAGATATTTTTATTCCTAATCACCCCATACATATACTTAATATCACAGATAGAGTGTATATCTGTTTATGTACCTTGGCCCTTTGGAGGGCCACAAGCCATTATAACATCCAATTTTTTTCACCCTTCAAGAACCAATTCTTGCCCCCTTGCAGAGACAGCTGCCACTTAGAAGGCAGACTATAAAGTGATCCCCAGGTGTACTGTAAAGATGAAAACAGCAAGGAAGAGAAAAGTAATACAGTATACTAATGCTTATCTAAGAGTAGGGACATAAAGAGAGATGGCTGGATGGATGACGGATAAATGTAAATTAAAACTTTTTAAAATGGTGACCTATAGAGTAGGTAGGAAGGAAGGAACCAGAGAGAAGTTAAATTTCTTTGACCATCCTTTGTTTCAGAAATTTGACTTTGGAACCACATAACTACTTAACATAGTTCTAGCACAACATTATATTTAAAAACTTCAACCCTTAAATATCAAGAGCAAATGAAACAAATGAACTTAACAGTACATCAAGTTAGCAGCAAATGTATATAAAGAAGAATTATTTCAAGTGACTTTAAAACACAGAAATTTATCCACTTATTCCACAAGGATATAGCTTAAGGAAAAGAAGAGAAAGAAATCCTCCATGTTTGTAGAAATAATACTGTTAGTTCTGAGAGCACTCTATGTATATTGTGGGATAAAGCAAATGAGTAATTATGTTTTAATGTCCTTCGGAGCCACAGTTTTCAAAAGCCTGTATACATATATAAGATTAATGAAGTAAAAACTTTATGGTCCTGAATTTAAATTGGAAATACCAATATGAACTCAAATTTTTTCTTTAAAAAGGAAACCTGTTTTCTAGCTCTGTCCACTACAAAGGCCTAGAGATAATGACCAATCCAATACCAAGGAACACAGCTGGTACCCAGACTGTAATTTTTAAATACCATTTCCTACTAAAAGAAACTAGTGCTCCTTAGGAAAATGGTGGATTACAAGTCTGGGACAGAAAAAGAATATGAACATCTAATAATAACACAAAGTAAGAAAACTACCAATCAAAAACTCCTGGAATCATGTAAAATACCACAAAAATGAACTTGAGCCTACAAAAGACAGAATAATCTGAACGCTGACAAAAATAAAAATAGCAAAAAAACTTACTTCAAATATATGTAAATTCATATTTATAAAAATATACCTTTTAAAAATCATCAGTTACCTTTGGAAGATGCTAGATTTTCAATTCGTTAATTTTAAAACTGCCAAATTAAAAAAAGGAATCTAAAACATCATCCTGCCTCTCCTTGTAAGAATTGTCCTTAAGTGTTATCAAATTGTTATGGACAAATATAACTTTATAGAAATATTCCAAATTCATAAATGATTAAGGAAGTATAGAATTAGAATATCATTATTATATGTAACCCATAATGAGTTAATAAATCTAGGCAATGTTCATCAAATGGCTGCTAATATCATAAAAAGAGAGACAAACAGATATATGCCTTTTTTTTGGGATTTGGAATCTGATCTTTTACTTAAATATAAATGCCTAGTGAAATGTTACAATAATATCATCTCTTTTGCTGAGATAAAAGTATTTATCTTTTTTTATTAGTTTCAAAGTAGAATTTAGTGACTCATCAGTTGTATATAACACCGTCTGCTCATTATATCAAGTGCCCTCTTAATGCCCATCACCCAATTAATACCGCCCCCCACCAACCTCCCCTAGATATATGCCTCTTGGCTGAAATACACACTGTGACTTATTAGGTGCTCCTGCCAAAAAGTAAACCTTAAATCTAATCAAGCCTTTAATTCTAACTAGCAGTTTTCAGAAAATATAGGCAAAAGAAAAACGTGCTTAAACATGGAGATGCAGCTGGCAAAATCTAGACTATGAAAAGCTTTGTAAGGTAAATAACTCAATTTCTTTTCTTTAAAGATTTTATTATTTATAAATTTAAATTTAAATTTACAGACAGAGATCACAAGTAGGCAGAGAGGCAGGCAGAGAGAGAAGAAGGGAAGCAGGCTCCCTGCTGAGCAGAGAGCCCGATGCCCAATGCCAATGCCGATGCCCAGCTGGATCCCAGGACCCTGGGATCATGACCTGAGCCGAAGGCAGAGGCTTTAACCCACTGAGCCACCCAGGCGCCCCATAACTCAATTTCTTGAAAGGGAGAAAATGAGAATGAGGAAGTATATATCAAAAGATGTTGATATATATATCAACCAGGAAAAAAAAAAAAAAAGAGAGAAAGAAATATCAATCACAATGTATAGGTATTATTTGGATCCTGATTTCAATAAACACATTAAAAAAAAAAGAAATTTGAGACATGAAAATTTGAACAATGACTAGCTTTTTAAAAATATAAATATAATTTAAAATATCTTTATCTTTCAAATATACATAATGAAATATTTGCCAAAGAAGTAGAATGATGTTTGGATTTGTTTCAAAATAAACTAGGAGTAGGGGGTATAGAAAAGACAAAGCTGGCCATGAGTTGGTAACTCACAGGTGATAACTCAAATTTACCCAGCTTTATATAGTTCTCTTCACGTAATTTCCTGTTTCTGTGCATGTTTGAACTTTCAGTAAGTTTTTTAAAAAGCAGCAACAGAGTAGAATATAAAGCTACACATAACTTTAATGTTGCTTGGTTCTCAGCTGATTATTATGAAGATCTTTGGTTCCGTTTCAACACAGACCAAAGGTTAACACTCAGGTATATGCTACCTTCGGGTATGAATAGTCTTCAACAAATCCCAACAAAGAATTATGGTGGGCAATCTAGATGACAGTATCTTACTGATGTCTGAGCATCAGAATAATAAATAAAGATTTGTCCAAACAAATTCTTAAACAAAATTTCCAGAATTATAATGTTCTACAAGATTCATCTATTTATCTTTTTTAAGTCTTGGTGACTTTGGTAATAGCTGCAATAATAATGGCCTGCACATTATGAACCATATCAAAATTATTTAATAAACAAAAATGTGCTAAGTTTAAAATTACGTATACTAATAATCACATACTGTAATTTAGAGTGATAAAAGAAATCTACTGAAACAACAAGTAACTAAAATACAACATTCTGAAAAAGTATATAGGTTCATATATCTAACTACATAAATTAGGACAGTTCCAATACTTTCTACTTTGATATGTCTCAATGTGTACATTAATTCAGACCTTCTAGTAAGTTGTATGTTCACTACAACAATCTCTGTGCTGCTTTTATCAGAGAAACTTATATATCAATTAACTGTACTATAATACTAGCTTCATCAAATAGCAGCACATCTGCTTTTTGGCTTCATCCCAGAGCATACAATGTGGATGTTTTCTTACTCTACTGTTTTGAAGATCTAAATTATGGAAGATTATACCAGGATCGAAGAATATGTTACTTTTTTATAACTTCCAATAACAAAAATCCCTTAAATGGAATCCCAAGGTGACCTCTGATGAGTGAAACCATGTAATAAGCTGGAACTTATAATTAACTCTGTTTTCCACCTTTTCTCCCCCACCCTCCCAAAAAAAGGAAAAAAAAAGTCTTATTATGACTAGAAAACAAACTAGTTTCATTAATTGTTATCAACTACCATGGTAAGTCCTGGCTCAATGGACATATAACTCAACTGCGAACTTATAACCCAGCTGCCCACAAGTTAACATCTACCGCACTATAAAATCAGCATTGACATACAGAGAGGTTTTTTTGAGATTCCATATATCCTCAATCAAATATATTAAAAAGCATACATAGCTCTCAGGTCAGATGAGAATCTCAACTCTACTGTTTTGTAACTTGCTGTATGACTTGGAGCAAGTTATGTAAGACTTTCTATGCTTCAGTTTCCTTATCTATTAAAATAAGGATAAGACTACTTATCTTATAGAGGTTTTTGGGGGGTGGACAGAGCCAAATAACATATGCAAAATACTTTGCACAGTACATGGTACAGACTACCATTCAAAAAGTGCTCTTAGGTTTTACAGTGGTGGTGGTTGTAGAATAATGGTGGTAGTAAATAGAAAGGAAAAAAAGTTAACAACAATGATGAAAACTGAAAGAGTTTCTACATAAACCTTTATAATAAGAAAGCAAAGAACATTATATCCCTGAATTTCAAAGCAACTGAAGATTCTCTATTTCAAAATCTGCAAGATAAGGTTCAGATATTTGTTAGGCCCACAATAAAACTTCTGTATCAAACTTGCATTTGAATGTCCTTATCTCAACATCACAAGATAATGTGTAATGTAGGTCTCTTGTCTACTTATAAGCATCAGTGATGTTAACTGTGTTCTTAGTTATTAAAATGATTATGCCCAATGCAGGGTTCAATCCCAGGACGCTGGGATCATGACCTGAGCTGAAGGCAGATGCTTCACTGACTGCCCCACCAACCTGCCCCCAATCTTTCATTTATTTCTCAGCACTGTCCTATACAGAGGATAAAAGCACTCTATAGAATGAGCTCCCAATATTTATCAACATTCATGACATTATACAGTGAAAGACCAATGAAAGTGACAAAATTAGTATTTATTTAAAAAAATTCTTCAAGGGTGCCTGGGTGGCTCAGTCAGTTAAGCATTGGACTCTCGGTTTCAGCACAGGTTATGATCTCCGGGTCCTGAGACTGAGCCCCGGGGTCCTGAGACTGAGCCCCATGTAGGGCTCTGCACTCACTGCAGAGTCTGTTTATCCCTCTCCCTCCTCTTCTGCCCCTCAATAAATAAAACCTTTTAAAAAAGTAAAAATAGGGGCGCCTGGGTGGTTCAGGCAGTTAAGCCTCTGTCTTCGGGTTAAATCATGCATGATCTCAGGGTCCTGCTATAGAACCCTGCCTCAGGCTCCCTGCTCAGCTCGGGGTCTGCTTCTCTCCCTCTGTCCCTCTCCCCCGACCACCACATGTGTTCTCTCTCAAAGAAAATATTTTTTTAAAAAATAAAAGTAATAAATAAAAATACATTCCATTCAGACATTCAAAAAAACAGAAATATTTACAATTTCAGAGGTAAAAGGGAAACTAAAAATCTAGACATCCAAGTCTAGATTAAACTCCTCCCCTGAAGTTACAGCTCCCTAACAATCTATACATTCGTCATCATATAGTATTGCACTGTAGGATGACAACCCAGTCATTTCTGTCTCCTTCATTCTGTCAAATAAATCGTGAAAACACTCTCTGCTCTGTTCATGGCAATATTCCCAATAATCTGCCTGGTGTCTGACATGTAAAGGTAATCAGTAACCATGTCTTGAATGAATGAATGAACCAATCATTTATGTCATTAAATTTGGGCCACCTTTTAAAAAATTCATTCTAAATATTCCAATTACCTATCCTTAGTCAGTAAGAATTTATAACTCAGTTAAATTTATTTTGAAGCTAACTTTTCCAGACTGTATTAAGTATCTATTAAGTTACAGAATACATCTTCCATACAACTTCTTTATAGTCACTTAGTAGTATAAGGTTTGGATGGGTTTTCCAGCAGAGGGACTTCTACAAGGACACTGCAAGCCTGCTTAACTGAATGAAATTTTGATGGCCTGTATCTGGTTTATCTACAAATTAAACATTTTGACATCATCTCACATGAAATAACTAAAATCATAAGGTTAAAAATATTTTCAAAATGTAAGAATGCAGGAAAAACTGGGTCTCTTCCATCACCATATGGAATTTTTTGCAGTGATCAACACTGATAGTTAGAAATTAATTTTAATAATTAGCAAATAATTATATTATATATAAATATGTAACTGCATTATTAAATAACTACTTAATAATTATCAAATTAAAAACCTATTCAAGAACTTTTAAAATGAACTTAATTTTAGATATTCCTTCCTGCACCTTGATCTTCTAACTTGACACAAAACTATTTCAACATTTTCACATTGTTATTTTCAAAGTTATGACTGGCCTTTCATTAGTACCACCTATCAAAAATATAATTTTGTTTCTCCATTCAAATGTTTCTGTAAATACTGGTGCTTACAGCGTTTGTTTCACTAAGACTAAAATATCACAATGATAACACTACTAAACAGATAAATCTGGAAGAAGAAATATTCATGTAACTTACATACATTCACACTTCCTCAGCTAACATTACACACTAAAATTTATCCTTTCAGAACTGCTAACATTATCTCTAAACCCTTACTTAAAGGACGTACCGGAAGCTGTGAATGCCCTGAAGCTCCTGCTGTAGAACCTCCTGTGTTGTTGCTATTAAGTCCAAAGCTCCAACAAACTCAGAAGTGGATAACAACACCTGCACTGTAGGCTGAGTCTGGTGTACAGTGGCCATTAACTTGAGTTTATTGTACACTTTAACACAATTGTTTCTGGTAAGTGCCAGTCTTAAAATGTGTAGTGATCCTTCACACATTACTTTATCAATCTGTGCAATCTTATCTCGAAGCATCTTTACAGCCTGGGAAGTTTTCTTGAGGTAGTCCTGCAATTCGTGTTGAGAGGTCATTGCATGAAAAAATGCTTCAGAACGTAGAGAGATCTGGTGAGCAATGTTTACTTCCACAATATCCAGATAATGGCTCAGCTTAAGAAAGAAGAAAAAAAATCACGGAGTATTATAAGATTACCTTCTTTGACTATCCAAATACTTTCTGAAAATGATACAATTTAAAATTTTATTTTAAAATCCTATTGCCTGAACAATTTTAAATCCTATCGTATGAACTATTTGATTATGGGATTCTTGATATTGGGCATAATAAAATGGAAGGGAGATGAAAGGTAACAACCCAAAGATTAATAAATGTAAGACAAAAGAGTAGAAGTAGCCAATTTACCTTCTTTCTCTGCTCCTACTACTGCCATCCAAACACCAACTACTTTCTAGAAAGTAAGAGTACCCCACAGTCATCTGAGATTATAATGTAGTTTCAGAAGTTCTCAGATCCGAGACAGAATGATCTCCTTAACCCCCACACCATCACACATCACTCATCTGATTAGAAGTTTATTATAGTTACCATTTATTGACTCCTTCCTTCTATGTACCAGGCAGTCGTATTTTATATACATAATTTTTTAGTTTTAGTAATCTTAGAATACAGGTATTAGTATTCTTATTTTACAGATGAGGAAACAGACTCAGAGACATTAAATAATTTGAATAAGATCATACGGCTAGTAAGTAGAAAAACTAAAATTTGAACCTAAGCCTGTCTGACTCAAAAACTGAAGCTCTTTCTACCATACCACTCTGCCTCAAAAGAATCTGACAGATTCATGATCCAGTCACAAATTATGGAAAATACTAGAATTCACTGGGACTTTTTTTCAAGGCTGCTTATTTTGCATTTCAAAAATTATTCTTTAACCAATTTGTAAAACTCAGTATATATTTGTAAATACACACACACACACATATATATTTGTAAAATTCCAATATATTGGAAATTTATTTCCAATATATTTTCCCCTTAAAAGCTTGACATATGCCTTAAAAGAGTTCATATATATTTTATTTGTAACACAAGCAAGATTAATTCCTAGAGCAACATATATTAAAATGCTTTCTAATTTCAAATATGGACTTCTAAAGCTTGAGTTGCCTTTTCTTCCTTTCTAATTGCATATGCCTTTTTTGGCTACATTATCTTTCCATTTCTCTCCCACTTTTTAACTTTTAGATTCTTCAACCTATAGCTCAAACTTTGGGCATTATCTCTCAACATCTCAGGAGAATTCAGTGTTAAAGGGTTAATGCACTTTCAACATTTAGGACTCATAAGATTAGAAGATAGTATTTGGTCACTAAGACTATTTTCTTCAAACCATGCAGGATAACACATATCTTCAACAAGGCTCCTTCAGTAATCTATTATAATATACAACAGGTTACAAACAAGAATTTTTTCCATGGTTTAAATCTCTTGAGATTATACCCTTTTGGTATTGTCCTTTTCATCTTCAACATGGCTTGTTCACTTATTTACCCAAAAAGCAATATGGGGACAAAGGTACTTGGGTACCTTGTAAGCTAAAGTGGACTCAATTTTCAGAATAGGAAATTTGAGAATGTAACTCCTTCAGGACACTGCTATTGAAAATATGGTTTATATGCTGCTGCCAGTCTGTTAACTATTTAACAGGTCCATGATAAAATAAGGTATTTGCTGGAAAGTAAATCAACTATATCACTAAGCCCACTGCATTGTTTTTTCATAGAAAGACCTTCTTAATAAAGGAAGTAGTGCAATGATTTACATTCTAGTGCAAGCTCCTTATTTCATCATAGACCAGGGCTTTGGGTAGCACTAGAGTGGGATACAAATTAACTAATCCTCTTTGTAGCATCCCCTCTCTTTAAAAATCACAAGATAAAAACAGCTGTTTATCAATCATATAGTGAGTATGAAAGTGTTCTCTTGGAATTATTTCTTCCATTCCTTTTCTAAGAGAGTAGAATAAGGACCCAGAATGTAAACATAACAAACCTGATTCTGCAACTTAACGAAAAACCAAATTCCAATCCTTTAATTAAACATTTACCATGAAAAAACTTTCATTTGAACTTCAAAAATTTCTACAAGTTATCAATATTCCATTGATCCATTCTTTTCAAAAGCATAATATTTTCCGGGCGCCTGGGTGGCTTAGTGGGTTAAAGCCTCTCCCTTCGGCTCAGGTCATGATCTCAGGTCCTGGGATCAAGCCCTGCATCGGGCTCTCTGCTCAGCAAGGAGCCTGCTTCCCCCTCTCTTTCTGCCTGCCTCTCTGCCTGCTTGTGATCTCTGTCAAATAAATAAATAAAATCTTTAAAAAAAAAAAAAGCACAATATTTTCATAATTCATTTCCTAGAACAATTTTTAGTCTTCCTAAAAGTATTAGGAAAGATTAGTATTGAGGATCTTTTTTTAAAGATTTCACTTACTTATTTGACAGAGAGAGAGATCACAAGTAGGCAGAGAGGCAAGGCGGTGGGGCGGTGGGGGTGAGGGGAGCAGGATCCCCACCGAACAGAGGCCAGTGCGGTGCTCGATCTCAGGACCCTGAGATCAGGACCTGAGCCGAAAGCAGAGCCGAAAGCAGAGCCGAAAGCCGAAAGCCCAACCCACTGAGCCACCCAGGTGCCCCTGGGATGAGATTTTTATTGGCTTTTGTTGTTTTTTTCTTTTAAGGTATTATTTTAACAGGGTATATATTGGAATGTGAAAAAGCAATCTGCAAGTAGATCTGTGCCCCTAAACCCATAATTTTCATCAGATTTATGAATTTGTTCTTACTCAAGGAAAACCTTTATAGATAAAAATGTTGCCGAAGGAAAAATTACTTCATTTTTATTTTCAACTATGGAAAAGGAATAGTCAATGATTCTTTCCCTACATTTCTTCTCCTCTTCTCCCCAAACTAGTTTTTCTTCAGTTACTAGACCTCATTTCTTAAATAGTCTTCCTGAGACAAGTTTTCAGACTGCCAAGAGATGTCACTAGCATGAAACAAAATGCTTTCTTCTCAGTTTAAAACCAGTTTTAGAAAAGCTCTAAACTGCTGAGAAAGAACAGGAATAAAAAATCTTTACTTCCTATTCTAGTTTTAAAAGATTCTTGATATGTGAGTTAAGGTATGTTTAAAACTCTGTAACACATTAACTTCTCAACATACTACAAAATATTGTAAAAGTTCTTAAAAACTGCTGACTAATAACATGCAAAGGTTAGGCTTTGCAAAGCTAAAAATACAGCGTTGTATTTTTAATGCAATTTTTTAAAGATTATTTATTTATTTGACAGATAGAGATCACAAATAGGCAGAGAGGCAGGCAGAGAGGAAGGGAAGCAGGCCCCCTGAGGCTGAGCAGAGAGCCTGATGCAGGGCTTAATCCCAGGACCCCAGGACTCTGGGATCACAACCTGAGCCGAAGGCAGAGGCTTTAACCCACTGAGCCACCCAGGCCCCCTTTAATGCAATTTTTAATACAATACTATATATTTCAACTACCATATTTTTGCTCCAAAATAATCATCCCTACAATGTGGAAATAAGGAAAAATGGTACCACAGCAAAAGTTGATTTTCCATAGTTCAAATCATAGAGAATATAAAATTAGCCAATATATTGTTTGGGATAACTGAAATTCCATCGACTGCTATTTTAGATTAAGAAGCACTCCAACAATTAGCTTCTTTTTCACCAGCACAACTTGTTTTCCACTGAATCAAATGCTCTTATTTTATCAGTTAGATCTGAAGGCAGTAACAAAAAATATGAAAAAATTAAAAGAAATAGCCCTTAATAAATAACTAAATCAGAAACCACACAAAAGGTACCACTTAACCAGAATAAAGTTTTCTACACGGAAAAAAGTAAAAATGAAATTACCTTTTCTTGTAGCAACTTTGAGGAAGCTGCATCACGATTTCCTTTTCCACCAGCAGTATTAAAATGAGACCATGGTAAAACTGAATTAAAAGTTAAGGAATCGTCCAAGGCAAAATCTGGTTTCATAAAAATCTATTAAAAAATGTATTTTCCTCATTAGATAAACATTTTTTAATATCCATTATCCCTTCAAACATCATAAGACCATTAAAGATGATTAACTTAGATCTGAAGCATATACAGCAAAAGTAATACATTGATTTATACAAAAATCTGTATAAAAAATGTATAGCGTTTCATCAAGCTAAAAATACTCATGAAAAATAGAAAAATGTATTTTGTCTTTACCAATGGAGGCAATCATTCCATTACCATGTAATCAAATTCACTAATGCAGTCCCACCAGGCACATACCAAAGGGAGATATCCTACTTATACCAAAATTTCTGTATTATTTCCCACTGAAGTAGTTTTTTAAAAATGCCAAGTATCAAGTTCTCTATATTTATTTTTCTACTTTCTCCTGCTTAAAATGCTTTCAAAATTAGTTTCGTAGATTAGACATATACTGAAGTTTAAAACCAAAACAAATTCAATTTTATGAAAAGATCGTTCTTTTTCCTTTACATACCATATCCATCTGGGCACTAAGTCCTACGCATTATATTTTCTATATAACACTTGAATGCTCTCTCTCTTCTACGTCTATAGCATTTTATTAATGCAGCTCTTCATCATCTCTGGATTACAGTAAATGGCTATTTACTCATGTCCTTCCTCAATCTATCCCCTATACTGCTGTCAGATATACTTTTAAAATGCAAGTATCACTGAATTAACTTCTCTGTTTAAATCTCTCAATGGAGTCCCATGATCTAAGAACCAAACTCTTTAGAAGGGCATCAAAGGCACTTCATTTTTTTTTAAAGATTTTATTTATTTATTTGACAGAGAGAGCACAAGCAGGCAGAGAGGCAGGCAAAGGTAGAGGAGAAGCAGGCTCTCCAGCTGAGCAGAGAGTCCGATGCAGGGCTCGATCCTAGAACCCCGGGACCATGACCTGAGCCAAAGGCAGACACTCAACCGAGTGAGCCACCCAGGTGCCCCAAAGGCCCTTCATTTTCTTTGAACTCCATCATCAATTTGTATTTTGCCACTCCCACTATTTACAAGTTACATTCTAACAATACTCAACTTCCATACCCTCTTGTGCTTAACTATCTTTGTACATGCTTTCTGCCTAGAATGCCTTCCTATTTTCCTGGAGAACACAACCAAATCAAAAGGGCAAACGTTATCTCTGTATGAACACTTACCCCATCTCTGAACACATGAGTCACTCCATCTCTGAACATAAGTATGTATACCACATATATTTATGTATCTCATACTTCACAAAAATTATTTATTAAATATATGTATCACCTCCTAGAGATCATACATCCCTATAAGACTGGATTTATAGCTAATTAATCTTTGTATCTCCAGTACCTAGCATAAGGCCTGAAACATGGTTTAACTTACTTAATTTCTATGCTCTATTTTATTAGAGTTACTGATCCATTTTACCTATATCCAAAAATTAGTATAAAGTGATAGGGAAAATCTAACTAGGGACATGAGTGTATTTCTTAGTCCCTGCTTTAGTATAATTAAAAGTACTGATTAATTCAATAAATATTTACTGATGATGTAACCTGTATGCTAGGCACTAAGGTGGAAACAAAGATAAATTATTATATAGGTCCTAATCCCAAGGACTTTTAGTCCAATGGATGTGGTAAAATATACACATAAATATCTTACAAGAAGAGTGACAAATGCCTTTAAAAGGAAGGCACAGGTCTATATAAAATACTAGGAAATGCAGCAAAGGGGCCAATTATCTTCAGCTGGGAAGAGATGTATTCATGTAAAGTTGCCATTTAAGTAAGAGAATATAAAGAAAGGATTAGATATGGGGAGTTGAGGGAAAAGTCTTCCAGACTAAAGTAACAATGCAAGTAAAGAACAGAGCCAGCAAAATAGTTAAACTGAAGTAAAGAATGTGTAAAGATTAGTAAGCAAAAGTTGAGTGTGACTATGATGGAAATGAATAATCAAGGGTCTTAAATGATAGAGTTTGAATTTTATTTTTGTAGGAATCAAACAACTTTAAAAATGACTACCTTTTTGCTTCTGTCTGTTGTCTTCTCTGTGTCATCTCACTTTAGAGAGCAGTTATCATAGACCTCTTTGAGAATCTAATTAATGCAATGGACTCTTTCCCCAGAGCAGAACGGGGGAAGAAAACATCTATTACACATCTCTTTAAAATTTTCACACAAAGGACATATCTCTTAATAATTTGAAGGGGTAGTAACATCAATAAAGTTCTTTTTCAGAATGGAGAGACTTAAACATATTTGTAGATTTCAGTAATAAAGAAGAAATTGATGATGGCCAAAGAAAGAAAAGTGATACACAAAGTCCCAGAACAGGCAAAGTGGTTAAGATGTAAAAAACCCAAATGAAAGCTTCTGATAAGGTAAAATTAACAATATTAGAGATAATAAAAA
This sequence comes from Lutra lutra, assembly GCF_902655055.1. NCBI lineage: Eukaryota > Metazoa > Chordata > Mammalia > Carnivora > Mustelidae > Lutra > Lutra lutra. The sequence goes on along the minus strand of NC_062286.1, from coordinate 59,242,247 downwards.
ATTAAAGATATTAAAAATTTTTCTCATTTATAAGCTTTGTTACCTTAGGTACTTGCTCCAGATCTGTCCTGGATTTATCTATGAAAAAAAGGAAAAGAGAAAATACGATTTTTTAAACTTGTTTTCATTTTATTCTATAAAATATATATGTATATATATATTTTTAAGATTTTATTTATTTATTTGTCAGAGAGAGAGGAGCGAGAGTGAGCACAGGCAGTCAGAGTGGTAGGTAGAGGCAGAGGGTGAGGGAGAAGCAGGCTCCCTGCCAAGCAAGGAGCCCGATGTGGGACTCGATCCCAGGACGCTGGGATCACGACCTGAGCTGAAGGCAGCTGCTTAACCAACTGAGCCACCCAGGCGTCCCTATAAAATATATTTTGACCAGATTCTGTACTATATCACAATTAAGTAAAGACTTAAATTCCCTCAACAGACATCAAGCACTTCCTATATGCCTAGCAGTAAATAAAGCACTGAAAAAATTCTATGTTTCAAATACTTTTAATCAATTGTATGAGAGCAAGAAAGCTAAATATATTTCAAGTCTTTCTTAAATGGACACAGAAATCTTGGTGCTATCTTATTAAGTTTGGTGAAATTAAGTTTGGCATATAGTTTTTAAAAATGAATTAAATTCTGGGACACCTGGGTGGCTCAGTCGGTTAAGCGTCTGCCTTCGGCTCAGGTCATGATCCCACAGTCCTGGGATCCAGCCCAGCACTTCTCCCTCTGCCTGCTGCTCCCCCCACTTACGCTCTCTCTCTGTCAAAGAAATAAAAACTTAAAAAAAAAAAAAAAAAAAAGAATTGCATTCTAATATAGGAATAGTGCTTTTATTGTCCAAAATACTCACCATCCCAACCAGAATTTCTTATGAAAAAAGATTTTAATAACATATTAAGATATTAATACCCTATTAATTTTCTTCTTAGACATCTTAGTTTGTATCTACAAACCTGCAAATGAACCTACTTTACCTTCATCTCCCCAACTAAATCTCAGAGAATGTACCCTCCTTTCCAAATCTAACCTTCCTGGGTCAGACTCTATACCCTCCAGCCTCCTCTTTGAGCATGCCTCGTCAAATACCCTGCCTCTTTCCATATCTTCAACCTCTTCCCTTCTAATAGTTCTTTCTCTCTGCATATATACATGCTCCGTATATATGCTTCGTTCTCTCTCATTAAAACAAACAAACAAAAAAAAACAAAAAAAAAGATAAAGTTAAAACCCAGCCTGGACCAGGCTGACACAAGGGAGGCCCTCCAGTACAAAATTTAAGGAAGCATTCACTCTCAGGTTTGCAAATACATCTTCTACCTCATCTAGTGTTGACCATGCAAAAATATTCTTATACTGTGTTCTCTCTAGTCAATACGCTATACCTCAAATCCTCAAGTCATATCCACACTGATAGTCTCCATTTCTTTCTCTTGTACTCACTCCTTAATATATAGTACTGTTTTCTATAACCACCACTTCTAAGTCTGAATGCCCTAGTAAGAGATCCTAAATTGTGAAATCCACAGAAACTTCTCAGTGTGCAAACTGATCATTACCATTACCAACAACTGCCTGACCACCAAAACTTGTGCTTCAATAACTCTCTCAAATGTTTAAATTCCTCTCCGTCTTCATTATAACTGTTATCGGGGCCACATGATTTCTCACTTGTATTACTGCAATAGCCTCCAACTGTCTCTTTGCCTCCCATTTATCAACATCCTTAAATTTATTTCCACAACTGTTTTCACAATGAAATGTATAATCATAAATCTGATGTCTGGTTAAAAATATTCTGAGGCTCTGGACTGCTTTTAGAAAAGAAAAATTCCTTAGTATGGCATAGAAGGCTCTTCATGATCTGACTCCTCTGCCTCCTTCAGCCTCTCCTCAGCCTCTCCTCCTTCAGCCTCACTTCTTACTCCCAGTAGAGCCAACATACTGAACTCTTATAGTTCTTTGAACATGCTCTGTTCTCTCTTGACTCTGTTGCTTTGCATCCACTGTTCCTTCTTCCTGGAAGGCCTTTCCCCACAGAAACCTCTTCAGCAGCTAGTTTAAAACACAGGCAATCATTAATTCTGTAAGTTTTCTAAGGCTTAGCAAATTAGGAGCTCTATACCAACCTACCATGCTGAAGTTACTGCTTGATATACAGTGCTGCAATTGTTGGCTTACTTATTTAACCCTACTGAGAAGACTATCAGCTTCTTGAAGACAAGTGCTCTTTGTTATTCAACTATTTTTAAGGAACAAGCAAAATACCAAGCACCCAGATGTTAAATAAGTATTTGTTGAAATGAAGGATAACACTAAAATGAGACCCATGGTTTTTCTCTTAGCAGCTTTTGGAAAAATTATGATAATAGGCTATAAAAATTCCACTAAAAATGAAATTATAGGTATAACAGCCATCAAGGTCCCCAAATTAAGATTTTGTTTGTTGATATTTATGCTATGCTACAATTATCACATATTTATCTTCATATTGTCTACAAATAGCACATATTCCATACCATGAGTATGTAAGAGAGTCCTGTCAAAGGTATCTTTAGGAGGACAAATATTCTTGCATCTCTCATGAATCTTCTCTCTCTATAAGACAAATAACAAATTCAATATTATGTAGCAATATGAATATTCAAAGCATCAAAATATTTCACAAAATATATCAAATTAGTTCTATAATTTTTAACATGAAATCACTAGCCTCTTCAACCTAAACATAAATAAGTATGCTTAATAAACCAATACAAGCTCTATGAACACCTATATGATTTTATACTCATTCCATTTTATATAATTACAGTAAAATCTCCATAAGTTGGAATGAAGTGGGAATGCGAATAAAAAAATCCTTATTTATATAACAGAAATCAATTGAAAATAATTTTTTAAAAGAAGAAAATGTGAAAACTTATACACCTAAGACAGAAAGACAAGTTATTAGCTGACAAAGTCAAGAAAGAAAGAAAGAAAGAGAAACCAACCCTACTCCGATTTCAGAGTAGATGGATCACTAACAACAATTCTATGTTTTCAGAGATACCATAAATAAGACACATGGGAAAATGGAGTATAGAAAGGGAAAAAAAAAAAACCACTGAACTAGTAGTGTTCAGAGTTTTGACAGCAATTGTGGCAGAAACCAAAGGACTGTCTTCCAACATGGCTGTACCATTTCACAGTCATACCCACAATGAATAAGAGTTCCTATCAGTCTATATTCTTGCCAGCATTTGGTGCTGTGTTTTGAATTTTTGCAATTCTGAGATACATAGCAGCATTCCATTGCTGTTTTAATTTGCAATTCCCTAATGACATAAAATGTTAAGCATCTTTTCATATGCTTATCTGCCATATGTATGTCTTCTTTCGTGAGATGCCTGTTCAGATCTTTTGTGCATTTTTTTTATTATGCCAAAATACATATAACATAAAACCTAACACTTACAACTACTAGTGATGTTGACTATCTTCCCATATACTTACTGGTCATTTGTACATCTTTGGAAAAATGTTCATTCAAGTCCTTTTCCCATTTTTTAGTTGTGTTGTTCTTATTGAGTTTTAAGCATTATTTGTGTATTTTGGATACCAATCCTTTATCATACATATGCTTTCCAAATATCTTCTCCCAGTGTCTAGCCTGTATAATTCTTCTAGTATTGTCTTTCACAGAGTGGAAGTTTTCAATTTTAACAAAGTCTAACTTGTCAATTTTTTGTTTCATGAATTGGGTTTTTGATGCTATAATCTAAAAAATCATCACCAAACTGAAAGTCGTGTATTTTCTCCTATGTGATCTCCCAGTTTTACCATTTTGCATTTTACACTTAGATCTACAATCCGTTTTGTGGTAATTTCTATGAAAGGTGTGGGCAGTCTGTGTCTAGATTTTTTCTTTCTTTTTTTGGCAGGTAGGTATCTCATTATTCCAGTACCATTTACTCAAAAGACTACTAAATTACTTCTGCACCTTTGTCAAAAACCAGCATGGGTCTATCTCTAAACTAATTTGTTGCTTTGATCCATATGCTGTTTATTCTTTCACCAATACCAAACTGTCTATATTACTATAACTTCACAGTAAGTCTTAAAAATCAATTAGTGTCAGTCCTGCAACTTTGTTCAATACTTTGTTGGCTATTCTATTTTCCCTTTCTATATAAACTTTGGAATCAGTTTGTTGATATCTACAAAACAAATTCTTGGAATTTTAACTGGGATTGCATTGAATCTATAGACCAAGCTGGGAAAAACAGACATATTGACAATACTGAGTCTTCTATCTACGTACATGGACTCTATTTAGATCTTCAGCAATTCATCAGTTTTGTAGTTATCTTCATAAAGATCTTGCACATATTTAGTTAGATTTATACCTAAGTATTTCATATTCTTTGGTGCTAATGTAAATGGTACGGAGTTAATTTCAAATTCTAACTGTACATCACTAGCATAGAAGAAAGCAATTCCCTTTTATAATAGTAATCTTGTATCCTGCAATCTTATTATAATTGCTTTTTAGTTCCAGGACTTTCTTTTTTTTTTTTTTTTTTAAAGATTTTGTTTATTTATTTGTCAGAGAGAGAGAGAGGGAGAGAGAGCGAGTACAGGCAGACAGAATGGCAGGCAGAGGCAGAGGGAGAAGCAGGCTCCCTGCCGAGCAAGGAGCCCGATGTGGGAATCGATCCCAGGACACTGGGATCATGACCTGAGCTGAAGGCAGCTGCTTAACCAACTGAGCCACCCAAGCGTCCCAAGGACTTTCTTTTCTGATTCTTTGGGATTTTCTACATAAACATCATGATTATCTATGAATACAGTTTTAGTTCTTCCTTCCTAGTGTATATTTTATTTCCTTTTCTTGTCTTGCAAAGTTAGGGCTTCCAGTGTGATGTACAAAAGGAGTGGTGAGTAGGGACATTTTTACCTTGTTCCTGATCTTAGTGGGAAAGCATCTATTTTCTCACAGTTGTAGGATTTCTGTAGATGTTCTTTATCAAGTTGAACTGTCCCTATATTTCGAGTTTGCTGAGAGTTTTTAACATGAATGAGTACTGAGTATTGTCAAAAATCTTCTATCTACTGATATGAACATATGATTTTTCTTCCTTAGCCTGTCAATGTATGGATTATACAAATTGCTTTTTAAATATTGGATCAGCCCTGCATATCTGGAATAAAGCCAACTTAGTTATGGTATAGAATTCTTTTCATACATTATTAAGTTTGACTTTCCAATACTTTGTTAAGGATTTTTGCATCCATGTTCTTGAGAAACAGCAGTCTTGTTTTCCTTTTTCATAATGTCTTTGTCTAATTTCAATATTAGGTTAATGCTACCTAAGAATAAGAAAGTATCCCCTTTGCTTCTATTTTCTGGAACAAATCATAAAGAACTGGTATAACTTCTTGCCTAAATGGTTGGCATAATTCACCAGTGAACCCACATGGCCTTGGTGTTTTCTATTTTGAAAGGTTATTATTGATTCAGTTTCTTTAATAAGTATAGCTTTATTCAGAGTGTCTATTTCTCATGTGCAAGGTTTGGAAGATTGTGTCTTCCAAGGAACTGATCTTTTTCATCTAGGTTACAGAATTTGTGTGCTTAGAGTTGTTCATAATATTCTTTTATTATCTTTTTAATGTTCACGAGATCATTAGTGCTGTGCCCTCTTTCATTTCTTTTTTCTTTTTAAGATTTCTTTATTTATTTTACAGACAGATCACAAGTAGACAAGAGAGGCAGGCAGAGAGAGAGGAGGAAGCAGGCTCCCTACCTAGCAGAGAGCCCGATGCCGGGCTCGATCCCACCACCCTGGGATCATGACCTGAGCTGAAGGCAGAGGCTTTCACCCACTGAGTCACCTAGGCGCTCCTCCCTCTTTCACTTCTAATACTAGTAATTTAGGCCTTCTTTTTTCCTTAACTGACCTTGCTAGACAGTTACCAATTTTATTGATCTTCTCAAAGGAGATCTCAATTTCACTGATTTCTGGTTTAATTTTTTTTATTTCTTTTCTTCTGATTTTTGTTTTGTTTTGTTTTGTATAGCTGACATATAATGTTACATTAGTTTCAGTACACAACATCAGTACACAACAGATTCACCTTCTCCTTATTTTGGATTTAGTTTGTTCTTCTGGTCTCCTGTGGCAAAACTTATTTAGATTTTTTTCTCTAACATACACATTCAATGCTGTTAAATTTCCCTCTGAGCAATACTTTGACTGACCCACACGTTCTGGTAAGTTTCTATCAACACTTCCTTAAGCTCACGGATTCTTTCCTCTGCCATTTCAAGTCTACTAATGAAGCCATCAAAAGTATTCTTCATTTGCCAGTATTTCTAGCATTTCCTTTGATTCTTATAGTTTCCATCTCTCTGCTTACATTATCCATCTATTCTTGCATGTTGACTACCTTTTCCACTGCAGTCCTTAGCATATTAACCATAGTCATTTTAAATTCCCAGTGTGATAATTCCGAAATTGTTGCCATCTGAGTCTCATTCTAGTACTTGCTTTCTTTAAACTGTGGGGTTTTTTCCCTTCTTGTTTTTAGTATTTATTGTAATTTTTCTTGCTGCAAGCCAGATATGAAGTACTGGATAAAAGGAACTGAGGTAAACAGGTATTTATTGTGAGGTTTTATGTTTATCTGGCTAGGAATTAGACTATATTTACTATTTGATGTAGCTGCAGGTGTTAGAGGCTAAAATTTCCTCTCATGTCCTTGTCTTTGTCTCCCTTCCTGTCTTTACAAATTTCTTAAATAAAGCTGAAGACATGCAATTCTTTCAGTTGTACTCCATTACTATACCAGTGCCCTATTGATATGATGGTAAAATGTGGGAGGAGGGGAAGCATTCCATAGACCTGCGGTTACATCATTGTCTTTTAGTGAGTTTGTGCCCCTGTGCTGTGACCTTCAAAAAGCTTCTGAATTGTTTGTTTTCAGTTTCTTCAGATTTTTTTCTTTCGAGAACTGGAGTAGACATTTTTCAAGTTCCGTACATGCTGAACCAGAAGTATTTTTAACTTTTTAAGAAATCACTAAACGGTTTTTACAAAAGGGTTGTACCACTTTAAATTCCCACCAACAGTATACGAGAGTTCTAGTTATTCCACCAGGGCTGTCAATAGGGTAAGGCAAGCAAGCAGCCTAGATACAATATTTAAGTACAATAGAAAAATCCAACAATAACTTCTGACTCCCCAAACACTACTCTTAGATTTTGGTGCTCTTCACATTTTACACCTCAGGCAATTCATGGCCTCATCCTAGTACTGGCCCTGTCCTTCACCTTCTTATAAACACATGAAAGAATATGTATGGACATGCTATTGTTTTTTTCCTTAAGTATTTGGTAGAAATCAATAGTAGGCCACGTGGACCTGAGTTTTCTTCTTTGAAAGCTACTTAACATCAATTTCTTTAATAACTACAAGGCTATTCAAGTTATCTATTTCTTCCTGAAAGAGATTTAGTAATTTGTATCTTCAAGGAATTCATCAGTTCACCTAACTTGCTGAATTTATTGGCATAAAGTTGTTGATAGTATTTCATTATTATTCTTTTTATTTCTGCAAAATCTGTAGTGATGTCATCACTTTCATTCTTGTTATTGGTGATTATTTCTTTTCCCTTTTCTTCCTGAATCAGTATTGCTAGAGATTGTCAATTCTATTGATCTTATCAAAGAATCAGGTTTAGGTTTCACCGATTTTTCTCTATTTCTCTATTTTCTATTTCACTGATTTTTAACTTTGATGTTTCTTTCTTCTGCTTATTTTGGTATATATGTTATTTTTGTAGCATTTTTAAAAGATTTTATTTATTTATTTGACAGAGATCACAAGTAGGCAGAGAGGCAGGCAGAGAAAGAAGAAGGGAAAAAGACTCCCTGCTGAGCAGAGAGCCTGATGCAGGGCTCAAAGCCAGGACCCTGGGATCATGATCTGAGCCGAAGGCAGAGGCTTTAACCCACTTAGCCACCCAGGCGCCCCATTTTGTAGCTTTTTAAGGTAAAAGTTGAGGTCACTGACTTGAGACTATTCTTCTTTTCTAATACATGTATTTACTGCTATAAATTATTCCTTAAGTACCGCTTGAGCAGCATGCCACAAATCCCAGTATGTCATGTTTTCATTTCCATTTAGTTCAAACGTGGGGGTTAGGAACACAAGTATGCAACAATCAAAAATCTAACAATAACTTCTGACTCCCCAAACACTTAACTACTAATACTCTACTGTGGATTGGAAGCCTTAACAGTAACATAAACAGTCAATTAACACATATTTTATATATTATACATATTATATACTATACTATATTCTTAAAGTAAGAGAAAACAAAATATATTTAAGGAAGCCAAATACATTTACAGTACTGTAACTATATTTACTGAAAAAAAACTGCATATAAGTAGATCTGTATGGTTCAAACCCATGTTGTTCAAGGGTAAATGGTTCTAATCTACTTTTTTTTTTTTTTTTTTGAGTAGGCTCCATGACCCTGAAAGACCTGAGCTGAGATTAAGAGTCAGACACTTAACTGACTGAACCATCCAGGTGCCTCCCTTTTGCTCTATGACCGGCATTTTATTTTTTTTTTTTTTAACATATAATGTATTATTTCTTTCAGGGGTACAGGTCTGTGATTCATCAGTCTTACAAAATTCACAGCACTCACCATAGCACATACCCTCCCCAATGTCCATCACCCAGCCCCCTCATCCCTCCCACCCTCCCTCCCCTCCAGCAACCTTCAGTTTGTTTCCTGAGATTAAGAGTCTCTTATGATTTGTCCCAAACTCTGGTTTTGTCTTCATTTTTCCCTCCCGTCCCCTATGAGCCCCGTCTTGTTTCTCAAATTCCTCATATCAGTGAGATCATATGATAATTGTCTTGCTCTAATAGACTTATTTAGCTTAGCATAATACCCTCTAGTTCCATCCACATCAATGCAAATGGTAAGATTTTGGTTTTTTTGTTTTTTTTTTTTTTAAAGATTTTATTTATTTGACAGAGAGAGATCACAAGTAGACGGAGAGGCAGGCAGAGAGAGAGAGAGAGAGGGAAGCAGGCTTCTTGCTGAGCAGAGAGCCCGATGCAGGACTCGATCCCAGGACCCTGAGATCATGACCTGAGCCGAAGGCAGCGGCTTAACCCACTGAGCCACCCAGGCGCCCCAAGATTTTGGTTTTCTTGATGGCTACACAGTATTCCATTATATATGTGTGTGTACATACATACATATATGTACACACACCCACAGACACCACTTCTTCATCCATTCATCTGTTGATGGACATCTAAGCTCTTTCCATAGTATGGCTATTGTGAACATTGCTGCTATAAACATTCGGGTACATGTGCCCCTTCGGATCACTACATTTGTATCTTTAGGGTAAATACCCAGTAGTGTGATTGCTGGGTCATAGGGTAGCTCTATTTTGAACTTTTTGAGGAACCTCCATGCTGTTTTCCAGAGTGGCTGCACCAGCTTTCATTCCTACCAACAGTTAAGAGGGTTCCCCTTCCTCCACATCCTCGACAACACCTGTCGTTTTCTGACTGGTTAATGTTAACCACTCTGACCAGTGTGAGGTAGTACCTCACTGTGGTTTTGATTTGTATTTCCCTGATGCCAAGTGATGTTGAGCACTTTTTCATGTGTCTGTTGGCCATCTGGATGCCTTTTTTGCAGAAATGCCTGCTCATGTCTTCTGCCTATTTCTTTTTCTTTTTTTTAAGATTGTACTTATTTATTTATTCTTCAGAGAGAGAGAGAGAGAGAGGGAGCACAAGCAGGCAGAGGCAGAGAGAGAAGCAGGCTTCCCACTGAGCACGGAGCCCAATGTGGGACTCGATCCCAGGACCCTGGGATTATGACCTGAGCCGAAGAGAGCAGCTTAACCAACTGAGCCACCCAGGTGTCCCTCTTTTGCCAATTTCTTGACTGGATTATTTGTTCTTTGGGTACTGAGTTTGATAAATTCTTTATAGATTTTGGATACTAGCCTTTTATCTGATATGTCATTTGCAAATATCTTCTCCCATTCTATCGGTTTTTAGTTCTGTTGACTATTTCCTTTGTTGTGCAAGAGCTTTTGATCTTGATGAAGTCCCAATAGTTCATTTTTGCCCTTGCTTTCCTTGCCTTTGGTGATGTTTCTGGAAGTTGCTGCAGCTGAGGTCAAAGAGGTTGCTGCCTATGTCCTCCTCAAGGATTTTGATGGATTCCTGTCTCACACTGTGGTCTTTCATCCATTTTGAGTCTATTATTGTGTGTGGTGTAAGAAGGCGGTCCAGTTTCCATTCTTCTGCATGTGGCTGTCCAATTTTCCCAACACCATTTGTTGAAGAGACTGTCTTTTTTCCACTGGACATTCATTCCACTTTGTCAAAGATTAGTTGACCATAGAGTTGAGGGTCCATTTCTGGGCTCTCTATTCTGTTCCATCGATCTATGTGTCTGTTTTTGTGCCAGGACCATACTGTCTTGATGATTACAGCTTTCTAAAAGAGCTTAAGTCTGGAATTGTGATGCTGCCAACTTTAGTTTTATTTTCCAACACTCCTCTGGCTATTCAGTGGCTTTTCTACTTCCATATAAATTTTAGGATTATTTGTTCCAGTTCTCTGAAAAAGGTTGACAATATTTCAACAGGGATTGCATTAAATGTGTAGATTGCTGTAGGTGGCATAGATATTTTCATAATATTTGTTCTTCAATCCATGAGCATGGAACATTTTTCCATTTCTTTGTGTCTTCTTCAATTTCTTTTGGAGTATTCTATATTTTCTGGGTGCAGAGTCTTTCTTTGATTAGATTTATTCCAAGGTATTATACATTTTGGGGAGCATTGTAAATGGGATGGACTCCTCAATTCCTCTCTCTTCTGTCTTGTTGGTCATGTATAGACTTAACTGATTCCTGTGCATTGATTTTATATCCTGATACTTTACTGAATTCCTGTATGAGTTCTAGCAATTCTGGGATGGAGTATTTCGGGTTTTCCGCATAAAGTATCATATCATCTGCAAAGAGTGAGAGTTTGACTTCTTCTTTGCTGATTTGGATGTCTTTTACTTCTTTTCCTTGTCTGATTGCTGAAACTAAGACTTCTAGTACTATGTTAAACAGCAGTGGTAATAGTGGACATCCCTGCCGCGTTCCTGACCTTAAGGGAAAAGTTCTCAGTTTTTCCCCACTGAGAATGATATGCGCTATGGGTTTTTCCATACATGGCTTTGATGATATTGAGGTATGTACTCTCTATGCCTATACTGTGAAGAATTTTGATCAAGAAAGGATACTGTACTTTCTCAAATGCTTTTTTTGCATCTATTGAGTATCATATGGTTCTTGTTCTTTATTAATGTATTGTATCACACTGATTGATTTGCGGATGCTGAACCAACCTTGCAGCCCAGGAATAAATCCCACTTGGTTGTGGTGAATAATCCTTGTAATGTACTGCTAGATACTATTAGCTAGTATTTTGGTGAGAATTTTTACACCCATGTTCATTAGGCATATTAGTCTGTAATTCTCCCTTTTGAAGGGGTCTTTGCCTGGTTTTGGGATCAAGGTAATGCTGGATTCATAAAATGAGTTTGGAAGTTTTTCTTCCATTTCTATTTTTTGGAACAGTTTCAGGAGGACAGGTATTAATTCTTCTTTAAATGTTTGGTAGGGGTGCCTGGGTGGCTCAGTGGGTTAAGCCGCTGCCTTCAGCTCAGGTCATGATCTCAGGGTCCTGGGATCGAGCCCCGCATCGGGCTCTCTGCTCAGCAGGGAGCCTGCTTCCTCCTCTCTCTCTGCCTGCTTCTCTGCCTGCTTGTGATCTCTGTCAAATAAATAAATAAAATCTTTAAAAATAAATAAATAAATAAAATAAAAAATAAATGTTTGGTAGAATTCCCCTGGGAAGCTGTCTGGCCCTGGGCTCTTGTTTGCTGGGAGATTTTTGATTACTGCTTCAATCTCCCTACTGGTTATGGGTCTGCTCGGGTTTTCTATTTTTTCCTGGTTCAGTTTTGGTAGTTAACACATCTCTAGGAATGCACCCATTTCTTCCAGACTGTCTAATTTACTGGTGTATAGTTGTTCATAATATGGTCTTATAATTGTTTGTATTTCTTTGGTGTTGGTTGTGATCTCTCCTCTTTCATTCATGATTTTATTAATTTGGGTCCTTTCTCTTTTCTTTTTGATAAGTCTGGCCAGGGGTTTATCAATCTTATTAGTACTTTCAAAGAACCAACTCCTAGTTTAGTTGATCTGTTCTACTGTTCTTTTGGTTTCTATTTCATTGATTTCTACTGTGATCTTTATCATTCCTCTTCTCCTCCTGGGTTTAGGCTTTATTTGCTGTTCTTTCTCCCGCTCCTTTAAGTGTAGGGTTAGGTTGTGTACTTGAGACTTTTCTTGTTTCTTGAGAAAGGCTTATATCACTATTTATTTTCCTCTCAGGACTGCCTTTGCTGTGTCCCACAGATTTTGAACAGTTGTGTTTTCATTTTCATTTGTTTCCATGAATTTTTAAAATTCTTCTTTAATTTCCTAGTTGACCCATTCATTCTTTAGTAGGATGCTCTTTAGCCTCCATGTATTTGAGTTCTTTCCAACTTTCCTCTTGTGACTGAGTTCCAGTTTCAAAGCACTGCAGTCCGAAAATATGTAGGGAATGATTCCAATCTTTTGGTACTGACTGAGACCTGATTTGTGATCCAGGATGTGATCTATTCTGGAAAATGTTCCATGTGCACTAGAGAAAAATGTGTATTATGTTGTTTTGGGATGGACTGTTCTGACTATATCTGTGTGGGCCATCTGGTCCGGTGTGTCATTTAAAGCCTTTATTTCCTTGTTGATCTTTTGCTTAGATGATCCATCCATTTCAGGGGGGGGGGTATTAAAGTCCCCTACTATTATTGTATTGTTGATGTGTTTCTTTGATTTTGTTATTAATTGGTTTATATAATTGGCTGCTCCCATGTTAGGGGCATAGATACTTAAAATTGTTAGATCTTCTTGTTGGACAGACCCTTTCAGTTTGATCTAGTGTCCTTCCTCATATCTTATTATAGTCTTTGGCTTAAAATCTAATTTATCTGATATAAGGACTGCCACCCCAGCTTCCTTTTGATGTCCATTAGTATCATAAATTGTTTTCCACCCCCTCACTTTAAATCTGGAGGTGTCTTTGTGTCTAAAATGAGTTTCTTACAGACAGCACATTGATGGGTCTTGGTTTTTTGTTTTTTTTTTTAATCTATTCTGATACCCTGTGTCTTTTGATTGGGGTATTTAGTGCATTTCTATTCAGGGAAATTACTGAAAGATATGAATTAAGTGCCACTGTATTGTCTGTAAGGTGACTGTTACTGTATATTGTCTCTGTTCCTTTCTGGTCTATGTTACTTTTGGGCTCTCTCTTTGCTTAGGGGACCTTTTTCAATATTTCCTGTAGGGCTGGTTTGGTGTTTGCAAATTCTTTAGTTTTTCTTTGTCCTGGAAGCTTTTTATTTCTCCTTCTATTTTCAATGACAACCTAGCTGGATATAGTATTCTTGGCTGCATATTTTTCTCTTTTAGTGCTCTGAATATGTCATGCCAGTCCTTTGTGGCCTGCCAGGTCTCTGTGGATAGGTCTGCTGTCAATCTTGTCCCAAGCTGCTTTCAGGATTTTCTCTTTGTCACTGAGACTTGTAAGTTTTACTATTAGATGATGGGGTGTGGACCTATTTTTATTAATTTTGAGGGGATTTTTCTGTGCCTCCTGGATTTTGATGCTTCTTCCCTTTTCCATATTAGGGAAATACTCTACTATAATTTGCTCCAATATAACTTCTGCCCCCATCTCTCTCTTCTTCTTCTGGGATCCCAATTATTTTAATATTGTTCCATCTTATGGTATTGCTTATCTCTCAAATTCTCCCCACTGATCCAGTAGTTGTTTATCTCTCTTTTCCTCAGCTTCCTTATTCTCCATCATTTGGTCTTCTATATCATTAATCCTCTTATGTCTCATCTATCCTAGCAGTAAGAGACTCCATTTTTTATTGCACCTCATTAATAGTTTTTTTTAATTTCAACTTGGTAAGATTTTAGTTCTTTTATTTCTCCATTAAGGGATTCCCTAGCATCTTCTATGCTTTTTTGAAGCCCAGCTAGTATCTTTATAATCATTATTCTGAACTCTAGTTTCAACATCTTACTATTGTCCATACTGATTGGGTCCCGAGCAGTTGGTATTGCCTCTTCTTTTTTTGAGGTGAGTTTGTCCACCTTGTCATTTTGTCTAGAGAAGAACAGATGAATGAGAGAACAAAATACTAAAAGGGTAACAACGACCCCAGAAAAATATACACAAAACAAATCAGAAGGGACCCAAAAACAGGGGGTGAAAAAAGGGGGAAAAAATATGATTAGTCTGGAATAGAACAGGGCTTCACACTTGATTCAGGGCATATTTTGGTCTGTTAGAAGAAATGGCCTCCCAAATTTTGAAGAAAGAAAAACGTGTGTGTGTGTGTGTGTGTGTGTGTGTGTGTACATATAAATGGGTAAATACAATGAAGGGATGGCTGTAAAGATGAAAATTAAAAAGATTTTTAAAAAGGAATTCATAAGATAAGAAGCTGGTTGAAAAAAGAAAAAAATTGTTTAAAAAAAGGAGAAAATGTGATCAGGCTGGAGACTAGAACAAAACCAAACACTAGATTTAGGGTATATTTTGGTTTGTTAGAAGAAACCGTATGTCAAAATTTTAAAGAAAGAAGAACTTATACGTATACAAAAAATAACAAATACAATGAAGGGACAGAATATGACTATAAAAGTGAAAATCAGCTGGGAGGAGTCAAGATGGTGAAGTAGCAGGCTGAGACTACTTCAGGTAGCAGGAGATCAGCTAGATAGCTTATCTAAAGATTGCAAACACCTACAAATCCAACGGGAGATCGAAGAGAAGAACAGCAACTTTAGAAACAGAAAATCAACCACTTTCTGAAAGGTAGGACTGGCGGAGAAGTGAATCCAAAGCAATGGGAAGATAGACCGCGGCGGGAGGGGCCGGCTCCCGGCAAGCGGCGGAGCACAAAATCGGAACTTTTAAAAGTCTGTTCCACTGAGGGACATCGCTCCAGAGGCTTAACCCGGGTGAAGCCCACACAGGGTCAGCGTGTCCTCAGGACCCGCAGGGTCACAGAAGGATCAGGGGTGTCTGAGTGTCGCAGAGCTTACAGGTATTAGAACGGGGAAGACAGCTACAGAGACAGAGCCGAGGAGTAAGCGCTAAGCCCGGGGTTACCTTGAACCGGTTGCAGGCTCTGTCAGCTCAGAGCGCGGCCGGAGGCCAGGGTGACGGGAGTAATTGGGCGCTGTTCTCTGAGGGTGCACTGAGGAGTGGGGCCCCGGGCTCTCGGCTCCTCCAGGCCAGAGACCGGGAGGCCGCCATCTTCATTCCCGCCCTCCGGAACTCTACGGAAAGTGCTCAGGGAACAAAAGTTCCCGAAAGCAAACTCGAGCGGATTACTCAGACCGGCCCCTGGTAAGGGCGGTGCAACTCCGCCTGGGGCAAAGACGCTTGAAAATCACTACAACAGGCCCCTCCCCCAGAAAAGCAACAAGAAACCCAGCCAGGACAAAGTTCACCTACCAAGGAGTACAGTTTCAATACCAAGGAGAGCATCGGAATTCCAGAGAAGGAGAAAGCAAAGCACGGAACTCATGGCTTTCTCCCGATGATTCTTTAGCCTTGCAGTTAATTTAATTTTTTTTTCTTTTTCAATTTTTTTCTTCTTCTGCTAAATTTTTTTAACTTTTACCCTTTTCTTTTTTAACGTTTTTTAATTAGTTTATCTAATATATATATTTTTTCCTTTTTATATTTTTTCTTTATTGGTTTTCTTTTTTTAATTGTTTCTTTTTTTTTTTTTTTCCCTTTCTGAACCTCCTTTTATCCCCTTTCTCCCCCCTCATGATTTGGGATCACTTCTGATTTGGCTAAAGCATATTTTCCTGGGGTTGTTGCCACCCTTTTAGTATTTTACTTGCTCCTTCATATACTCTTATCTGGACAAAATGACAAGGCGGAAAAATTCACCACAAAAAAAAAAAGAACAAGAGGCAGTACCAAAGGCTAGGGACCTAATCAATACAGACATTGGTAATATGTCAGATCTAGAGTTCAGAATGACGATTCTCAAGGTTCTAGCCGGGCTCGAAAAAGGCATGGAAGATATTAGAGAAACCCTCTCGGGAGATATAAAAGCCCTTTCTGGAGAAATAAAAGAACTAAAATCTAACCAAGTTGAAATCAAAAAAGCTATTAATGAGGTGCAATCAAAAATGGAGGCTCTCACTGCTAGGATAAATGAGGCAGAAGAAAGAATTAGCGATATAGAAGACCAAATGACAGAGAATAAGGAAGCTGAGCAAAAGATGGACAAACAGCTACCGGACCATAAGGGGAGAATTCGAGAAATAAGTGACACCATAAGACGAAACAACATTAGAATAATTGGGATTCCAGAAAAGAGGAAACAGAGAGGGGAGCACAAGGTATATTGGAGAAAATTATTGGAGAGAATTTCCCCAATATGGCAAAGGGAACAAACAAGCATCAAAATCCAGGAGGTTCAGAGAACCCCCCCCTCAAAATCAATAAGAATAGGTCCACACCCCATCACCTAATAGTAAAATTGACAAGTCTTAGTGACAAAGAGAAGATGCTGAAAGCAGCCCGGGAAAAGAAGTCTGTAACGTACAATGGTAAAATATTAGATTGGCAGCAGACTTATCCACAGAGACCTGGCAGGTCAGAAAGAGCTGGCATGATATATTCAGAGCACTAAACGAGAAAATCATGCAGCCAAGAATACTATATCCAGTTAGGCTATCATTGAAAATAGAAGGAGAGATTAAAGGCTTCCAGGACAAACAAAAACTGAAAGAATTTGCAAATACCAAACCAGCTCTACAGGAAATATTGAAAGGGGTCCTCTAAGCAAAGAGAACCCTAAAAGTAGTAGATCAGAAAGAAACAGAGACAATATACAATAACAGTCACCTTACAGGCAATATAATGGCACTAAATTCATATCTCTCAATACTTACCCTGTATGTTAATGGGCTAAATGCCCCAATCAAAAGACACAGGGTATCAGAATGGATAAAAAAACAAAACCCATCTATATGTTGCCTACAAGAAACTCATCTTAAACCCGAAGACACCTCCAGATTTAAAGTGAGGGGGTGGAAAAGAATTTACCATGCTAATGGACATCAGAAGAAAGCAGGAGTGGCAATCCTTATATCAGATCAATTAGATTTTAAGCCAAAGACTATAATAAGAGATGAGGAAGGACACTATATCATACTCAAAGGAACTATCCAACAAGAAGATCTAACAATTTTTTTTAAAAGATTTTATTTATTTATTTGACAGAGAGAGATCACAAGTAGACAGAGAGGCAGGCAGAGAGAGAGAGAGAGAGGGAAGCAGGCTCCCTGCTGAGCAGAGAGCCCGATGCGGGACTCGATCCCAGGACCCTGAGATCATAACCTGAGCCGAAGGCAGCGGCTTAACCCACTGAGCCACCCAGGCGCCCGAAGATCTAACAATTTTAAATATCTATGCCCCTAACGTGGGAGCAGCCAACTATATAAACCAATTAATGACAAAATCAAAGAAACACATTGACAATAATACAAGAATAGTAGGGGACTTTAACACTCCCCTCATGAAATGGACAGATCATCCAAGCAAAAGATCAACAAGGAAATCAAGGCCTTAAATGACACACTGGACCAGATGGACATCACAGATATATTCAGAACATTTCATCCCAAAGCAAAAGAATACACATTCTTCTCTAGTGCACATGGAACATTCTCCAGAATAGATCACATTCTTGGTCCTAAATCAGGTCTCAAACGTTATCAAAAGATTGGAATCATTCCCTGCATATTCTCAGACCACAATGCTCTGAAGCTAGAACTCAATCACAAGAGGAAATTTGGAAAGAACCCAAATACATGGAGACTAAACAGCATCCTTCTAAAGAATGAATGGGTCAACCAGGAAATTAAAGAAGAATTGAAAAAATTCATGGAAACAAATGATAATGAAAACACAACGGTTCAAAATCTGTGGGACACAACAAAGGCAGTCCTGAGAGGAAAATATATAGCGGTACAAGCCTTTCTCAAGAAACAAGAAAGGTCTCAGGTACACAACCTAACCCTACACCTAAAGGAGCTGGAGAAAGAGCAAGAAAGAAACCCTAAACCCAGCAGGAGAAGAGAAATCATAAATATCAGGGCAGAAATCAATGAAATAGAAACCAAAAAAAAAATAGAACAAATCAACGAAACTAGGAGCTGGTTCTTTGAAAGAATTAATAAGATTGATAAACACCTGGCCAGACTTATCAAAAAGAAAACAGAAAGGACCCAAATAAATAAAATCATGAATGAAAGAGGAGAGATCACAACTAACACCAAAGAAATACAGACAATTATAAGAACATACTATGAGCAACTCTACGCCAACAAATTTGACAATCTGGAAGAAATGGATGCATTCCTAGAGACATATAAACTACCACAACTGAACCAGAAAGAAATAGAAAGCCTCAACAGACCCATAACCAGTAAGGAGATTGAAACAGTCATCAAAAACCTCCAAACAAACAAAAGCCCAGGGCCAGATGGCTTCCCAGGGGAATTCTACCAAACATTGAAAGAAGAACTAATTCCTATTCTCCTGAAACTGTTCCAAAAAATTGAAATGGAAGGAAAACTTCCAAACTCATTTTATGAGGCCAGCATCACCTTGATCCCAAAACCAGACAAGGATCCCATCAAAAAAGAGAACTACAGACCAATATCCTTGATGAACACAGATGCAAAAATTCTCGCCAAAATACTAGCCACTAGGCTTCAACAGTACATTAAAAGGATTATTCACCACGACCAAGTGGGATTTATTCCAGGGCTGCAAGGTTGGTTCAACATCCGCAAATCAATCAATGTGATACAACACTTTAATAAAAGAAAGAACAAGAACCATATGATACTCTCCATAGATGCTGAAAAAGCATTTGACAAAGTACAGCATCCCTTCCTGATCAAAACTCTTCAAAGTGTAGGGACAGAGGGCACATACCTCAATATTATCAAAGCCATCTATGAAAAACCCACCACAAATATCATTCTCAATGGAGAAAAACTGAAAGCTTTTCCGCTAAGGTCAGGAACACGGCAGGGATGTCCGTTATCACCACTGCTATTCAACATAGTACTAGAAATCCTAGCCTCAGCAATCAGACAACAAAAGGAAATTAAAGGCATCCAAATCGGCAAAGAAGAAGTCAAACTATCACTCTTCGCAGATGATATGATACTATATGTGGAAAACCCAAAAGACTCCACTCCAAAACTGCTAGAACGTGTACAGGAATTCAGTAGTGTCAGGATATAAAATCAATGCACAGAAATCAGCTGCATTTCTCTACACCAACAACAAGACAGAAGAAAGAGAAATTAAGGAGTCAATCCCACTTACAATTGCACCCAAATCTATAAGATACCTAGGAAGGAATAAACCTAACCAAAGCGGCAGAGAATCTGTACTCAGAAAACTATAAAGTACTCATGTAAGAAACTGAGGAAGACACAAAGAAATGGAAAAATGTTCCATGCTCCTGAATTGGAAGAATAAATATTGTGAAAATGTCTATGCTACCTAAAGCAATCTACACATTTAATGCAATTCCTATCAAAGTACCATCCACTTTTTTTCAAAGAAATGGAACAAATAATCCTAAAATTTATATGGAACCAGAAAAGACCTCGAATAGCCAAAGCAATATTGAAAAAGAAAGCCAAAGTTGGTGGCATCACAATTCCGGACTTCAAGCTCTATTACAAAGCTGTCATCATCAAGACAGTATGGTATTGGCACAAAAACAGACACATAGATCAATGGAACAGAATAGAGAGCCCAGAAATAGACCCTCAACTCTATGGTCAACTCATCTTCGACAAAGCAGGAAAGAATGTCCAATGGAAAAAAGACAGCCTCTTCAATAAATGGTGTTGGGAAAATTGGACAGCCACATGCAGAAAAATGAAATTGGATCATCTCCTTACACCACACACGAAAATAGACTCAAAATGGATGAAGGATCTCAATGTGAGAAAGGAATCCATCCAAATCCTTGAGGAGAACACAGGCAGCAACCTCTTCGACCTCAGCCGTAGCAACATCTTCCTAGGAACTTCGCCAAAGGCAAGGGAAGCAAGGGCAAAAACGAACTATTGGGATTTTATCAAGATCAAAAGCTTTTGCACAGCAAAGGAAACAGTTAATAAAACCAAAAGACAACTGACAGAATGGGAGAAGATATTTGCAAATGAAATATCAGATAAAAGGCTAGTGTCCAAAATCTATAAAGAACTTAGCAAACTCAACACCCAAGGAACAAATAATCCAATCAAGAAATGGGCAGAGGACATGAACAGACATTTCTGCAAAGACGACATCCAGATGGCCAACAGACACATGAAAAAGTGCTCCACATCACTTGGCATCAGGGAAATACAAATCAAAACCACAATGAGGTATCACCTCACACCAGTCAGAATGGCTAAAATGAACAAGTCAGGAAATGACAGATGCTGGCGAGGATGCGGAGAAAGGGGAACCCTCCTACACTGTTGGTGGGAATGCAAGCTGGTGCAACCACTCTGGAAAACAGCATGGAGGTTCCTCAAAATGTTGAAAATAGAACTACCCTATGACCCAGCAATTGCACTGCTGGGTATTTACCCTAAAGATATAAACGTAGTGATCCGAAGGGGCACGTGCACCCGAATGTTTATAGCAGCAATGTCTACAATAGCCAAACTTTGGAAAGAACCTAGATGTCCATCAACAGACGAATGGATAAAGAAGATGTGGTATATATACACAATGGAATACTATGCAGCCATCAAAAGAAATGAAATCTTGCCATTTGCGACGACGTGGATGGAACTAGAGGGTATCATGCTTAGCGAAATAAGTCAATCGGAGAAAGACAACTATCCCATGATCTCCCTGATATGAAGGAGAGGAGATGCAACATGGGGAATTAAGGGGGTAGGAGAAGAGTAAATGAAACAAGATGGGATTGGGAGGGAGACAAACCATAAGTGACTCTTAATCTCACAAAACAAACTGAGCGTTGATGGGGGGAGGGGGATGGGGGGAGCGTTGATTGGGGAGGGTATGTGCTATGGTGAGTGCTGTGAAGTGTGTAATCCTGGCGATTCACAGACCTGTACCCCTGGGGATAAAAATATATGTTTATAAAAAAATAAAAATAAAAAAATGAAAATCAAAAAGACTTTTAAAAAGGTATTGATAAGATGTTGGTTAAAATAAAAAAGAGGAAAAATCTAAAAAGAAAAAGAAAAAAGAAAACAAAATTTTAAAAATTTAACTTTGAAAGACTAAAGAATCATGAGAAAAAAGCCATTAATCCTATGTGCTGTATTCCCCTAGCGCTAGAGTTTTGCAGTTCTCATTGGTCAGTAAACTTGGTCTTGGCTGGATGTTCTTGCTGATCTTCTGGGGGAGGGGCCTATTGCAGTGATTCTCAAACTTCTTTGCTCCAGGCAAAATGGCACCACCCTTGCCAGGGGCCAGGCTAAGCAATCTGCTCAGCTTTGCTCTGGGTAGCTTTTGTTCCCTGAAAGCTTTCCGTAGAGCTTTGGAGGAAGAGAATGATATGGCAGCCTCTCAATCTCCAGTCTGGTGGAGCCAAGAGCTCGGGGGCCTCCCTCCTCAGTGAGCCCTCAGAAAAAAGCAGTCAATCACTCCTGTCACCCTGGTCTCCAGCCACACTCTGAGCTTGCCCAGCCTGTCACCAAGCATTTCTATCTCTGGCACACAGCCCAGTGTGGAGTCTCCAAACCCAGCAGATTCCTCCAGCATGCTCCTGCGCTGCCCCTCCCACTTGGGGGAGGGGGGAGTCTCCCCAGATCTGTCACTTGTGAGGTCCCTGCTCCAAGAATAATGGCCCAACATTGCCTCGGATCACAGTTTATGGCAACCCCAAGCTGAGAGCCCACTCCTGGGCTCCATCTTTGCAACCAGCTTCCCCATTCCAATATCTGGGAGATGTGCCACACTCAGGCACCCCCAGTCCTTCTGTGACCCCAAGAGTCCTGAGACCATACTGTCCCAGCAAGGATTCCACCCCTACTTATCCACTGGAGCAACGTCCCTCTGCAAAGCAGACTTCTAAAAGTTCTTATTTTGTGCTCCATTGCTCTCTCACTTGCCAGTAGCCGGCTGATGGAGGATCCATTCCCCACCATGGTCTATCTACCCATATATCACCTTGGATTCACTTCTCTGCACTCCTACCTTCCAGGAAGTGGTCGATTTTCTGTTCATAGAATTGCTATTCTTCTCTTCAATCTCCTGTTGAGTTTGTAGGTGTTCAGATGGTTTGATAACTAGCTAGCTGAATTCCTTGGGACGAGACAAAATTTAGGTCTCCTATTCCTCCACCATCTTGCTCCTCCCTTCCACATTTTATTTAGAAGTGTAAGCTTTGGTTTCCAAATATTTGTGGATTTCCTACACACTTTCTGTTAATAATTTCTACCCTCATTCGGTTGTGGTCAAAATATATACTTTGTATGATTTTGTATATACTTTGAAGCCTTTTAAATGTATTAACACTTGTTTTATGGCCCAGATTGTGGTCCATCTTGATAAATATTCCATGAACACTTCAGGAGAAAATGTATTCTTCTGTGTTGGGTGGAATGTTCTTTCAATGTGTTCTTTCAAGTTAAGTCAGGTTAACTGACAGTGGTGTGTTAAGTCTACCATATACTCACTGGTTTTCTATTTGCTTGTTCTATTATTTATTGAGAGAGAAGTATTAAAATCTCCAACCATAATTGTGAATTCACCTATTTTCCCAGAAAGTTCTCAGTTTTTGCTTCATGTATTTTGATGCTGTTTTTGCAAACATAAATGTTTAGAAATACAATATCTCCTTGATTAACTTAATACTTTTGTCATTACAAAATAACCTTCTTGGGGCGCCTGGGTGGCTCAGTGGGCCAAGCCTCTGCCTTCAGCTCAGATCATGGGTCCTGGGATCGAGCCCCACATTGGGCTCTCTGCTCAGCAGGGAGCCTGCTTCCCCCTCTGTCTCTGCCTGCCTCTCTGCCTATTTGTGATCTCTATTAAATAAATAAATAAATAATCTTTAAAAAAAAAAAAAACACCTTCTTCATCTCTAATAACAGTTTTTGCCTGAAATCTACTTTAGGTGATATTAATATAGTCATACAGCTCTCTTTTGTTGTTAGCCTGGTATATCTTTTTCTATCCTTTTAAGTGTTTTATGTCTCTGTATTCAAAGTGCATTTCTTATAGGTAACATACAGCTGGGTCTTGCTTTTTCATCCAATCTCACAATCTCTGCCTTGTAATTGGGATGCTTAAACATTTAGATTTAATGTACTGATAGGGTTAGGTATAAGTCTATCATTCTGATGTTTATTCTTTCAGACCCATCTAATCTTTCCCTCTTTTTTACCCTTTTTCTACCTTTGTGTAGAGTGAGAATTTTTTTTATTTCCTGTAATCTCTTCTATTGGCTTTTTAGCTATAATTCTTTGTTATTTTAGTGGTTGCTTTAGGGTTTATTGCTTGCTAGAAATATAAGCTTTGTAATGGAGGCAACTGGTATATTTTGTCCTCTGCTGTATCCCTAGTGTTTAGACAGTGCCTGGCACATGGAAGGCATTCGATACATATTTGATCAATAAATGGACAAATGGAAAACCTAAATTGTACGTTATGAGGAATAAAGATTAGAAACTAACAAAAAGAATAAAGATTAGAACTAGAAACTAAGGTTAGAATAAAGATTAGAAACTAACGAAAAGAAAGTATATTAAAGCTCATCTACTTAACAACATCCAGACAGTTAGATGTGATTACTGAAAACGGAACACAAAAACTCTAGACAGCATATGACTATATACATGATATAAAAGTAAACAATATTTATAAGTTCTGTACAAAAATATTAGATAGTACTAAAAATGAACCAAATATTGCATAGTATCAATGCCAATAATATAACCGTATTTAGCCTACTTCCAAATCATAAAAAGAACAAAGTAATCAAGTGAAACAAAGTTAGCTAAATGCAAATTAGGTCTGCTAATGAAAAAAGTATAAAAAGGGATATTATAAAAACATAAATAATTATCCCCTATATAAATTTCTAGATGTAATCTAAAGCATGGTCACTATAGTTAATAATACTGCATTGAATATTTGAAGGTTGCAAGGAGAATAGATTTTTAAAATCCTCATCACAAGAAGAAAAAAATTTTTTGTAAGTATGTATGGCAAGGATGTTAACTAGCATTATGGTGATCATTTTGCAATATATATAAATATCCAAATCATTCTGTTATACACCTGAAATTATTATATGCCAATTATACCTCTGTAAAGAAAAAATTTTAATATCCTTTTAAAAAATGAGGTTTTTTAAAATGAGTTTTTTTAAAGACTAAAATGGTAACCAAAATTATATTGATAATACTCAATAAAAATTAATAACAAGCCTTCTTAAACTAAGCAATACATTCACTTCTTGCTCAGAACTGAGTTTAGAGCAACATTATTATGTCTAAAGATATTAAGACTATCTGCTAGAGCTAGCATGCTCTACTAAATTTTCTATGGTAAATGAGAGACATAGAATCAGTTCTACTCCACTCACTTCTTAAACCTCACAAATCATCTGGGTTTTATTGGCCTAACTGAACAGTTTTGTCCTTGGTAGGTAGGGTGGATTTCATGATGAATCTCTGCACTGTTAGTAAAGTGTAATTCTGAAATATATATATATATGCAACGAATTAAATACAACCCAGGACAGCAGAATGTATATAGACAGAAAAGAATACTATAACCTCATCAAAGATTATTGGTCAAAAATCTACAATAAATCAAATTAAAGATCTTTCTATTACTTTTGATTAGGTATTACCTGAGAGATTTCCTGTTGATAAACTGTAAAATGTTCCTTGCTGATCTGTGGGAGGTAGAATGAAGGTATGACTTCAGTGTCCACAAAGTCCAATCCCCATGTTTTTGTGAAGAAGTCAGATTCTCTTTTTGCTAATCTAGGATCATTTAATGCTGCTGGGAGGTTTACTTTGGAATGATATATAGTCCATCTATGTTGATCTGTAACTAGAGATGGGGCAACACATAAACTATGTGAATCACCTGCAAAAAGTAAACAAGAAAACTCGATAAACTAAGTTCTACATTTGAAACTACATCCTAGAAAAATAAAAATGCTTAGTTTCTACTCAATACAAAGAGTAGAAACTCTTCTGTAAAAAACGTTTTAATGAAAATCAATCTGATTAATAACCTTCAGCTTTCAGCATCAATTGCCAAGAGAAGGAAAAACATGCAAAATAAAGAACATGCAAAATCTGAGAGTTATAGTTGCAGGGTGGGGTGGATGGTAATGGAAGTCTCTCATTAATTCCTTTCTTTAATGTAAAATTTCTCTTTCCTTTTTCAACATCAAAATTCTTCTTCCTTTCTATTGTGCATCTTCTATCCTTTAATACTCCAGATTTTTCAAAAACACACCCATTTTTCTATTGTATTAAGGCAGACACACCAGGTTCTAATACCCTTGTTTGGCTTATAGATGACAGAAATGCTGCTGTGGCATTAACCATAGAGAAAATAAAAACATATAGTCAATTCTTGTTATTCATAGTAGTTTTGCTCTATAAAGTCACTGTAACAAGTAGCAAATACTGAACCATTATTGCTTCTAGGGGAAATACAGGGTTAGGTACCTTCAAGCCCCTGGTCAAAACATTTTCAGCAACTGACCAATTCATAATCTTATTTTGTGTGTGTTTCTGTTTGAAGACACATTATTTAGTATACACTGTTCATTCATTAATACTGAACTCATGGCTCACACCACTATAACTCATACCTAAATGAAATTTCTTCATAAGGCACATACACTGCAGTCTTCTGGTTCTTAGAAACACTAGAAAGTCATTCGGCACTATGTTGGGGAGACATTTTAAACAGCAAAATCATCAATAAAAATCTCAAAAATGCAAAAAATGTGGCACTAAATAGACCACAGAAAGGACACTTGTTTAGAGCATGAAAGCCAAAACAAGAAGGCAGAGTGTTATTTTGTTCAATCTTTTGCTAGGGACATATGCATCAGATAATTCAAATTTTTCATTCCTCTGCATATGGCTAAAAATGACCACAAAAGTATCTACAAGTATTGATATTGGGGTTACGAATAAGTTTTAGGGAGTAGGCAAATTTGCAAACATGGAATTCACAAATAATGAGGCTTCGCTATACTGCATCTAACTAAAAAGTTTTGTATCTGTAGTTTCATTTTCACAACTTTTTTTTTCAGTTTAGCAAGTTACTTCTATGGAAATGCATGAAAAGAACTATATTCCAATTTCCCAATCAACTTACTTCCAAACTATCTCTTTAGTTTAACACTATAAAATGTATTCCTTCAGATACAGCTGACCCTTGAACAACAGAAGGATTAGGGATACAGACTACCCCCTCCCCATGAAGTCAAAAATCCACATATAACTTCAACTCTCCCCAAATGTTACTGATAGTCTACTGTTGAACAGAAGCCCTTCCAATAACATAAATAGTCAATTAACACATATTCTGTATGTTATTATACACTGCATTCTTACAAGAAAGTAAGCTAGGGGAAAGAAAATGTTACTAACAAACCCATAAGGAAGAGAAAATACATTTATAGTACTGTATTTATCAAAAAAAAAAAAAAAAGGCTGCAAATAAGTGGACCCATGCAGTTCAAAACCATGTTGTTCAAGTGTCAAATGTATATGGAATCTAACTGCTCATTTAAAAATAATACAAATCCTCAACAAAATTCCTTAACAACAACAGCAAAAAAAAAGACATTACCTGTGGGTTCCTTGGGACATACATCTGGCAGTGACTGCACAGGTCGAATGTGTTTTGTTGGATCTACCTCTTTTTTAAAGAAAACATCACTGCTGCTTCCTTGAGGCACTGGTGAAGAACTATGGCTTGAAGCCATTGCATAAAATCACCACTCAACTGAAAATAAGTACAAGTAATAATTAAGACACTTAACACAAATCAAAATTTCTCTAAGTATTATGTATACCTCAAATTTTCTTTGAAAAAGACACCTTATCCAAAATCCCTCAAGGAATAAGTACACAATTTGAATACTCATTATTAACTGTAAGAGTGACTCATAATATTCAGTTTACTAAGAAAGTTTTATGTTCTTGTTTGAAAAGTATTCTCTCCGAAGTGAAATATCCTTAGTCTTTTATCCAAAGTGGAAAATAGATACCAAAGCTGTAACCAATATATATTAAAGTTGAAAACATCCATTCATTCAACAAGTATACAGTATTTATGCATTATACCAAAATGGATAAGTGAATGGGTTTTTGAAGTCTGATTTACTGGGTTCTTCACTTACCAGCAGTATAATCTTAAGGAAATTTACTTAACCTTTATGTGCCTTACCTCAACTGTAAAAATGGAGACGCGAGCCCATTTCATAAACATTTTGTAAGATTAAAAGGAATGGATATATGTGAAGCACTTAAAACAATGCTCATCTCAAAGTTAGTGTTCATAAATGTTAGTTAACATTATGATTATTATTACTATGTGGACTATCACTATATTAAATGATTACAAAAGAAGTATGATTCTTCAAAGTGCCTACAATTACATTAAGTAATTAAAACAACCAAAACACTAAGGAAAACAAAAGTTAACCTATGTCTACATTTTTTAGTAAGTCCTAAAAGAATTTGTGGGGCAAAACAACATAATATGAGCTATAGTGTCATGTAAAACTTTATAAATGAAGCAGTACATAATCTGGATACTGACGAACATGTATTATTTTCTTATTGGAGGGTAGATAATAATATATTGCAGAGTATATATATCAAATAGCAGGTATTCTATGAACATTTTTCATTGAAGGAATAAATAAATAAATAAACAGAAGTTTATAGCTGAAAGGGAACTTAGATATCACCTAGTCTAAGCGCAAGGCCCTGACAGACTAGGTAGCTTATAAAAATACATGTGTTTTAAGGAATTTTTAAAAAGGTCGGGGGGGGCCTGGTAAGGAAATCTGGTGAATACAATAAGAGTAAGAAATAAAAAGTAAGAATGGTAACAAAAAGTTCATCTACTCTAACTCCCCTCTAGCTTAGCAAGTTTAGCAGAAAGCTAAAACTTACATTTCCCAGACTTCTTTGAATATCTGTCACAGTCCTCCTAATGCAAAGGAAACACATCCAATTACACCACTCACTGAGACCATAAGAAACAAGCTGTTAAGAAAATGCACAAAGATAAATAACTTCCTCAAGGTCCCTGAACAGAAAGCAAACAATACCATACAAAGAGGTTAAGGGACATGGATAATTTTAAAACAATATGGAAACTGATATGGTTAGAGTAAAATGTTTGCATTGGGAAGTACTGACAATTCATATTTTATTTAAACACACACACACACACACACACACAGTATGGCCAGACAAATTACTCAGGGCCTTGGTTCGCCTGTTGCATTTACACCCCTTCACATTAAGTGTATGGTTGTTTCTGCACAAAAGCATCATATATTTGAAAGAGAAAAATATCTAAAGGATAGGAAATATTGTTTAATACATAATCCTGTATATTAACTGTTTAATAAAGACAATTCTAAATTTGACATTAAGTCTGTTTAACTTTTTTATTAATTTCATCAAATAAAATGGCTAAGCTAAAAACATTTTGACATTTTAAAGAGGAAAACTACAAATATTTGGAAAATCTACTTATGTTGAACGCCCATTGCTTGCGGTCAGAGAAATTAAATACGGATTCCAACAATAGTACACTACTATTTCAATTTATTCTATTTACCATCATGTTGTTTTAACAGCAAGAAGAAATCCTAAGTGCCATCTCAGGAAGCCAAAAACACTTGAGGAGAACATTTGAAAAACACTTGAAAAACATTTCTAGACTCCTACAAATTCCTTCAGCATGGGGGTGTGGGGGTCACCTTGTTTATTTCTTAAAGAATCTGAATTGGGAAACCTATGCAGATTTTCTGTTTTTTCCTATGCCTCTCCTAATTCTTATGAAATGAGGGGAAATCTCTAGCTATAAAGAGATTATGTAAAATTAGAGACTGCCTATGTAGGTGAGTCCCAATTTTAAACCATTTGACTCTCCATCTCCTTCAACCATCCTAAATTCATTAAGATTTCCCCACAGGAAGAACCAAACTTCATATTAATGACCATGTAAGTACAGTGAAGATACTTTGTGTGTGCAATCATTGGTAATAAAATGTTATGGATTTATTCATAAGGCATGGATGCATAAACAAATACAGCAAATCTCCATGGCCTCTAAACCAAACAATTTCAGCAAAAAAATAATCATTCATTGAAAAGCTAAAGAACAGAAATGATGAAGCATCCTAGCAAGAAAGTTTGTCTACTCAGGAAAAAAAAAAATAGCAAAAAAACAAAAACACGAATAAGAGAAAAGGCAAGCTCTAAGCACTAAATGCAGATAACCTCTGACTTTTAATACTTCCACTTGTAACTACATCTAGAAACAAATTTGACATGTAATCAGTAGTCACCTACAATGAGAATCTATAAATCACTTTACCATTCTTCACGTGATAATCTTTTCATAATTCTAACAATACCATACTCAACCAATATCTTCTCTTGAAGCGTTCTTTGGCGTCTCATACCAAATACACCTTTATGTATTTTCTTAAAGATTTTATTTATTTATGAGAGAGAGAGGGAAAGAGAGCAAGAGAGCACACACCAGCACAAGCTGGGGGTCAGAGGGATGGATGGGCAGAGGGAGAGGGAGAAGCAGGTTCCCCAGTGACCAGTGAGCCCAAAGACACAGGGCTCCATCCCAGACCCTGGGATCACGACCTGAGCCGAAGACAAATGCTCAACCCAACTGAGCCACCCAAGCTCCCCTATCTATTTTTATTTTGCGGGGGCGTCTGGGTGGCTCAGTGGTTTAAAGCCTCTGCTTTCGGGCGCCTGGGTGGCTCAGTGGGTTAAAGCCGCTGCCTTCGGCTCAGGTCATGATCCCAGGTCCTGGGTTCGAGCCCCACATTGGGCTTTCTGCTCAGCAGGGAGCCTGCTTCCTCCTCTCTCTCTGCCTGCCTCTCTGCTTACTTGTGATTTCTCTCTGTCAAATAAATAAATAAAATCTTTAAAAAAAATAAAAATAAAAAATAAAGCCTCTGCTTTCAGCTCGGGTCATGATCCCAGGGTTCTGGGATCGAGCCCCGCATCGGGCTCTCTGCTCAGCAGGGAGCCTGCTTTCCTTCCTCTCTCTCTGCCTGCCTCTCTGCCTACTTGTGATTTCTGTCAAATAAATTAAAATATATATACATATATATTTTTTTTTGCGATAATCATACTGAAATTTTGGTCTTTATATAGGTCTCTATTAGACCATGAACTTCCTGATGGTTCCATTTTCCTCTGTATTCTATATGCCTAATGCAGTTCCTGGCACACAAATAGTATTAATAAATACTTTAAAGATGAATGAAATGGGTGGTGTGTAGAACAGATCAGAAGAGAGATGGTAGTGAGAAAGCTACCAATAATCCTTAAGTGAGTAGATAAGAGCATGCACCAGCACAGGATGATAACAAAAGAAAGAAACATTCATTACAGAAGAATTTGCAACGATGAGTAAAATCAGAAACATGTGACTGTCTTTCTTGTAGCTCAAAGTATCTTTTATGTTAAAAGTTAGGTTAAAAGCCTCTATTAAAAGTTCCTAAAACAATGTCATCCCAGAAGCAAGGAGCATACCAAGTGCTCAGACTTTGGTTTCTGAACATAAGGATCCCCTGCTTTTTCAAAGTTTGCATTATGCCACTTTGCTTTTATTAAAAACCTATGTTAGTACCTGTTTCCATTAACCAAAAGAAATCCAAAGAGGATTTTAACTTATCTTTAAAAAGGCAAGAAGCAAAAATTGCATTCAGTGTTTGATTTGCAACAAGCCATTACAGAGGTAGCACACACACGCTAAGCAGCAAGGGTAGCAATGCTTAGCTCCTTCCCTGGATTCAATCACACTCAGCATCTCAGCAACAAACCACTGTACCTTTGAACTGGGCCTCTGAGTATCTGTGCTTTTTCTTGATTTATTCTATACAACCATTATTAATACATGTCCTAAGATACTGTAAAAGCCTAAAACAAACATTTTTCCACATAAATTAATGGTAACTGTTTCTTCAACTTTACACCATTTTAGCTTTACACTTTACATTCCTAAGACTTCTTAGGAATGCTCTGTTTTCAGGGAACAAGTAAAAACTATGCCATTCCCCACAAAGAAACCATGGCTCATTGAAAAAATATCTGAGTCCAAAGCCAGAGCCCTGGGAACTCTTGTGTCAGAAAGCAAGTAAGTGCTCACAGACAGACCAGAAGGATTTGTAAAGAAGGACAAAGGATCAACTTAAAGGGGCTCTCATTGGCCACATGGGGGACAATTTGAGGACTCAAAAAAAAAAGAAAGAAAAGAAAAGAAACCTACTTGAGCATAACCTACTAGAAAAAAAAAAAAAGAAACCTACTTGAGCATAACCTACTAGATAAATAAAAATTAGCAAATGTAGAGTGGCACATAGGGGAAGAGAAAGAGATGAGGAAAAGGGGGCAGAGGAGTGGGATAAAGAAAGGAAATCTCTTCTCTACAGAAGAAAGCCAGTAATAATTGTAGAAGGAATGATTGAATTAGAAAATCACATTTTGTAACCCCAACGTAAAAACCAATTTAGGCAAAAATCACTGATGTATGCTAAAGTTATTAGATTGATCAGAAGAAGAAAACTCACCTGGTACCAAAGTGTTAACCCCACAGATGTTAACCCCTTAGCAAAGCAAACGGGAAAGTATATCTTTAAAATCTGACTGTCAGGGTGCCTGGGTGGCTCAGTGGGTTAAAGCCTCTGCCTTCGGCTCAGGTTATGATCTTGGGGTCCTGGGATCGAGTCCTGCATCGGGCTCTCTGCTCAGCAGGGAGCCTGCTTCCCCCTCTCTCTATGCCTGCCTCTCTGCTTATTTGTGATCCCTCCCTCTGTCAAATAAATAAATAAATAAAATCTTTTTTAAAAAAATAAAATCTGACTGTCACTACCTTAATTAAGTCAACAAACTTGGTATCATTGATAACAGTATGACAACTTAATATTATGTGATTCATGAAATGATGATGTAAAGTAAACGTCATCACCTATGAAGCATTCGCACCAAAAATACCTAATCCAACCTAATTAAGCCTCTAGACTGGGGTTAAGATTGTCCTGTGGACTCCTTGGCAATCTGGTAAAGTCTATGGACACTTTCCCAGAATAATGTTTATATTGCATAAAATACCTTAGAGATTACAAATGACAACTATACTGAGATAAACTTTTTAAAATGCAATATAGTAATTTTTTTGCTTCTAAATTAATGCAAACCTATCTTAATTTCTAAGCAATAAATGAGCAAAAATATTTCAAGGTACCTGCAACAAATTAATGTGACATGAAAATATTTGAAATTTCTACTGGTGACTAAGTTACAAGTAGTGCTAATACCCCTGTGAAGGATTATGTACATTATAAGTAAAGGAAATGCTAAAATCCAGTTAAAGCATGGTTTCTCCACCATGGCACCATGGACATTTTGAGTTGAATAATTCTTTGCTATTGGGTGTTTTCCTCCTACACACTGTAGGATCTTCAGATGTATCCCTGGCCTCTATCCACTTGATGTCAACAACACCCTTCACTCCTGTCCCCCACACATAATTATGACAACCAAAAATGTGTCCAGACAAAGCCCAAGCATGCTGGGGTGGAAGAAAAGAGGGGAGAGGATAAAATCACCACAGGGGAGAACCACCGAGTTAAAATAAAGATGATCATCTGTAAAATGAACATATGGACTGATTAAAGGTGCTAGTATCAATTCTTAAAATAAGTATTAATACAGGTTCATTTCCTTTTTTCCTTAGATAAAAGAATAATCCAGGGCACCTGGGTGCCTCAGTTGTTAAGTGTCTGCCTTGGGCTCAGGTCATGATCCCAGGGTCCTGAGATCCAGCCCCAAATTGCATCAGGCTCCCTGCTCGGCGGGAAGCCTGCTTCTCCCTCTCCCTCTCCCACTCCCCCTGCTTGTATTCCCTCTCTATCCCTCTTTCTGTGAAATAAATAAATAAAATCTTTAAAAAAAGAAACAAACAAACAAACAAACAAGAATAATCCTTAAACTGGGTGGAAACTTACAAAAGAACTTTGGACTTTATCCACAAGACTGGTAAGTCATTATAGACTGTACTCCATCACTCTAGGAGATTATCAGCTTGGAGGGCCAAGGACAGAACCTAAGAGGACTTGAACATTTCTGAAGAAAGAAATGAAAAAAGATATAGGGTTACCTGGGTGTCTCAGTCAATTAAGCACCTGATCCTTGATTTTGGCTTAGGTCATGATGTCAGGGTCAGGTTCTACTTCTCTCCTTCCCCCTCTGCCCCAACACCACCATAACTACCACCACTGTGCGCATGAGCCTGCACGTTTTCTTTCTCTCTCAAATAAAAAATAAATCCTTAAAAAGGAGGGGCAGAGTGCCTGGATGACCCCATTAGGCATCTGACTGTAGATTTTGGCTGGGGTCATGGTCTCGGGGTTGTGGGGTCAAGCCCCATGTTGGGATCCGTGCACAGAATCTGCTTAGGATCCTCTCTCTCCCTTTCCTCTACCCTTGCCCCTGCTCATGCTCCCTCTCTAAAATAAATAAATGTGATCTTTAAAAAAGAAAGATCGATACAAAGAAAAGCTTGTGCTAAAAAAGGAACATCTAAGAAGGTGAGAGAAATATCAATTCAGAAATCACAAATAAAATGGGAAAAGAACCCATCACTTAGATTTGGCAGTTAGGCAGTGACCAGATGTCACTGAGCAGTGACATCAGAAACAATGTCAAGTCCAACAGTAGAGTTGGATGCCAGATTGTAAAAGTTGGAGTGGAACCCACAATTATCTTTGACAAAGCAGAAAAAAATGTCCAATGGAAAAAAAGGCAGTCTCTTTAATAAAGTGTTGGAAAAAGTGGACAGCAACATGTAGAAGAATGAAACTGAACCACTTTCTTATACCATACACAAAAATAAATTCAAAATGAAAGACCTCAATGTGAGATAAGAATCCATCAAAATCCTATAGGAGAACACAGGCAGCAACCTCTCTGACCTCAGCCACAGCAACTTCTTCCTAGACCCATCTTTAAAGGCAGGGAAACAAAAGCAAAAATGAACCATTGGGACTTCATCAAGATAAAAAGCTTCTGCAGAGCAAAGGAAACAGTCAACAAAACTAAAAGTCAACCTACTGAATGGAAGAAGATATTTGCAAATGACATATCAGATAAAGTGCTAGTATCCAAAATCTATAAAGAACTTATCAAACTCAACACCCCAAAAATAAAGTTAAGAAATGAGTTAAGAAATGGGCAGAAGACATAAACAGACATTTCTTCAAAGAATACATACAAATGACTAACAAACACATGAAAAAATGCTCAATATCACTTGGCACCAAGGAAATACAAATCAAAACCACAATGAGACACCACCTCACACCGGTCAGATTGGCTAAAATTAACCCTCAGGAAAAAACAGATGTTGGCAATGATGCAGAGAAAGGGGAATCCTCTTCTTACACTGTTGGTAGGAATGCAAACTGGTACAGCCACTCTGGAAAACAGTACGGAGGTTCTTCAAAAAGTTAAAAACATAACTATCCTATGACCTAGCAATTGTACTACCAGGTATTTATCCAGAGGATAAAAAATAGTGATTTGGAGGGGTACATGCACCCCAATGTTTATAGCAGCAATGTCCACAATAATCAAAACATGGGAAGAGCCCAAGTGTCCATCAACAAATGAATGGATAAAGAAGATGTGGTACATATATACAACAGAATATTACTCAGCCATCAAAAAGAACGAAATCTTGCCATGTGTAACATGGACAGAACTAGAGGGCATTACGCTAAGCAAAATAAGTCAGTCAGAGAAAGACAAATAGGATTTCACTCACATGTGGAATTTAAGAAAAAAACAAATGAACAAATGGGAAGGGAAGGGAAGATAAAGACAGAGAGGGAGGCAAACCATAAGACATTCTTTAATATAGGGACAAACTGAGGGTTGCTGGAGGGGAGGTGGGTGGGGGGTATGGGGTAATTGGGTGATGGGCATTAAGGAGGGCACTTGATGTAATGAGCACTTGGTGTTACAAGCAACTGACGAATTACTAAATTGTACTCCTGAAAATAATACTACACTATATGTGAACTAACTTGAATCTAAATAAAATCTTGAAAGAGAAAAAAAAGAAGTTGGAGTGGAATAGGTAGGGAAATTAAAAAAACAATGGCTATACTTTCAATTATAGGATTACAAAACAGAATATATACTAAAATCCCATTTGATATAAAACCTTTATATCACTCTCTCTGTATACACATAATGTATAAAAAAGGTATACAAGAAAACATTAATTATCTGCTTAGTGGCATAACAAACCTTTCCTGACCACCATATCTAAGCACATTCTCTCCCCTTCCCTCCCTCCATCCAACACACACACACCCTGATTCTCTATGACTAGCACTTTAGTTTGTGATCTTTATACTACTTGCTCAAATTTTAACTGATTATTTACCTGTTAATTTTCTGTCTCCCCCACTATACTGAAAATACTTGTTACTTATTTCATTCACCTTCCTATACCACCGTTAGCAGAGTCTAAGCAATTGGTAAAACACATGAAAGTTCAATAAATGAATGAACAAGGGAACTAATATCATGGATAAAGAGGTAATAAGAATAAGCCACTAACAATGTCTTATGTAAGTTCATGCATTTAAATAATCTAAAAATACACAAAGTCAAAAATACATTATCTTGTTTGTATAACATTACCTTTCTAAAATGTTATTCTAGACTCTCTACATTCTTATAACACAGTATATATAATATACTTAAGAAACCTGGCCATAAAGTGAGTTAGACAGCTATTATTTATTAGCTGTGTGACTTTGACAACTTTCTTATCTTCCTATTTCCTCATTTGTAAATGGGACAACAGTATCTTTCTCATAGGAATGTTGTAAAACTTAAATGAAATGTAACTTACGTAACCTATATATAAACTAGTGGCACAATACTTAGCACACAGGAAACATTCAATAAAAAACTGCAACTATCACTATTTATTATTATAAATATCTTAAGTATTAACATTTGGACATTTAAACTTTAGGTTCCTGAGCCTCCTCTATCAGTGTCCTCTGCTTGAGTGCCCTTAGTTTTTGGAGAGAGGAGGCAGCAAATTTATACAGCCAGATATAATTTACTATCAGAAAAGCTGCCAAAGAATAGAACAGTGGTCCTCAAAGCCATGCTAGTAAAAGGAGAGAAAAAAGAATAATGGAAAATGATGTTGAAACTAGAAAACATGTGGCCTGGAACAGAAGCAAGTTTAATGACAATACTACGCAAGAGAGGAAGGAGGAGGGAGAGAAGGCAAAGAGGCAAGAAGTAATGATTTAGAAAACATCTAGATAAAGGTAAAAGTTGAATCCATGGGAGTAAAGTGGATGAGATAAAAATTACAATCTCTGAGTTGGAGGGAACTTTAAAAGATAATCTGGCTCCACTCTCTACCTAATATATGAACCCTTTCTACAAGGGCTTTTTGCCTCATTTGAAAACTTTTAACAATGGAGAACTGACTACTTCAAATGCAGATTATTACTATAAAACAACTATAATTGCTTTAGGAAAATAATTCTTTCCTGTAGTGTACAGAATCCTGCCTCCCTTAATTTTCCATTGTTATTCCTAGTCTAATTACATTATAGGAATAAAAGAAAATACTTCTAGTCACAGGAAGATAATATTACAAAGAAAAGGTATGAAAAAGAAATAGAGGGCTAATGAGAGCTCAGAGAAAGAGGAAGGGCAAATACACTTACAAGGATAGGAAAAAGAAATCAGAAATACCATCCTAATAGAAGCAAGGAAGAAGTGTCCAGGAGGAAAGTGTGAACAGCAGTGTCAACATGATGCAGTAGTCAAGTAACCTCGACTATCTTCAGTAAGGATATTGAATTAGAACGTATTAGGACAGTGGTTGGGGCAGAAGCCATACTCCAAGATGTTAAGTATTAAGTAAGTGATGAAGTAATAAAGGCAACAAGATCAACATCTCTTTGGTGATGAAAGAAAAGTGACTAAGAGTTGAGAAAGAATTTTTTTAGGCCATGGGAGACCGGAGCACATCTGTAGGCAAACAGCAAGAAACCAATTGAAGGGTGAGATTAAAGCGGAACAAGAAGGGGCACCTGGGTGGCTCAGTTGTTAAGCGTCTGCCATCGGCTCAGGTCATGATGCCAGGGTCCTGGGATGGAGCCCCACCCCAGCTCAGCGGGAAGCCTGCTTCTCCCTTTCCTGCTTCTCCTGCTTGTGTTCCCGCTCTCGCTGTGCTTCTCTCTGTCAAATACATAAATAAAATCTTAAAAAAAAAAAAAAAAGGAACAAGAAAAGGTACTGGAGAGAGAAAATGGAAGGGGAAAGAAGAGTTAGATATACATGGGGATTGGCAGTATGGTGGTGAAGGCAGAGAGAGAACAATCACACCTGGGGACTTTTATGCCCCACCTTGAGAAAGACAGGACTTTGTCAGGCAACAGTGAGAAAATGAGCAAGCAATACAGAAAATTTGCACTCCATCCTACTTCTCTAATTCTCTTCCAGGGAGCGAAGGGGGACAGAGAGGAGAAGGGGGCAGGGAGTGGAATCAGCTGGGACTTGGGTACACTCCCACCCAATGTGGGAAACATGTTATCAGTGAAAAAAGGAAGGATGGCAAGGGAGAGGGAAGACAAAGAAAGAAAGAGAGAGGGAGAGAGAAAGGATTACATTTCACTAATATCTGACTAAACACTACGGTTCTTAATTGCTTACTTTCATTCAGATTATTCTGTTGGTCTAACAGTCTAGAAAAACATGTCTGTATGAATCAGTGAATGGATGAATCAATGATCCCCATTATGAGGATGAAGAACAGATTCAAGAGTAATTTGGTTTCAGACCATTTAGCTAATAAATTGTGAAGATGGGATTTGCACTCAGATCTTCTGATTCTAAATCCCATGCCTGTGTCTCTATATTATACTGCCTCTCTAAAACACCAAAATCTAAATTATTTCACTATACTGCCTCTCATCCATTTCAGGCACCCAGTACTTTCTTCTCTTCTGTCTTCTTTTTCTCCTTATTAATTACTGATCCTATAACAATTAGTTACACTAACAAATATTTCTGTTCATCTTATATTAAAAATAAATATAGCAATAATTATCATCTGACTGTGGTAAGATTTTTTTAAGACTTGACTTCTTTTAAAGTTTTTTTAAATGTATTTAACTAATCTCTATACCTCCTGTCTCCCTCTGTCTGTACCCCTGTTCGTGCATGTTCTTGTTCTCTCTCTCTCAAATAAATAAAACTGTCATTTTTGTTCTTAGGAATATATTAATATATAATTTCTTCTAACATTTTTAAGGTAGGGTAGTTTATACAAATTTTATTTTAAATCTACTTTTTGTTAAGCATTTTAATATGTCTGATGGTTTACATATTTAAGACATATACAATACCAGTAACTTTGAATGAATGATTATAGATTTATTTGCTAATCAATTACTTCAAGTCTCCCCTGCATGTTCAATTCTCTCCTCCCTCATCCAACTTCAATCTATCTTTGCTTTGTTCCTAGCTGCAGAACATCAGAGAAAATTTATGTAGAACATCAGATTATAAATGTATAAATTCTAACCTGAAATAAGGCCCCACTCAGCAGTCTTTTCACTGATTTATCCTGCTCTTTCCCAATCCTCACAGTATTTATAACAAACCTTCATTACTCTTCTCACGTCCCCAAGTTTACTTTCATCAATCCCATGCTCAAAAAGTAATTGTCTTTTTACTACATACCAAAGGAAAAAAAAGTCCTCATATAAGATTCTACCCTCCATATCCACACATACCAAATCCTCACAACTCTTAACCTCTGGGGTATAATACTGTTGTGTACTCTTGTCTAGAGTTAATCCCCCAACCAGTTGTTCTTGATCTCACCTCTTCCTACTTCATCTGAGACCCTGTTGTATTAATTATTCCCTGACCTCCCTCATCTTCAGTATCATTAACCCACAAAAAAAAAAAAAAAAAAAAAAAAAGGTTCAGGTGCTAAATTAAAAAAGTTCTTTCCCTAAACTCTATCTCCTCAGGCTACTTCTTGCCTCCCCTTCACTGGCAAGCCTCTGCTGTGAGACTCTCCTACCAAAAGTACTTCTTTGGTCCTAACCTCACTCAACTTTAAAATCATCTTTCTTAAAATTCAAATTTGATCAGGTCACTCTCCTTAAGTCTTCTTCGATCATGGTGTATATATCAAGTCTATCAAGTCCAAAAACTCCACAACCTAGGCCCAATCTACCCTCAGTTTAGCCAAACTGAAACAACAACATCAACAACAACAACAGAACAAGAACTTTCTTGACATAATACATGACTTCAAAATTTTACTTTATTCACTCCACAAAATGTCATAAAATATGATGCATACAATATACATACACAAATAAACAACTTCAAGTCAAAAAGCCAACTATTTGAATACAAAATTCCCGGGACGCCTGGGTGGCTCAGTTGGTTGAATACAAAATTCCCCAAATCAACAACACTTTTTGCCATGAAAATTCCCCCAAATCCCATTTTTTTAAGTTCACCATATTTAAAAACAAAAAAACAAAAAACAAATACCAAAAAAACTACCAATATCATTACATGACTTACCTTTTTTTTTTTTTAAAGATTTATTTATTTATTTGACAGACAGATCACAAGAAGGCAGAGGCAGGCAGAAAGAAAGGGAAACAGGCTCCCTGCTGAGCAAAGGGGGGGGGGGGATGCAGGACTCTATCCCAGGACCATGGGATCATGACCTGAGCCGAAGGCAGAGAGGCTTTAACCCACTGAGACACCCAGGCGCCCTTACATGACTTATTCTTAATATTGTCTCTGACTATTCTAACCTCCTGCTACCCTGTAAAAATACTGGCTCGCTCAAGTTCTGTTACCTCAAGTCTTAATTTTGTATGATTGTGAAGTTGACCAGTTAACAAAATTCTAAAAGATTACATTCTTCCCCACTTACTTCATGTGTTTTAGTTAATTCAACTCTAAACACTAGAGCACAACTATGGATCACTGGACATGGAGAAAAATCAAAGCCTTTCTTTTTTTGCAAAAAGATGTTGAAAAATAACAGAAAAAAACAAATCTAGAAAGAGGTTAAGATTTTACAAATAGTGAGTAGGCTTTAAAACTCTATTTATTCAGTTAAATCCTCACATCTGAAGAGCAATTACTAGTGGTAGAATACCCTGTAATTATAAAATAAGACATGAATAGAGGAATTGAAGACAGAGGAATTATTCCCATCAAGGAAATTAATCCAGATAACCATAGCTTACTCTTGAAAAGACTAAAACTTTTTATACAAATAAGTCACTACTGAAAATTTTAATTCTGAAATTATATATTTTCATAACTTTTCAAATAGCATATTTTGAAAACAGGTAACCCTTTCCTGATAACTTAATTTCACCCTTATAATCAGTTATTATACTGTGCTACAACAGTGATACTTTCAGGCGCTACTGAAGGAAATCAATTTGCTCCTAGAGTAAAGAATTTGGAATTTTTGGAAATTTTGGTGATCATACTAGTTCTTTTACTATTTTGTTATCAATATATTTTAGAATTTCTCTCTTCTCCCTAGAGATACTACAAGCATTCACTGTTCTCTGCCTCGCTGTCTATATTTCCGACTTTGGTACCCTCTATATCCCATTCTAATTTGATTCTTCTGAAACAAGTAACTTTTATTGAGGTATAACTGACATTTAACATTATATTAGTTTTAGGTGTAGTAACTAATTCTTGTACTTGACATAGCATCTAAACACATATAACCCTCATCTAATTCTCACAATCACTATATAATCACTATATAAGAATTATCACTATTCCTATTTCATAGATGAGAAAATCAAGGCTCAGAAAGATTGAGTAATTTATCTAAGATAATAAAGCAGGTAAATAGCAAAAGTGATCCCAACTGTCAATCTTATCTTCTTCCATCACCAAGTTAAGCTTGTTAAAAACAAATTAAATGAAAATAAGTAAATAAATAATAATTTTAAAAAACAAATTAAATGAGTCAAAAGTGGGGCCCACAAGAATGAGAAAAAAAAGATGTGATTCATATATGACCTCTGAATCTTTTTGGACATTCACAATATACATTACTAAGTAATTAATTAAAAGAGCTTACTTTTCTCCTTTTTTGGTAGTTGAAACTACCAGGAAAAAAAAAATCACGTCTACATAAAGAAAATACAATTTTATCTATTTCAAATTCAAAAAACTATGTACCAGTAACTAACAATTCAAAATATAATAACAGTTCAAATCTGCAGTAAAACAAGGCTTTTGTATTTTCAGGAAAAAGAATTTTTTCTTCAGATTAGGAGATACCTATCTGTGTTGTGTCATAATTAGATTGCCTTCTACTTTTCCCTTAACTGCCTCCCACTGCAAAAAGAGAGTTGCTAGAGGACCTAAAGGGTTAATCTAACATACTAAACAGCACCAGTGAGACTTATTTTCCCACCTGGTGGGAGTTAAGAACAATAGGTCAGACACTCACTGGAATAATGCAAACTACAGGTTTAAAACAATACCAATGACATTTGGGTGGATAATTCTTTGTTGTATAGGGTGGGTGGGATGACATAGGATGCATGCTGTGCATTGTAAGTTTAGCAACATTCCTGGCTAATGGCACCCCAACTTCAGTTGTGACAACGAAAAAGCATTTCTAGACACTGCCAGATATCCCTTGGAGGGCAAATTCACCCCTGATGAGAACCATGAGTTTAGATATGAGGGCCATGGATCTTTGAAAGAGGAGGCCAACAACCAGCCTTGTTAATCTTAATGCTTTCAAATTAAAAATTCATATTTTGAAAATGAAATTAAGAATAAAATGGTAACAGTACAAGAATATACCTAAATAATAAACAGTATATACCATCCTCCTTTAAATTAAAGCATTTTTAGAGAATTTTCTAAGATGTATTTCATCTATGTGGATACATTAGTCTCCCCACAACCCTCCATCCTGAAATGGGGAAAAACGTCCAGTTCTTTCCCAACTCTGCTAGAAAAATGTCAGTCACATGCACACATAAGAGAACTTAACAATTCT
The DNA here is from genome assembly GCF_902655055.1 of Lutra lutra. Taxonomy (NCBI): domain Eukaryota; kingdom Metazoa; phylum Chordata; class Mammalia; order Carnivora; family Mustelidae; genus Lutra; species Lutra lutra. Next base: position 59,199,601 of record NC_062286.1, on the reverse strand, counting down.
AATTAGAAATCCCCATTTCTTGCCTTACATGGCCACACTGTGGTTCCTGAGCCACAATCCTAGAGATTCAAGCTTCTACTCCAGAATTCTTCATATGGTTCCTGCCACCTTTTTGTGAATCAAGCAGGAAGTACGATAATGACCTTTAAGGTCTTCTCTAATCCTGATATCCTAATATTCCAGGGCAAAGATACTCAAACTTTTACTTGACTCCCAGCTAATGAGAATACCTCTTGAGATCACTGAAATCATTCACACTAACTTTCTTTCTCCACACTTTAATCTATGCTGAATATAACCAAATAGAATGTCAGTTGTTTAGAACATGGATTATTAACACCAGTGATCATCTGCTTATTCTCTGACTCAAAATATTTTAAACATGTAAGCTGATTTTAAAAGAAACACTTCAAAAAACTATGAGCTGATACCATTTACATGCATGAATCACAAAAGAAAAATATTAAGATGGAAAGATTAGTGGTTGCCCAGGTCGAGGGTGGGTGGGGATAGTGGGGGAGTACTATCAAGGAGCAGGTTTCTTTTTGGGGTGATGAAAATGTTCTAAAATTAGACTATGACGGTTTTACAACTCTGTATATATATTATAAATCATTTAATTTTACAGGTTGTTTTTTTTTTTTTTTAAGATTTTATTTGACAGAGATAGACACAGTAAGAGAGGGAACACAAGCAGGGATAGTGGGAGAGGGAGAAGCAGGCTCCCCATGAGCAGGCAGCCCCAGGCTTGATCCCAGGACTCTGAAATCATGACCTCAGGGGAAGACAGACTCTTAACGACTGGGCCAAGCCACCCAGGCACCCCTAATTTTACACTTTAAATGAGTGTGCTTTACTCAAAGTTGTTTGTAAAAACTAAAAGTAGGAAAAAGGAATTTTAAGCAACTTTCATTGGTAGGAAAAGGAATGTGATTAAGAACAAATTCTGCAAAGTTTGCCATTTCATGAGTTATATAAGATTTGATTTTAATTCTGACATAAAAACTTAGTACCTATCCAGAAATAAATTTTAACTTTTCCAGAAAACATACAAAAATTTAATCATCTTTTTCTAGCAAACTTTCAATAATTTAAAAAGAAAAACATTTCAGAAAGCCAAATGCTAGAACAGCAATGCCTCTACAAGACTAAAATATATCAGTAAAATCAAGAAAACATGAAAAGTCTTTATAATTCTGTGATTCATTCTTCACAAAGAAAACCATTACAATATTTTTCATTTCTTTTAAAAATGATCCTGTAATGTCTGTCCTGGTAGTGTAATAATTTTTAAGTTAACAGGGCATAATTTTAAAATAGCCAAATCAGGGGCGCCTGGGTGGCTCAGTGGATTAAAGCCTCTGCCTTCGGCTCAGGTCATGATCCCAGGGTCCTGGGATCGAGCCCCGCATCAGGCTCTCTGCTCAGTGCAGAGCCTGCTTCTCTCTCTCTCTGCCTGCCTCTCTGACTACTTGTGTTCTCTGTCAAATAAATAAATAAAATCTTTAAAAAAAAATAAAAAAAATAGCCAAATCACAATAAAACTGCAAACATCTAATACCCCAAGCCACAACTATCAATCACCCAAAATTTGCATATATTGGTCATTTTTACCAAAACCTTTCATGAGCAATGATGACCACTATGAACCATCAAGTAATACCTATTTCTAGGAAATCAGACTCTGACTGCAAGACTAATATAGACAAATCCCATCATTCCATCTGTTCCACCAAAACTGCTTAGGAATCAAGGCTCTTCAAAGTACTTTTCCAATTAAACTCTCCAGATTTATAAAAGTCAACCTGAATGTCCACCAAAATCTTCAGTTTAAGTTACCACAATAATGCATTTCTCGGCATACTATATCGTGGTATCATTTGCCTTGTCAGCATTTACTATTAAGATTGCCCTGGGGTTTGCCAATTAAAAACAAAAAACAAAACAGTCCAAACAATTTAATTCCTCGAAAGTAAGGGGAGCCTGACTCAATAAAAGCCAAAAAATAAAGCCGGTTAAAAGCGAATTAAAACAAAACTTGCAATGCCGGGTTAGTCAGTCAAAATTCTAAAACACCATCCTGAACTCTACACACGGACAGACCAAGTGGTTAGTTATAATGGGTAGCCAAAAGTTCCCTTGTCAACGACGGGAGAACAGGGGAGGCCTGCTTTTGTACCAATGCACAGATGGAAAGAAACAGAACTGAAGAAAATTAATTACCGAACAAATTATTGCAAGCTAAATCGTCAAACTGAAAAACATCGAGTTTTTATGGGGGGGGGGGGGTAGCCTTCCTTTTTTTCCTTAGCAAGAAAAACTATTTTTTTACATTTAAATTATTCCAGTAGGCTCAAAAGGGGGTTAAGGGCCCGGCTTGGGGGAGGGGGCAAAGTTTGGGGGCGGCATCCAAGGAGGGTAATGGAAGTTCCAAAGCCTGGATCCCAGAAAGGGGCGAGACGTGGGACAGCGGCGTTTTCGGCCGAGGACTGGAAGTTAGGAGAACAGCTGCGGGCCCTGATCCCAGAGCCGGACCGACAAGGAAGAGGAGGCGGCGGACAGGGGAATGGAAGCTTCAGCGCCCGTCAGTTGTGACCGAAACTCTGTCCGCTTCGGGCCGGGGAGGAGACACAGGGGGTGGGGTCTCGAGCCCTCTCCACCGGAGGTCGGGACGAGGGTGGGCCGCGAAGCGCTGGGGGCCGGTTGGGGCCGCCCCGACACCTACCTGCGGGTCCCGGGCAGCCGCCCCAGAGCGAGGCCTAGTGCATCGCCGCCGCCTCCAGCCCTCCACGTCGCGCCGAGGCTGCTCCGCGGCCGCCGCCGCCCGGAGCCCCGCCGGGCCCGAGCCCGGCTTTCCGCCCCCGCCCCCGCCCAGCGCTGGCTGGCCCGTCGGCCGGGGAAGCACAGGGCCGCCCTCCCGAGCCCAACTCTGCTCGCGGGTGAGAGGCGGCAGCGGCGGCTCCCTCACGTCTCTCCCGGGTGTCCTGTCAGCCAGCAGTTTCCCCCGGGTCCGCAGCGCCGCCTCCGCCGCTGCTGCCACCGCCTCTCCCACATCCCCGGCCTCCAGAGGAGCCGCCGCCGCGCCGCGCCGCGACCACTACCCCTAGCGCTTCTGCTCCCTACTCCACTGCTTTCCCTCACCCAGCCGGCGCGGCTCGGCCCGGCTAGGTCCGGGAAACAGCGCCGGAGGCCGCCGCGAGGCCGCCGCAGCCCCCAGCCCACAATCCACCGCGCGCCTCCGCTGGGGCGGGAGAGCCGCGGCCCGGGCCAGGGGGGAGCGCTCGCCGCCTCGTAAGAGGGGCCAGGGCGCGGACGCCACGGGCCAAGCCGGCGTTCCCCGGGAGCGGGAAATACCCCCGCGCGACTCCTCTGCGCCTCCTCTGATAGTCCTACACGCAAAGACCGAAACCCACGCTGAACTCTACTTTTCCCCACGACCCTTCCCCCACCCGAGTTCTCAAGAGCACCCAGAGGCCGCCTTCCGCCTGCCCTGGGACTGGCCCGCAATTCCTCAGCGGGGCCTTCGCCCACCCTCAGACCAACCGACACCAAACGTCCCTGAACCCACCCGGGACCTATTAAAGTAGTTACTTCCACAACATTCCACCTCTCCTCTCGCCCCCTCAAAGTGAATACTGTTCAGAGTTTCCCAAATAAATGTCCTTTAAAAGGTTAAAGGTCATCCCCTCCCCAACAAGCCACTGGACTTTGAAAATAGTGTATTGTCTCTCTGTTGATACCTTCCCCCACCGAGTCGTTCTCTTAAATTTTCCCCTAGTTCCAGGCCTTTCTACCATCTATCACACTATTCTGGCACGTAAACCGGTTATTGGGCTCTTGGACTGAGATACTTAAAGTGTTTGTGTATTAATACCTTCTCACTGTGATTGTTAACAATAATACAATTCAGCCTGGTGTTTGAGGGCTTGCAATTTTAATTCAATAAAAGAGCAATCTGCAAAAAAAAAAAAAAGTCTTAGAATATTTTTAAAAAGAGAAAAAAGGGCTCTCAATCATTTGTGCTTATGTCTTAGTTTTAGGAGGATTTCTCTCAATTTTGAAACTATTCCTTGCCTGAAAATATCCACCAAAGTTTCAGGCATTTATAAACCCGTCTGTTTAAACAAATCAAAAGTGAAAATGTACCTCTTACAGTAGGGGATTTAAAAAAAAAAAAAAAAGTTGATGCACGTTTCATTTCCAAGAAGTCACTTGAAAAACTGCAAACACAACTTTGTGAAATATTTTACCCACTAAAAAGCTAAAGTTGGGGAAGAGAAGACAAAAGAGATAGATTCAACAAAAATGGTTGAAAGGAAATTCGTACCTTATGTTTTTCTAAATTCAATCCATTCTCTACAATTTTATAAGGAGAGGAAGAATATCAACCCCCAATATGAAATAAATTTAACTACAAAGTAATAAAGAAGTCCTTCTAGATCCCTGACCTCATATAAAACCAGATGAGTTTTTATTATGAAAATATTAATGAAAGCTTCACCAAATTTCATTCAAGGCCAGAAAGGAAAATAATTTCAATTTAAGTCTAGAATTGATTTACAGATTATACTAAGAAATGTATTTAGCTTATCAATTTCCCATATTTTGTACCTGATACAGGAAGTCAACAATAGCTCAAAAGCTGTCTTAAACATAGTGGTTTGGCCTTTTAAAAAATATTTGTATTGAGGTGAACCATGAGAGACTATGGACTCTGAAAAACAATCTGACGGTTTTGAAGGGGCGGGCGGTGGGAGATTGGGGGAACCAGGTGGTGGGTATTAGAGAGGGCACGGATTGCATGGAGCACTGGGTGCGATGCAAAAACAATGAATACTGTTACGCTAAAAAGAAATAAAAAATTTTAAAAAAAAGTCTCGGAATTTAAAAAAAAATTAAAAATAAAAAATATTTGTATTAATACCCCACCTTGTTCCAAAAAAGATTCCAGGTTGCTCTAGTTGGCACTTGAATTAAATAATAACCGTGAGATATCTCCTAGACACTAGAACAAGACAGACTGGTTTGCTTTCCTAATTATCCATCTGTAGATAACATCCCATAGAAAGAAATGCTTAATTTTTTCAGGGATTTAACAAGGTGTTTACTTTTACTTTGCCACAGAACAATTCATAATCATGAATCTAAACAGAAAAGTAAATGCTGATGATAAAGTTTGCTGAAAAGAAAACAAAACAAAACCCTATTAACTGGACAGGTAATTTAAAGTTAGATAAATTTCAAATTAATTAATATGTTCATTTGTTACTCTTGAATCACTTCATTAGATATGCTTAATTTGGGGGCGTCTGGGTGGCTCAGTGGGTTGGAGCCTCTGCCTTCGGCTCAGGTCATGATCTCAGGGTCCTAGGGAGCCTGCTTCCCTCTCTCTCTTCCTGCCTCTCTGCCTACTTGTGATCTCTGTCAAATAAATAAAATCTTAAAAAAAAAAAGCTTAATTTCATTGAGTCAATCATTAGAAAAGCCAAACAACAAATAAATATGCATAGATCCATTATTAGTGTTCATTTCCAGAAAACACAGATTACAGAAAATTAAGAAAAACTGCTAGAATCATGATTACCCTCAAAAGAAGCAAATATGAAGAAGATATTAGCTACCATATTATTAACACTATGTTTGGCATAGTATTTATTAAAACTATTAAGAATTATGAATGGTTATGCTCATTAGGGTTACATATTCTCACTAGCGAGAGAATGGGCAAATTTTCTGATGCTGTAACTCCTATAGAAGATCTATGCTTATATTTACTATATGTTCAGTGCATATTTGTACAGGTAGCAGTAGTGAGATTAATGTGTCTATTCAATCAATGAACACCATCTTTAATGACTTGTTTGACAGAAACTGTACATTCATATGCCAATATAAATACAGAAGGGAAAGGGAGCACTGGTAGAAGAAACAATCAGAAAAATTTTGCAATTTAGTCAGACATAAACACTAACCTGTCTTTTTTCCCCACTATAGCAAACTTTAAATCTATCAAATAGAAACCCACTCGAGTTCTCTAACCTACTCTATAAATACATATAATTATATCATGTGTTTAGTACAAATTATCCTTGATAAGCAGAATATACCTGCATTCATGAACCGAAAGTATTACCCTGATAGTAGTTTCATCACAGTTTTGTTTTTTGATCCAATGCCATGAATTATTTTTTCCATCATATTTAAGCTATTTTAAAATGTTACAATGTTTAAAAATCACACTTTATAACAATGTAATTAGAACCTAAAACTATGTTTTGCTAAGTCTTCATATCTATGTAGGACTATCTTAAAGTAGGAAAGTTTCTAATTTACTTTGAATATGGTGTAAGATGTTAAAGCTATATGTGGATATAAGCACACCACTAGAAATTTTACATTTCATGTGATAATAATACACTCAATAATTGTTGGGAGTAATATAAAAGTTTTTGACATACCATCAACTATATCTCCTAAATCAGTTGCCTTGATTACACTGGAAACAATTCTTTAACTTTGTTTAATTTCTCTGTTACATTTTTCTTTGACTCAGATCATCCAAATTCCATTTTGATTATTATAATAATAGCAACTACCATTTACTAAGAATTTACTGTGCTCCAAGCATAGAGAAAACCAAGGTAGCATGGTGTATTAGTTTTCTATTGCTGTGTAAAAATTAGTAAAACTTAGCAGTTTAAAATAACACATATTTAATGTGTTACATTTTCTGTGAGTCAGGAGTCTACCCACAGCTTAGCTTGGTCTTCTACTCAGGGTCTCATAAGTCTTCAATTAATGCATGAGTCAGGTTGTGCTTTCATATGGAAGCTTGACTATGGACAATCTGCTTCCAAGGTCATTCAGGTTGTTAGCAACATTCCTTTTCTTGCAGTTGTAGGACTGAGAGCCCTGACTTCTTGCTAGCTGGAAGCTGCCTTCAGCTCCTAGAGGCCACCTGCAGTTCATTGTCTTGTCAGTTTTCTCAATATGTCAGCTTCCTTTATCAAACCAGAGAAGAGTGTCTCTAAACTTTCTAAAGTGAGTTGGCTAGCAAGAAAGAGTGATACTCTATCATCTTTGCCACGTTCCATTGTTTAGAAGCAAGTCACAAGGTTTGCCCACACTCAAGGAGAGGGGATTACACAAAGATGTAAGTACCAGGAGGCTACCCTAGAATCTGTCTACCACCTGCAGTGATTAATTCCACAGGCTTTGGAATTTAGCTGACCCTGGGTTTTCAGCTCAGCTTTGACACTTTAGCTATGTGATTTTGATCTCAGTTTCTAGTCCTTTATTTCTTCATCTCCCAAGGAAGAGTGATAACCTCTTCACATTTTATTTTTCTCCCATGTAAAGTGAGGATAATAATAGAGTTGTTGTAAGGATTAAATAAGCATTTTAATACATTAACCGATAACATGAAAAGCTCAGTAAGCACTGTTACTCTTCTTCCTTTTCTCTCCTCTCTTTTTTAGTTTGATCTTGGTCTAATAGAGGTCCCATTGGCATTTCTACTTTCAACTGTTACTTCTTTAGCTTGTGTCCAGTGTGTGTGTGTATCTAGGGCCATGCAAAACCAACTTTAGTATCAATAGTACTTAATTGCAAGTGTTATTGCCAACATGAACTTGGCAAAATTTTTAAGGATAAATCCATGACATTACAAAGATAATTATTAGACATAGAGTCTTTGAGAGTTTAGAGAACTTTGTTGGGATTGGCTTTTTTCTCCCTCTGAATGTCCAATATGCATATGGTACAAAAGGACATGTTGTGGCATAGTAGTATTCATGAGCCCTGAGTTGGCATCCTAGCTCTGTCACTTTCTGAGTAACCTCAGACATGTTAAGCTCTCTGAAGCTCAGTTCCTTATGGGGATAATGATGGTACCCATTTTACAGGTGTGTTGTAAGGATTACATTTAAAATGTACTTAAATGGTATAACTTAGTACCTAGCTCATAGTCAATACTTTAAAATGTTAACTATCGTACTCATTATTATACTCTCCATTGTCTCATTATTTTTAGGAAAGCTGTGTGAATGAAAATCACAGAGCAGGAAGCAGCAAGACATGGCTTTGAATGAGGTGGGGAGGTGAGCCATGAGAAACCACAAGACCTCAAAAATCCTCATAACTATATATATATATATATATATATATATATATATATGCACAAATACATATACAAATAAGATAAGTGGTGAAAATTTGCAAGTCAGAAATTGGGCAAATAGGAACTAGGGACCAAAGTAAGACTGAATTCTCAATCAAGCTGTGAGCAATACAATCTAACACATCAGCAAGAGAAGAGAACATGAAAAAGATAATTCTAGCTCACACATGAAGACTTTTTTACACTTCCACCCTGAACAGGAGTTAACCACACAGCATATCTAGTCCAGCATTTTGAATAGGAAACACATGAGTCATGTTGCTATTAGAAACTAGTGAAAAAGTTGTTGAATAGATTAGAGGAGTATAGCAATCAGAAATACGGGAATATCCTGACAAATGTAAAATATTTTCAAATTGGACCATTTCCCTAGAGGAGAATTGTATATATATCCCATTTTATTAGTCCCATTGTCATATTTTTTCTTACGTTGCTTTATACAGTATTTGGTTCTTCTCTTGTTTCCTTTGGTTCTTTTATCTATAGAGGCCTTGTCTAACAAACTAAGTTATAAGTATTTCCAGAACAGGATTTTTTGTTGTTGCTGCTTTTGTACTTTAAAAACTATTCCTGGGGTGCCTGGGTGGCTCAGTGGGTTAAAGCCTCTGCCTTCGGCTCAGGTCATGATCTCAGGGTCCTGGGATCGAGCCCCGCATCGGGCTTTCTGCTCGGCAGGGAGCCTGCTTCCTCCTCTTTCTGCCTGCCTCTCTGCCTACTTGTGATCTCTGTCTGTGAAATAAATAAATAAAATCTTAAAAAAAAAAAAAAACTATTCCTGCAATAGGACGCCTGGGTGGCTCAGTCAGTTAAGTGCCTGCTTTTGGCTCAGGTCATGATCCTGGGGTCCTACGATCAAGTCCCACATCAGGCTCCTTGCTCAGTGGGAGTCTGCTTCTCTCTGTCTGCTCCCCCTGCTTGTGCTCGCTCGCTCTCTCTCTCTCTCTCTCTCTCTCTGGCAAATAAATAAATAAATAAATAAATAAAATTAAATCTTTTTTAAAAATAAATAAATAAATAAAATAGAAACTATTCCTGCAAGGGGCTCCTGGGTGGCTTAGTTCATAAAGTATCTGACTCTTGATTTCATTTCAGGTCACAACCTCAGGGTTCTGAGGTTCAACCTCAGGGTCCTGAGATCAAGCCCCACCTGGGGCTCAGCACTGGGCATGGAGCCTGCTTAAGATTCTCTCTCTCCCTCTCCGTATGACCCTCCCCCCTCAAAAAAGCAAAAACAAAAATGAAAACATTTCCCTGCAGAATCTGGGACAATATACTATATAACAAACTTTAAGCAAATGTTTGTTGAATTAAAAAATGAATGTGAGTTACTCCCCCTTAGCAAATGGTAGTTGGCGTAATTAACCTGAATTCATGAAATTAATGGATGACCTTAAAATCATACTTGACTCATATCCCATATCTACTATGTCAGCAAATACTATTAGTTCTACTTCCAAAATATATCTTGACTAAACGTTTCTTCCCACTCACATCGCATCTACCGTGCTACAAGCAATCTTGTCCACAGGGCCCCTAGCTACACTTTGTACTGCTCATTACAGGAAGCACCATTCAGAAACTGTGGGGTGAATGATACTTCTTGGAGTTCTATAGTGTTTAGTACAATGATCCTACCTACCTGTATTATTGCAAAAGTCTCCTAGTCTTTGTCCCCCACCAGCCTCTTCTCGACATTATAGTCAGCTTGATCCTTTAAAACATAGGTCCAGATCACGTCATTCTTCTGCTTGAAACTCTCAAGTGGTTCTAGCTCATTCATAGTAAAAGACAAAGTCCTTACAAGGTCCTAGATGATGTCATCCCAATCTTCCCTCTCTGACTTTATCTCCTCCTGCTCTCCCCGTTTCTTACTCTCCTCTAGTCATATTGGGTTCTTCCTGAGACATGCCAGGCATGCTCCTGCCTTAGAGCATTGACATTTGTTCTTCCCTCTGCCTGGAATGCTTTTCTCCCAGATGTCCAAATGGCTAACCCTCTCACCTCCTTCAGGTCTTTATTCAAATTTTACCTTCTCAAGGAGACATTCCATGACACCCATATTTCTCACTGCAACACCATGCCCAAAATACTTTTCTACCTTAATTTTCTACTTAGTCTTTATTATCATCTACCCCCTTCCCCACATTTTATTTATTTGTTGTCTGTCTTTCTCCCACAGGAATGTAAACTTCATGAGGGCAGAGAGTTTTGTCTCTTTTGCTCACCACCTTACCCCACAACGTCCAGAATGGTGCCTGGGGCAAGTTGAGAGCTCAATAAATACTTGTTGACATAATGAATGAAAGATATAGACTAGTGATTATAAACATAAACCACTTTTTCTATATACTAAGCATAATTAATAACCAAGTAGCGTAATATCTTAAAAAAACTTTCCATGATATGTTATAGGGCTCAAGATTTTTGTAAGCCATATTAATTTGTTAGATTTATGATAAAGATGATAGTCTTAGTTTATTTTATAACTGGAATATTTTAAGTAATAGCTATATGAAGTTATTTTTAGAATATGCAATTCTATAATGAAGTAGAACTGTAAGGACAGATGGTTAAAGATTTATTAGGGGAGGGGCACCTGGGTGGCTCAGTGGTTAAGCCTCTGCCTTCAGCTCAGGTCATGATCTCAGGGTCCGGGATCGAGTCCCACATCAGGCTCTCTGCTCTGCAGGGAGCCTGCTTCCTCCTCTCTCTCTCTGCTTGCCTGTCTGCCCACTTGTGATCTCTCTCTGTCAGATAAATAAAATCTTAAAAAAAAAAAAAGATTTATTAGGGGAAAACCATTCATTTAAAACCTCTCTAGGAAAAGGAGAAATCTTATTTAAAATTTTTCTGGAAAAATTATTTGGCAATTTAAAAGCCATGTATATTTCCAGAGAAACAGAAACCACAGTTGGCCTCTCAAGAACCACCTTCTACATGGAATAGTTTGTGTCTCAACACCAGCCATCACAGAAAGAAACTCTTAAACAGCAGGAATACAAGTTCTTACACCACTATGTAATATTTATTTATTTATATATGTATTTGATTTGAGAGAGCCTGTGAACATGCCCATACACCATGAGCAGGGGAGAGGCAGAGAGAAAGAGAGAGAGAGAATCACAAGCAGGCTCCAAGCTCAGCACAGAGCCAGATGTGGGGCTCAATTCCATGACCCTGAGATCACAACCTGAGCTGAAACCAAGAATTAGACACTTAACTGACTAAGTAACCTAGGCACCCCTACTATGTAATATTTTTAAATAGTGGGGGACAAATCAAATATTTTACAAGCAAAATAAACAGAGGGGAAAAAAACTGGGTATCCTGAAACTAGGACAATTTCACAATATAATCCAAAGTGAAAGAGCAACATAAGGGGTGCCTGGGTGGCTCAGTTAAGTGTCAGACTCTTGGTTTCTGCTTAGGCCATGATCTCATGGACGGTGAGATTGTGCCCGGTGTCAGGCTCCTCACTCAGCAGGGAGACTCCTTGAGATTCTCTCTTTCTCTCTCTCTCTCTTCCTGGCTCATGCTCTCTCTCTCTCAAATAAATAAGTCTTTTTAAAAAATCAACATAACAGTGGGTTGCAATTATATAATGGACTTTGCTCAAATACCAAAATATATTAGAATGGCCATTTAATTCTCATGCCATTCTCTGGTATTTTTGGTTCCCATTCTAGAAAAAAATAAAACATATGTGTTTTCTCACCTTATTCTCATCTATGAATTGTTATAAAAAGTTCACAATCAAAATCTGATTTTAATCTAGAAGTCTTATTTCCAAATCTAACTTTAATTCAGAACAGTATTTTTCCCTTCCATGCTTTTAAGGTTCTATATAAAACAAAAATAATAAACTCAAAGAAGGAAAATATAGTGGAAATGAAAGATTTTTGGAACAGAAGAGGCTCTAACTTGACAGACAAGGAAATAGAGGTCCAAAGGGCTGAAACAGATAATGGCTTAGTGGTGGCAACTGATTTCAAATCAGAAGCCAGTTTTTAAAGACTTCTAATCCCATGTTCTTTGTCCCTCACTATTCTGTGGGCACTATAGCAAGAAATTAACATAAAAGTGAAAAATCATGTTAACTGGAATTGCTTATTATTTGAATCCAAAACATATCATATTCCCTCTCTCTTCCAAAGAAAAGTGAAGGTTTTCTCTAACGTATGAAATATGGAGGTTCTCATTACTTGTAAAAAAAAACCTTGATAACACTATAGATTAATTTATTATTTTAAGTACTCATTACTAGTTCACAAATCCAAGAGACAGTTTCCATATTTGGTTGAAAGAATGCAGTATTTTAAACAATGTATAGTTTATTTTTGTGTACTCCTCCTTTTTAAATATGCAAAAGCCTATTTCCATTCTTCTAAGTTTATCCTAACTTTACTTTGCAGTTCAGTATACACAGCAAAAGAAATGGTAAAATGAGCATAAAGGACACATTCACAAAACCTAAGGATTCTTGTGTCTATTACAAATTGAAAGAATACTGACAATTTTCCCCCCATAGATTCCTACAACAAACATATATCAAATCAGCAAGCAAAGAAAAAGCTTGTATAAATGTCTTTGTCGTCATGATTACACTGGCTTACTGAGGCATGCCAGTGAGTGGTGTTTGGATTCCAGGTGGTCAGCATACCTCTCTGGTAAATGGGACCCAGAGGGAAATTGCTCTCCTCTCCAGTTGATTCTTTGCTGCCTGCCTGGGCTGCCTGCATTTTGCCTCAGTATGGTAGAGGCTACCTTGGTTACTCATTACTTGCCCCCAGAATGAGGTTAATTTTGGTCAAAATCATAATTTCTTTTAATGGTGGGCCCAATATTCTCATTCTGAATCTCTTACCATAATGAAGAGGTGGGTGCCCAAGTGGCTCAGTTGGTTAAGTGTCTGCTTTCAGCTCAGGTCATGATCTTTTTGGGTCCTAGGATCCCTACTCAGTGGGGAGTCTGACTCTCCCTCTCCCTCTGCCATTTTCCCCTGCTCATTCTCATTCTCTCTCTCTCTCTCAAATAAATAAAATATTTTAAAAATTTTAAATTAAAAAATTAAAAAGTGGTATAATGGAGATATAGGAAAAAAAATTTTTTTAAAGATTTTATTTATTTATTTGACAGAGAGAGATCACAAGCAGGCAGAGAGGCAGGCAGAGAGACAGGAGGAAGCAGGCTCCCTGCTGAGCAGAGAGCCCGAAGCGGGACTCGATCCCAGGACTCCGAGATCATGACCTGAGCTGAAGGCAGCGGCTTAACCCACTGAGCCACCCAGGCGCCCTATAGGAAAAATATTTTTATACCAATATTTCCTAACCCCTTGCACTCATCCTCATTCTCAAGTAGACATCCAGACATCCATTCACATTCAATGAATATTTATCAAGGATGCTTCTGGGTCCAGATGCTAGTCTGAAGCAAGACTGATTCAGTTCATGCTTTCATACCACTGACTTCCTGGGTTTGGGTGGAGAGGGAGTACACAATAGAGACATAAAGCAAATAATTATAGGAATTGTTCAACAAGAGTTGAAATATGTGTTAAGGAAAGGTAAAAGAAGCTGAGAGCCTGTAAAGGTGAGTGTAATTTAATATTAGGTGAACAGAGAGTTCTTGCCCCAGGAAGCAGAATTTAAAGTGAAAAATGAATAGGAATTGGCCAGAGAAGGGAATAGTGGTCATGTAGAGTTCCAGGTGGTAGAAACAGCCAGCAGAAAGAAGGCACAAAGGAAGTAGTTTAACAGAGAAAAGGCCATTATGGCTGGCAATGAGAAAAAGGAGAACAAAGCCAGATCATAGAGGGAGTCATAGGTCATGTTGGAGTTTAAGTTTATTGCAAGCTATGATGGGGCTTTGAGTAAGGAGATGACATAAGCATGGTTTCAAAAACGTCAGTTTAACCACTCTGTGGAGAATGAGTTCCTGGAGGTAAGCAAGAGAAGGTACCAAGAGCAGCTGGGTATCTCTAACGGATTGACTGTTTATGTCTCTGCCCCCAATTCATATGTTGAAGACTTAACCCCCAACGGGATAGTATTTGGAGGTAGGACATTTAGGCAGCAATTAGGTTTAGGTGAGATCATGAGGTGTAGCCCCCATGATGGGATTAGTGTTCTTATAAGAAGAGAGAGGTCACTCTCTCTCTATCATGTGTGGACACAGTAAGAAGGCAGCAGTCTGGAGGCCAGAAGGCTCTCACTAGGAGCTGAGTCTGCTGGCAGCTTGATCTTGGACTTCCCAAATTCCATAATTGCAAGAAATAAAAGTCTGTTTTTTGAGCTACTCAGTCTATTGACTGTGTTACAGCAGCCCGAGCTGACTAAGATAGTGTCCAGGTGGTCCAGGTGTTAGGGTAAGATGGTAGTGCTAAAGATAAAGAACAGTAGACAGTTTGAGAGGTATCCTAGGAGACATAATTGAAAGTACTCAATGTTTGGTTGGACATAGGGTCTAAGAAATGGGTAGATGTCAGAGATGATTCTTAGGCTCCTGACATAAGCAACTGAGGGGATGGTGGAAACATTTATTGAGGTAGGAAACACTGGAGAATAAAAAATTTGGCATCATAAGTTCAATTACTGATGTATCCCACTAGGGGTATCTAGGTAGGAGCTATCTGGAAATATTAAGGAGACACATAGATGGGTCAGGAACTCAGAAGAGAGGTCTGAAAATATAAATTCCAAGATTGTCAACATGTAGTTAATAATTGAAAGGTTGGATGTATATGAGATCTCTGAGAGTATAGAGAGGAAAAGAAAAGAGAAAGAAAAGGAAGGAAAGGAAAAAGGGCATGTAACTGGCCACAGATCCATACAACAAGCCTATATCACCATATATCAAATCAATGAGCAAACAGAACATTTGCATAAATAGCTTTGTCTTTATGATTAAACTAGCTCACTGATTCACTGATATGTGTCAATTAGTGCTGCTTTGATTCCAAGTGGTCATGATAATTCTCTGGTCAACTCGACTAGGCTCTGAGAGGAGGAAAAACAAACAAGGGAGACTAGAAAAAGGAGCCAGAGAAATAACAAGAAGTCAGGAGACTACAGGGTCACAGAAACAAAGGAAGTAATTTTTATTTTTAAAGCTAGGAGTGACCTTGCTTATTATAGCAAATAAGGTGTGTGTTGTCCAGGGGCACCTGGGTGGCTCAGTGGGTTAAAGCCTCTGCCTTCGGCTCAGGTCATGATCTCAGGATCCTGGGATCGAGCCCCACATTGGGCTCTGCTCAGCAGGGAGCCTGCTTCCCCCCCACCCCCGCCTGCCTCTCTGACTACTTGTGATCTCTGTCTGTCAAATAAATAAATAAAATCTTAAAAAAAAAAAAAAGATGTGTGTTGTCCATTAGATTTGGCAGCATGAAGGCCATTACTGATCCTAGCAAGATAAGTTTGGTAGATGGTAGCATTGGAAGCAGACTGTGATGAGTTGAGGAACGTTAATATGGAGAAAAACAAAAGATGCTAGAAGCTTAGTTGTTAAAAAAAAAGAAAGAAAGGGGCACCTGGGTGGCTCAGTGGGTTAAGCCTCTGCCTTCGGCTCAGGTCATGATCTCAGGGTCCTGGGATCGAGCCCCGCATCGGGCTCTCTGCTGGGCCCCCCACCCCACCCCCGCCTCTCTCTGCCTGCCTCCTCTCTGCCTACTTGTGATCTCTGTTAAATAAATAAATAATAAAATCTTTAAAAAAAAAAAAAGAGAGAAAGGAAAAAGAAAAAAAAGGTGGGTAGATGAAGTGGTAGGTAGAAGTGGATGTGGAGGGAGGACTATCTTAATATGGTAGCTACATGGGGCGCCTGGGTGGCTCAGTGGTTAAAGCCTCTGCCTTCGGCTGGGGTCATGATCTCAGGGTCCTGGATTGAGCCCCACATCAGGCTCTCTGCTCAGTGGAGAGCCTGCTTCCCCCCCCCCCACCTCTCTGTCTACTTGTGATCTTTGTCTGTCAAATAAATAAATAAAATCTTTTTTTTTAAATGTGGTAGATACATGAACATATTTGAATTCTGTAAGTGCTCTTCCAAAAAAAATTAATTCCTCTGAGCATGGTAACTGTTTTTCTCTCAAATATTTATTTGCTCGTGTTATTCTGTGGCTCAGGAGATCTAATATTTAAAATTTAGGTTGAATATAACAAAAAGAATCTAGCTTGGGGGAAAAAAAAGGAGGGAATAATTTGTTGCTATTTATTGCCATCATGTCATTTAAAAAGTCCATGGTTAAGGATGACTTCAGACAAGGTAAGATTTAGAGGCTCAAATGATCAAGCATGAACTAATCCCCAGCCCCCCAACCCCAGCCACCAGCTTTGTTGTCACCCATTTGTTCATTCAAAAGAGTAAGACCACCTTCACTACTTCTTTTTAGCACTGCACTGGACATTCTAGCCCATGCAATAAGCTAAGAAAAGTAAATTTTAACAATATAAAAGTTGGGAAGAAAAAAAACTTGTTATATTTAGATAATACAACTGTGTATCAAGGTAATCTCAATAAATGTACAGATATATTAGTAGAATTAATTAACCATTAAGGCTGCTGAATACAAAATGTGGTAGGCAGAATTTTAAGTTGTCCCCCAAGATTTCAGCCCCCTGCTGTACATGCCCTAAGTAATCCCCTCCCTTTAAGTGTAGGTTGACTTGTGAATATGATGAGATTTCACTTGCATGATTAGGTTATGGTGTATAGCAAAGGTGAAAGAATTTTGCAGATATAATTAAGATCAGTTGAACCTGAGTTAAGTAAAAGGGAGATCATTCTGATGGCCTTACATAATCAGGTAAGTTCTCTTAAAAGAGGGCTTAGAGGTCAAAGATATCATAAGTCAGAGACATTTGAAGCAAAAGAAATGGTCTCCTGCTTTAAAGAAACAAAATGCCATATTTCAGAGAGCGCTACATGACAGGAAATTGAAGAGGCCTCTTGGAGCTAAAAGTGGTGGATAGATGACAGCCAGCCGGTATGAAAGAGGAACCTCAGTCCTACAACTACAAGGAACTGAATTGCAACAATAATCAGTGAGCTTGCAAGAGGACCCTCGTCCTGAAGTGAGATCAGAGACCCTGAAGGCACCTTGATTTTAGCCTAAGGAAAGATCTAGCTAACTCATATCTAGACTACTGCCTCATAGAAACTGTAAGATAATGAACTTGTTTTCTAAGATGTTTTAAAGTTTATGATAGTTTCTTAGGCAGCAATAGAAAACCAATATGTTAAGTCATTATATAAAAATTCGATAGTTTTTCTATATAACAAAATTTTAAAAGAAATATTACTACTTAAAATTGCACAAAATACCTAGGAATAAATCTAATGAAAGACTGCAAGACCCACCCCTGCACAGAAAGCTAGAGAACTTTATTGAGAAAAATTGAAGATAACCTAAATAAATGGAAGTATGTACATTGCTTGTGGACTAGATGTTTCAATGTTGTAAATATGTCAATCCCACCAAATCAATTTATAGATTCAATACAATCCCAATGAAAATCCCAACAGGTGTACTTGCAGAAAGTCATAACCTGATTCTTTTTTTTTTTTTCCTGTATGGAAAGTGTTCAAGGAACAAAAGTAGTAACCTGATTCTAAAATGTATACATAAATGCAAAGAACCAAAAATAGCCCAACACTTAAAAAGTACATGGTAGGAGGACATATTCTATCAGTTACTAAGTTTTGTTATAATACTACAATATAATATTGTATGGCACTGGTGTAGTAACTAAATTTAAAAAATTTAAACTTCCTACAAATTAAAAAAGAAAAGACTGTTAACTAAATAGAAAGGTGGACAGACACTTGAATAGGCACTTTATAGAAAAGGATATACAAATAACCATAAGAAAAGGTATTCAGCCTCATTAGTTAGAAAAATGCATAGACTTGAGGCACCTGGGTGGCTCAGTGGGTTAAAGCCTCTGCCTTCTGCTCGGGTCATGATCTCAGGGTCCTGGGATCGAGTCCAGCATCGGGCTCTCTGCTTAGTGGGGAGCCTGGTTCCTCCTCCCTCCCTCTCTCTCTCTGCCTGCCTCTCTGCCTACTTGTGATCTCTGTCTGTCAAACAAATAAATAAAATCTTAAAAAAAAAAAAGGAAAAAGAAAAATGCATAGACTGCACATTCACATTTAAAAGACTGAAAATACCAATGCCTAGGATATGGAGCAACAGGTACATCCTAGGGGAGAAGAGAAAATTGGGAGTAATTACCTTAGAACATAATTTGGCAGTATCTTCTAAAGTGAAACATATGTGCACTCTGTAACCTAGCAATTCTACTCCTAAAAATATATCCAGTAGAGGGGCACCTGGGTGGCACAGTTGGTTATGTGTCCAATTCTTGGTTTCAGCTCAGGTCATGATCTCAGGGTCATGAGATTGAGCCCTACATCGCCCTCCACGCTCAGCCCGGAGTCTCCTTAGCACTCTCCCTCTGCTCCTCCACCCTGTACTCTCTCTATCTCTCAACTAACTAACTAACTAAATATTTTTTTAAATATATATATATATCTCCAATAGAAATGCATGTTTATGTTCATCAAAGACATTTACAAGAATGTTGAGAGACAGAAGGCAGACACACAATAATGTTATTATATAATTCCATTTATGTGAAATTTAAAAACTTGAAACTATGGTGCTAATTAATAGTCGCGAGGAGAGAGCAGGTAGTGATTGGGAGAAGTAAATATGCGTAGTCACCATGTAGTAATTTTTTACTCAAACATTTGTTTTGTACCTTCCCACTCCCTACCTCTACCTGTATGTGAGTGATTCATTGGTGAAAAAGACTTTAAAACAAAGCCAAGCTTCCTGTCCTCATGGGCTTTATATCCTACTGTGAAGACCCCTGCTCTCCTCCATGTCATCTGGCTTCAATCTTGGGCTTCAAGTGGTGAGAGGTAGTAGAAAGATGGCTGCCAGCAGCTCCTACTCTGTAACTTCCCATGTTCAAACCAGCAGAAGCCAAGGCACATTTCTGGGCTCAGCAAAAATCCCAGATTGCCTCTTTCTGGCTCTGAGTGACGATGCATCCATTCGATCACTGTGACCAGTGTGAGGCTCTAATTGCCTGGACCGGAATCATAGCCAACCCTGAAACCAGAAGGAAATGGAGTCCATTTAACCAGAATATATAAAATAAGGATGAGGAAAGATGTGATTCTCCCGAAAGAGAAACAAAACAAAACTGGGCTCCATTTCAGAAGAGGAAATAAACGTGGGCTGAAAACCTAGCATATGTCCACCACTCATCTCCTACAAGTGAAAACCCAGATTTGTTACTTTGTGTGAGGTCAACTTCCTTTTATTCTCTTTCATTTACCACACATACTTCAGGGATTTGACTTGTTTCTTGCACTGCTAATGTAATGGCAAATGGACTCTGTTTTTCCCTTTTGTCAGCTGAGAAATAGGGTACTCTCTCTCACCACATCTCTATTTCTCTGGCTTTGAAATAAGCCCGAAAGATGTATCACATTGAGTTACTGTTTTTGTATTTCTGGGGTAAATGCCTTATGTTTACAGCAACATAATTTACAATAGCCAAATTATGGAAGCAGCCCAAGTGTCCATTGATAGATGAATGGATAAAGATGGGGGTTGGGGTGCCTGGGTGGTGCAGTCAGTTGAGCCTCCTCCCCTTGATCTCAACTCAGGACTTGATCTCAGGGTGATGAGTTTAAACCTCACATTGGGCTCCACACTGGGCATGAAGCCTACTTTAAAAACAACAATAAGCAAACAACAAACAAAAAAGATGTGAGAGATATAGAATTGTATTATATGTGTATTATATGTCATATATATGTGATATATATATATATATATCATTGTGTATATGTATATATACGTATACACACACATACATAATGGAATATTATCCAGCCATGAAAATGAACGAATCTTGTAATTTGCAACAATATGAATGGAGTTAGAATATAATGTTAAGGGAAATAAGTCAGTCAGAGAAAAACAAATATATTTTTTCACTCATATGTGGTATTTAAGAAACAAACAAAAAAATGGGCAAAGGAAAAGTTTCTCCTTGTTGGATCCCACCTGCCTTCCTAAGCCTGTCATTATTGACCTTCATACATTTTTCCTCACTACCCCGAAACAGACTTGGGTTCTCCTCTGCCTATTCAAAACTTATCCGTTCTTCAAGAACATCCCAGATATCACCATCTCTTTTACTAAATGTTCCATTATCATTTAATCAGAAGTGACATCTTCCTCCTCTCAGCTGTCATTTACTTCTTGAACCATGGACATAACATTTATGACATACTAGCTCATGTTCAAACCATTAGTGGACTTCTTAGTTTCCACATCAGATTACTACAGCATGGCTTGTCTTTTCCTTGGCTCTAGTATAGTGACTTGCACATGGTAAACTTAAAAAAATTCCTTGACGACTTAATGAGGGTAGTGGTGACTTTTTGGTATGGTACCCATTTTCCATGCTGTCTAGGGCTTATGATTGTGTAAATCATCGTTAAATCTGCCCTCATATCCCATATATTCCTCATCTCCCATAACCTGCGTTCTCTCTTGATACTCAAAGGGGTCTTATGCATTCAGAACCACTAGCTATTAAGCTGGCAAATCGAAGGGCTTTTGATAGTTGTTAACAACATGGCTTCACAAATAGATTGAAGATATGGTTTGTGAACAATGTTCAGTTTAGAAGGACTAGTGACTAAGAGAAAGAAAAATAAGGGAATTTATTTCGGATGTTTCTAGAGCTGAGGTAATTGGGTCTGCTAACAGTAAAACCTCAAATTAACCAGACCCAATTAACTGGCATTAACTGCCATTTCCAGTCAAACACAGACACACACACACACATACACACAGAGCGGAGGGTAGGGGAGGATTTGTCCTTAGTAGAAAGAGACAAATGATGACAACAGTAACAAGATGTTGTCAGAGGAGCATTCAAAACAGCAACTAGCAGCATGTGTCTCATCTCAATAAGGCATCATTTCCAGAAATGAAGCAACTCAAAATTCTGAATTGTGCCATGAGAAAGATATAAGGGTTTCACCAGAAAATTCACTTATCCAGCATATGTTCTTTCCCACAAATTATGTATGGTTAAGCAGTATTATATCATAAAGTATAGTGAGCTACCTAGGAGTTGTAAGTATAATAGTCTTTAAAATATAACCACTTTACAAACTTGTTGAAGGAAAGAATTATAACAACTAAACTAACCAGACATGTCAGCCCATTTTCAAAAAGAGACCAGAATCTTCAAGGTGTAGCTAAAGTGAAAGATCCTGGTGTGTCTTGTTTTCTGCTAAATTGCAAGCTTCTTCAATGATCAGGTTTCAAG
Organism: Lutra lutra; assembly: GCF_902655055.1. Taxonomy (NCBI): domain Eukaryota; kingdom Metazoa; phylum Chordata; class Mammalia; order Carnivora; family Mustelidae; genus Lutra; species Lutra lutra. Next base: position 59,178,067 of record NC_062286.1, on the reverse strand, counting down.
TTTCACTGTAGCAAATGACTCAGGGTGATTACTTAACCTGCAAAAATGAAGACTATAAAGGGACATGATTGAAGTACTGAAAATTGCAATTACAGAGGGCACCTGAAAATTGATCAGTTCATCCTTTTTATCTGGTTAAATGATATAGGAATGAGAGAATTTAAAATGAAGTTTAATACTAATGGAAATACCAGAGAAATAAGTGATTTCATGCAGCACTTTTTCTTTTTTTTTTTTAAGATTTTATTTATTTATTTGACAGAGATCACAAGTAGGCAGAGAGACAGGCAGAGAGAGAGGAGGAAGCAGGCTCCCTGCTGCGGGGCTGGATCCGAGGACCCTGAGATCATGACCTGAGCCGAAGGCAGAGGCTTAACCCACTGAGCCACCCAAGTGTCCCTCATGTGGCATTTTTTTTTAAGATTTTATTTATTTATTTGACAGATTGAGATCACAAGTAGGCAGAGAGGCAGGCAGAGAGAGAGAGGAGGAAGCAGGCTCCCTGCTGAGCAGAGATCCCGATGTGGGGCTCCATCCTAGGACCCTGGAATCACGACCTGAGCCAAAGGTAGAGGCTTTAACCCTTTGAGCCACCCAGGCACCCTCATGTGGCATTTTTTTTTTTAAGATTTTATTTATTTATTTGACACAGAGATAGAGATCACAAGTAGGCAGAGACAGAGGAGAAGCAGGCTCCCTGCTAAGCAGAGAGCCCGATGCGGGGCTCGATCCCAGGACCCTGAGATCATGACCTGAGCTGAAGGCAGAGGCTTTAACCCACTGAGCCACCCAGGTGCCCCTCATGTGGCATTTTTAAAGAGGCACTACTCACAATTGCAAAGGGCCGTGTGAAGAAAAACACTGGAATAAGATGTATTTTTTTTTCTTAACTGAGTAATCACCCATATTAATACTGAATGACAAACTCAACAAAATCAAGTTTCTAGTGATTAGAACACAAGAACTTGAAGGCATACACTGGAAGGACAGAATAATAGCTATTATAACAAGATTGGCAGCAAATTAGCGTGGTGAGCAAAACAGTCAATACGACAAATCTGTTCACATGATAATGATGAAGATGATAGCTGCTGTGTTCACAACTACTTCCCATATTTGTGGGGAGAAAAAAAAAAAAAAGCTCTGGGTTTCTTTTTGTTTTGTTTTTCTCTGTTCCTTGGTCTACTTCCTTGGGCCCTTTCCAACCCTCTCTACCCCCAACCTTACATATCCAAATTTCAGAAGTGGTCTCTGACCTCTCTATTATGTAAAAGCAAGCCTTTACCCTTCATCCCTCTTCCACACCTCAGGCCACACTGTCACTTTTTGCTTTGTAAATGGTATATAGTACGTGGTTTGTCTCCCCTACTAGACCTGAAGCATAAGATTCATGATTTATCTCTGTATTTTCTACATTATCATTTCGTTCTTATATATAGTAAGCAACCAACAAATATTTGTAAATAATTATAAACATGTGTTTCGTGAATGAGATAGTAGGGATGAAGTTGCATAGAAGTAACTTTGTCTTATCTAGATTGGCTTTGACCAAAGTCTCATTTTTTCAAAGGCTAAAGAAACAATTCTTATGACTCCATGGGCTACGAATTGCCAGTGTTCAGACAGCATACAATAGATATAGTCCAAAATCTTCTCATGAATTCTCTAAATTTAATTATATTTTAATGCGATAGGAGTCTTGCTATCTGGAGGAACCATGTATAAGATCCTTTTGAAATACTTAGCTCCTCCTAATTTAAATATTTTGTTATGACTTTAAAACAAAGGGATAGTTTAATATTTTTTGCATACAATAAAAGTTACTCTTTTGGTGCATAGCATTATAAATTTTGAGAAATGCATAATCACATGATCAAGAGGCAGAACAGCACCATCATTCAGAAAATTCTCTCATGCTATCCCTTTGTTAGCCTACCTCCTCACCCCCAAATCCTTGGCAACCACCAATCTGTTCTCTGTTCCTATAGTATTGCCTTTTCCAGAATGTCACATAAATGGAATCAGATAATACATAGTCTTTTGAGTCTGGCATCTTTCACTCAGCATAATGCACTCTCAAATGCACCCATATTCATCCATATTTTGATATATCAATAGTTCATTTCTTTTAATCGCTGAGTTGTATTCCATGGTGTAGAGGTATTACAGTTGAAGGATATTTGGAATGTTTCCAGGTTTGGTCTATTATGAATAAATCTGTTATAAATACTCACATGTAGGTTTTTGTGTGAACTTATACCTTCATATCTCTTGGATAAATATCTGGGCATGGGATTATTTGGTCATATGGTAAGTGCATAATTTCGTAAAAACTGCCAAACTGTTTTCCAGGGTCGCGGCATTTGCATCTCCACTTACAATGGATGAGAACTGCTCTGCATTCTAACCAGCACCAATTATTGTAACTTTGTTTTTATTTTTATTTATTTATTTTAAAGATTTTATTTATTTATTTATTTTTAAAGTAAACTCTACACCCAACATGGGGCTCAACCTCCAGACCCTGATATCAAGAATTGCATACTTTATAAGTCAGCTAGGCACCTCTGTAAGTTTTGTTCTTAAAAGTCATTCTAGTGAGTGTGTAGTGGTATCTCATTGTGGTTTTAATTTGTATTTCCCTAATGACCAAAGATGTTGTGCCTCTTTACGGGTACTTATTTGCGATCTGTATATCTTCTTTGGTGAAATATCTGTTGAAATTTTTTGTCCATTAAAAAAAAGTTTGTTTCTTATGGTTTGCTTTTACTACATAATCTTGAAAAATACATACAAATTTTGTAGAAAAAAGAAGAAAGTTAAAATCACCCATGAATCCACAATAAGATAATGATTTTCAAATTCTGATATGTGTATTTCCAGGCTATTTTCTCACGTGAGTATACATGTTACAGACATATAACCTGAATTTCTTTGGTTGCAACAGCCTAAATATACAAACAAGGTCAGTACATAGTAGTAACTCAAATGTTACTCACATCTTTTTCTACACCTTGATCACAAAACATTTAAAACAGGGTAATGGAGAATTCTTCAATGGACAAACTAAATGTCCTGAGAAAAAAGTATTTTCCTAGACTGGTGTTTTATAATCAGCCAATAAAAAAGTCAATGTATCAAAGGATCACCCTAAAAGGATCCCACCATTCTCCTGGTTGAAATATCGAGCCCAATGAATGAAAAAAGGCCTATAACAAGGACAAGATTATGAAATGGAGCACTGAGAATAAAGATCATAAAAGTTTCCAAAGAAGAGAAAACTGATTGTGTGAAAACGAAGGCAAAACAAACCAACCATTCAAAAGAAAGGGGGGGGGGGACAATAATTTCAGGCTTCTCAACCAGCATCACTCAATTCTAGAATGCAATGTAATGTTACTGTCAACATTCTGAAGTAAAATTGTGTTTCCCTACAAATTTTATATCCAGCCATCAATACAGTGTGAGCATAGAATAAAGACATTTTTAGAGAATCAAGATCTCAAAAATTTACATCTTATGTACCCTTTCTGAGGGTAATTTCTGAGGAAATTACTATTTCAGAGATAAAAGAGTCAACAGAGAAAGAAGACCAAGAGTCCAGGAAATGGGAGAACTAAGCTAGAGGATGAGAGAAGTCCTAGAATGACAGCGATGCCTCAAAGCCTAGGGCACAGCCAGTCCTGATTAATCAAGTGGACAAGGGACAGATGGTGCCTACATTTGTGGTGAGCATAGTGTAATGAATAGACTTGTCAAATCACTCTGCTATACACCTGACATATGCACCATGTGTCAACTACACTTCAATACGAAAAAAAGAGGATGGATTTTTTTGAGGAAAAAAAAAAAAGAGCTGATAAATTGTTTCACGGCTTTGCGTTTGCAGGTTTGAAAAAATATATTGCTAGCTGTTTGACATTTGAAAATCTTTATGTTCATAAGTATGTAAATATTGACTACTGAATTAATCAACACATTTTTGCCTTATGATGTTTTTGCCAAAAAGTCTTGCTACATGACATTTAAAGATTATGATAAACTATTGTGGGAGGAGGTGGGGAAGTGGAGGTGGCTGTTGAATGAAAAGCTAAATCCTCAACCACCATAACAGGATGTCAATAGAGTGTATTTTCAGTTGACAAACCAAAAAAGACAGAGAGAAAAGACATAAATGAGAGACCTGAAACCATTAAAATCCTATGAGAGAAAATAGGCAGTAGTTTCTCTGACCCGGGCCATAGAGACATTTTTCTAGATATGTCTCCAATGGCGAGGAAAACAAAAGCAAAAATAAACTAGTGAGACAACAACAAAATAAAATGCATCTGCACAACAAAGGAAACATCAGCAAAACAAAAAGGCTACCTTCTGAATGGGAGAAGATATTTGCAAGTGATATAACTGATAAGGGGTTAATATGCAAAATATGCAAAGAACTCATACATCTCAACACCAAAAAACCAAACAATTCAATTAAAAAGTGGGCAGAGGACCTGAGCAGACATTTTTCCAAAGAAGACCTACGGATGGCCGACAGACACATGAAAAGATGCTGAGCATCACTGGTTATTAGGGAAATGTAAATCAAAACCACAATGGGACATCACCTTACACCTGTAGAGTGGCTAAAATAAAAGACACAAGAAACAAGTGTTGGTGAGCAAGTGGAGAAAAAGGAACCCCCGGGCCCTATTGGAGGGAATGTAAACTGGTGCAGCCACTGTGGAAAACAGTATGGAGTTTCCTCAAAAAATTAAAAATGGAAATGCCATATGATCCATTAATACCATTCCTTTGGTATTTACCCAAAGGAAATAAAAACGCTAATTTGAAGAGATGTATGCATCCCTATATTTATTGTAGCAGTATTTAAGGGAGCCAGGATATGGAAGTAACTTAAATGTCCATCAAATAGACAGATAAGGAAGATGTGGTACACACACACACACACACACACACACACACACAGTGGATCATTATGTATCCTTAAAAAAAGAATGAGATTCTGCCATTTGGGACAACATGGAAGGGCCATAGGGGGTCTTATGCTAAGTGAAATAGGTCAGACTGAGAAAGACAAATACCATGTGATTTCACTTATAAATGGAATCTAAAAAACAAACAAATAAATGAGCAAAAGCAGAATCAGACCTATAAATACAGAGAACCAACTGATGGTTACTGAGGGGAACTGTGGAGGGTGTTGGGCAAAATGGGTGAAGGGGAGTGGGAGATACAGACTTCCAGTTATGGAATGAACAAGCCATGGGAATAAAAGGCACAGCATAAGGAGTATAGTCAATGATATTGTAATAGCTTGTAGGGAGACAGATGGCAGCTACACTGTTATGAGCATAGCATAATGTATAAACTTGTTGGATCACTATGTTTTACACCTGAAACTAATGTAACATTGTGAGTCAACTATATTTTTAAAAAAAGGTGGGGGGCACCTGGGTGGCTCAGTGGGTTAAGCCTCTGCCTTCAGCTCAGGTCATGATCTCAGGGTCCTGGGATGGAGCCCCGCATCGCATCGGGCTCTCTGCTCAGCAGGGAGCCTGTTTCCCATCTCTCTCTCAGCCTACTTCTCTGCCTACTTATGATCTCTCTCTCTCTCTGTCAAATAAATAAATAAATAAAATCTTAAAAAAAAGAAACAAAGAAATAGCTGAATAAATTATTTAAACATAAAGATGTAAATAACAGACCAAACAGCTAGATGTTGGAAGTGGTGGCCTTTCAAGAGCAGTATGGGTTCACAGGAGAGGGAGGACAGTTTGCACTGTGTTCTTCTATGTCTTTTAGAATAATTTATATTTCTAATACCGTGTACATAGATGAGTTTGATGGAAAACAATTGAATGAAAACATTTACATATATTCTTCAGGTAGTGTGGGAGGCGGCAATAAGGCTTGAGACGAGGGCCAAACCAGGCCCTGACTTGTGCCTCCTTTAAAGTCTGAATAACCTAACAAAAGGTTTAGGACAGGAAAAGTTGAGTAGCACTGAGAAAGGTCTGTGCTATGTGCTGTGCGCTCGCCTACGTGACTTCCCACGTGCTTGCTAAACAAATGAGAACAATTCGGTTGGGGTCATAAGTTCATGGCTGGTCCTTGCTGCCGAGTACAGCCCATAAATTACTTTCAGTTTGCTGTATCAATACAGAACAATTGTACTGGCATCAGCCGTTTGGCGTCACGAGGTCTGCTTATAGTTAAGTGTGAAACTTATTATGGGAACTCGTGGTTGTTTAACTAGACACAGGTGTATTGCTTCTCCTATTGTAATATCACTCTATATATGGCCTTAATGCTTTGAATAAACTAGCACTGTTGGACATCCTCCTCAGTGCTGCTCCTGCCCCCATCTCTCTGCTTCTAGAGTTCTTTCCTTCATCCTCTTACCCTCACATTCCTGGTCGATTTGTCGCCCTGGCCGCGAAAAGGTAGAATTGGAATTGATGGCTCAAAAGGCCTAACACTTTTTAGGTTTTTGCTATATACTGTAAAATTGTCTTCCAGTTGTAATCACTTATATGGACACCAACCTATACGACAAGTATCCATTTCCCTACATCTTTGTCAAACTAAGTTATTAAAGTTGGGTAGAAGAAAAAGAAGAAGAAGAAAAAGAAAGTCTGGCTATTGTTTGAAGTACATTGTCTTGAAGTGGGTCCTACTTACAGTTGAGACTAAGTTGTATTCTCTCAGTTTGCCTTCTGGTGAGTTCCTGGATTATTCCTTAGTGAAATTATTAATCTTCTATATGAGCATCTAAACATCTAGACTCTAGATCTAGAGAGACTTTGTGAAAGTATCAGAAAACATAACATATCCCAAACTGGATTATTTATCTGCTGTCCAAACAAGTGTCTCCTCCCGACTCCCTATTTCTGTTAACATCCCTAGTAATTTTAGTACCTTTTCTCCATATTTAGTCAGTCATATAATGAATCCACTTTGACTCTACATAGACTCTTCTCCCTGTTGCCTCCTTTCCATGCCCACTCTTTTTTAAAAAAATGTTTTTTGGCATTTTTATTTTAATTCCAGTTAGCTAACATAGAGTGTTGTGACAGTTTCAGGTGTACAACATAGTGATTCAACACTTCCATACGTCACCCAGTTCTCATCATGGCAAGTCCATGCCCACTCTTACCACTTAAATGTTGCTTTTGCTTTCAGGAGAATTTTGATAGATATTTCCAAATTACCCTTCCAAAATACTTTCTATAAACTTAGGTTTCTACCAATAGTGGAAAAGAACAACTGTGTCCTCAAACTGTCAACATTTGGTATTAACAAATTCTTTGATCTTTATCAATCCAATAGATGAAAAATAGATGATACCTCACTGTTATTTTGATTTATATTATTTATGTCTGTGGCTATAATGTATGATTTCTGCCTATACCTTCATTACTAGCATTAGGTCACATTTGGCCTCCATGCCAGGGGGCTAGCAAAGCCAGCATTTTACTTTATAGACTTTATGATGGAAGAGAAGAGCTGGAACAGATGTGGAATCTTTTTTTTTTTTTTTCCCATTTATGACTTTTAGATTTTGTGTTGTCTTTGCTAAGATTAAAAGTTCATACATGGTTTTTAAAAACTATTATAAAAACACTCAAATACATAAAAGTAGGGAGAATAGAATAATGGACTTTGATGTATCCATCCTACAACTTAACGTTATTAAATTCTATATTTTTGTTTTATCTATCCATACCTAACTATTTTTCTGAACTTTTCTAAAAAAAAAAAAAAAAAAACCACAGCTCAGGTATCATATTATTTTACTCATGAATATTTAATTTCTCTAACAAGGATTTCTTATTGATATATATCAATACTTCAAACATCTACATCAATCAATACATTGCTATAGGCGAAGAACAGGTTTTCCTCGACCCTCTTAGGGTCCTTAGCTGGGTCTGAAAATTAAACTTACAAAGACAGATTAACAGGTGAAAAGCATACACATTTATTTAATATGAGTTTTAGTTAAGAACCTTATCAGGAAGTGAAGACACCCCTGCCCCCCAAAAAACTACAGAGCTGTGTATTTTTAATGCTAGGTTTGATGACGAATGGACAGTTATGCAGGAGTGTGATGGGTTAAAGAGCATGAGGTAATTACAGTAAACTGGGGGAACTTAGCAAGTTCTGTTTGTTAGGATTCTTCCTGGTGTCTCTTTATCTTCCAAGTTAAGAATGAGTCTTTCCTCTTGGTATAGGGAGGGCACCTCTCACACGGGTTTTATGACCTGTTTCAGAGGAGAAGGTGGAAATGATGAGGGGGAGAGGTCAGAGTGACTTTCCTGTTCTCTTTTTTCTAACTCTTTCAGCTTAAAATATTCAATATGCCAAGATGCCATCTTTGGGGATTGTGTGTCCTAAACCCCACCACTGTCCCACCCCTATAGTTAACCACTACCAGCTTCATTGAGTTTTGACTGTTTTTGAACTTTATAAACATAGAATTCCATTACAAACTTTGCATCAGTAGATGGCATATTGTCTGATGTCTGGCTTACTTCACTCAACGTGCTGCTTCTAAGATTCAGCCATGTCTTGGATGGCAGCCATCAGCGCTCATCACTACAGTGTATTTCATTGAGTTTTAGGATTTCTGAAGAAAGAGTGCAAGGCTCAAGGATGCTACCCTGCAAATCATTCGTTTTTATTCTTTTCTCATCCTTTCTTCTACCAAAGACTCTCCAGGACAGTGAAGAATAGATAAAGATACATAGAACTAGAAGAGTCAAGAAATAATCAGCCTCTCAACAAGAGATTTTATGTAGGTTACTATGAGCCAACTTGAAAAAAATAATGCTGCTGAGTGGTGAAGAATAAATGCTCTTCTAATCAGAAAGAGATGCCAATTCCTTCTGGGCACCATTCCTATGGATGAGTCTGCTTTGGTGCCCTCCAGTTTTGGAACGTCGAGTGGTTTTCCTCTTTGCACTCCTGACACATTGAGGGGAAGGTGGGTGGGGTTGTGCAATACACTCATTTGTATAGAGGAAGTGGCTGTTCAGTGACCTTGGAAAAACCCAATGCTGATCTCGTACAGCAGGTGGCAGCCTTTCCCCAGGAGAGGGAAGAGCTAGGCTTCCCTAAAGAAAATTGGTTTGGGTTTTATAACTTTTCTTTGATATGAGGGTCAGGTGATTTATCTAAACCCTGAAGTTGAAATTGGCTTCGTAACAGAGAAGAGAAGCAGGGACCCTGGAACCTGGAAAAGGAGTTACTCAGTGGCGACCCTCAGGGAGCCTACCCAGCTCTGGTTCCACACCAGGGATGGGTGAAGGCTGTCAGCCTGACTCTCAGGAGGGGGCCATGAGCCAGAGTCCACAGGGAAGCACAGAACTGACCCAACGACCCAGAATCAGAGCAGATCAAGAATTACCCGGCTGGGGACTGTGAGGGAGAGTAGCTGACAGCAGAGATATCATTCCCTTTTCATTCCAGATCTGTAAAGCAGTTATTCCTTCCTTCCTTCCTTCCTTCCTTCCTTCCTAAGTAAGCTCTATGCTCAACGTGGGGCTTGATAAAACAGCCTTTTAGATTAAACTGCCAAATTTTTTTTTTAAGGTTATTAAGTTCTTCTCATGCAAGTTTACAAAATGCTGATGAAGGGGCACCTGGGTGGCTCAGGGGGTTGGCGCTGGACTCTTGGTTTCAGTCTGGGTTGCCGTCTCAGAGGTGTGGGATTGGCCTGCCTTGGGCTCCAAGCTTGGTGGGGAGTCTGCTTCTCTCCCTCTGCCTCTGCCTCACTCATGCTCTTGCTCTATAATAAACAAATTTTAAAAATTAAAAAAAAAAACCAAACGCTTATGGAAAACCAGACTTGGTGGAGAAGATTGACGCTGGAAATACATCCAGATTGTTTTTACTTTATGAACGGTGGCACTGTAATTTATCATTTATCCAGAACGTACCCTGTAGAAAATGACGTTATTCAAAACTGAATGTGAATGAGGAGACCTTCCCTAGAGTCCCTACAGGTTAATTTGCATATGTTTAAAGGCAATTAAAACAATCAGACAGGAGTAGGAACAGAGAAATCATGGGATTAGCTGTGAAATGAAAATTAAATAAAATTAAAACTAAAAATTCAACCCGTCAGTTGTACTAGCCACATTTCAAGAGCTCACTAGCTACATTTGGTGGATGGCTACCATACTGGTCAGCACAGATTATGGACCATTTCTATGATCACAGAAAGTTCTACCAAACAGCCCTGGACTGGAGTAAAAAACTGGGGAGTGTTGCCAAAGGAAAATGTGGGTGGTTAAAAACTAAACCCTCCCTGTAATACTAAGTATTGTAATAATAATGCCAAAGTGTGGCAGGAGTTTCAAATACAGTATTTCATATAATCCCCATGGCAATCCACAACCACAACAATCATGCTGCCGACATTTGTTGAAGTCTTACAGCAGACCAGGCACTCAGGACTTGGTTGTAAGCTCACTGGTCTTTACGAGAAACTGGTGAGGTTAGTACTCTTGTTGTCCCTATTTAATAGATGAAGAGACTGTGGCAAAGGGCCTTCTTAACTTTCCCACCATTACCAGGCTAGTAAGGAACAGCTGGGATTCAAGCTCAAGTTTTTCTGGATTGTAATAATCATAGAGAAGGCGTGGAAAGTGCCTAACACACTCCATATGTGAGTAAAATTTGCCTTTAAGCCACTTTCTTCTAAGGCAGGTCCAACTCTTGGATTCTGTCACATAATTGTCCTTCTGGCTGAAGAAGGCGCTAAGCCAGTTTTGATAGAGAAACAATGATCCCCTGTTAGGCAGGATATGCGCCACTTCCTTCCCTACAGAGCAGAATCTGCTGTCTGCACAAAGGAAGTTGGTTTCTCAGAAGCTCACCTTTGTAGAAACAGGTCTATTTGAGTGAAAATTTTGAAATAAAATCTTGTTTAAGACAAAAATTAGTAGAAGTATATATGGGAAAATGTTATTTTCTGTATGTGGTGAGGTTATGAAAAGTTGTCTCTTTTTGTTCGGCCGTATTATGCAACTTTTCTACATGAATATGTGCAATAAAATTTTTTAAAAATCCAAAAGCCAGATACTGGCTTTTGAAAAACTAGTCAGATAGTGTATCATAAAAATCATTAATTAACAATATTTTAGGCTGTTTATTTATTTTTAATTACTCTCTACACCCAACCTGGGGCTTGAACTTACAACCCCAAGATCAAGAGTCCCATGCTCCACTGATTGAACCAGCCAGGCATCCCATTAGGCTCTTGATAATATAGCAAATACTTTAATACTAATAGCCAATAGAAACCTTTTAGTTGAATACATTAATTAATAGCAGAGGTAGTGTGGAATTTAATTGTAAGGTTAAAAAGGGCAGTAAACAGTATATAGGTACTCAGAGCTGCTCTGCAGGTGGGGACTCGGTTCACATTCCAGGGCCCCGTAGATGGCTGCCTTATGTCTTCCAGTTCAAGATGAAGCGATAGTCTCATCAATAAAACAAGAAAAGTCTATAAATCACACTATCATTTTTATCACCCACTGGCACCAAATGGTCTCTAAAAATGAATAATCTTGGTGTCAGGTAAGAATGAGAAAGGGGATCTTTCCAAGCTATGGTATAGATGTTTGTCTTTCTCCGGCGGTCTCGTCAATAAAACAAGAAAAGTCTATAAATCACACTATCATTTTTATCACCCACTGGCACCAAATGGTCTCTAAAAATGAATAATCTTGGTGTCAGGTAAGAATGAGAAAGGGGATCTTTCCAAGCTATGGTATAGATGTTTGTCTTTCTCCGGCGGTCTCGTCAATAAAACAAGAAAAGTCTATAAATCACACTATCATTTTTATCACCCACTGGCACCAAATGGTCTCTAAAAATGAATAATCTTGGTGTCAGGTAAGAATGAGAAAGGGGATCTTTCCAAGCTATGGTATAGATATTTGTCTTTCTCGGGTGGGACTCCTTATGTCGAAATGTTGCTACTGAGTGTGTTGCAGGGGAGACAGAAAAGAAATAAAGAAGCTGAGGTCAGTAATTGCTAAGGTTTTCTTCTTCTATAAAGTTCTAAGACTTTGTGATAGCTTAACTTTAGTAGTATATCGATATATCGTTTTGAAAACTTGTATCCATTCACATGTACCTACATTTTCAAGTTCTCTTTAATTCAACCTGGCCTGCTGCTGAAGGCTAGCTTGATATACTGGCAGTGAAACCTGCAGGTGAGACCTGTGTAAGGCAAGAAAATGTTTTCAAATAACTCAATATCCTGATGGAATACATTTTATAGAATTATTCCTTCTAATGGCAAAGAAAGGGGCTTTTAAGGACAAAGGACAACTCAGGTGGGAGCAAGTGTTAGTGTAGCACTAAAGAATCAAGAATTCACTCCTCATTCCCTCACTTCCCCACCTCTCAAATTTTCTCTGGAAAGCAGATGCTGCCAACTTCAGAGTGTCCTTTAAGTTAGGTGGCTAAAGTTTTAAAGGTAACCGAAAAACCAAAAAAAAAAAAAAAAAAAACCCCAAAACGCAAACCCAAAACAAAAGAAAAGTGAATTCCCAGTGATCCACTGTCTAGGCAAGCAGTTGAAAAAGAAAGGATAAACTGAAAAAGGACAAACCAATTCATTCTGCAGGTGGTGTAATCTGGTCCTTCTCAGAAACAGAGCAATACTCAGGCTCACTGGCTCCTGTTCCCTTCAAGAGGACAGACCTAGCAGGTTTAAAAAGAAAGAGCCCTGGAATCAAACCAGGGCTGTTTCCTGTTTGATTGAAGGCATTTTGAAGCAAACAGAATGCTGAGGTAATTCACTTAAAAAAATCCTTGTAGATACACGGACATATATGTATATGCATTTTTAAAAAAAGATTTTATTTGACAGAGATCACAAGTAGGCAGAGAGGCAGGTGGGGGCGGGGAGGGGGAGCAGGATCCCCACCAAGCAGAGAGCCCAATGCGGGGCTCGATCCCAGGACCCTGAGATCATGACCTGAGCTGAAGGCAGAGGCTTAACCCACTGAGCCACCCAGGCGCCCCAATATGTATATGCATTTTTATAGTGCCTGCTGATGCCACATAATCCCCCTTTGCCAATTGAATTGTCTTTGCGGATGTCTGGGAACTGTTTGTCTCTTCTGTTTTTCATAGTTAAATAATATTTCAAATTTTCTTTTCGCTGGATGGAAATAACTAAGTCAGGTCACAGATCTGCCACTACAATATGTTCATTATGGGTTTTGCAGTGCATTTCTAGTTTCATAAATAAGGCTGCTATTAGGCTTTGGTTTCTAGAATTCAGTTTACAGGTGTATCCTCCACACTGTTCTCACCCACTGGCTTTTCGTGGATGTCTGCTTTGCTCAAATGTGCCCTGAGACCTGGAAAGTCTGGGTAGATGGATGGGCTACTCACTCAGCCATTTACATGATTACCTAAAAAAGGCAAATAGCATATCTCATTTGCGGAATGAAAAAAGTTCAAGAAATATAGGGTTTAGATTTTTTTTTTTTTTGGACTTTGCAAAGACTTGAGTTAATCACCCTCCAGAGCTCATGGTACACAATCATCCATGCAAGGCCTTTTCTTGTTTTATTTTACTTTATTATTTTCTTTTTTTTTTTCCCCTTTCCCCAATCATCTCCAGCATTCACAGCCATTCTAATGGATTTAATATGTGCTTGGAAATGCACGTATCCCTGAGTTGGGTTTTATACTGTTGTTTTATGAATGTATGTGTTTTCAATCTGTATTGTTCAATGGCTCTTATTCTGTTTATTGCTTTTTTTTCGGGGGGAGCAGAAAGAGAGGGAGAGAGAGAATCGTAAGCAGGCTCCAAACCCAGTGGGGAGTATGACACCGGGCAACACAGGGCTCAATCTCACCGCCCTAAGATTGTGACCTGACCTGAAATCAAGAGTTGGACCAAATGAGCCACCCAGGTGACCCTGTTTATTGCTTTTTTACACAATGCTGTTTCTAAGTTCTTTCCTTGTTCCTTTATGCACATGTAGCTAATTTCTTTGAACTGCTGCAATAAAGTTTCATATTATGTGTCCAATACATTTAACATATCTGCTCCTCTAGTGATAGATACCAAGACTGCCTCCAATTCCTTTGTACCATGAAGGAGCCTGTGATAAACACATTCGTACATTCATACACGTCTCCTTAGGAACCTGTGTGAAGAGGGATTCCTGAGTCATCCATAGAATTCTAGTGTACATGTGTGCGAGCATGGGCGCACACAGAATGCCCATATCTAATTACGGCATGTGAAGGTTGTTTCCCCACATCTTTGGCAAGACTGCCAAGTCACTGCCCAGCTTTCTAATTTTTACAAATCTATTGGGTGTGAGAGTAATTAATCTTAATTGGCAATTCCCCTGTTTACCTGTAATATCGAACTTCTCTTCCATTCTTCCAGGTCAGCTTTCTACTTCTGAGAACTGGCTATTCATAGGCTCTGTTGATGCTCTGACAAAATTCTGTGCTCGACAGAACTACTCCGTCTCCTTAACCTTCTCCTAGAAACATTATGCACACTTCTTCGTAAAATCCAGTTTCAGCAAGAACCCCCCACCCCTGATATCTGATCAGGTTCCTCGTGCTCCACTGCCCCCCAGGGGTTGTCTGTCTCCCTGGCCTGCCTTCAGCAAGAATCTTGGGACCTGGGGTTAGCCAGATGCTCCCTTACTCCCGATGTTTCCTCTTAGTAATTTCCCAACCACTGACCCCAACCCCCTCCTTAGCTACAAATTCCCACTTGGCCACGCTGTATTCCGAGTTGAGCCCAATTCCTCCTACCATAAAACCCCACGGCAATCGTACTGAATAAAATCTGCTTTACTGTTTTTAACAAGGGTCATTGAGTACTTTTCTTCTCTAACAGTTTCTTTTGGGTACTTCATTTGATTTGCTGGAGCTCCTTATATAGGCTAAGTTTTTAAAAAGTTTTTACTTAAATTCCAGGTTGGTTAACAGTGTGATATTAGTTTCTGGTGTATAATATAGGGATTCCACACTTCCACACAACACCTGTGCTCATCACAAGTGCCCTCCATAATCCCCATCACCTATTTAACCCATCTCCCCCCACTTCCCCTCTGGTAACCATGAGTTTGCTCTTTTGAGGTAAGAGTCTATTTCTTGGTTTGCCTGACTTTCTCTCTCTCTTTTTCTTCTTTGCTTGTTTGTTTATTTTTTAAAAAATTTTTTATATTTTAAAAAAGATTTTTATTTATTTATTTGACAGAGATCACATAGTAGAGAGGCAGGCAGAGAGAGGAGGAAGCAGGCTCCCTGCTGAGTAGAGAGCCTGATGCGGGGCTCGATCCCAGGACCCTGAGATCATGACCTGAGCCAAAGGCAGAGGCCCAACCCACTGAGCCACCCAGGTGCCCTTGTTTTGTTTCTTAAATTCCACATATGAATGAAGTCCTATATATGTTTGGTTTTAATTCTCTGTTGGTTTGAAATATCTTCTAAATATTTTCTGTCTGTCCTCTGTCTGCGTAAGTTTGTCGACAACAGCCCTCATTGAACAGAAATCCTTAATTTTGGTGAGGCTAAATCTGTCACAATTTTGGGTTATGGCTGTGCTTTTTGGGTCTGACTTATAGAGTTCTTCCCACCCCAAAGTCTGAAATATATTCTACGTGTTCTTCTATTGGCATTATCATTTTATAGCTTTCTAAGGGATCACAAGGCACCAAAGAACATGTGGTTATTATAGAGTCCCCCTACCTTTGGGTAACAGAGTACTGGCCACCTGGTAGGAGCTAAAGATTCTACCTCTAATTCAAGTCCTGCTTCTCTGGTGGTAAACTGATTGCTGAACTGGCTAGAGAGCCCTTTCTGCTCTGGGCACTGGTGAGGCCGCTGCATGCCCTCTGTCTCCCTTGTTCTGGCCACCATCACCTCATGCTGGGACTCCTGTAGCAGCTTCCTAGTTGGCCTCCTTCCTTGTACTTTGGGCTTTTTCCTATTCATTCTCTGCCCTCTTGTCCAAGTGACGGAGCTTAGTAAGTAGTCAGTGAATGTTGGCTATCATTACTATCACTGTCATCATCATTATTACAGAGTTTGACATTTAAGATTTACAAGCAAGAAAGGTGTTCAATTGTGATCGTACATGTTGGACCAGTTAAATGCTATCCAGAAAACCTGCGTGGCTTCAACTGTAGTTTTTACCAATCTTTCTGCTTCACCAAGTTCAGATTAACCGCCTATCTTTGGTCATTCAGAATCCATTACGGTCTCCAGATCATCATCCTGAACATATATTCCTACTGTACAAGATATGAGTAGCTGGAGATTAATCTCTGCAGGTTCTAGAAAATGTCTTGAAATTTTTTTAAATTCAGCCTCTGATTTGTCTTTTTATCATAAAAGTCAAGTGCACTGTATCAAAGTCCAGTTAGATGACAGAAACCATATAATAATTGGAAGAAGGAAAGTGTAATATGAATTAGATTAACTAAATGGGATTAACTACTATGGAGTAAAGGGGATCCTAAAGAATGAGGGATAGTGGGTATGGGGAACCGCTGCTGCTTTTTGAACACTATTCCCTAATTTTTTTCCATTGCTCCCCTAAAGAGATTTCCTAGACTTTTTTTCCCCCCCTTTGTGCCTCTCTTGCGTTAAATTTTAGTGCTGCAGATACACTGTATATCTGTTTAAGTTCTGTGCTCCTTTGGAGGGCTGCACACACCATTGGAAATCCCTGACATTTCACACCAACTTCCTGCCCCCAGAAACCCTTTTCACCACCACCCCTCCCCCATCCTGCTCCCAGGAGGATGCCTGCTTTAGGGCTAGGGCTGTAGGTCCAAGGAAGGAATACAGTTAACAGAGCCTTTCTTCCAAGCCTGAGAGGCTGACCTCACTGGAGAGGGTGTAGTGAGGTGCTGGAAGGCAGGTGGGGAAGCAAGAGGTCATCGACTGGGGTGCCTGTGAGACTTGCTGCAGGACTGGGCACAGCTGAAATTTTGGCGCCCGTAGCTGTCATGCACTGCAGGAGAAGGAAAGTCCCCTCAACACAGGGAAGAAAAGAACCCTTCCCCTGCAGTGGCCTCCAGTGCTCTTTATTCACAAACCATCACGGCCAGCTACAAAGGAAAAATGTTTAGTTTCAGCTGCCGCGTCACAGAACAAGACACTGAAGAGTGGATTTGGAGCTGAGAAGAATTAGTTAACTAGAATATGTACCAAAATAAAGTCTTTCTTTAAAAAAAAAAAAACAAAAACCTTTAATTTATTAAGTAATCTCTACCTCCAACGTGGGGTTCAAGCTCACAACCCCAAGATCAAGCATTGCATGTTCCCCTGACTGAGCCAGTCAGGTGTCCCCAAAAGAAATCATTTTAAATTTAGGGTTCTAATTAAGTTCTGGCTGGTCAAAGTTTTAGCCAGGGTTTTGCTACTTAGTCATATATACAGATAAAAAAAATACCCAGCAATTTGTAAAATGCAGGGCATATCATTAAAGTAATTCATCAATAGTATATGTTGTCATTTATGTGTGAATTTTTATTTTTGACCCACAATCAGTGGTACTTATAATTTGAGTTACTTTCTTGAGAATGGAAGTGAATGTCTGATCTGTCTACATTCCTTCTCCAAACAATTCAGCCACGCAGTGTTGACCAGCTGATACCACTCTTGCCTTTCCGACAATAACATTTCTCAGGGTAATTCAATGGACATTTGACTGAAACCTGTAGCCAGATTGGCAAATGCATCAATTCATCAGGACCTAATTATTCTCAGGTGAACAGATGAGTTGAGTTTCTGAATTATAAAACTAAGGTCTAAACCTCAGAGCAGAGGCCCAAATCATTGTAACAAGGAAGCCTGGTCTAGCCAGTGGGACTTCCCTACTCACCATATACTGCACCACCTAAGGATGATGTCTGCAGCCCAAAAGACAGCCAAGATAGCTAAACAAGTATTTGATCTTGTTTGAAATTTTCCCCTGTGCTAACTGCCTATGGAAGCCTGTAGCTGCATATCCTATAGATGTCTTAAGTCCTACCTCTAGTTGGGATTTGACTGTGAAATGGCTTGCTGATATGGGGCGTGGGAATCAAGCTCTCTGGAATGCGGTTTCATGACCTATAAAGTGAAAAAGTTGGTAAAGGTGATGTGATTGGTATGTTGAATAAGTACAAATTTCTGACCTAACTGAAATGCACCCGTACTTATTTTTGTTCCCACTGTGACTTTACATATGTATGAAGTCGGCAGGTAGTCCAAGAGGAGAGCAAAGTCACCTTTCTCTGCTCTGGGATGAAAATTCTAGTAGGCCCTTAAATTTTCCAGCCATTCTGATGTCATGGACTAACAATTTCCGTTAGAAACACAGTCTTCATGCAGAAATTAGGTATAGTTCTGGGATATTAAACAGAACGCCAAACCTGATTTTAAGGACACATTCTTTCCTCTCCACAGCCCACGGCAGTTTCATTCTGAAAGCTTGGAGTGGGAAAGGGAAGGGATGTTGGCTGGCTCTTTCTCAGAACGTCTTATCAAGTGAACAGAAGCATTATGCTGGGTATCTTCCACTTGCTCCTGAGACCCACTATTTCATGGCCTACCTTCCTCTCTGCCCAGGGAGGCTGGCTCTGTAGGAAAGTGTCCCCTTTCCCTTTAGCCTCCAGTTGGGTTTGGCCAATGAGCAGCCCTGGTGGAAGACCAGAGGAAGGGAGAAGAAGAAGGTCAAAGTGTTCATCTGTTGGCTTTTTCCCAATCGGTTTGCCTCTGGCTGGCTGTGTCAAGGTCATTGCTCCTCTTACTGTGGTCTACTCTGAATAGCTCTCCCTTTCCAAGCTCTGAAAATCACTCCTTTCGGGCTAAAGGGTGTCAGCCACTCTGCGGCTTCTAACTCCTACTTCCTAGACTATCCCATGGGTTTCCACTACACCCCTGCAGCCCTTTGTAAATAGTCTCTTTGAAAAGAAACTCTCTTCAAATTATCCTAATTTAAGTGTGCCATCTGTTTTCTGTTGGGACCTTAACTAGGAAAAAAATCCATCAAAATTCATATTGCATAGCAACACTGAAAGTCTAAAAAATCCATTCTTTTTTTTTCAGATGAACTCACATGACAAAACTCACTCTCAAAAACTCTCCCCACAATATTATCCTCCAAAGTAGTTCAATGACTACTGTACTGTACTGGGTCCATTCTATGTTCAAAAAAGCTTGACTTGGTGCTTCTAGTCTCCTCCAGTGCATTTCTGCCTTTCTCTTTCAGGTTCTCTTACAGATAATCTCTCCCCGTGGAAGAAACATGGATCTGATTATTTCCAATATCTTCAGGAATCAGTCTCCTCTATTTCCAGGAATACATGCATTTTAAAAGCAAAACCCTGGATAAAAACAGAAGCTCTAAAAGTAGGCATTTCAGACTTTGACACCAGTGTAGGAGAAGGATTTTGACCTCCTCTATTTTGACCAAGAGGAGCTTAATTTTTCTCCTATCTTTGTTCTAACCTGTGTCACCTGGAGACACACTTTAAAGTCCCTGCTTCGGTTCTATGCAGCTGTTCCAAGATTTTCCGGTATATCACTTTTTCAAATTCATAGCCTATATCAAGGAAAGCCTTGTGTTCAGTTTTGAAAGTACAAGAAATACCTAAAGATTGTTGGTAACTGTTTCATAGTGTGGCTGAAAAAAAAAAATCATGTTGCCTCTTTTTTCACATCTTGCCTCTGATCAGCCCTGCCTCTTTAGTCGTACTTGAAAGAAATCAAGTCAACAACATTCAGCAGTCACGGACCCTAAAATAGTAAGCAGCTGGCAGCAGGTTAAGCACACACCAGCACACATGCAATCATTCAAATTTCGTACCTGGCAAATAAGGCTAACAATTTATGCTTTGATCTGACTTGATTATTTGAAAAAATTACTTTTCTGTGGCATAAATATAGATGTTCTTCTGTCTTGCAGCCACATTTCTCCCTAGAAAGCCACATTAATCGTAGGATTCCCTTACAAGGAAACTAGTAGAATGATTTATTCTAAACGGTAAACTAATAAAAAGGTATCCACTAGTGCTTGTGAAGTTCAAAAAATATTGTCTTCCTTCTTTGCCCCTCTGATTGAAATTAGCTGGTTTCAGTCCCTTAATATTTAGTGTTTACCATGTGCCAGGCACTGTTGCTGCAAAAAATAACAGTACTGAAGAAGGCAAACCAAGTCCCTGTCCATGGTGGTTGCATTCCAAGGGAGAGGGAGCTAGATAATAAACATGTAAATAAATAAATACAATTTCAGGAACTAAGTGCCATGAATAAGATTAAATAGGGTAATATGGGGCGCCTGGGTGGCTCAGTGGGTTAAGCCTCTGCCTTCAGCTCAGGTCATGATCTCAGGGTCCTGGGATCGAGGCCCGCATAGGGCTCTCTGCTCAGCAGGGAGCCTGCTTCCTCCTCTCTCTCTGCCTGCCTCTCTGTCTACTTGTGATCTCTCTCTCTCTCTCTCTCTGTGTCAAATAAATAAATAAAATCTTTAAAAAATAAATAAATAAATAGGGTAATATGGCAGATAGAACCTGAGGTGGGATGTGGTTATTTGGTGACATCTGAGTTGAGACCTGAAGGCTGAGAAGAGGGCAGTAGTGTGGCCTTCTAGGGAGGAGCTCTGCTAGCAAAGAAAAAGTAAGTGCAAAGGATCTGGGGTAGAAATGAACCTGGTGTGGGGTCCCTGGGTGGCTCAGTCAGTTAAGCATCTGCCTTTGGCTCAGGTCCTGATCCCAGGGTCCTGGGATTGAGCCCCCCATGGGGCTCCTTGCTCAGCAGGGAGTCTGCTTCTTTTCCTTTTGCCCCTCCCCACTCTTGTGCTCTATTTGTCTCTGTCTCTCAAATAAATAAGATCCTAAAACAAACAAACAAAAGAAATGAACCTGGTGTATGTGAGGGCAGAAAGATGGGCAGTGGGGCTGGAGCAGAGCAAGAGGGACAGCTTAGAAAGGGATGAGGAGATGAGACTTAAGAGGGAAGCCCAACTAGATCAAAGACCCACAGGAAATTTATGGAGGATTTAAAGCAGGAAAGCTGTTCAATATTATCAAAGCCATCTATGAAAAACCCACCACAAATATCATTCTCAATGGAGAAAAACTGAAAGCTTTTCCGCTAAGGTCAGGAACACGGCAGGGATGTCCGTTATCACCACTGCTATTCAACATAGTACTAGAAATCCTAGCCTCAGCAATCAGACAACAAAAGGAAATTAAAGGCATCCAAATCGGCAAAGAAGAAGTCAAACTATCACTCTTCGCAGATGATATGATACTATATGTGGAAAACCCAAAAGACTCCACTCCAAAACTGCTAGAACTTGTACAGGAATTCAGTAAAGTGTCAGGATATAAAATCAATGCACAGAAATCAGTTGCATTTCTCTACACCAACAACAAGACAGAAGAAAGAGAAATTAAGGAGTCAATCCCATTTACAATTGCACCCAAAACTATAAGATACCTAGGAATAAACCTAACCAAAGAGGCTAAGAATCTGTACTCAGAAAACTATAAAGTACTCATGAAAGAAATGGAGGAAGACACAAAGAAATGCAAAAATGCTCCATGCTCCTGGATTGGAAGAACAAATATTGTGAAAATGTCTATGCTACCTAAAGCAATCTATACATTTAATGCAATTCCTATCAAAGTACCATCCATTTTTTTCAAAGAAATGGAACAAATAATCCTAAATTTATATGGAACCAGAAAAGACCTCGAATAGCCAAAGCAATATTGAAAAAGAAAGCCAAAGTTGGTGGCATCACAATCCCGGACTTCAAGCTCTATTACAAAGCTGTCATCATCAAGACTGCATGGTGCTGGCACAAAAACAGACACATAGATCAATGGAACAGAATAGAGAGCCCAGAAATAGACCCTCAACTCTATGGTCAACTCATCTTCAACAAAGCAGGAAAGAATGTCCAATGGAAAAAAGACAGCCTCTTCAATAAATGGTATTGGGAAAACTAGACAGCCATATGCAGAAAAATGAAATTGGACCATTTCCTTACACCACACACAAAAATAGACTCAAAATGGATGAAGGACCTCAATGTGAGAAAGGAATCCGTCAAAATCCTTGAGGAGAGCACAGGCAGCAACCTCTTCGACCTCAGCTGCAGCAACATCTTCCTAGGAACATCACCAAAGGCAAGGGAATTAAGGGCAAAAATGAACTATTGGGATTTCATCAAGATCAAAAGCTTTTGCACAGCAAAGGAAACAGTGAACAAAACCAAAAGACAACTGACAGAATGGGAGAAGATATTTGCAAATGACATATCAGATAAAGGGCTAGTGTCCAAAATCTATAAAGAACTTAGCAAACTCAACACCCAAGGAACAAATAATCCAATCAAGAAATGGGCAGAAGACATGAACAGACATTTCTTCAAAGAAGACATCCAGATGGCCAACAGACACATGAAAAAGTGCTCCACATCACTCGGCATCAGGGAAATACAAATCAAAACCACAATGAGATATCACCTCACACCAGTCAGAATGGCTAAAATTAACAAGTCGGGAAATGACAGATGCTGGCGAGGATGCAGAGAAAGGGGAACCTCCTATACTATTGGTGGGAATGCAAGCTGGTGCAACCACTCTGGAAAACAGCATGGAGGTTCCTCAAAATGTTGAAAATAGAACTACCCTATGACCCAGCAATTGCACTACTGGGTACTTACCCTAAAGATACAAACGTAGTGATCTGAAGGGGCACTGCACCCAAATGTTTACAGCAGCAATGTCTACAATAGCCAAACTATGGAAAGAACCTAAATGTCCATTCACAGATGAATGGATAAAGAAGATGTGGTATATATATACACAATGGAATACTATGCAGCCATCAAAAGAAATGAAATCTTGCCATTTGCAACGATGTGGATGGAATTAGAGGGTATCATACTTAGCGAAACAAGTCAATTGGAGAAAGACAACTATCATATGATCTCCCTTATATGAAGAAGTGGAGATGCAACATGGCGGGGGTGGTTAAGCAGGTAGGAGAAGAATAAATGAAATAAGATGGGATTGGGAGTGACTCTTAATAAGTGTCTCTTAATCTCACAAAACAAACTGAGGGTTGCTGGGGGGAGGGGGGTTGGGAGAGGGGGGTGGGGTTATGGACATTGGGGAGGGTTTGTGCTATGGTGAGTGCTGTGAAGTGTGTAAACCTGGCGATTCACAGACCTGTACCCCTGGGGACAAAAATATATGTTTATAAAAAATAAAAAATTTTTTAAAAAGCAGGAAAGCTGGGAAGTTGATACAATCTAACGGATATGTGAAAAAGATAAGTCTGGAGCTTTGTGGAGAATGGATTGTAGGAATTAAACACAGAAATGGGGAGACAATGGCTGGGAGGAGACAATTGCAGGAGCTGGTGGCTTGGCCTAGGGTTTCAGTAAAGAGGACATGCTGGCCCATACAGTGCTTCTGTGAAGATGAGAACGTCTCCCCTTCCCCTTAGTGGCCCTAAATACCAGGTGGATTAACTGTGGGGTGTGGAGGAGAAAGGAAGCCAGATGACTCAGGTTTGTACTGGCATAATGGGGTGGACTGTGGTGGAATCACTAGTTCAGTTTTGGTCACGTTCACTTACAACACCATAAAGTGGGTGTACCCATTTCCTAATATGCAAACTTAGTAGCATTTATCACACGGACAAAGTCAAGTAGTTTGGCTATGGAAGGAAGTTACCACTTTGACCAGCACTGGAAACCTTATGCTGACGTTATGGAAATAGCATTTGTGAGATATCCAACCAACTTATGTTGCCTTCCCAGTAAACCCTTGTCCACATGGCTCCCCCACCCATTGAGTCAATGGCATGCATTGAGTTACAGAGAGCGAGTGAGAGAGAGAGAGAGGGGAAAAAAAAAACAGCTAAGAATGGGTAAGTCATCATTTAGCTTTGAGTTTCAAAGTAGGATTTTTAAAAAATCCGGGCAAGACAATAGTTTGAAATCAACTGCTTTTGACTAGCAAAGGCCAGACTGTGTTGAGAGGGGGAAAAAAAATGTAACTTTATCTATCAATGAGGCAGAGCTTGGAGAACTGCCCCTGAGCAGATCGCAGATAGTGCCAGGAAGAACACAGGATATGATGTCAGAGTCATTTTCCCATGAGAGGAAAAAAAGATCAAGTTTAAGCAGCAGGCAGGAAGTTGAAAGATTCAGAGGGTATAAGCACAGGCTTGCCCTAGGCGAGTGGTGGCAGAGTCCTAAAGCTGAAGAGATGTGTACCCAGCTTTCCATTTGGAACCAGCCAACTACACAAAAGTGGATATGCTGTGGTTAGGCAACAAGAGGCCTTATGACCGTGCTTCCAGTTCTAGGCCTGTGTGTTTTCCGTAGGAGAGAATGGCAAAGGCTAACAGGATGAATGGGCTGGAGGAGGCCTGGCTTTGGGCCAAGAAGGTGCGAGAGTCATTACCCCTGCAGGCTGTGGCAGGGACTGTAGCTGTTGGTAGAATGTGGATCTGGTGTAGGCCCAAAGCCTGGCGAGAACAATCTCCTCACCAGAGGAAGCTGGGAAGGCCTGGATATTGGCAGACAGACTTTCCCTGCAGCTCTCCTGCAGAAGAGAAGCCTGGGGATGAAGGACAAATACTGAGGAAGGACTGAGGGTTTGCCAAGATAGACTGTTTTAAATCTAAAGGGACTGAGCTATGCTTAATCAGCAACATCAGGTTCTTTCCACTCACATGAGGAATGGGAGCTTTTTAGCAAGAAGTCATTATAGACAATAAATGTTTTGTTTTATTGGCATATCTGATTTTTAGTGCATACATTTCAAGATTGCTACATTAAGAAAGTCTGTTTCTTTTTACTGAATGAGGAAAGCTCAGCTTGATGTACCTCACCCAAAATGGGGAGATGGGGAGAAAGGAAAAAAGAGGGCAAGGGTTGACTGTCAACATTGGATGCCTCCAGGGAAGTTAACGGGGACACAGAAGAGGGAGAAAGACATATTTTTTTACTGTATACTTTTTGTACCTTTTGCATTATGTGTCAGGCATAAGCATTAACTTTCAAAAATAAATTAAAATGGGAAAAAGAACAGATTCTGAAATTTAAAAAAAAAATGCAGGGGCACCTGGCTGATTCAGTAGGTAGACCATACAATTCCTGGTCTCAGAGTTGTGAGTTTGAGCCCTGCATTGGGTGTAGAGATTACAAAAAAATAAATAAATAAACCAAAAAGGGCAGATACACAAAATCTGACAGTGAATGCTTGACAATTGACATGAAATACTTTTTATCTTGCCAGGAATCTTCTCTGTGCACCTTGTGGTTGTTCCTTTCATTGGCACTGATGTTTTGTAAGCTGTCCATCTTGCCTCTCCAGCTTGGCTATGCCGTCTGTGCTTTGTACCCCAAACACATACCATACATTCAGTAGGTAGGCCATCACTTCTATAGGGAAAATAATCCTACTGACCCAGTCTTGCTTGCCATCCTGGATTGAGGCGTGGAAAGGATTGATGAGGGGTATTTGTCCCCATGCTGGACATGTCTATCCCTTTGGCATCAAAGAGCAGCGTGGAAGTAATGGAAAGAATTTGGGCATGGGAGTCAGACTCACCAGGACCGAGCCCTGCGAGCTTCAATTTGTTGAGTGAGACTTGAGTCTTCTTCCACACAGTGGAGTTCATACAAACCTCATTGGGCTACCCTAACACAATGCTAGAATCATTCTGATTACTCCCAACCCCCAGTCCAAGAGAACAGAGATTAATTTTTGAAAAATTTTGCATCTGCCCAGACTCTGCAGATCTCTTCTTCCCACCCCCATTCTGTTGTACCTACCTTGATAAACCCTATTAGTATCTGCTATGGTCTGGGTTCAAGCCTTTAATTTAAAATGTAACTGGGCACAGGGCCACCTATAATAAAGTCTATTTGTCAGTGTCCCTTGCAACTAGATGTCTCATGTTCTATGGCCAATGGATTTAAGTATGCGTAGCATATGGGCTTCTCCTGATCCTTCCTTCCTTCCTGCTTACTGGAACACAAACAAAAGGAAGGAATTGAAGAAACTGCTGGACCAGGATGTGTAAGTCAAATCCTGAGGACAGTAAAACTAGGAGCTAGAAAGAGTCTTGGTTCTTGACACCTTGGTGCTCTACTTTGGCCTTATTAGTCTAGCCGGATTTTTGTGTAAGAGAGCAGTGAATCTCTTAT
The DNA here is from genome assembly GCF_902655055.1 of Lutra lutra. Taxonomy (NCBI): domain Eukaryota; kingdom Metazoa; phylum Chordata; class Mammalia; order Carnivora; family Mustelidae; genus Lutra; species Lutra lutra. Next base: position 59,151,828 of record NC_062286.1, on the reverse strand, counting down.
GTTTACGTTACTTGGGCTTTTCTGTCACTTGTAACCTAATCTAATGAATATAACAAAGTTGCATCATGATCATTCTAACTTCTTCCCCCATACCAATCCTGGGGTTTCTAAATGCTAATGGTCAAATGACTAAGAGATCACAGCCAATACCTAGTACCTTCTCCCACCTCACCTGTGCTGCTTAGCAGTGTGTCCAGTTTTCTCCAGTAACCACTTCAGATCTCATTTGTTCTCTTCAAAATTTTCTCTCTTCCTTCTCCCGTTTCCTCTCAGCAGTTGGGTCTCTCCTTATTTCAGAAGGAAAATACAAAAACCCATTAAATAGGGACTATCCCCCCCATGACCCACTTCCTAGATTATCCATATCCACACCCATTTTTTTTCCTTTCCACCATTTACAGTGAGATTAGCTTCTGAAGGCTAATTCTTTCCCTTGCTAAGGACCCAGTCTCTTCCATCCTACTAAGAGACTACCCTACTACTGTCCATTATTTCCTTCCTTATTCCCCTGGCTCCTTTTGTTTCAAGCATCCTCAAGTAGTTCTCATTTGCAAAACAGACACATAAAAACCTTCCTTCAGCCTTGCATTCCTGTCCAGTTTTCTCTTCTTCCCTGCTTCCCTCTCCTCCTCCTTCCCTCTCTAACACCCTCCCCATCTCCTCCTCTCCACAGTCAAACTACTTGACTTTTCCAGGATCTTCTCAAACTTCCAGAGCATGGTTTCTGCTCCCACCACTCCACAAAAATACTGTTGTCAAGGTCACCAACACCTTCCTTGTAGCCAAATCAATGGATATTTCTCAATCCCCAACTTGCTTTGCTCCTCAGTAATGTGACTCTGTAGACCATCACTCCTTAATGCGTTCTCTTCTCTTAGCTTCCACATCATTTATCTCTCCTGGCTTTGTCTTTTTTTCCCAATGACATCTCTTTCTCAGTCCTTGTTATTTTTTTTTTTTTCTTTACTCCATAGATGTTAATCTTCCTGTCTGTCTAGGTCACGACTTCCTAGGAAGTTTCATTCACTTATAGGACCTCAGGCTGGTGATCCCCAAATCTTCATTACCATCTCCAAGGTGGATCTCATTTTGGGGCTTCAGAGTCATACATTCAACAAGCAACAGAGCAGCATCATGGATGTATTATAGTGATCTCAAACTACCTTCATCCCCCACCCCCAGACCTGCTCTTCTGTTAGTCCAGTTCAGTAAATAAACAACCATCCATCTAATTGTCCAAAACAGTCATGGGTCTTCTTTAATCAATCATAAAGTCTTGCCAAGTTTACTCTTAAATGTGTTAAATATGTTTCAGATCCATCCACTTCTCTCCATTCTCAATGTTACTTCCCTCATGCAGTTCCCCACCATCTCTCCCTTGGGCTATTCTACAACTTAAGCTCTGCTTCCCAGTCGTGCACACCCATTCTCTGCAGTACAGCTGAGTGATCTTTCAAAAGTGCAGATCTGCCCTTGGCATTCCCTGATTCCTTGTGGCCATTAGTATAAAGCTTAATATCTTGGCTTTCTTACAAAAGCTGTTGGATATGTCTCCAGCCTGTGTCTAGGCTTCTTCTCTTGCCATTTCCCTCCTTTTATTCTCCACTCAGCCACATTCAACTTCAGTTCCTCAAATATGTGTGGCTCTCTATTTGTGCTGAGACTCTGAACAGGCTAAGCTGTTTCCTCTGCTGGGAATCCTCTCCCCACCGCCCTCATCTGCCACCCTCCTTCATCCTTGGTTACCTCCCCCTTCTTTCAGTTCCCTGATTGTTATCACTTTCATCTAAAGAACCTTCTCTGACCTCCCAAGTTTGGTTCAGTACCCCTCCTATGTGCTCTCTGCCAACCACAAAGACTGAGATCTTATTTCTGTCATAGCACTTACACATCACATTGTAATTATTTACTTACCCACTTCCTTTTACTAGATTTTTGGCATTATGAGGGTAGGAATAATTTCTATTTTACTCATCTTTATATCCCCAGTGTTTCCCGCTTAGTAGATGCTCAATATATTTTTAGTGACTACATGAGCCCAAAGTAGGTATCTGGTATTCAATACATGTGTCCTTTTCTCAGTGGCTAAACTCATCTGAGTAGTCAGGCAATTGAGAGATACTCAGTGAAACAACGCTCCTGGTGAGTGAAAAGAAAGAATCCCTCTCTTTAGACATTTTTATTTAAAATTTTTTTAATATTGCTAAGTTTAACAAAGCTCTGGAAATTGTGACGCTCTTTCAGAGAAAAAGATCAAATTAAAATCAGTTCTTGCTTTCCAATTAAGCTGTCAACAGGCTTCCTTCTTTGAGGTTTCCCCAGGAGTCCCACAGACTAAGGAAAGAGAAAAGGTTTATCTTAACTGTGAGCAAAGACCCTTATTAATTTCCTACTCCATGCAGAAGTGGAGTTCCTCTCTCTTCCATCTTGTGATCTCAAGTTGCTAAAAAATTAAAAATAGTTCTTCATCATTCATGAAGGATGAAGGGTCCACTTCTGCTCAAATATTCAATGAATATTTAACTGAATGCTGACTATATGCAAGACACCTCTTATTTGTCACAATCTCAGGTTTTAAGAAGGATCATTGGGGAGGGTATGTGCCATGGTGAGTACTGTGAAGTGTGTAAACCTGGCGATTCAGAGATCTGTACCCCTGGGGCTAATAATATATGTTTAAAAAAATGAAAAAAAAAAACCACCCTAAAAAAAAAAAGGATCAAACTTTTGTCTTTTGCAAGTATTTTATTCTCTTGCAGACCTCCCTTCAAGAGGCCCCCTGGCCTTTAAGAAGCAGAATGAAATCAGAGATATAGTTTCAGTCACAGTCATTCAAGTCTAAATCACATTACAGATTTAAGACACCAAAAAAGTTTTTGCTCTGAGCTGTCTTTCTAATCATATTGATCATGATGCGTTGCACTACATGCTCTAATCCAGTCATTCCAGATGGTCCCTAACTTATAATGATTTGACTTAACAATTTTCTTTTTTTTTTTTTTTTTTGACTTAACAATTTTCTGACTTTATGATAGTTCAAAAGCGATATGCATTCAGTAGAACGAATTTTAAGTTTGGATCTTATTCTGGACTATGATGGACAGTTTGAGCTCTTGTGACACTGGGCAATAGCATCCCAGTCAGCCTTGCAATCAGGAGGGTAACAATCAATATACTTACACACATTCTGTCCCCGTACAACCATTCTATTTTTCTCTCTCAATATAGTTCAGTAAATTACATGAGATATTCAGGACTTTATTATAAAATAGGCTTGGTTTCACCAACTGTGGGCACATGTAAGTGTTCTGAGCACAGTTAAGGTAGGTGAGGCTAAGCTATGATGTGCAGTAGTATTCAAAGTATTTTCAACTTAAGATATTTTCAACTTATAATGGGTTTATTGGAACGCAACCCCACTGTAAATCAAGGAAGATCTGTATATATTAGCCCCTGATACATGTTTGTTGGTCATAAAATAGTTTTCTCCCTGAGAAGATAATTGGTTCAGAAGGATCAGAAATTTTACTGTTATTAAAAAACCCATTTCACTATCTCCAACTTCACTTAGAGAACTGAACTCCTGGAATTCTCCAAAAACATGGCATTACTTTTGTTGGCCCCCATGTAAGTTGAGCTTGCTTAAACACAACACCAGAAAACAGAAAGCCAATGCTGGCATTTCAGAAATGCTGTGTTAGCTGGAAATAAAGCATGCAAACAGAAGCAAATGAAAGAGGGCCTTAAAAGTCACAGAGTGTTTGCCAGCCAGGAAGATAATGTCACTGCCCAAGATTCCATTTTGTTTCATTACACCTAGTTCTCCAAATAAATAAAGACTTCTTATCACTTTTCCACATAAAGAGAAATTGAAAAAAAGCAGTCACAAAATAGGTTTTCTGGAAATATTCTCACTTGTTTGCGTGTAAATCTTCTCTAGTGAATGTGGTTACAGGTGAACTTACGATTCAGACCAAGGGTATTTCAGAATCCAGAAAGTTGACTGGTAGCTCAAAGTGTCAGCCATTATGAGCACGATAATGACCTACATCAAATTAATGTAATATTCTCAGTAAAAATTTAAACTACTACATGTGTTGCCCATTCTTTCATTCATGTTTCTCTCATTTGATGGTATATTTTATGGGTGAGCAGGCTTAATTCATAATAAATACATAAAAAGGTTAAGATCAACTATCTATTCAAATTGCCATCATAACCAAATATTTTTGCAGATCAAAAAGATACTCAAACTGCTGTCATAGATCAACATATAACTAAATTGCAATACAGGCTAATATGGACAGATCCTTGGAATCTGTTAGGGGATTTCAAATGTTGCATCACTGCACTGACCTCTGTCCCTTCAAACTAGATAGACCCTTTCAGAAGTGTTTCAGCCATGAATAATTTGGAATATCCTTTTTGTTAGCCATCAAATGACTTAAAAATACTCAAACTGAAGGTAATCTCAGAATTTCTTTAAGACTCTCTGGTTCTGTTATATTTCAGAGAGGCTACTGAGCTCTTCAACTGAAGTTTTCTTAGTTTGGGACCATCTGCTCTGACAAGTCTCATTCCACACAAAGGACCAGCACCCAAGTCCTAAAGGCCTAAGATGAGGTAGTGAATGCACTGATGCCAAAGAGTCAGATTATCTTGTTCCCATAGGTTAGCAGGTAATGAGATTCTTAACCACAGTAGAGCCGGGGAGCTAAACATAAAAGGTATGTTGCAAAATTACAGGAAATGCTGGCCTCAGCATAACTGGATCATCTCCAAAAGGGGACTACTTATCTTCATATTTTTGAACTCCCCTCACTCCAGTCTCTAGTTTATTTACAGCGAATAACTGCTCATTGTTACCTACTTTGATAAAAGAACATCTAAGCACTGGTATCTGGGGCCAGACTGGATTAAGGCTTGGACTCATGCCTTGTCTGAAGAATTCCTTGTGTTTGTGAAATTCCACCCAGACATTTTCAATGGTTCTTTTGTATTTGAAGAGGAATTAAAACACTTTGGTAAATAAATATGGTCATATTTGAAGTCAGGAGTAATAATGAAACCATAAAAGCACCTTTAAACAAACCGTTGATTATAAACTCTCAACCTTTTAAACTCCTAAAGCACATGCCGAAGCGTAAACGTTCTCTTAGTGCTTGTCTGCAAAAGGCCACGTCTCAAGAGTAGTATCTCTGACTTTTGCTTCATCATATCACAGGTATCACTTCATAGTTATTTGTATTTGTTACCTCTGCCACAAGATACCAACTTTGCATAGGACACCGCATTCAGGAATTCCTGCCATAGTTGAGTTCTTTGAATAAAATCAATCAAAAATATAATTAACTTTTGCATTCATGCAGTGTGACTAGTATAGAAATTACACTAACAAACTTGTTAGAATTTACACACTCAAGTGAACACTGTTTCTTTCAAAAAGTCATCTTGAGAGGCTATAGTTATTCCAGAATTGTAAGCAGCTGTTTGGTGGGTGTGTGTGTGAGACAGAGATAGAGGGACAGAGAGCTCCAAGAAACTGCCAATCTCTTCTTGTTAGGATTCCTTCTTATAATGTCCACACCTGGACATGTGGATAATTACTATGGCTTCTCAGGGGAGAGGCACAATTAATTCTCAAATCCACCAACCCATCCCCAACCCCTGTTTACACTCAACTCTGAAAGTAATTACTTTAGGGATCCTAACATGTTGCTAAGACCCCTCTTATCATGTTACTAAGATCCTAATATGTTACTAAGAATTCCTTTCCTTACCCCTTCTCACCTGCACCTGAGCCCATCTCTGCTTTGAGAGCTCTTACCTGCTGTAGGTATTTGAAGTCATTTTGTAGGAATGTCCTTGTACAGCTAGGTACAACTGTCAACTACTGTTTCTCTACCTAGGGAACTCTCCCTTGTAAGGGCCTATTCAGCCAGAGCAGCCTCACCCTGGTTGAACTGCCATTTTATTGTAAAACTTAAATTGACTTTGCCCCCCCCCCCCCCAAGGAACTTACTTAAAAGCAAGTCCGGGAAACCAGTCCCAGGTAACAAAGTCCAAATACAAGGGTGGGTCAGGCCAGGTGGAGGTATTCAATCTGTGGCGGCGCATACTGTCTCCTAGCTAACAAGGAGTATGGGCCCCTCCCTTTGGGCACCTTTGGGGCGCCAATTCTGAACTAGGTGATAGGCTGGTTCAAATGTCTACTAGGGTAAATTGTAATTCAATTGGTCACCTAGCATCACTGTGGAGTTTCCTGTGTGTGTTACAATCTCATTGGCCACCTGTGTGTGGCCAGGCCCAACCACATGGCCTTTGCTCTATAAAAGGTAGTCTGGAAAGCAGGGAGGGGTCGTCCTCTGTGTAGTGGCGGCCCGACTGGTCTGTTTGACAGTCGGTCTGATTCCTGATACTTGGAGCGAAATAAAGTTTTGCTTGACCTTCGCTTTGTATCAGTCTCGCTCCTTTAAAAACGGACCCATTATTGGGGTACCCAATTTTGGGGGGACCCAACACCTTCATGATTCAAGCTTTGGACAACTTTATGGGCACTTAGGATTCAGGTGACTATTGTTAATTACATCATGGATTAAAAAAGATTTTGGGTTGCTAGACAATGCAATAATTTTAACTATTTTTTAAAAGATTTTATTTATTTAACAGAGAGATCACAAATAGGCAAAGAGGTAGGCAGAGAGAGAGGGGGAAGCAGGCTCCCTGCAGAGCAGAGTCCACTGTGGGGCTTGATTCCAGGACCCTGAGATCATGACTTGAGCTGAAGGCAGAGGCTTAACCCACTGAGCCACCCTGGCACCCCTAATTTTAACATTTTAATGAGACATTACATCACCATTTCAAATAACTCATTTTCCAAAGGTTGTTTGACAAAGAAGCCAATTCAAAATGAGGAGTATCTGAACGTGCTGCATTCCCGGGCTGCATTCCTGTATAGGTGTGGTATGCAAAACAATTGTGCTAACCACACAATAAACAGAAAAAGGGACAGAAGAGCCTTGTCACTGAGTGAGTGCTCCTGTTAGCTGAATGATTCATGCAGAGTACCAAAGGACGATTAGTCAAACTACTGCACACTTTCTCACTTCCTCTTGTCTTTCATTTCCAAACTAGGCAGCCTTTTAGTTGAAAGAATTCTGAAGCAGATCATCCCCTACAATTGGGAATCATTGTTTATAACACAATGACAGTTGATGTTTTGACTCTACTGGCACTTATAATTTAAAAATAGAAACTATTAAAGTGCAACATAGTTATCTCTGCTTCAACAAACAAAACTTGGGAATTTAACTGAAACTTGGTGACCTAAGTCCCTGAATTAGGTGGACATAGGAAAGAGAGGTTCTAGTACCAAATTTATCAGTCAAGAGCTTTGACTTTGCCTGACTAGGCTTTGGTTTCTCAACTGTAACTTGCTTGATGGAGGGATAGTCCTAGTTTCATATTCTGTATTTTTATTAATAGTTACACAGTAATATGATATAGTAGCACTTTAGGAAATTCCAAGGTGGACAGATCTTAATTTTCCGTTTCAGTCTTGGATTGATTTTTGTGCCTTTCCTACCAAAGACAGGCTCTCAAGTCTGGATGACATACTTTTGGGCTGTAATTGATATTCCTTGTCTTTTCTCCAGGAGAATCCTTTTTGTTCTCTTCTGGCATCATCCCTGGTTTCTTTTTGTTGCCCAGTTACCTACTATTGTCACCGTTTGTTATGTCTCCACATTTTCCATTTTTATCTTTTCAGCCAATAAAAACCATTTTCTGATCAAACAAGTAGCTTCTGTAACCTTCATTCTTTTGACTGTTTTTAATGCTCCTACTTAGAGACTGTTTTGGTAGCTAATAGTTCAGAGTTCTAACAGTTTCCTACAATTACCTAAGAAATAGTTTTTGAGCATCTACCTTGTGCGAGGGACCATGATAGCTCATCAACTGGGTTAAGAATTCCTTCAGTGTGGGGCACCTGGGTGGCTCAGTGGGTTAAAGCCTCTGCCTTCGGCTCGGGTCATGATCTCGGGGTCCTGGGATCGAGCCCCACATCGGGCTCTCTGCTCAGTGGGGAGCCTGCTTCCTCCTCTCTCTCTACTTGTGGTCTCTGTCTGTCAAATAAATAAAAATCTTAAAAAAAAAAAAAGAATTCCTTCAGTGTGTTCTCTCATTAAAGTGGGGAAGGAGCAGATAGGACACCAGAAGCACAGGCAACAAAAGCAAAAATAAACAAGTGGTACAATATCAAACTAAAACCCTTTTGAGCAGCACAGCAAACAAGAGAATTTCAAAAAGGCAACCTGTGGAATGGGAGAATTTATTTGCAAACTATCTATAAGAAACTCATACGATTCAATAGTTTTAAAAAAACAACTAAAGGTTATTTTAAAAAATGGGCTAAGGACTTGAATAGCTATTTCTCTTAAGATATACAAATGGTCAATAAGTATATGAAAATGCTCAATGTCACTAGTCATCAAGGAAATGCAAATCAAAACCACAGGGAGATGTCATTTCATATCTATCAGGTTGGGTCTTTTTAAAAGACATTTTATTTATTCACTTGAGAGAGACAGAGCAAGCAAGAGCACAGCTGGAGGGGGTGAGAGGGAGAAGCAGACTCCCTGCTGGGCAGGAAGCCCAACACAGGGCTGGATCTCAGGACACTGGGATCATGACCTGAGCTGAAGGCAGACATTTAACTGAGCCACCCAGGTGTCCCAGTCAGGTTGACTATTAAAAAAAAAAAAAAAAAAAAGACAACAAAGCACTGGCAAGGTTGTAGAGAAATTGGAATTCTTGCACACTGTTGGTGGAAATGCAAAATGTTGCAGTCACTATGGAACACACACACACACACACACACACACACACACACAATCCTCAAGAAGTTAAAAATATAACTACCATTTGATCCAGCAATCCCGTTTCTGGGTATTACCCAAGAGAATTGAAATCAGGTTCCAGAGGAGATACTAGCACTCCCATGTTCACCATGATACTATTCACAAGAGCGAAGGTATGGGAACAACCTAAAAGTCCAACAGGTGAACAGATAAAGAAAATATGGTATATACATACTCTGGAATGTAATTCAGCCTTAAAAAAGAAATTTTACAATATGCAATATGGATAATATCTTAAGGACATTGTGTTAAGTGAAATAAGCCAGTCACAGAAAGACAATCCTCCATGAATCTACCTATATGAAGGAATGGCACTATTTCCCGGATGTGAATTTCTCTGGTTGTAGGATTAGAAATGATCGTGAGTTTCTTCATCAGTGAGTTTGCTGTTACTTTCTAAGCAGCTGCCCGGATCTTATAACTGATCATGTTACCCTTACCGAATAACCCACTAAACACCTTTGTGCTAGACTGATTTGTGACTCTCATCTAACAAGTCTATAGGTCTTCATTAAATCCATTCATGTACTCATGCCACTTCTGGTTCTATCTTACTTTGTTCTAATTTCAAACGCTTTTTTTTTTTTTTATTGTTGTTCATTTAAAAATTTTTGTTATTGATGTTTTAATCTTCTTAATTATAATTTTGGTTAGCTACCATAAATCATTTTAAAAACAGTGAAAGAAATAGACTTCAAATCCCACTCAATAAAAAAGGGGTAAGGAGCAAACATGGTGGTTGTGTAAAACAGGAATGGAGCAAGAATTTCTTTTTTTTCTTTTTTTAAAGATTTTATTTATTCATTTGACAGAGATCACAAGTAGGCAGAGAGGCAGGCAGAGAGAAAGGAAGGGAAGCAGGCTGCCTGCTGAGCAGAGAGCCTGATGCAGGGCTTCATCCCAGGACCCTGAGATCATTTACCTGAGCTGAGGGCAGAGGCTTTAACCCACTGAGCCACCCAGGCGCCCTGGAGCAAGAATTTCAAGGTTCAAATTCCAACTTCTGTAGTCATGGGCCATGTGAACCTTGGGCAAGATACTAGAATACAATGTACCTGGTTTTTGTCATGAAATGGAGACATGAATTCCTGTGTCACAGAGCTCTTTTCAGCTTTAAATAATCTATGTAAAATTGTGCATTTTAGAACAGTGCTTGACACATAACAAATAGTCATATGTTAGTTGTGAGGAATTTATTTTATGCTGTGGTTGAACTTTAACACACGTAGCTGAGTTTACAATCTAATGTCAACCTAAACAGACCAGTATTCCCACCAGATCATCTAACAGAATGTTTGGACATGATGCTTTACAACAGTCACTAAGGAAACTCTGATACTCTGATCTCATTTACTCTGTTTTCTGCTGACAGTATTATCAAATACAGGCATACTTCTTTAAGGGAAGCTGAATATTGAAATCTGGATTTATAGGTTCAAGATTTGTTTTCTGTAAACATCTGAATATTTGACATTTTTAAAAACAAAACACAACTTGTACTTTGCCAGAAAGAATTTGAAGCAGCAAAATATTAAGATTCAAAGGACTTTTTTTTGTTCTTAGCCAAAGGACTTTTTTGTTTTTGTTTTTTTTAAGGCAAGAGCAACAGAAAAAAGATGTACATGAAGAGAAGGGAGAAAAACTGTATTAGAACACATTGGTTAAAGGAAGTTACTATAGTTGAAAACAACTGCATTTCCTCAGAGGGCAGCCAAAGCAAAGAGACAAACATGAGAGGTGTCCCAACTCTATCTAATGACAGGAAGTTTGCCATTAATCAGGAGAAACACTTTTTGTTTCTAAGCTAACAGAGCATGTATGGAGAACTTTGTTCATGATGGTTAAGAACTTTGACAGCAGGGGCACATAGGTGGCTCAGTGGGTTAAGCCTCTGCCTTCTGCTCACGTCCTGATTTCAGGGTCTTGGTATTGAGTCCCGCATGGGGCTCTCTACTCAGCGGGGAGGTTGCTTCCCCCCCACCCCACCCCACCCCACCCACCCCCTGCCTCTCTGCCTACTTGTGATCTCTGTCAAATAAATAAAATCTTAAAAAAAAAAGAACTTTGACAGCAGCTTAAAAAAAGCGGAGCCAGCTTGCCTTTGGCAAGTACCTTGTCTAATAGAGGAGTCTCAGTCTAATGTCCAGGGCTCTGTTCCTGGTTCTCAAGTAGCGAGCCCTCCTCCCCAACTTCTCTTCTCATAATCTCCACTTTATTTAAGTGGTAATTCTATTCTTCCAGTTGGTGAGGCCAAGTCATTCTTGACTCCTCTCCTTTTACACCCTATGTCTGATCTGCCAGCAAATATTGTCAGCTCTGCCTTCAAATATATCCAGATTCTGGTCACTTTTCAAACCAGCTCCACCGCCACCACTTTGACCCATGCCACCATCATTTCCTTCCAGGGTTACTGCAATGGTCTAACTGGTCTCCCCCTGATCACTTCAGTCTATTTGTATCTATAAAAAACGTTAAGTCGGATCATGTTACTTTCCTGCTTAAATTCCTCCTATAGCTCCCATCTCTCTCAGAATAAAAACCAGCCTCAGGAGGTACTCCATGATCTAGTTTCATCCCTTTTCCTCTTTGGCCTTACCAATTACTCCTCCCTCTCATACTATATAGTTACACTGCCGTTTTGCTATTACAGAAATATTCCAAGCACACTTTTACTTCAAGACTCTTGCAGTTCTATTCCCTCTGTCTAAATGCTCTTCCCCTAAGTGTGGCTTTCCCTTGCTCTCCCTTTAATATTGCAAACACCCCACACCCATCACCCATGACATTTTGTATTTCCCTTTCCTGCTTTATTTGAACCTTCAGCACTATTCACTATCTATCATGCTGTGTCTTTTATTTTTCTTATTCACTTTTATCTTCCCCACTAAAATATAAGCCCCATGAAGGCAGGTATTTTTTTCCTGTTAAATCACCCAGTTGGCTTGGTGTGTAGCAGATACTCAAATATCTGTTGCAAGCATGTGTAGATAAAATTTGAGGGCATGGTCTTAAAGTATACTTATTTCTGAAAGTGGGAGTGGATGACAGAATAATATAGTTCCCTAAGCAGTATTTTGGTAATTTTTTTTTTTTTTTAAAGATTTTATTTATTTGACAGACAGAGATCACAGTAGGCAGAGAGGCAGGTAGAGAGAGAGAGGAGGAAGCAGGCTCCCCGCTGAGCAGAGAGCCTGATGCGGGACTCGATCCCAGGACCCTGAGATCATGACCTGAGCCGAAGGCAGAGGCTTAACCCACTGAGCCACCCAGGCGCCCAGTATTTTGGTAATCTGATTTGCTACAGGGTTAATGCTTGGAACACAAGTTACAAAAGAATGGATCATAGATCTCTTAGCTAGTGGTCTCTAAAGTGGAATAGAACAGTTAGATAACCCATGAGGATGAGGGCCCAAGTGTTTAAATTTATATGAAAAATATAGTCCTAAAGAATAATGGATGGACTTTCACTGGTGCCCTCACTCACTCAGTCTATGTGTCAGAAGATCATGCATCACCCATGGCTCTTGAGGTATCCTGAGAGAAAAGTAGAATAGGAGTACTCAGGTTAGATGTAATTATATATTTATTTACATTATTATATATTCCTATCCTATTTTAAATGTTCCAGAATATTTTTAAAATGGTAGAAGTAAGCAATTATAGCTTCCAGAAGATAGCCTGGTAAAAGACTCCTCCTTCGGGTTATTTAGCCTATCTCACATCAAGACCCTAACATTTTAGATGATGGGAACTTCCCTATATAAATTAAGGAACATTTAGATGGTAAGATCACTTTGATAAAAGAGTTAAGCCGTAAAGATGATCTTTCTTTCAAGTACATTTGGGAGATCTAAATACGACTTTTTCTCCTTGTCCAGGATACTGATATTCCCTTAATACAACTAAGTAACTAAAAGTGTTCCATTAGGCATCAGCAAAATGACAGAACCAATATTCAAAATGCTTGAACAGAAATACACCTAATTTAAATTATTGGAGTTTTCAAAACTTGGAATTTGGTAGAAAATGAACCTAACTTTTCATAGTCAGTGAAGCACTGTCTAGTATCACACTCTTGCAGAGAGCCAACTCCGTAGCAGGACTTAACTAAAGCATCAATTATTCGACCACTAAACAAAGTTCTTTTATTAATAAGTAAGAGATGCTATCCCAAAAGAACCAGAGATTTGAAGTGTTACATTAAATGCAAATTCTTTATCTATTTCAAGTGAGTATTTTTGAAGTCAGGGGTAGATTTGTCCACAAGTTTTCATTTCTGGTTTCCCATTCTCAGTTATGCAAAAACGAACTCACAGAGACAAATTCAAGTATCTATTTTGAAAAGTATTTACTTAGTTTGAATAAATTAATTGCAAATAAAAATTAGCTACAATATATAGCCTGAATAGAAATGACTAGAACAAATACAACACAGGGCTTGATTTCCTTGCATTAGTCACAAAGCATGTGACTAGAAAACTTCAAAATCAATTATATTTCTTTGAAAAGGGGGTAACAGCAGTTATGGATACATCACAACTAGTAAACTTATAATACAAGTTTCCTGACATGCATTTCCTGAGTGAACCCAAATGATCATTTTTTAAAAACAAGGAAATTTTGACAAGTTGAATTAAAGTAAAATAGTTCATGGCTTCTAAGCAACAGTTTTTTTTTTTTTTTTTAAACCAAAAGAAAATTCAGAACAGCATAGAAATAGTTATGATAAATTAAAGCTATACTACCACATACGAAAATTTGCTAGAGTCAATTATTACACAACTTTTGAACTAAAGGAAAAACAAATCAAAAGATTAAAAAAAAAGATTCTGTCTACTCTAAAAGTGTACTGATTTCTACAAGTGTCACAAAGGGTTTGATGTAGTGCAACTGTCTATACTTCCCTTGTGTATTAAAGAAAGGGGAGGGGAGGGAGTGAAGAAACGTTTTCTTGCTTCTTTAAGCAAATAACTTATTGGAATGAGAGAATAAACATACCATGCAAGTATGTTCCTCTACTCGGCTGTCACTGGTGCTCATCTGCCAACCAAACATTTCCTTGAGTCACACGGTGGCAACTCTCCTTAGGATTCAAAGCCCACAAAGTTAAGGCTGGTCTGCTAGGTTAAAAAAAAAAAGAGGGGGCACTATTGTCATTGAACCCTTTATATCTCTCTACATTTCTTAATGCCTGGATAAGATCACACACAGAATAATCAACTTATTTATTTTTCTAAAAGCAAATCAAGTCACTCTCCTCCTCGTTAATTTATGCGTCTTCTCATGAGAATGTTTTTTTTTCTAGAAACAGTGAACAGATGAACCACAGTTTATATCTAAAAAATAAACTTGCCAAATGTTGCTGGTACTAAAAACGGATTAGTTATCATGGGAGAAAAATAGATAATCTAGATTAAATTGCATATTCAAAGGAGCATATAAAATGTTTCTTAGCATTTTTTGTTATATACTACACTTGAGAGAAACATTAAGAAAAAAACTTTCCTGATTATATTCAATGTGGTTAAAAACAAACAGCTCTTACACAATAATAATTAATATGAATTTGGTTTTACAAAGTATTTTAATTTACCAAATTCCATATTTAGAAGGGGTTAGGGAGAGAGGCTCTCTTGTCCTTCTTTCTAAGCTTGCAAATCCTTGAGCCGTGCTCACTAAACTACCATTCACACCAAGAGTGTGACACCATCGTTACCATGCTACTCTATCAAGAACATTCTAAGATGTTTTCTATAATAAAGATAAATAGAAAAAAGTTAATATACATGTTGCTGTATTTTACAATGTTTGCAACAAACTGTAAACTAACATAGTTTGAACCAACAGTACCCTCAGTTATATAAAACAGTTTTTCAACACTGAGGATGGGTGATTCAAAAACACTAAAAGGAAGGCAACAAATTAGACTGTGTCTTTTCATCCTCAAAATATATTTCCAAAACTCAGAATTCAGAAGCCTGGTACTTTCAGAAATTCTTTTCCTTGAGTTTCCCAGATTTTTTGATCAGAAATTGTTACTTTTTATTATAAATGTTTAAAAAAATTCTTCATCTTAATGCAAATGACCAGAGCAGAGAAACTGTGACATGGACAACAGGTTGGAAAACCCAACTCACTTAGCTTATAAATTTATAATGTAGTCCTGGAGGACAACTGTCTGTTAGTCTAGAGGTCCTTGGAAAATAAGTCTGATGTAGCCTTGTTCACCAGCCAACTGATGTGCACAAAAGGGGCAGGCTGCATGAAAAGTATGAGTACCATGAGGAAGCGGGATCTGGGACCAATAAGCAGTTGTCTTTTCTGAACACACATGGCCACATGGGCTGAATGCATGGGTTGGAGGGCCGGCGTCCACATAAAATCCAGCTTCACATCCAAGCCACAGAGGGACATAGGGACCAACAGACCTACACATGGGACATTCACGATCTTTTCCATCACGTTCTTCTTTGTTTCCCCAGTTATGATAGCCATGCACATGGCCACAGTTTAGATACACCCATGGTTGTTTTTCATCGACAACATCTTTCCTCTTCATACTAGGAAATGCTAGTGTGTTGAACCCTACAGGGCATTGAGGTCGTGCTGCATTGATTTCCTGTCTTAAAGCTTCTAAATGCTTCACTGTAGGAGTGTGGGAAAGGCCTTCTGCAGTACGCCACAGCAACGTTGCACCGCAGAGGTCAATTAATGAGCCATCTTGTAACTGATTGGTTTCAATTTCCACCTAGAGGGAAACAAGAATAAAAAAACACATTCACCACTATGTTTTCAATTTTTACATGAGAGTTTTGGTCTTATATGCTCCTTACTCAAGAACTGAGATTTCCTATGATTATTACTAAATATAAGAAACTCTACTGGCAGTCATGAAAAATTTAAGTCTGAAAATCAAGGATAAAATATTGAACAGGAACATATTTCTTCTCAGCCTTATAGTAAAGACAATTTATGATTAAAACACCTGGCTACTCTGTAAGTCTAATATTTCCCATATATATCATGGCCAAAGAGGTAGAAAATACACAGTGTTATCTAATTTAGGAAAGCTCAGGTTTTAAAATATATTAACATAATATGAAAGAACAAATTTTTAAAGGTCCTGATTGAAACCTTAAGATAATACCCTCTAGTATAATATTTAGTGGTCAGCATTTTTGATAGTCAGACTTAAGTACTCTGTGTACAGCAAGAGATTTAAGTTTTTGGAATTATGTAATGCATTCAATCCAACACACCCAATGTGCTTAGTGGAAGTAAGTGAGAAGTTACATCTCAATACTTGCCATTTTTCCTCTCTGCTGGGCTGATCTGGTTTCCCGCAGGCTGAACACATTTCCACACACTGATATTTCTCTCCATATTCCAGGCTTGGAGTCTTCTGTGAACCCATTGCGTGGATGCATAACAAGAACGCCATTAGTGGTCAAACCATCCATCTGCCCATCTGATGTCTTCCATTTGGCAGCCTTCTCCTAGTAGCAATAAAAATAGTGAGCTTTCAGTTCTTTGGAATTTGGAAACAGAAATGGTTAAAAATAATGCACCATTCAGGAAAAAAGCTCTTTACCCCAAGAAAGATGTTTTTTGATGAGTCAAATCCTGCAGCATAAATCCGTGCTGTAAAGGGGGGATTCCGTTCACATATGATTCTACAGGCAAATCTTGATATAGTGCTTTGCACTGACTGTGTATCAGAATTACTTTGGCTTCCAGGAACTGTGTCAGTTACTACAAAATCAATGGGACTTTCAGTCGACCGACCAATCTAAGGGAAAAAGAAATATCTATAAACCTATTGAAAGGAACACTGTGGAAAATCCATTCAAGAAAGGTACAAGAAAAAAAAAAGTAGAAGATGATGAAATCATTAAGCCTCTGAAATTTCTGATCAGCACGGGAGTTTTGACCTGCTCCGTTTCCGACCTGGGCCGGTTCACCCCTCCTTAGGCAACCTGGTGGTCCCCCGCTCCCGGGAGGTCACCATATTGATGCCGAACTTAGTGCAGACACCAGATCGGCATAGCGCACTACAGCCCAGAACGCCTGGGCTCAAGCGATCCTCCTGCCTCAGCCTCCCGAGTAGCTGGGACTACAGGTGCGCGCCACTGCGCCCGGCAAGCCTCTGAAATTTCTAAAGTGCAAACATAACTCTGAGAGCATTTACACCCTAGAAAACTAATCTGTCAAACTTGTTGTGACTTAATTATTTAGAGCATAGGAGTAAGTAGGAACTTAACATCCAGAATATATGAAACCCTCAGGGAATGCAGAATTTAGGATGGCTGAGATTTCTAGATGGCTGCAGATTTTCATTTTAATCCCTTTGGATGGAAATATGGCTACCATGTATTTACCTTCTTTAACAGAATATAGTGAACATACACTATGTTATGATGACTCCAGGACATTGAATTATAAATACCATTTATATTACACTGAATGCAGTGATGTCTTCAGGTGCTATAGAGCAATGTACAAGAAGGCTGACCCTTACGTTATGGGTTTACATAGCTTCCTTTGAGGGCTTATGTATACTTTATAGATATTCTTGTGTGTTTTGTGAGGTTGTCAGCTATTACTTCTTGCGTTTGGGCATACCTGACTCTAGCAGCATACCCCTCCTCTAACTAGTCACTATTATTCTGCTGTGGGTTGAGAAATAAAACAAAAAACTAAACTTTAAAGAATAGTATTTCAAAAGATTCTTGGTAAATACCTAAAAGATTCTCTAGGGAGCAAAGAAAAGGAATTTTAGTGTGTGGCCTATGTGGCCTTTATTTTATATGCCTAGATGTCCTTTTTATTTTCTTCCTGGTTCTCAGCTGTATTTTAGAGAGACAAGGTTCCCAGATCAGAGTTCTGGTGGATGGGTGGGCAAATTAAACATCTTCAGAGGTACTAGCTAGTAAATAAATTAATTTTCATTCTGAAAGATGAAAGTTGAGAAGAAAAAAAGGAAACAGATGACAGAACTGATCAAGTGTCACAGGGTTTTAAAGCAAACATTTAAAAATGATGAGTTCATTCATGTACTGGTTATAAAGTAATATCATAAAATTGAAGAAAGTGGATACTGAGAAAAAACACTGACCCTCTTCAATGATGATGACACTTCAAAGTCATTCTTAGCATAGTTGAGTCTCAAGAATTCCTCATAACCACACACTTTTAGATAAGACCCTTTTAGCATTTTTGTCCTATCATCAAGTATAAGACTTTCTTTAGTTTGGATAGTTTTAGAAGAAAACTGGCTGGTTAACAAACTTAAGATTGGATGTCCCTTTTCCTGTATTTTAAGATAGGATATCCAAAGAAAATGGTCTTAGCCTTTTGAAACTAAAAATAGTTCTAAGAATAAAAGACTCCTTTAGATCCAAAAGATGTAGGCCCAGGAATGGATTGAGGATTGGTATTTAGAATCAAGATATTCAGAAGGGGCACTTATTTGGAAGGAGAGATTGTTCCAAAACAGTTGATATTTGATCTGTGTCTTAGAGGAGATTTAAAACATCAAAGCAATATTGGTCAAGATTGGTAAGAAGGAAGATATGTTAAGTATCTACAAAGAGAAAAAAACCTATGTGATCATGATCAGTTGCCAAAATACAACCATGTGATAAGATAAATTTTAGTAATTCCTCCTCTTTCTAACTGCCACTATTAGCTTTAAGGTATAGATCTTATCATGTCATTCCCTCCCACTCTCATTAAAAACCCTAATGGTTCCTTACAGACTATTCAAACTTCTTAGTTTCTTATTTCTGTAATAATTAGAAACTGACTTCACAATTTGCATCCCACTGATGCAGCTTAATTTCCTATCATTGCTATTCACACAAAAAGCATATTGTAGCTGCAAGCAGCTCATCGGTCAATCTTCTTCTTCTTTTTTTATTTTGACAGACAGAGATCACAAGCAGTCAGAGAGACAGGCAGAGAGAGAGGAGGAAGCAGGCTCCCTGCTGAGCAGAGAGCCCAACGAGGGGCTCGATCCCAGGACCCTGGGATCATGACCTGAGCCGAAGGCAGAGGCTTTAACCCACTGAGTCACCCGGTGCCCCTCATTGGTCAATCTTCTACCACACTTTGCCATCTCTTTTGTCAGAATGCCTTTCTACTGGCTGGACTGATAAAATCCTACTCAAACTTCATTAAAACAAACAAACAAACAAACAAAAACAAAAACCAAACATATCTGGATAAAAAAGCACTACTATGAAGTCTTTCCCTCACCCTTCTTCAACCCAATCAGAAACTTGTATTTCATATTTAGACTGCCAGTGTACCACCTATGAATATAAGCAACTTGTAATGTCTCCTTTATTTACTTCATAGTGTTAACCAATGCAGAGAGTCAGAGTTTGAATAGTTGATGAATTGAACAATAAATATTCTTTGTTCAGTGTGGAAGGCAGGCAATATCAGAATGGTTATAAAACCAGTTCCTCAAAGACTGGTTAATTTATCAGGGTAGTTTCGGATATATCTCTGTTTTTTTTTTTTTTTTTTTTTTTGGATGTAGAAATGTTTGGATTTTTCACTGGTCTCATGCTTTGTAGAAAGAACATTATGAAGACTATTAAGTAAAACTCTATTCCTTTAGGAAAAGGAAAAAAAATGTTGCAACTTATTTAAGGACCTTCATAAGATCGCAAAGACACTGTTCTATATTTCAGAATGCCTGGTTTAATCCCAATTCTGCCCCCAACTAACTGTAGCCTTTAACTAACAAGACTTCAGTAACTTTATTGACAAAAAACAAGGGGTAAACAAATGAATACAAGGTATTTTCTGAAACAAAAATTCTAGTCTGGGGTCAAACATCTAGGTAACATCTTGACTTTTTAAAAAAGCTAATTAAGCGTATTTATTTTAACTGGTTGTCAGTGAAATAAAATGTGGAAAATCATCCTAAAGCTTCTGTTAGGTTCTCATTAAGATCCCAACCTTAATCTTCATTAAGGGTGTTATTTATTTTAAATTTTTTTTTGGCAAAAGCAAGAAAGATAAACAAACATACATCCATACTCTGATATTAACTATAGAGACACAATTCTAAAAAATTCAGTATTCTACTGGAAGGGCTAGAGGGGAAAAAGTGACTTCAATGAGAAATATTTTGCTATTGGTTATAATTAAAGACATCTCCAGGCCTTTTCTGTTCAATCTTATAAAACAAAACAAAAAAAATTTGAGAAGTCACTGGGACAGTAATTGCAAAAGCAACATTATTGGGTACGTTATGTTCTATTTGTTTCCAAAAATCCAGGCTCTACAAAGCCAAACAAGAGAAGACATCATGGATTCTGTTTATATCTTTGGGTTTGACTGTTCTTTCATCTATTAAGTTTATGAAAACATCAGTACTGGATTGGTACAAAAATGAGAGAGAGGGAAAAAAAAAAAAAACTTTAACTGCGTTAGTAGCCGAAAATATGTGCTAAAAAACAAGTCTGATCACAAACATGATATAGATAATTAGAGATTGCCTGTACATTTTGCTACCTAGAGAGGAAGGTGGGAAACAGTGGCAAAAAAAAGTCACAAGTATGTGCAGAATATTTGCTTTTTTTTTTTTCTGGTAACAGCTAACTAAGCTATTTTTATAACCACTATTATTAATTGCTAAGTGTTTACCAGCTCCCTGGCCCAGCTTTGAGCACTTTACATGTACTAACACATTTAAGTCTCCTAAATGTCATATGAAGGAAGCTCTATTATCTACACTTCACAGGAGGAAACTGAGGCATAGAGTGATTAAGTAATGTTCACCAGAGCCCATTTCTTAACCATGCTATGCTGACTTCTATATATGAGATTTAGAAATCAATATATATTTTAATGTAATACATGACTAAAAATATGATAATCATTAAACTGACCACAGCAGAAGTCACTGAAAATAGGTTGTCAACTTTTTTGTTTTTTTAAGAAAAAAAAAAAAAAATTCAGATGTTATAGTACCTGAAACATATCAGTGTTGCTGTCATGAGTATATTCAACCACCACTGTCTGGGCCCGAGATAAGGTATATGATATGCTGTGCTGGTCCTTGTTGCTTATTGCCTAAGAAAGAAAATATTAATAGCAAAAATAAGCTGGTAGGCCAATCAAATCAAATTCAAAAAAGAAAAGTAATCTATCACGTTTGACATATTTTCTCCCAAAATTTAAGGTAGAAATTAGTAACTTTTCTGTAACGTGAGCTATGATAGTAGTTACTCAGACTGAGTGGGGTGTACAAGAATACTTTGAAGATTCTAGAGTAAACATAATTTCATTGTATGAAAACACTGTAAAATCTGGGTTTCCCTTATAAATATTTTAAATTATAAAGTAATCAAAATGAGACCCCATGTAGAAACTGAAAATAGTACTCGATTATACTTTATTAAGGAGAAAATACAAAATTTTACAAGATAAGATTCTTATATTTCAAGTAATTCAAAGAGTTATAAACAAGTTAGCAACACACAGAGTTAAATGTTTTTCTTAATCATTCTATGACTCTATAGGTGACAAATATTTGCCATATGCTGGGCAAATACAGAAAAATTCGTAGAATGATTAAACCTTACACCAAAGGAAATGGACATAATGCTTACGACTGCACTTCTGACTTATCCCAAACTAAAACTAAAAACATTGCTAAAAAGAACTTTTCAGTTTTGTTTTTGGGCGTTTTCTATGTATTTGAGTTGAAGATAATATCAGAAAGGGGGAAAACCTGCACAAAGGAAGTGGAAACAGGTTGTGTAAAAGGAAAACAGATACAAAGACATAGAGCAAAGAAACTAAATTCAAAAAAACGTTTCTTAATTAGAACAGTGGCATTATAAAACCTCACTTGGTTTCAATTTGTAGGTAATCTGTAATAGATAAAGCTTTAAAATAATAGATTTAAAGTTAATTAAGGCTGTGAAATTTTCAAATATTTAAAGAAAATTTTAAAAAACCACCTGGGTACCAACTACCCAGCTTTATCAAAGCATAACAATGCCATTTTTGCTTCCGGTTTCTTAAATTCAACAGAGTATCAAGGCTGCTTACATGTTTCTCTCACTCTGCTCTCTTCATAGAGGTATCTAACCTCATTAATGCATGTAGATCATTCCCATGAATGTTGCTGACGTTTTAAAAATAAATATAAAATTGTTTATAGATTTTTAAAACCTATAATTACTTTAACTTAGCATAAAGCATGATTTTTTCAATCAAATAACTGCCCAGAATCTTGGAAGTAACGTGTTCTTAATGGCTAGAGAGATTTAAAAAACACAGGTTTTTGTGTACTTTGACATTGTAATCTCTGGCTTTTTTAGCAATTAAACCTAGTCTTAGATTAAGAGTAAGAACTATGTCTAGTTAAGTTCTCACTGGACTGAAAGGCAGAGTTTAACCTTATCCCAGATGACTGCCAGAACAGGGTATTTTAGATATAGGGATTATAACTATTTTCCCTCTGCTAGTGGTTCTCAACCAGAGGTAGTAGTAGCTGTGAAAGGGACACTTGGAAATATGTAGGAGCATTTTCTGGCTGTGATTTGCAGGCTTACATGGCATTAGTGGTTGGGGACAACAGATGTAACAACCCGCACAAAGAAGTGGCATACACCCAATGCAAGAGCACTGCTGCAGGGACAGGTCTGGCATCGAGCTCCTCGGGTTGGGTCATTAGCTTTCACTCACTCTCACTACCTGCTTAGCACAACCTTTCTCTGCAAAGGAGCAAAAAGAAACACTTGAAAGAAACTGTCCCTTTTCTACATTTACTGGGTTTCAAACAGTAATAGATGCGGCCGCATCAAGACATGAAGACTGTTCTAGACACCATGTGGTATACAAAACTTCAATTAACTTCAGGGACTGGAGCTATGACCTAAAACAAGTCACCATATGCCAATTTCTCCATCTCTTGTTCATTTAACTTACAAAGATATATCTGAGGGGTATAATATTAATGCACATGTTGGGGCTGCCTAGCTAAAGATACAATTACTTCCAGAAGATGAGAGACTTTGTAATTTTTATTCACTCAACACAATATCCAATACTAATTCTGTATTATGAAACTGGAAGTAGAAGAATTCACAGAAATGTAAAGATTTAAAATTCCCCCTAAACTGTCTATCACTCCAGGAAAAGCCCAAGTGTCCTGAAATGATGGCTCAGGTTCTGGATATTTTGGCAGGGAAAGAAAAAGGAGCCAATACAGTTAGGTATTTGCTCTTATAGTTTTGATTCAATTTAACAGTTAACTGTGGTCCATTTTGTTCAAGGCACTATGTTAAAAGCTTTGAGGCCCATAAAACAAGCAAACAAAAAAATAAGAGCGTAAGCAGAATCTTTGATAAAGATCTCCTGTAAGAATCACACAATTAACCCTTAGTTTAAAAAAAATCACCTCATCTAAACAATGCTTCTACTACCTGAGTATGCTTATTATATACTACATTCATTGGCAAGGCCCCTCTAGTAACAGTGGAAACTCCCTACTTCTCAGGGTAGACAGCTGTATAATTCTAAATACTAGATAAAGCCCTGGTCCCAACCTACCTTTTTAAAAATTTCTTATTGAAAGGGAATGTTTCCTCCTAATATCTACCCACTGATCCTGGTTTGTCATTTAAAAAAAAAAAAGTCTGATGCCCTTCCATATGGCAGCCTTTCAAGTAATGTCTCCAAAGTGTCTGCTCCCATCGAAACAAAAGGAAACTTCTGGTACAGAATGTGAAGGGAACCCTAGAGAACATAAACAACATGTACGGGTCTTTCAATTTCTCAAGTTAACTTATTTAGTTTAATTTGGGTTTGTTTGCTTTTTACCTTTGCAGCCTGAGGAGTACAAGCGATATGCACAGTGCTGGGCTTCACCCCATTTGCCTTAGGTCTTTTAAACAAAGCAAACCTACTTTTCCTTCTTCCTCTGTCACCGTTTGGGAGAGATCCATTATACCTGGTGGGGGGAAAAAAGTTTAGGTGATCTCTTGTAAGAACCACACAATTCTGAAACAAATGTTTTACTTTGCCTTAAAATATGGATCGATCTCCAATTAATTACCTATTAGCACACTGTAAGTATCTCAAATTCCTTTCAGTAATTGCTGATCCCTAGACCAGCTGTCTTGAGTATGAAACAAAATGATATTCTGGTTACATTCCAAGTCACAAAGAAGTATTTTTTGGATTATAAATAGCTTTAAATTATCTATATTTTTCTTCCCTCTTTTATTCAAGATAATCAAGAGCTGATTAATGGCATATCTGATTCCTTATGACTCATTCTATGTTTTTTAAAAGGTGGATGTTTGCATGTGCTAATACAACCTTTAAAAGTACAGTATGAATTGTCTAAAACAGAATCTCCTTTAATTGTCAACTAAATATTTTAAATAGCTTAACTTTTGAAATAAGAAATTTTTAGACTCATTTGATAAGTCTGATAAGTCTTAGGACATGAATGCACACATACACATTCACATTATGTTGGGAAAACCTATCCAATTAAGATGCCTGCTAAACAGTGACAAAACACATTTTTGTCATTCAGATCTTATAACCATTTCTCCATGATACTATATATATGTCCTGAAAATAAGCAAGTAAGTGAGGATTGGATAGGAAAGAAGTTCACAAGAAAACATTTAGGTGTTTACTGTGTATTAGGCACTATTGTGTTCTCTACCATATAGCACCTCATTTAATCCATCCTCATAAAAACTCTAGAGATTTGCATCACTCAGCTTTTACTGGTTAGGAATTTAAGTTATTCCTCAGGGGAATAAAATTCCTTAGAGGCTCAGGAAATTAAGTCATTTTCTGAAGGTCACACAAGTGACAATGGAAATACTAGAATTTGAATCCAGGTGTTTGTGTCATGCTTTGAATTCTTTTTTGCTTCATTTGGCCTGAGTAGTGGCTTAATAATAATCTCTCCTCATTCACTGTCCCCTGCCCCCTGACAAATCTTTGGTTTGTTTCCTGGTCTCTCATATATAGTTGGTCAATCTTGAAGGAAAATGAAGGAGGGACCAGGGACAGTTTTGAGGTTGGAGGAGAATGTGATTGTAAAATGGCCTACAGTAGTGGCTGACAAGGAAGAGAAGGGGCTTTACTCAAACTGCCATATATAGAAATTATATTAATTCTTTACAAAAAATAAAACACACTGATTTCTGTTGGAGAAAGCCCTTGCTAATCTTGCTAGCCTTGCTAAGAGCTCAGAATCACACCCCTTAGTTAATACAACACTAATTCTATCTAGACTGTGTTTTGCCACCGGTCCCACTGTGGATCCTGACTGTTCTGTCTGCTTAGTTACTTGACTTGTTTCTCTTCTGGGGATATACTCTCTATTCCCAAACACTGTGTTTGTGTAGCTCAAAACTCTATTCTAAAGTAGCAATAACACCAAACTGACAACCTTATCCAGCTTTATTTCTCCTGAGGGCTGGAAAGAAGTATTATTTGTATTTTTTTTTTTTTTTTTTTTTTTAAAGATTTTATTTATTTATTTGACAGAGAGATCACAAGCAGGCAGAGAGGCAGGCAGAGAGAGAGGAGGAAGCAGGTTCCCCGCTGAGCAGAGAGCCTGATGCGGGACTCGATCCCAGGACCCTGGGATCATGACCTGAGCCAAAGGCAGCAGCTTAACCCACTGAGCCACCCAGGCGCCCCCTGTATTATTTGTATTTTAAGAAATCAAGTGCCAGATACAGAGACAACTACTATGAGAAACTGCTGGGCTAAGAAAGGCGGTTTAAACCATATACTAAATTTTAAATTCCAGTCTTCAAATGACTCAGAATTCCTGGTAGAAGAATTTAACTTTGAATAATTTTTGGTAATTAGAAGCTGTTAGTCATTACTATATTAGGATCTATGTGATCTGAAGTTGTATTAAGTTGTTTTTGAGAAAAGAGATTTTTAGGTCTCAATGGGCCTTAGATGATCTTGTCTGTCATTTTTACTGAAGAGGAAACCAAGACCCAGAATGGTGAAGTGACTTGCCCAAGGTCATATAACTAGCAATGGTAGAATAGGCACTGGAATCTAGCATTCATGACTTCTAGTCAAGCTCATTAACTCCATATTATCTTCCAACTTTCTCTCAATCTCTCCTCTGAAACAAGGGACACATTCTCACTTAAACAAGAACTTGTACCAACATGACTAAAACATGTTGTTTCAAATATCTAAAGTCATATAATTGTTCCTAGAGCTGATTTCTAGACAGAAGAAAAGAAACATCAGGGGGAAAGTAAAATTTGCAATTTCTAGTTTCTGAAATCTCTAGCTAATGGACTAATATTCTCAGTTTTGACAGTTAATGCAAGTTTAGACTGAATAAATTGAAATATGGAATCATCTGTTCCTTATTCTTTAGATTATGTCTATGTAAGTTGTATGGATGAGAACACTTAGGAAGCAAACAAGTAGTGAGACTCTGGGCTTCAGAGTCATCATATCTTTAGCCTGTACAACTCTATTACAAGAAGAATAGGACCATATGCATAAAGAAACAACTATCTCAGAAAGACAAAGGAACAAATAAATACTAACTTACGTGAAATGACCTAAACAGGGAAGGGATTTTGGTAAAGGCAGCTGAGGCAAACTCTTCTAAAAGATGGGACAGGGAAGACAAATGGAGTAATTATATGACTTTAGACATTTAGATTTTACATTTTTCATCTTTAAGAAGCTTTGTTCTTTCTGAGAGTAACGGTAAGGCAAAGTTTATGCATACGTGAGCACTTTTAAGAGATGGCATAAAAATGAGGATTAAGAGTTTCTTGATTTAACATTATCAGTATTATTTTGAGATAATTATCCTGTAGCTTTAAATCATTTTTGGAAATAGATAGGATATACAATCTAAAAAGTAATTTCAATCTGGATGTTAAAGTCACTATATATTATTCAATTTTATGTGTCATCAGATGGAGAAAACTTACCCTAAGACAATGAGTTCACCGTATTTTACTGGTGCTTTGGATGGATGATTTTCTTGATCAGGAGAAAACATGAGCTTGGCTGTCTTTCTCAAATCTTTGTTCACTGTTCAGGAGCCTTGGGACACCTTTTGCATTATCTCCTAGAGGCAAAAAGTTTTCATTAATAGTGTGAACAATGAATTTCAGTTTAAATAAAGATGTTATCTTCCAGCAGTCCTTGTGAGCACATTATGATGCAAAGTTATCATATAATACAGAAAGTGCATGACATTTTCCCCAATAATAGTTATATATTTAGTTCTACTATTTAAATAGTTTAAAAATGTAAATTTGGTAACTTTAGGAAGATGGAATAGGAGTATTTCCCTATTATTTCCATTAAGTACAACTGCAAACTCTGGACATTATATACAAAACATAAGAAGACTCTGAAAAGTAGAGAGCAGACAGACCAGCTAGGGACCTTGGGGCACAAGGAGTGACACAGTGCTGAGTTTCTCTGCATTTTCTTTATGGTTACTATATCTCAGATTTAGAGCTGAACAATCCAGCAATCTGGAAATAGCAATTGGCAGAGACAAAAAACAAATGAACAAACAAAAAGCCACCCCCAAAGCTTTATATCTCCAGTTAAGGGAATGAGGAAGGGGCAGCCTTAGTAAGAGAGATAACTTTTGACAATAACTACTCTACTATAGCCAACCACCACAGAAAACACTGGCCCTACCACTGCCCACACAAGCAAGAGCCTAGTGGGGAGCCTAGACTTCCACCTCACAAGGCCATAATAAAGAAGCCTAGTCCCCTGCCCCCAACCAAGGTACTGTCAGGCAGCCAAGTAGGGATCCAAGACTTTCGCCCTGCTGGTTGGTAACATGCCCCCACCTCTACTCTAGCAGTGTCAGGGAAGCCTGGACTTCCATCGCCACATGGCAGTAACAAGGATTCCCTTGCGTTGGGTGTCAATGAAGGCTGAGTATGGAACCTGGACTTCTATGCCTATTTGGCAGTAAAAAGGAGGCAGCCACTATTCCCCAGCCAAGGCAGTGAGAGAAAAAGACAGTGGAAATAGTAGGTTTAGGTAACATCCAGAGTCTCAGAACATAATACCAAAATGTCCAAGTTTCAACAGAAAACCATTCATTGTATTAAGAACTATAAAGATTTAAGACAATGCAAAAAAAAAAAAAAAAAAAAAAAAAAAAAAGCTGAGATGACAGAGATATCAGAATTACCTGACAAGGATTTTAAACCAATCATGATAAAAATGTAAGATGCAAACATATTTGGGACAAACAAAAAAGTCTGGACAAAGAGACAAAAATTTAAATGCTCACTTTTTAGGATGGGCTTACCAGCAGAATAAAAGTGACACAATAAAGAATCAGTGAACCAGAAGAGAGATATTACTTAATCTGAACAACAGAGGGAAAACAGACAAGAAGAGGAAGAAGAGGAACAACAGAAGGAAAACAGACAAGAATAAGAGGAGGAAGAGGAGAAGGAAGGGGAGGAGGAGGGAAAATCGGTAAGAAGAAGGAGGAGAAGAAGGGAAAATACACAAGAAGAAGAAGAAGGAAGAGGAGGAGGGGGAGGAGGAGGGAAAATAGACAAGAAGAAAGACGAGGAAAAAAAAATGAAGAAAGAACAGAGCCTCATGAACCTGTGGGATCACAGCAAAAGATCTAATATTTGTATCACTGGAACCCAGAAAGAGAAGAAAGAGAATGGAACTGAAAAAGTATTCATATAATGGCTGCAATCTTAGCAAAATTGGGAAAAAGAAACCACAACCACAGATTCAAGCTGAACAAAACTCACAGAGCATAAACCTAAAAAAATCCACGCCAAAATACATCATAGAAGCCAGAAGAAAGTAACATATCTTTTTCAGGTGTTGAAAGAAAAGAACTGTCAACCCAGAATCCTATACCCAGCAAAAATGGAGGGGAAATCAAGACAGTATCAGGTGAGAGAAAATTAAACAGAAGTTGTCACCACAGATCTACTCTATTAGAACAGCTAGCAGAAATTCTCTAAGAAGAAAACTGATAGAAGAACCCTGGAACATCAGAAAAGAAGAAAGAACATGGTAAGTAAAAATACAGGTAAATACAAAGAACTTTCCTTTTCTTGGATTTCTACAGTATGTCTGAAAGTCAAAGCAAAAATTATTAACACTGTCAGAGGTGGTTTCAAATGTATGTAAAGGAATATTTAAGACAATTATATATGGCACACCTTGGCATTTATCCTAGAGAAATTAAATGAAGACTTATGTTATAAAACCTGTACATGAATATCTTATAGCAGCCTTATTCATAATAGCCCAAAACTGGAAGTAGTCCAGATGTTCTTTACTGAGTGAATGATTAAACTGTGGTACATTCATGTTGTGGACTAGTACTCAGCAATAAAAAGGAACACAGAAGAAATAACAAGGATGAATCTCTAGAGAATGATGCTGAGTTAAAAAAAAAAAAAGCTAACCTCAACAGGTTACATAAATGATTTTATTTATGTAACACTCTTAACATGACAGAATTATAGAAATGGGAAAAAAAAATGCTTGCTAGGATGTTAAGGAGTAGGTGGGAGTAAAAGGGAAGTGGGCGTGGCAACAGAAAGACAACAGAAAGGACCTCTGTGGTGATGGAAATGTTCTGTTTTTTACCAGTGTCAATATTCTGGTTGTGATATTTTACTATGTTTTGCAAGATATTACAATTGGGGGGAACTGTGTGAAGGGTACACAGAATCTCTTGTCTTATTACTTATGACCACATATGAATTTACAGTGATCTCAAATTAAAAAGCTTAATTAAGAATATAAATTTGACAGGAAAAACAAGACTAATATTTCTGATAAGCCAGAAGAAATGCTACAATAAACAATCCCCATAATACTATATCTATTTCATCAGCAGCTTAATGGGACTAGTTATTTCCTACATCTATTCTCTCCATGATCTTCCTGTTAGACCTGTTACAAAGGTTTTTCACAACTCTTACTAGCTAACCCATGACAGTCTCCTGACTTTATACTTCCACCAACAAGTTTCACAGGAAACAAAATGAATGAAAAATGCCTATTTGTCTTCTTCTGTAGTACAGTGAAATACAGCCTCTACAGCAGCACTTTTGGAGAGAAGGCAACAGACTATTTGTAGCCCAATGAGTAAGAACAAGTAAAAGAAGGCTTAACCATTCTGACCCTCTTTTACCCCTCATAACTGACATACCCATTTAGACCAGCAATTCAAACACACTAATTTTTATTGTTAGTAAATTTAAGAAACACTGAGGTTATTTTAAATAAATAAAATATACTTAAGAACTATTTTTTAAAAATTTCCTCCATTCAAATACTCTACAAAATTCTCTCAACTCTCGGGGCACCTGGGTGGCTCAGTGGGTTAAGCCTCTGCCTTTGGCTCAGGTCATGATCTCAGGGTCCTGGGATCAGCACAGCAGGGAGCCTGCTTCCCCCTCTCTCTGCCTGCTTCTCTGCCTACTTGTGATCTCTGTCTGTTGAATAAATAAAATCTTTAAAAAAAATTAAAAAAAAAATAAAGAGCTACAATCCTATGAAAAAAAAAAATCCTCTCAACTCCCCAAAGAAATGTTTTATTTCAGTAAAATAAACAATAATGATCATATCCTCCATTTAGAAAAAGAAATAACATGAAGCTAACTAAAACCTTCAATGAAAAAATTGAAGAGTTTTAAAACAAATTAATTCAAATTAACCCAAGAACAATTTTGGTCCATTTACCAAGACCTTCTAATCTATATTAAATCAGATTTTAATATACAAACAAGAATTCATACCCTCTTATCCCCCCCCACAGAAACATCCCATTACAAAAAGCTGAGCAAAGCTTAATTAGAAGCTTTAACTGTGCTTTTCTTGTTAGAAATTAAAGTACTGCCATCAAACACAAAAAACATTGCTTTGACACATTTCTAACCAAGAACAAAAAAAATTAAAAATTTAATAACAAGAATTAAATTTAAAGTTTAAACTAAATTTTAATATTGTGTCTTTGTCTTGATTTAGACTCCGATTTAGAGTTACTTTCTATTTTTAGGAAGTGATAATTTTCCATTTATAGTAGTAAAATGTTCCTTTTAGAAACACTTAAAGAGGTAAGTCAATTTAATAGTATTAAATAGTATCAATAAGTACATATATATGGCTGAAATCTGAAAGTGATATATATGAATGCCCATATTTGGCTGATACTAGCGTATAGCATGGTTAACAAATATTAGCCTATGTTCTAGTTCTAGTTCTTTGAACAAAGCAATGTTCCCTCATTTCTAAAAATGATGGGACTAAAGTCGAATGAAGAGAATTTTAGAGCTGTAAAAAATACAAGACCATCTGGTTCTAACATAAGAATTTATAAGGAATGTACATGTAGGACTATAGATTTAGTCCCATCGCCTTGATAGCAAAAGGAACAATTTTTAGCTTTGACAAATAACTGGAATAGGGCTAGCATACATCCACCATTCCATACTTCCTAGAGACCCTGGCCAAATTAGCCAAGGAAAATCAACAGACTTTCAATTATTCTTACTCTTCTTAGGTCCCTTAGATTTTGGGATATTTTATCAGTAATATCAAAGTTTCAATCATGGGAACACACTCAAGCTTGGCTTTTACTTCTGTATCTAATAATCTGAAACCCATAATAAAACACTTTAGTAGTACTGTTTATACACTTAAATCACCCAAGATAAAGTTTTCTTAAGTTCAAAATGGTATATAAACAATGATATATAACTTGGCATTCTTAAACTATGAATAACATATGTTATGAAAGCTACTTCTGGAAACTTTCATTGTAATTCTAATACATGTTGTTGACAGGTTTTTGTTGGAAAGAAGTGTTAGAATCTTTACATGTTCTGAAGAGTCATGATTTTGAGTGGTTTAGAATCTTTTACAAAGCCAAGTTGCTAGATGGTGCTCTTGTACCCACCCTCCTTCTGTATTCTCTATATTTAAAATCTGAATAAAATACAGAACTCTTCAAAATTAATTCCTAAAGTCATTCCTAAATTCACTTGAGAATGTGAAATGAGTATCTCTATAAAGTATATTCCAGTGCCTCAATTACTGGCCCCACATGTTGATACTCAATTAAGTTAGCTGGTTTGATCTCATATATTCAGTTCTATCCCAATGTAATGATCTAACAAAAAAAAACATTAAATAGCATATGGGGCACCTGGTGGCTCAGTGGGTTAAAGCCTCTGCCTTCTGCTCAGATCATGATCCCGGGGTCCTGGGATCGAGCCCCACATCAGGCTCTCTGGTCAGTGGGGAGCCTGCTTCCTTCTCTCTCTGCCTGCCTACTTGTGATCTCTGTCTGTCAAATAAATAAAATCTTAAAAAAAAACCAAAAACATTAAATAGCACAATTCTACCTGAGACTGGGAAAAAATGATAAGAAAAAAATCTTGCTAATAATAAGGCTGCTTCCTGTTATACCTATTATTTTAAAACTCTGCTTGATCCTTAGAAAGTAAGCATGTTTTCATTGGCAGGGACCTTCCCTAGTTAAATTGTTTTAAAGAAACGCATTCTAAAATAGTGTTATTTTCTGTGTAGGCTGGGAAAACATAAAAAAAGAGCTATAAACTATATAGTTTTCTTATAAACAGTCTCATTAATTTGACTGATAAAACATTCTAATCATTTGTTGTTTAAAGTTTTGTATCAACTCTTCCCAAAGGAATGACTTTCTTTAACATATAATTGTCAGTTTCACTTAAAAGAAGGAAAACTGGGAAATCAATCTTTGTTCAAACTGCCCCTCAGCATAACACGGTTTTTTTCTTTTATTTACATTGCACACAGCCTCTTGCTTACTACCTACTAAACACAGAACTCCTGCCCTGAAAAATAAAAAGAAGCAAAACAAATACTAAACAAAGAGCAAAACTGATCTTACGTAGATGTTTACATAATATTTTGAACACTTCTATTTTGGTGGAGAAGTGAATAGGCACAAAGGGATGCTGAGAAAAAAAAACACGAAAATGTTTTAAAACATGAAATGCTTCTTTTATGGTGAAAAATGGTGTGGACTGCATATATTATCTCTAATGAAACAGATTCCCATCTACACTAGAGTTCCCCTTTGGTTGATTTCAAAAGGATGACTCAAACAGAACTGTTTTGGTATATTTGTGGAGGAGCCATTTTATGAAACCAATTAAGCTACCATTGAAGGGAGGTGAATTTACAGCAGTTTCTTGATAAGAGTGAAAATCTAATCACCTTCTTTCACAATCAGCAGGATTAATAAGCAGCATTCTTCCATAAAAGAAAGGGTAGAAGAAACAATGGAGCCAAAAGGAATATGAGGTTAATATTGCCTGTCAATGACTTTAAGCCTTTTAATATAGCAATGGAGGAAGTGAAGTCCACGTTCCCTTTCCCAAAATACAGGATACCCCCTGTGCAAACACCTAGTCTTCCCCCCATCAGGATAGCTAAATGACACACTGATATTCTACCACTTACAGGGACAAGATATTTTCATCCTGATGGGAAAGCAGTTAACATCTTTCACGTGGACAATATTTGCTCCTCTAAACTAGGGCTTCTCAACCTCAGCACTACCGATATTTTGATATTGTGGGGTGGCTGGCCTGTTCACTGCAGGAGGCTTGGTAGCACTCCTGGCCTTTCCACCCCTTAGGTGCCAGTGGCATCCCTACTTGTGATGATCGAAAATGTCCCACCTTCTCACCCTTCACCCTATGAGAACCACTGTTCTAATCTCAAATTGAGGATGACAGCTTGTTTTTAGGAGGGGAATTTCCCCTATTTTTGGCATAATACTTGGTACCTAGTAAGATAATTAACAAATGTTTGCTTTCTTACCTCATCATCTGATGTCTTAAATGGTTATTACTAAACCTTGTGTTAGGCAATGGCTTAGAAGGTAGCTGCAGTTTCAGTATTTTTTTAGAATTGATAAGAGTGGCTGGAAGTGAAAATTGAACTATCACCTTACCTTGATGGTGATTAATTATTAATATTTCTGTGCATTTAAAATATTTTAATATTGTAGCAACCTCTCTTAAGTGGTTGAAGGAAAGGGACTGGAGCTGGGGTGACCACAGAAGTAGTCTTACAAGACAGTGCGGGGTAGTCTGACATTTGGAGAAAGGCTAATCCGTGAGGGCCAGATAAGCAAATATCTTCTTGACCTAGGGGGCCCATAACTAGAGAAATTAAAAGCAAGCTTTGGAAAGCATAGGGGAATCTTTTTAAATCAAAAGGGGTGTCAACTTGAATCAACCTTGGATTAAAGTCTATCTTGCACTTGCACAGAATGTTAATTAGCAAAGTGCTTTCACATAAGGTTATTTTATTTGACCCTCACAATAGCCCTGTGAATTAGATAGGAAAGTCTTATTAACTCCATTTTCCAGATAAGGGAACTGAGTGTGTTAGTCAGAAAGGCCACTACTGGGTTCAAGGCCAAAAAGGTAATATCTGGCAAAGCTAGAACTGAAACCCATATATTAATTCAACATACATTAACTCATTTATCCCCATTTTATAAATAGAGAAACTGTGGCTCCTACAAGTTAAGTAGTCTGGGTTTTCTGATACCACAAATCAAATCCCATACAAGATTGGGTGGGGGTACTTCCTAAATAAGAACAGGAGACTCTACTATGGGTTAGGAGAGAGACTAGAAAGTATACCTGGGTGAAATGAACTAAACAAGTTACTCTGGTATGGAATAGTAACAACTATGCAACTATAACTAGTGTTTTTTGAGATTGTTTGAAACTGTCACTTCCTCACTGCTCACTGTATTTGTC
Organism: Lutra lutra; assembly: GCF_902655055.1. Lineage (NCBI taxonomy): Eukaryota > Metazoa > Chordata > Mammalia > Carnivora > Mustelidae > Lutra > Lutra lutra. The sequence goes on along the minus strand of NC_062286.1, from coordinate 59,117,072 downwards.
AATCCTGTTTCCTGGTAGCAACCAACAATAAAAGCTTCAGTATATGAAGTGGACTTTGCATGGCTATTTAAAAAATGGAAAGGGAGAAAGGAAACCAAGATGAAAAGCAGGTATTACACTAAGGCAAATTCCTGGTACCATCGGAAAGAAAAAAATATACTGGAAGTGAGTCAAGACAGCTTATGGACAGAAGCCTTCATGTACTCCCTAAAAAGTAACAACCAAGAAAAAACTACAGGGCAGTATTCCTGATTGGCTGACCTCAAATGATCACTTAATACCCTACACCTAGAAATGTATTTTATTTTATTTTTCATTTTTTATTTTTTAAAAGATTTTATTTATTTATTTGACAGATGGAGATCACAAGTAGGCAGAGGGGCAGGCAGAGAGAGAGGGGGAAGCAGGCTCCCCGCTGAGCAGAGAGTCCGATGCGGGGCTCGATCCCAGGACCCTGAGATCATGACCTGAGCCGAAGGCAGAGGCTTAACCCACTGAGCCACCCAGGCGCCCCTAGAAATGTATTTTAAAAGACTCAAATAAGGCCTCAAACATTTTTACTGTCTCTGCTCATACTTGGCCTGTGTGCAACCCTTTCAGATTTCCAAAGTTCCTAAAATGAGAATATGCTTCTCAGAAAGCAAGACCAGAATCCCTTAGGTTTAACCACTAAAATCCCAAACAAAAGTCTGTAGAAAGCAGCAAATTCAGTGGGCTTTGACAGCTATTTGGAACAAAAACATCGGGTAAGAGTATATCCATGGAAAATTCTATCATTTTCTAAAGTCAGCACTCAACACTGGCAGTCAACTCACACTTATGCTACTTTTTTTTTCATAGTGGCTAACACTTACTGGGTTCTGTCCCTGTGCCAAGGACTGTTCTAAGCACTTTACATGTATTAACTGATTTAATCCCCAGAACAACCTTAATGAGGTAGGAACTATTTCAATTCTTACTTTATAGATAAGAAAACTGAGGTTATAACGCTAGCTCTCTGGAACTGCTGAAATAATGGAATTTAAAAGTACATGGCAGGGGGTGGGTACAGAGAGAACTACAATGGTAAACAACAAGCAAGAATATCCTCTAACTATTCCTAATATAAAATTTTAAAGAGAGTTTACAGGCTACATGATACATGCTATTGTCCTAACACGGGAATAAAGTAATACTGACTAGCCATTTTAAATTTTCTCAGTAATTCAACTAATTGTTTAAAACTGAATTTAAAAGTCCCTTGAATAAAATTTAAACATGGAAAAAATGATAAAATGGTTTCTTTGCCAACCACTTTAAATGTATACTAACCTATGAAATTAAAAATGGAACACTGAGCCCATCGTCATCTTTTTTTTATATTCCAGCAGTAAACCATATTAATCTAATGTAGGTTATGGGCCCTTCCAAAAGGAGTATGATGTAATAATTATTTTGGACAGGTAAATTTCTTCCAGAAAGAGAATAACCTGGGTTTTCTCTAGTCCTTATTTTTACTGAAACACTGACCAAGTTACATGCATTTTTAAAAAGGCAACAACAGGGGCGCCCGTGTGGCTGAGTCAGTTGAGCAACAGACTCCTGATTTCAGCTCAGGTTATCATCTCAGGGTCTTGTGGGATTGAGCCCCAAGTCAGGCTCTGCACTCAGTGGGGAGTCAGCTTGTCCCTTTTCCTCTCTTCTCCCCCACCACTTGTGCACGTGTGCTCTCTCTCTCTCAAATAAATAAATAATAAAAAAAGGCAGGAACAGTCTCAAAATATCTCCCCCAAGACATTTATTATTTATACAGGAGAAAACAAACTTTGCAGTGTTTTAACCTCGCTGACACCACTTTAATCAACTGATCAAGGATAACATTATCTATAATAAGACATTTGATATCATGTATCCTCTGATTAGGCTGCACCAAAGGACACATTGCTTCCATGGTATGTCACCAAAAAATGCATAATCTCCATCTAGTAACCAGAAAATGTCAGACCAATGCAAACTGACAGACATTCTACAAAATAACTCAGTACTCCTTCAAAGTGCCAAAGTCATAAAAGACAAAGGAGGACTGAGAAATTCCCAGACTGGGAGAGATTAGGAGATGCAGTAACTGCCTGGGGTATGGGATCATGAAACAGAAAAAGACATTAGTGGAAAACTGGTTAAATTTGAGTATGATCTATAGTTTAGTTAATCTTATTGTACAGACATTAATCTCCTGGTTTTGATTAAAATAATCTGATTATATAGACTGTTCACATTAGAGGAAGCTGAATAAAGGGTATATGTAAACTAGTCAAATTATTTTTCTGATTTTTCTATAAGCTAAAATTACTCCAAAATCAAAAGTAAAAACGAAACAATAAAAACAGAAAATACACAAAATAGCCCCTTAAATTAATAAAAGGCATTAAAGAACAAATTCAAAACTCTAAGTTGACTTTTCAGCCTTCTCACAACCTAAAAGTACAATTATTTCCATGCTGTGCTGGTCCTATCAAGTCACAGAACCTCCCAAGCCTCCCATCCTTTCTCTGATGTGAAACTGCCAATTCACACAGCCCCCTGGTCAAGAAGGTTGTTATACAAGTATGGCCACTCAACAGACTAAGTGATACCAGACCCAAAGCGATCCATTTCCCACAATGACTAGAATTTTGCAGAACTATGTTTCATGGATTTTTCTTTAAGAAAGAAAAAGAAGTTATGACACAGAAGGGCAACTTTACTATTAATCTACTGTAGGTGGCTTTATTAGAAAACACTCTGTATATGCAATAGTATCATAGCTTCTGAATTAATGTATTTACATTTATTTTTCTTATCTATAAAGTCAGGGTTATAATAGTGCCTACCTCATTATGTTGTTCTGTGGATTAAGTCAGTTAATACATGTAAATTCAGTTAATATATGTACTTTTACAGGTAGAAATCTTTAACAGTGTTTGAATTTGAGTTCTGTCCACCTACACACATGAATGAATCCTCGTCTTAAATAGTTTATGAAAAGGAATAGAAAGGGAACTGGGAGGAAAAGGAATAGAACTGGGAGGAAAAGGAATAGAAAGGGAACTGGTTAGGAAAAAGCAGCATCAAAGTGTAATTCTGGTATACCTCATTAAAACAAAATCTTGAAAAGCTATAAAGTCAAGGACTTTCCTGAATTATTCACTAAATTACTTCATTACAATGGTGTTTTCTTCAGATTAGAGAAGACACTGCAAAAGTTCAAGCTGTGACTGCCTAGGGCCAACCCTGAGAATTCTGGCCCCGGATAGTCATGAGGGCTATATCCAGGGTCCTTCATAAATTCTTGAATCTATTAAACCTATTCTGCGGCAAGTGATTTGCTCTACCTATAAAATGGTAACAGTATTTTCCACACTTCATAGAATTTGTCACCAGGGCTGAATGAGAACAACAAAGTTGCTTTGAGATTTGGATGTTGGGCCATCTGCTTGGTAAATTATTCAAACTGTGAGGGTTAAACCAGGGATTTTCCAGGACCTAATGTAATGTAAATTTTTCTTTAAAAAAGTACTTGCTAAATACCCACTATATTTAGTTAGGCATACAAGTAGGTCTTACTAATACTTAGTAATTCTGCTCCATCATTTTAGATTTATTTTCTCAGAGATTCATCTCTATTTCTTGGTATCTAAACAAATGTGTATAATCTATTATTGGTAGATAACTGACACCATGCAATTTCTAGTTTTCTACTACTTGTAACATGTAACAGGCTCTGAAATACAATCAAAGGCCTCAAAAATCATTGCAATTAGTGTCAAGGTTGAATGTGGTCTAAATGTTTGATTTTCAAAAACGGGGAAAAACAGCAACCTAAGTCAGAGTTAGTGTATGTATTCCCTGCTCTTAAAGGGAAGTTAACTTTTAACTCTTTCATAGTTTCATAATTCCATTATAAATTCTATTAAAAAGGAAGGGAAAAATGTAGTTGAAAATTCAAATTACAAATGAACCATCAATATTGTTTCTAAAAGTAAGGTTAGCTACCTAAAGAAAGAGAACATTATTACAAGATGACAACTATTATTCATGTGACAAAAAGAAGTTTCATCTTTTGAGAATTTTAGTTTTCTCTTTAGTTCATGAAAAGTTCTCAAAGTAGCGACTGATATTTCTTTGACCAAATCATGTTTTCCCCATAAATTTTTATAGCAGTAATTTAGAGACATTGTGTGTGGGAGGCTAAGAACATCTATTTTTTTAGCAGAGTGAATATTTTAAATCACTCAGTGTGGTATTCCTACTTAAACGCTTTTCATTAGGAAAATGATACATACATATATACAGCTGAGGTAGTTTTACAAATTTCCTCTCTCTACTCTGATTATTGTTATATTATCACATTACAAATACCCTAATTATGCAAAATTACTATGATCAATTTTTCCTAATTTGCAACTTTTCCCATTACTTCCATTTTATACATGTACAAGAGAGTGAATACTTCCCATCACAAACAAATTAGAAAATCTGACAAAAAATGAACACACATTACTAGGCAGCATGTCAGTATTTTAGCAAAAAGATTCAATTTTTAATAAATTTCCTATAAAAAGAAAAATAAACCTCAATTATAACCCTTTCTTTTAATGAAAACACAATGCTTTAGAAAAGAATACTGGGAACTTATGATTGTTCATTTTAAAGCAGAAAGGAGTCCCCTCTCATCAAAGATCAGATCTAAAATTATTAAATTTCTTCCCATCATATCAGAGGAAGAACAACAAAACATTCAGGATAGAAACATGACTTAAAATCCTTATAAAGCAAGACTCAATATTTTTAAAAAATCTTAATAATTTTTTCCTACCTTGTGAAAATGTCTAAATAGTAAATTGTATTTATTTCAAAGGCCTAGATCTCTTGAGAGAATCTCAAGAGGAGATTTATGGTCAAACAACAAGATTCTGAATAAACTCTCAATAGCTAATCAAAGTACAATGACAGCACCATCATTCTGGCCTCCAAACAATTTTCTTCAGAGAGCAACATAATTCACAAATTTAATAATTCAAAAGAAAACAATGGACATTAAGTTCTAAAGCGTGTAAAAAAAAAAAGCTACGTACACTAGCTTGGATTGGAAAAATATTACACATGAAAAGTTTGCAGGTTTCTGTTGACCAACAGTCAAGAGGCAATAAACACCTATAGATATTTTTCTCAGGACTGATGGAGAGGTGAGATTAACAGTGTAAAGCCTCCCTAAAAACACAAAAGCCTCAGAGCTAGAGATTTATTCAAACCTTTCTCTAAGACAGAAGGAAATATAATTCATACATAACATACTTCTAAAGCTGAATGTGAAAAAATTAAACATAAGAGATCTGATTATGATTCAAATTGTTCCTCTTAGAACCTTACCTTTAACCTGAAGTACTGACAATGTGACACTTAAAATAAAGCTATAGAATACCTACCTCTTTATTCCATTGCTATCAGCATAAGCTAGATAAACAATCTTCTCACCAGCAGATAAAATCCAGACAGTATTAAAGCATCTCCCAATTACACTCAGAATCACACATGGAATAGCTGTCTGCTCAGTGTTCTTTCACTTAAGCACCTCATAATGTGTGTGGGTGGGCCTGTGTTACGCAAAATAGGTAAACACTATATAATTCTAAATTCTATTGGCTGAAGTAGGAACTCAGTTCTCCCTCATGTCCTCCCTAAGGAAGCCTATAGCCCAAAAGGGAAGAAACGGAAGTAAGAGGGAAGCACAGAACAGTTTTTAACACAGGCTTAATTTCAAGTTATGGAATAAGGCAGTATTCTATTTCTTAAAAGGCTGACTGAATTAACTATATAAATGCTCTAAAAATGTCAGAGGTATAACTACCTTTCCATGATAGTGTAATAACCTATTTTTAACAGATTTAATATAAAAATCTGTTAAGAAATATTCCATTAAAAAAAAAACCCAGAAGAATCAATGCAATTCACATATAAAGAAATAGTATCCATTTGGCATTATCTAATGAATCAGACTTTTTTGGTCTTGTTACAAAACACTACATTAACCCAGGCATAAGAACAGCTGAACATTCAATCACATTTTCAATTGATCATGTTTTTTTATTTCTAGCTTTGTATTTTAAAATAAATTAGATTTATCTGGTGCTCATGAACATGGAGAATCAACAGCAATACCCAGCGGTGAGTTGGGATTGTTTAACATTCCTCAAATAGCTACTGAGGGCACCCTACTTACATACTTCAGCTGCACTTGTAAACTTCATTTGAAGAGTTAATTCCCTGCTACTCCAAATTCCCCCATTCCTCCTAAGAAATGTGTTTTCTTAAGGTGAAGGGTTGTGCATGGAACTCAGTTATTCCTCTCTATTCCTCTACACAGTCAAAGGTGAGCTTAATTACATTTAAGATTTTCTGTGCTTAATTACATTTAAGATTTTTTTTTTAAAGCATGCCAATTAAGTCACAAGAGTAAAGGCTAGTTCATACCTGTTCAGTGAGCTGTATATGCAAACCCATCCATACTCTCCACCCACTAACAGGGGCTGATATTCCCTTATACAAAAATGCTTTCAGTTGGCCTAAGTCTTATAATACCTTGTTACCTAACACCCTGTCATAAAATAACCCCCTACCATATTATAGCTGCAAGTTTACTTCTCTTACTTCCCAGCATTCCATATCTGCATCATATCCCCTGAAGCTGTTCTTCAGTAAATCTGCATAATGCTTCCTTCGCCCCTTCTGCTGGCAGCAGGTCCACTTCAGTTACCATGAAGAAAATCTGCTCCAGTGGTCTGCTTTTGTCTAACTAGTGTAGATGCATGTCCAGTTCAGGAAATAAATCTGTAAAAATGATCTGGGCATATTCTAAGATTTTGCTATTTGGTGATCCTGCCTTGTCATGTGATTCTGGGCTGATGAAACTGCTCAAGAAGCCAGACATGACAGGTCCAATACTCATACGAAATAGAATGTAGTTGTGAGACTATGCCTTAAACCTGAGTCTACAACAAAACCTGAGGACGTGCCAGTCTTTAGACCAACATATCAACTCTCTTAATTTTGGGAGTGTGTTTCTTGCTCAACAACTAAGGTAACTGAGATATAAGTAGCTCCTGAACTACCTTAATGATTAACACTAGAGCACTAAGGTTATAAAAGGTCCTTATGTATTTCAAGCTCTGTGTTTATACCAAATAGTCTCCTGAGGGAATACAGTTTTCTTAAAGAACTCTAAGAAAACATTAACGACAAAACCTCCATATTTTCTAAGTGAGTATGGTGAGTTATTTTTATAAATGAGACAAAGACCCATATTCATAAGGGATGGAAGGGCTAGAATTAAATTCCCAAGCTCTTCTTTCCCAGTCTGAATTCTACTTTTTTCTTTCTTTTCCTTTTCTTCAAGTTTTATTTATTTAAGTGATCTCTACACCTAATGTGAGGTTCGACTCATGACTGCAATGATCAAGGGTCAGATGATCTACCTACTAAACCAGCCAGATGCCCCTACTTTTTGCTTTTTACATGTGCTTTATTTATAAGAATGTCTGATTAATAATACCATGTAGACCAGTCAAATACAAAAACAAAAACTTTAAGCACTTTTCTTGGTTGGTGGGAATCAAAGTTCCCAAATGTTGACAAATGGGCCTGAATTTCAGTGACCTTCCCCCTACTCCATATCTAGCTTGGTTTACAGGTATCTTAAACTTCCTGGTCTCTATCTACAGTGTCTGAACTTCAGGCAAGTATCTCAGTTGAGCTTCAGGACCAGTGATAAACTTATAGTACCCTGAAAACTTAAAAATCATTCTGGAAAAAGGCTAAACAAAACAAAGTATACTTACCTCATAATTTCTAGGCCTTTTCAGATGTTTCTTTTCTTATGGTCCTGTTTTTCTTCTTATAAGTTGTAGTTTAGGTTTTGATTTCACCTTTGGACACAACTAACCTCTGAGAGCGTGCTTCTTCTCTAATGGTCTCTGAAAACTTCCACGGAAGCAATTAAGGACGTACTCCTCATACTCCCTTTACCTCTAGCCACGCCTACAGCAGGTGTGTAAATTATTTCATCCTTTAGTTCTGCCTCACTGATGATGTGTAGGTCATGTTCTTCTAATACATAAGTAAATTCATACAGATGGCACTGGCTATTCTATAACGTCTTTAGTGAGTATCTACATGTTCCTAGTTTTTCACTTGCCAAGTCCATCTACCTCCAATCCTTCTGAGAAAAAGATATAATGGAGCCTAAGATTTTTCAACAAGGAGTGGGGGAAGAAAAAAGGAAAAAGGAAGAAGGAATAAGAAGAAGAAGGAGGAGAGGAAGAAGAAAAGGAAGAAGAAGGAGAAGAAAGTCACCAGTACTACTGCCCCATATAATCACATTCTAAAGCTGGAAAGAACCTTAAAAAATACCCTTCCTATTCAACTTGCACAATTTTCCTTTCAATTCCCTCATTTTATAGATGAGAAAAATCTATACCCAGAGAGGGTAAGTTATTTGATGAAGTTACAGGACTAAGTAGTGGAGCTAGCAAACAGATCTTCTGACTTCTTCTCTTCCCCCACCCCCAGATCTTTTGACTTCTGTTGATCTGTTTCATTAGTTTTGGAGGCAAGACCACAAGCACTAAAGAACAGACCAGTCACCCAACATGTAACTCATATCTTATACTGTGCAAGTATTATCATATGAGACAGCCAAGTATTAACCTTTAGCTCTATTATTTGTTGTGCTGGTTGTTATAATAATTTATATCATAAAGAGGAAGCTGAAAATTAGATAAATAAAAGTTTGATGACAGGCATACCATGGAGATTTGTTTCTTTTTGCTCATCAGAGGGGCTATGCCTGCCTGAACTGTCTGTTCACTCTCCCACTTTGTGGGCTTTTGCTAACCTGGAAGTCTCCTTAAACAAATCAAAGAAACCTAGGTATCAAAGGTACTGCCTCTAGGATAGTAAAAGACAGATAAAAATAAGTATTGGCAAGGAGGTAGAAAAGGTGGAATCCTCAATCACTGCTGGTAGGAAAGTAAAACGGAGCAGTCATTTTGGAAAACAGCCTGGCAGTTCCTTAAAAGAGTAAACATAAAGTTATCATATGACCAGAAATTCTACTCTTAGGTATATATCCAAAAGAAATGATAACATATGTTCACATACAGACTTATGGATGAATGGGCAAGGCACCATTATTCATATGGTCAGAGTGGAACAACCCAAATGTCCATCAACTGATGAATGAATAAACAAAATGTCGTCTGTCCATACAATAGAATATTCGGTAATAAAAAGGAATAAAGACTCGTTAGAATAAAATACAAATGGTGACCAGACTTGAGAACTCCCTGAACAGTCATACAAAGTTTAATTTAGCTTATTAAACAAAATAAGTGATGGTAACTTGACCTGGGTCACTTCTAAAAATCAAAAGCAAAACACTTCCCCCAAATTGATAAGGGGTGAGCAGTAACCAGTTCTCTTTAAGAAAATTCCAATATTGCAAGTTGTCACCGTAAAGAATAAACATTCATGCCTTCACACTATATAAGGTGCTTTATAACAATATACGTCTGAGCCTCATTCCATGTTTTGGTTTGAGTGCTCCTGGTTTGCAAACTTTTTGATATGTGTTCAATAAACTTTTACTAATTTCTACGTAAGTGATTGATATTACTTCTGTTTTATGAACTTTTGACAGTACTGATAGATGCTACAACATGGATGAACTTTGAAAACATCATGTTAAATGAAAGCCACTCACAAAGGTCTACATTACTATATGATTCCATTTACATTATTATATGATTCCATTTACATGAAATGTCCAGAATAGGCAAATCCAGAGACAGGATGAGGGCAGGTAAGTAGGGTTTGAAGAGTGATGGCTAAAGGCTATGAGGTTTCTTTTCCAGCTGATGAAAATGTCCTAAAATTGATTGTGATGATGGTTGCACAACTCTGTTACTATGCTAAAAAGTGAAGAATACACTTTAACGTGGGTAAACTGTATGGTATATAAATTATATCTCAATAAAGCTGTTATAATAAATAACAAAGAAACAAAATAGTACCACATTAAAAAAAAACACCCTGCCATAAACTTGAGATTACTGAATACTGGAGTACATCTGGAATTAAAATACTGATCTTTTGAAGAATAAAAGATCAGAAGAACTTACGCAACTTTAGAATTTGCAAATTAAAAAACTCTACCTATTTTAACTCCTATTACTTGTTGAACCAGAGAAATGGAAGGAAGTAATCACTTGAATATTCTACAAGTTTTTACAAACAGCTTAAGACTTTCCCAAACCAAATGCTTTTGGTATCAGAAATCACAAAATACACAATTAGGCTTGGAATTTCTAACCTCATATTGTTTCAATCTGGCTTTAATTGCAGACCTGAGTTTTCTTGGTTTATGCTTTGCTGACATCTTACATCACCTTCAATGAATGCAATGGAGCACAGTGTTTCCTTTGACATCAATCAGTTCATCAATTCTCTGACACCAAGTGGGTGTCCAACAATTCAATTCAATTGACGCTACCTACCTGGAGTTAACTCAGATCCCACAAGTTAAAGAGCTCAGTCCCAAAAGACCATCCCACTTCCAAAGACAGTTGCAAATCCTAGGCTATTTCTACTTCTGATTAACAGACTATAAATCGAGGGTTTCCATGTCCCACTCCACATGTTCCATAGTTTACGAATATGATTTACACAATTCAGGAATACACTTCACTTACATTTACCACCTTATTATAAAAGGAAATATTAGCTACAAATATTAGCTTACAGTCCTATTTGGTTAAATAACTAAAAATAGTTTAAAAGCTATTATTTCTAGGTTACCAGATGATGATATCGCTACACAACAAGATTATAAAGAGCCATCCCTCTTCCAATATTCTAGATTGGTATTTTCCATTAAATGCTTATTTGTGATTTTTTGGTACTTACAACAGCAATTGTAGGCTTCCCTCACAGTTTAATTAACTTAGATGTTTGAACAGTTTTCATACTGAGGGCTGTGGTCGTCTTACTTTTTTTTTTTTTAAAGTAGGCTCCATGCCCAGTGTGGAGCCCAATGCAGGGCTTGAACTCACAACCCTGAGATTAAGACCTAAGCAGAGATCAATAGTTGAACACTTAACTACTGATCCACCCAGGTACCCGTCTCCTTACTTTTAATTTTGTGCATCTAGATAACTAATAATACAATTACTAATCCAACAAATTATTAGTGAGCATTCACTATAAAAGCTACGGGAATATTCAAATGAGTGCAAATAGTGTGATTTCCTATACTACCACTATTTCCTTATTGTTAGGAAAAAGGGTACAAATCAATCAGCCCAACCCAAATCAGTACAGGATAGATAACTATATTAAAGCAAAAGACCAGAGGTACTGTAAGACCTCAAAGAAAAGTATTACCACTTCAGTGGAAGAACCTCCAGGGAAATCCTCATAGGAGGGGTATTTGAGTTGGGCCTTGTGAAACAGAAGATGGACAGATACCAAGACCAGAGAAATGGCAGGTCAGGTGGAAGAAACACATACATCAAGACAAAAAAAGGCAAGGAGTAAAAACTATAGTGAGTCTCAAGAAAGAACAAGTAAGCAGATTCCCTCGAGTGAGGGACTGGTTAGACCAATAAACAGTAAGTCTGGAAATCAAAGCAGTATGTCTCTATAAGCTCAGTCACTATCAGCCAGCACTGAATAAATGTCTAATACCTGAATGAGATACAGCTAAAAGGCAAAGACGTGCCCTATATAGTGGGCCTTAAGGATCAGGGTAAGGTAAAGAGATTGAACTTTATTCTGGAATTAATCAAAATTCTTTAAACAAGGTTTCAGAGAGGCGAAAACAAACTAACAAACAAACAAACAAACATATTACCTACTAGGTAATAGGTATTAAGAACTTTATATACATTAAACTCAAACATTCTGACACTGAGTGGCAAAAGTTACGATCTGAATTTAAGGCCCTGTCCTTTCCATCATTCTACACAGAAAAGGTCAATCAATCAATCAAACCAGGGCCAGAAGTCATCTGCCAAAAATGCCCACAATAAAAATAATGTATTATGTCAAATTCATACTTTTAGTCTGGATTACTGGATTACTACCAAATTATGGAAAAATGGGTTTTTGCCAAATTTGGGTGGAATTTTGGAATATTATGACCCAAAATGTAGGCTGTAGACATGAAACTCACTTTAGGGATTCTTGGGAAGTCATCTCAAAAAAAAGAGTTCTCTTTCAGAAGAGAGTAAACCAATATGAGAAGTCAATCTGAATAGGGAGAGGGAAATATATGCCATTTGGATTAAGCCAAAATGGATGAAGTAAGCTATGGGAAGCCCCAAAGGCACAGGCAGCATGGCCTTTTTTTCCTAGTTACTAATTCTCCTCACATGTCTTATCAATTTTTTACTATTTAGAAAAATCTATATTGATGAATATAGGGGGCTGGTGTGGGATCCCTCAGTATTTGTGTACTATTGTGTATTGTTCAACATCTCCCAAGGGAGGGTTCTTTTCCTAAGGAAGGTTACCAGAGAGGGATGGGTTTAGAACAGGCCAGTAATGTGGCTCCTCAAATGAAGTGAGTTGCATAGATGCTTCTGCAATGCAAATATGTAATAGGAATAAAAAACTGTATATGGAGCTAGAAGATGCTTATCAAACTATCTGAAACCAGCCAGGTCAAAACTGATCAAAAGAAATCTCTGATGTTGGACATGGTCTTTATATTTTAAGGTACTAAGAACCAGGACAAATTTGACCAAGTCTGAGTTTACTGAGAAGCTGGGTGGGGTAAGTGTGGGTGGGGTAAGTGGGGTAAGTGTTTTATTTTGGTGTACAATACTAAAAGTCATAATTGGTGATTTCTTTGGAAGAAAACCAAAGAAATCACCAATTATGACTTTTAGTATTGTACACCAAAATAAAACACTTCATTTTTAAAAATTTAGTGCAAACAAAAATTTTGATTCCCCTTTATAGTCTCACAATAGAGAAAATTCTTTACCTCATATTTTTTTTCAATGATGGACAGACTACCAAGACCAGAAAAAACATTTCCTCAAAACATATTAATTTGCAAAGCCCAGGTTGTTATTAACCCTTTTGCTGATGCTTATTAAACAAAAACAATACAACAAGGTAGAATCAAAACATAAAACCTGGGGGGCGCCTGGGTGGCTCAGTGTGTTAAAGCCTCTGCCTTCGGCTGAGGTCATGATCTCAAAGTCCTGGGATTGAGCCCCATGTCGGGCTCTCTGCTCAGCAGGGAGCCTGCTTCCTCCTCTCTCTCTGCCTGCCTCTCTGCCTACTTGTAATCTCTGTCAAATAAATAAATAAAATCTTAAAAAAACAAAAAAATGTATAAAAAACCCCATAAAACCCATCAAATTCCATGACATTACGAGTTGATTTGAGGGGCACCTGGGTGGCTCAGTTGGTTAAGCCTCTGCCTTTGGCTTAGGTCATGATCTCAGGGTCTTGGGTGGGGCCCCAAGTCAGGCTCCCTGCTCAACCAGGAGCCTGCTTCTTCTTTTTTTTTAAATTAACATAAATTGTATTATTAGCCCCAGGGGTACAGGTCTGTGAATCACCAGGTTTATACACTTCACAGCACTCACCATAGCACATACCTTCCCTAATATCCATAACCCAACCACCCTCTCCCTACCCACCTCCCCCCGCAACCCTTGTTTTGTGAGATTAAGAGTCTTTTATGGTTCTCCTCCCTGTCGGTGTTCTCTGTCACTCTCCCTCTCTGTCTCAAATAAATAAATAAAATCTTAAAATTAAAAAAAAATTGAAAACTTTTCAGAGACACGATTCCATATACACTTGTTGGGAGACTATGCTTTAGTAGATTACGATACCATAGCAATGTTTCCTAAACAATGTTAAGTGAGTTGAGTTTTTGACTCTGGTGAATATGGCTTGAATTGGTAGTGGATGTCTTCCGGAACTCTGTTGTGCTAAAAATGTATTCATTTAATGCTGTTTTAACTGTTTTTCTCCAAGTCTATTTCCAGTGAGAGCTTGACTGAAACAACTGCAACTTTGCTAATCACAGTTCTATTCCTTGTTGTCAAAGGATTACTATACCTGAAATTGGAACTTACCTGGAAAATCTAGGTTTTTGCCTCAGTTAACATTTGAAAATCAGAATTTAGCTTCCCTCTAATTACATTCATTAGGACTGACTGCTAGATAGGAGTAGATCCTTTTTTCAGAAAGCTTCTCTCCTTGGTTGACTGACTTTTTCCCATCAATCATCTCAGATAAAAACAGATTCTTCCCATTCATATCATTTAGAAACTATATTCTCTACTGTAGATACCTGAAAAGATGGTATGCTGTTAAATCTAGTTCTCTTTTAAGTACTTTCAGCTCAAACTAAGATTGGGGAGATGAAAATATCAACCAGTTTTCTTCACACTCAAAACTGAGAACCTATTTGTACCAAAATTGAGATACAAAAGTGGGTGTGTGGGGAGGGGAGAAGTATAGTTTTAAAGCCCAGAAAGATAACACTATCCTATTCCGGAATTTCTAAAATTGAGGTTAGTTCAGTACACATTTACATGGTGCCTACAATGGGTCAGCTACTGTGCAAGGAGTTGCAGATACAAAGATTAAATGAGAAATATTCCTCTACAAAAGGAACTATTAAAATTAGGAAAAACACCCTTTTTTGCCACTAGAATTTTTCTGAGATATCCTTTTTAAATCATGTGATAGTTTTATAAGCAAATAAAGTTATACATGGTATACTTCTACGCTTTTTTTTAAAGAGGATTGGAAATTTTTTTTTTAAAGACTATATTTATTTGACAGAGAGAGATCACAAGTAGAGAGGCAGGCAGAGAGAGAGAGAGGGGGAAGCAGGCTCCCTGCCGAGCAGAGAGCCCGATGTGGGGCTCGATCCCAGGACCCTGGGGATCATGATCTGAGCTGAAGGCAGAGGCTTTAACCCACTGAGCCACCCAGGTGCCCCTACTTCTATGCTTTTAGAAGACTGAAAGACTGGATTCACTTCTTATTTTTTAATTTTTAATTTTTCAAAGATTTATTTATTTGATAGAGGGCACAAGCAGGGGGAGCATCAGGCAGAGGGAGAAGGAGAAGCAGACTTCCCCACAGAGCAGGGAGCCCAACATGGGTCTCGATCCCAGGATGCTGGGATCATGACCTGAGTTGAAGACAGACACTTAACTGACTGAGCCACCCAGGCGCCCAGTAATGTATTTTTGAAAAGCACCGTAGGGGAGCGCCTGGGTGGCTCAGTGGGTTAAGCCTCTGCATTCGGTTCAGGTCATGATCTTAGGCTCCTGGGATCGAGCCCCGCATCGTGCTCTCTGCTCAGCAGTAAGCCTGCTTCCCCCTCTCTCTCTGCCTGCCTCTCTGCCTCCTTGTGATCTCTATCAAATAAATAAGATCTTTAAAAAAAAATTTAAAAAAAAATAAAAGCACTGTAGGGCCACTGGGGTGGCTCAGTCTGTTGGACATCCGACTCTTGATTTTGGCTCAGGTCATGATTTCAGGGTTGTGAGATTGAGCCCGGGGTCTGCTCTGCACTGAGCATGGAACCTGCTTGGGATTCTCTCTCTCCCTTTGCCCCTCTACCCCCCACTCCCCACCCCTGGCTCTGTGCACTCTCTCTCTCACACATAAATGAAAGAATGAATGAATGAATAAAAGTACTGTATGCATTTCAACTGCCATCAACATTTCTTTCTTCTCTTCCTCTTACTAGGGAAAATATTTTTTTACAGGATCTCAAAAATTTCCTAAAATTTTATATTTTTAAACAGTTAAAGACTGAGCTAAAACTAATGTGACATCTCTAATGAATTTTTAAAAAATTTTAATTTGCTTCTACTGTCATCTTTAATTATTTGTCCTAATAATGATTCCTGCTTTTACTGGTTTTATTGTAGAGTATATGACAGTATGTTTTAATTTCTACACACATCTTTAAAATTCATATAGCTTATAATTCTCTCAGCAAGGATCTCCTCTATTAATATTTTCACATATTAACAGCTGTCAAAAAATTGGGTTTTATATAAGTTAAAAATTAAATTTTCATAACAGAATAAAACATATTTTAATTAACATATTATTCTTTCTCTTTGAAGTCCCTGACACAGACATAAAATTGCTGATATTTGGATCAGTAAGTTTGGTGGATTTTTTTTTTTATCTTAACCTTTCACCAGAAAGTGTTTGGTCTATTACTGTGTTTACTGAGCCAAATATCTACAAGGACAAATGGCAAAGCTTTTACTATTCATTCCAGCTAAATCAATTAGGTTATTCACACATTTATTGAACACTTGCCAAAAGCACCCCCCCCTTGGTATCAATAAAAAGCATTCTTATAATAAAGGTTTTTTTGTTTTGGAAAAAAGCCAGCATTCTTAAATTTACTGTGTTACTTTGCAACTCCTGCTTCACTTGCCTTCTACATTGTGTAGGAGGAGGAAAGAAACCAAGACATTCAGAACAAAATGTGAAGTCAAGGGAAATTTTTAGACAGCAATAATTTGTGAAAATGACTTAAACTTACTGTCAGAACAATCTTTTGTTGAGAAACATAAATGTGGGAACTTTAACATACCCCTGATATTCAATGAAAAAATATGAGACTCAGAATACCATAAATTCAAATCTTATTTGTTTAAACTAATTTGGACTCTTTTTTATATGTAACTCAATAAACTGCAATTAAAATAATATTTGAATAGGTTTTGTCTAATTACTCCTCTTAGTACTTCAAAAAAAGACTTAACTTCTTAATAACTATGAAATATATTATTCTCTTCTTTGTGATTATAAAAATGTTCTTCAGTAAACATTTAGAGTATTTATAAATTTTCCAAGACCACTCATTTAAAGTCACACTGTATTTTGGAAAGCTCACTTTAAATGAATGATCTTACATTTGAAAAACACACTAATATATATATATATAAACCAAGCACATTAATATGTTGTTGATTCTAGAAGATGTATAGAGTACAGACTACAATTGCTAATATTGCTGATCCATATACAGTCACGGGAATTTCTTTAACAATGTTAGAAGATTAATCTAGAACCTTCTAAGGAAATGTGTGTAGAATTTTTTTATTCAAATGATCGATTACCTCTTGAGAAACAATGTAATTTTTGTTAGAAATGATTTTCAACTTCTATTTATACTACAAAGAGTTATTGTGGTGGCTGAAATAGAAAGCTTCCCATATGATGTGTCCCAATAAGATCCATTACTTTTGGTTTTTAAGTTTTAAACCACGTGTCTTTAGGACCCACCATAATTCAAATTCTTCCAACTTTCCCCCAGATTTAAAAATGATATATCAGGGGAGGAGTCAAGATGGCGGAGAAGTAGCAGCTGAGACTACTTCAGGTAGCGGGAGATCAGCTAGATAGCTTATCTAAAGATTGCAAACACCTACAAATCCAACGGGAGATCGAAGAGAAGAACAGCAACTTTAGAAACAGAAAATCAACCACTTTCTGAAAGGTAGGACTGGCGGAGAAGTGAATCCAAAGCAATGGGAAGATAGACCGCGGCGGGAGGGGCCGGCTCCCGGCAAGCGGCGGAGCACAAAATCGGAACTTTTAAAAGTCTGTTCCACTGAGGGACATCGCTCTAGAGGCTTAACCAGGGTGAAGCCCACGCGGGGTCAGTGTGGCCTCAGGTCCCGCAGGGTCACAGAAGGATCAGGGGTGTCTGAGTGTCGCAGAGCTTACTGGTATTAGAACGGGGAAGCCAGCTACAGAGACAGAGCCGAGGAGTGAGCTCTAATCTCGGGGTTACCTTGAACCGGTCGCAGGCTCGGTCAGCTCAGAGCGCGGCCGGAGGCCAGGGTGACGGGAGTAATTGGGCGCTGTTCTCTGAGGGCGCACTGAGGAGTGGGGCCCCGGGCTCTCGGCTACTCCGGGCCGGAGACCAATAGGCTGCCATCTTCATTCCCGCCCTCTGGAACTCTATGGAAAGCGCTCAGGGAACAAAAGCTCCCGAAAGCGAACCCGAACCCGAGCGGATCACTCAGCCCAGACCCGGGGAAGGGTGGTGCAACTCCGCCTGGGGCAAGGCACTTGAGAATCACTACAACAGGCCCCTCCCCCAGAAGAGCAACAAGAAACCCAGCCAGGACCAAGTTCATTCACCTACCAAGGAGTGTAGTTTCAATACCAAAGAGAGCGGCGGAATTCCAGAGGAGGAGAAAGCAAAGCACGGAACTCATGGTTTTCTCCCCATGATTCTTTAGCCTTGCAGTTAATTTAATTTTTTTTTCTTTTTCAATTTTTTTTTCTTCTTCTGCTAAATTTTTTAAACTTTTACCCTTTTCTTTTTTAACGTTTTTTAACTAGTTTATCTATATATATATTTTTTCCTTTTTATTTTTTTTCTTTATTGGTTTTCTTTTTTTGTTTCTTTTTTTTTTTTTTTTTTCTCTTTCTGAACCTCTTTTTATCCCCTTTCTCCCCCCTCACGATTTGGGATCTCTTCTGATTTGGCTAAAGCATATTTTCCTGGGTTGTTGCCACCCTTTTAGTATTTTACTTGCTCCTTCATATACTCTTATCTGGACAAAATGACAAGGCGGAAAAATTCACCACAAAAAAAAGAACAAGAGGCAGTACCAAAGGCTAGGGACCTAATCAATACAGACATTGGTAATATGTCAGATCCAGAGTTCAGAATGACGATTCTCAAGGTTCTAGCTGGGCTCGAAAAAGGCATGGAAGATATTAGAGAAACCCTCTCGGGAGATATAAAAGCCCTTTCTGGAGAAATAAAGGAACTAAAATCTAACCAAGTTGAAATCAAAAAAGCTATTAATGAGGTGCAATCAAAAATGGAGGCTCTCACTGCTAGGATAAATGAGGCAGAAGAAAGAATTAGCGATATAGAAGACCAAATGACAGAGAATAAAGAAGCTGAGCAAAAGAGGGACAAACAGCTACTGGACCACGAGGGGAGAATTCGAGAGATAAGTGACACCATAAGACGAAACAACATTAGAATAATTGGGATTCCAGAAGAAGAGGAAACAGAGAGGGGAGCAGAAGGTATATTGGAGAGAATTATTGGAGAGAATTTCCCCAATATGGCAAAGGGAACAAGCATCAAAATCCAGGAGGTTCAGAGAACCCCCCTCAAAATCAATAAGAATAGGTCCACACCCATCACCTAATAGTAAAATTTACAAGTCTTAGTGACAAAGAGAAGATCCTGAAAGCAGCCCGGGAAAAGAAGTCTGTAACGTACGATGGTAAAAATATTAGATTGGCAGCAGACTTATCCACAGAGACCTGGCAGGCCAGAAAGAGCTGGCATAATATATTCAGAGTACTAAACGAGAAAAACATGCAGCCAAGAATACTATATCCAGCTAGGCTATCATTGAAAATAGAAGGAGAGATTAAAAGCTTCCAGGACAAACAAAAACTGAAAGAATTTGCAAATACCAAACCAGCTCTACAGGAAATATTGAAAGGGGTCCTCTAAGCAAAGAGAGACCCTAAAAGTAGTAGATCAGAAAGAAACAGAGACAATATACAGTAACAGTCACCTTACAGGCAATACAATGGCACTAAATTCATATCTCTCAATACTTACCCTGAATGTTAATGGGCTAAATGCCCCAATCAAAAGACACAGGGTATCAGAATGGATAAAAAAACAAAACCCATCTATATGTTGCCTACAAGAAACTCATCTTAAACCTGAAGACACCTCCAGGTTTAAAGTGAAGGGGTGGAAAAGAAGTTACCATGCTAATGGACATCAGAAGAAAGGAGTGGCAATCCTTATATCAGATCAATTAGATTTTAAGCCAAAGACTATAATAAGAGATGAGGAAGGACACTATATCATACTCAAAGGAACTGTCCAACAAGAAGATCTAACAATTTTAAATATCTATGCCCCTAACGTGGGAGCAGCCAACTATATAAACCAATTAATGACAAAATCAAAGAAACACATCGACAATAATACAATAATAGTAGGGATAGGGACTTTAACACTCCCCTCACTGAAATGGACAGATCATCCAAGCAAAAGATCAACAAGGAAATAAAGGCCTTAAATGACACACTGGACCAGATGGACATCACAGATATACTCAGAACATTTCATCCCAAAGCAACAGAATACACATTCTTCTCTAGTGCACATGGAACATTCTCCAGAATAGATCACATTCTTGGTCCTAAATCAGGTCTCAACCGTTATCAAAAGATTGGAATCATTCCCTGCATATTTTCAGACCACAATGCTCTGAAGCTAGAACTCAATCACAAGAGGAAATTTGGAAAGAACCCAAATACATGGAGACTAAACAGCATCCTTCTAAAGAATGAATGGGTCAACCAGGAAATTAAAGAAGAATTGAAAAAATTCATGGAAACAAATGATAATGAAAAGACAACGGTTCAATTATCTGTGGGACACAACAAAGGCAGTCCTGAGAGGAAAATATATAGCGGTACAAGCCTTTCTCAAGAAACAAGAAAGGTCTCAGGTACACAACCTAACCCTACACCTAAAGGAGCTGGAGAAAGAACAAGAAAGAAACCCTAAACCCAGCAGGAGAAGAGAAATCATAAAGATCAGAGCAGAAATCAATGAAATAGAAACCAAAAAAAACAATAGAACAAATCAACGAAACTAGGAGCTGGTTCTTTGAAAGAATTAATAAGATCGATAAACCCCTGGCCAGACCTATCAAAGAGAAAAGAGAGAGGACCCAAATAAATAAAATCATGAATGAAAGAGGCGAGATCACAACTAACACCAAAGAAATACAGACAATTATAAGAACATACTATGAGCAACTCTATGCCAACAAATTTGACAATCTGGAAGAAATGGATGCATTCCTAGAGACATATAAACTACCACAACTGAACCAGGAAGAAATAGAAAGCCTCAACAGACCCATAACCAGTAAGGAGATTGAAACAGTCATCAAAAATCCCCAAACAAACAAAAGCCCAGGGCCAGATGGCTTCCCGGGGGAATTCTACCAAACATTTAAAGAAGAACTAATTCCTATTCTCCTGAAACTGTTCCAAAAAATAGAAATGGAAGGAAAACTTCCAAACTCATTTTATGAGGCCAGCATCACCTTGATCCCAAAACCAGACAAGGATCCCATCAAAAAAGAGAACTACAGACCAATATCCTTGATGAACACAGATGCAAAAATTCTCGCCAAAATACTAGCCACTAGGATTCAACAGTACATTAAAAGGATTATTCACCACGACCAAGTGGGATTTATTCCAGGGCTGCAAGGTTGGTTCAACATCCGCAAATCAATCAATGTGATACAACACATTAACAAAAGAAAGAACAAGAACCATATGATACTCTCCATAGATGCTGAAAAAGCATTTGACAAAACAGCATCCCTTCCTGATCAAAACTCTTCAAAGTGTAGGGATAGAGGGCACATACCTCAATATTATCAAAGCCATCTATGAAAAACCCACCACAAATATCATTCTCAATGGAGAAAAACTGAAAGCTTTTCCGCTAAGGTCAGGAACACGGCAGGGATGTCCGTTATCACCACTGCTATTCAACATAGTACTAGAAATCCTAGCCTCAGCAATCAGACAACAAAAGGAAATTAAAGGCATCCAAATCGGCAAAGAAGAAGTCAAACTATCACTCTTCGCAGATGATATGATACTATATGTGGAAAACCCAAAAGACTCCACTCCAAAACTGCTAGAACTTGTACAGGAATTCAGTAAAGTGTCAGGATATAAAATCAATGCACAGAAATCAGTTGCATTTCTCTACACCAACAACAAGACAGAAGAAAGAGAAATTAAGGAGTCAATCCCATTTACAATTGCACCCAAAACTATAAGATACCTAGGAATAAACCTAACCAAAGAGGCTAAGAATCTGTACTCAGAAAACTATAAAGTACTCATGAAAGAAATGGAGGAAGACACAAAGAAATGCAAAAATGCTCCATGCTCCTGGATTGGAAGAACAAATATTGTGAAAATGTCTATGCTACCTAAAGCAATCTACACATTTAATGCAATTCCTATCAAAGTACCATCCATTTTTTTCAAAGAAATGGAACAAATAATCCTAAAATTTATATGGAACCAGAAAAGACCTCGAATAGCCAAAGCAATATTGAAAAAGAAAGCCAAAGTTGGTGGCATCACAATCCCGGACTTCAAGCTCTATTACAAAGGTGTCATCATCAAGACAGCATGGTACTGGCACAAAAACAGACACATAGATCAATGAAACAGAATAGAGAGCCCAGAAATAGGCCCTCAACTCTATGGGCAACTAATCTTCGACAAAGCAGGACAAAGAATGTCCAATGGACGAAAGACAGTCTCTTCAATAAATGGTGTTGGGAAAATTGGACAGCCACATGCAGAAAAATGAAATTGGATCATTTCCTTACACCACACACGAAAATAGACTCAAAATGGATGAAGGATCTCAATGTGAGAAAGGAATCCATCCAAATCCTTGAGGAGAACACAGGCAGCAACCTCTTCGACCTCAGCTGCAGCAACATCTTCCTAGGAACATCGCCAAAGGCAAGGGAAGCAAGGGCAAAAATGAACTATTGGGATTTTATCAAGATCAAAAGCTTTTGCACAGCAAAGGAAACAGTTAATAAAACCAAAAGACAACTGACAGAATGGGAGAAGATATTTGCAAATGACATATCAGATAAAGGGCTAGTGTCCAAAATCTATAAAGAACTTAGCAAACTCAACACCCAAAGAACAAATAATCCAATCAAGAAATGGGCAGAGGACATGAACAGACATTTCTGCAAAGAGGACATCCAGACGGCCAACAGACACATGAAAAAGTGCTCCATATCACTCGGCATCAGGGAAATACAAATCAAAACCACAATGAGTTATCACCTCACACCAATCAGAATGGCTAAAATTAACAAGTCAGGAAATGACAGATGCTGGAGAGGATGCGGAGAAAGGGGAATCCTCCTACACTGTTGGTGGGAATGCAAGCTGGTGCAACCACTCTGGAAAACAGCATGGAGGTTCCTCAAAATGTTGAAAATAGAATACCCTATGACCCAGCAATTGCACTGCTGGGTATTTACCCTAAAGATACAAACGTAGTATTCCGAAGGGGCACGTGCACCCGAATGTTTATAGCAGCAATGTCTACAATAGCCAAACTATGGAAAGAACCTAGATGTCCATCAACAGACGAATGGATAAAGAAGATGTGGTATATATACACAATGGAATACTACGCAGCCATAAAAAGAAATGAAATCTTGCCATTTGCGACGACGTGGATGGAACTAGAGGGTATCATGCTTATCGAAATAAGTCAATCGGAGAAAGACAACTATCATATGATCTCCCTGATATGAGGGAATGGAGATGCAACATGGGAGGTTAAGGGGGTAGGAGAAGAGTAAATGAAACAAGATGGAATTGGGAGGGAGACAAACCATAAGTGACTCTTAATCTCACAAAACAAACTGAGGGTTGATGGGGGGAGGGGGGTTGGGGGGGTGGGATTATGGACATTGGGGAGGGTATGTGCAATGGTGAGTGCTGTGAAGTGTGTAA
The DNA here is from genome assembly GCF_902655055.1 of Lutra lutra. NCBI lineage: Eukaryota > Metazoa > Chordata > Mammalia > Carnivora > Mustelidae > Lutra > Lutra lutra. The sequence goes on along the minus strand of NC_062286.1, from coordinate 59,093,399 downwards.
ACCTGGCGATTCACAGACCTGTACCCCTGGGGATAAAAATATATTATATGTTTATAAAAAATTAAATTAAAAAAAATGATATATATCATGTTTCTGACAAAAAAAATGAAACTGATTATGGGGCACCTGGGTGGCTCAGTGGGTTAAGCCTCTGCCTTCGGCTCAGATCATGATCTCAGGGTCCTGGGATGGAGCCCCACGTCGGGCTCTCTCTCTCTCTCTGCCTGCCCCTCTGCCTACTTGTGATCTCTGTCTGTCAAATGAATAAATAAAATCTTAAAAAAAAACAAAACTGATTATAATTAAATGCTCAGTAAACAATGGTTGTTTTAATTTTGTCACTATTTACCTGTAAAAAAATTCTGATAATGTTTCAAGACCCATTTGATATGCCTTTTCCAGTGAGGAAGTCTTTCTTTATTTCCTAAATACTTATCCTTATATCCAGCTTTGCATTACAGTAGATATGGGTCTTGTGCCACCTCCTATTAAAGCTGAAAACTCTTCTAAGGGAAAAATTGCCTTGCTCATTTTGCAGAAATTGGTTAATAAAAGAAAAGAAAATGTTAAATGTGAACCATGAGAGACTATGGACTCTGAAAAACGATCTGAGAATTTTGAAGGGGTGGGGGGTGGGAGGTTGGGGGCACCAGGTGGTGGGTATTGTAGAGGGCACAGATTGCATGGAGCACTGGGTGTGGTGCAAAAATAATGAATACTGTTATGCTTAAAAAAAATAAAAAAATTAAAAAAAAAAAAAAAAAAAAAAGAAAATGTTAAATGTATGTTTAAGTTAGATCTTATGAAGTCTTCATTTTGTTATCATTTTTTAAGATTTTATTTATTTGAGAGAGACAGAATGCACAAGCGGGGGGGGGGGGCAAGGAAGGGGAGAAGCAGGCTTTCAGCTGAGCAGGGAGCCCCATGACCCAAGCCAAAGGCAGGTGCTTAACCAACTGAGCCACTCAGGCACCCCTGAAGTCTTCATTTTAATTTGGTGAGTAAAGCATAAATATTTCTGTGGTGTCAAGAAATTTGGGGGCATCTGGGTGGCTCAGTTGGTTAAGCGTCCACCTCTTGATTTCGTCTCAGGTCATGATCTCAGGGTTCTGGGCTCAGTCCCTGAGTCAGGCTCTGTGCTCAGTGTAGAGTCTACTTGGGATTCTCTCTGCCCCTCTCTCTGTAAATTAAACAAAATTAAAAAAAAAAAAAAATTTAAAAGAAAAAACCTAAAATTTTCTGAATACTACAGGATGGTAAAGCCTTTTGGGGATATTTGTACTCATTCACATATATATGAATGTAACATAAAGAATTAAAGGAGTGGGACCCTTGGGTGACTTAGTCAATTAAGCCTCTGCCTTCGGCTTAAGTCATGATCCCAAGGTCTGGGATCTAGTCCCACACTAGGCTCCCTGCTCAGAGGGAAGCCTGCTTCTCCCTTTGCCTGCTGCTCCCCCTGCTTGTGTACGTGCTCTCTCTCTCTCCCTGACAAAATAAATAAATAAAAGCTTTAAAAAAATAAATGGGAGGAGCTATCTAAATAATTATATTAGAGACTGAAATGTAAATATAATTTTCCACTTCATTTCACATTTTTGATGTCAAAAAGAATAAAAGTATAATACGTACTTTATTTGCCTTTTCAGTAATAACTGAGTTTCCATTTTCAGACTAAAATCAGTTACATTAATGAATACATGCCTTTGTTAGTGCACTTTGTTAGCAGCACTTACTGCTCCTTCTCTCCCCAAGGCCCTGAGTGTCTATAAGAGAACCTTAGATTTCATGGTTCTTTATGAACTTTTTGGTCTAAAGCCCAGTCTGCTTAAGGCATTAAAGAAGTATTAACCTAGAAAAACATGTGAATCCCTAAAGACACTGTTGCATATCACAAGAACTAGTTATCAGCAAATGTGATTCCATAACTAACACAAAAATTAATAGTATGGAATTTGTTAAAGTAGCCCCAATTTTAAAATTTTGATATTCTCAAAGCTCTTCAAAGTTGAAAAGTCCTAGCAATTCCCATTTATATATTGCTTTAAAACAGTAATTTGGAAGGGAAGTCATACAAATTCCAAATTAGCACTGAATACTAAATTTAAAAAAAAAACAACCAAAAAACAATCAAACTGGTCTTTCTTTAGTTGAGCCCCAACTCTTAAAATGGAAAATATACAACAAGAGTTAAGGACATCTATTTTCTGTTGCCCAGCATACATCACCCTTCCTGCAATATAATGGTATCCTCATTTCCTTTTTGGAAATTACAGTCTATATATATCTGGTGGAGTGGACTACTCCTCAAACTTGATGGGTAGGCATATGGCTCACTCCTCAAACTTGATGGGTAGGCATATGGCTCACTCCCAGACAATCCAAGCTTCACATTCCTGTGGCCACAGAGCAGGCCAGTCTGAGCCAATAAGATGCAGTGAGGCTTTTGCTGGGCCTTCTAGGAAAAAGATGGTCACATCTTTCTGGATACAAATCACCCTGCAGGGATTTAGGAGCTGAAGGGGTTAAAGTTATCTGCTACTCAGGTAGGGCTGGAGAATAAAGCCAGCAGAGAGGAAGTAGTGCCAGGCAGGAAAAGCACAGAAATTGAGTCTTAACATTATTAAAGCCTTGGGTGAGGCCATTCCTGAAGCCATACCTATCCTGGTCCAGTTTATACAGACCAATAAAACTTTTCCCCTCTTAAGCCAGTTTGAGTGGAGTTTTCTGTCACAATAGAGTTTGTTTCCCCAAGAGTAAATACACTAGGCCACAGAATTCCATTCCAAAAACATGGTAAAATGGACTCTTCTTCATAAATGATTTTGTTTTTCAAAGTCCACTCTCCTTCTCAAGATCCCCTCCTTGCTAAGTTCAAAGGCTGTAGAAGACTTTTTATCTTCTGCATTTATATTGTCTTAATACAAAGGAATTTCTCTTTTGGCCACAAAGAAATAAAATAAAAAACCAACAGAAAAAAGAAATAATAAGCAATGGGGAAGTGGGGGAGTAAATCATCTATAGAAACTATAACCAGATGTACTTTTTTTTTTTTTTTTTTTTTACTAAAGGTCTAAATGAGAGTCAGGGACTAAAACTTACAAAATTAAGCAGATTCAACTATATAAAAAATCTAATACAAGACCTCAAAATACTAAAGTCAAAGTTGTGATTCAAAAAGCAGCTGAAAAAATTAAAAGGAAAACTTTTCCTTAAGAAATTGAAATGTCTATGACTTTTAAAAATAGGCAAATAACTACATGATTTCAAAAGGTATAGTTCATCATAACCATAAAAATTACTGATTTTAAACATAATATGTGAATATGACATGCTTTTGAGCTTCCAAGTCATTCTGAAAATATTTAGCAAAAGAAGATTTAAAAGAGTAAGTAATTCACAACAACTAAAGATACCTTAATATTTAAAATTAGTACTCCTCCTTTCTAGGGATTTTGGAGACTTAACAGCTAACAAGAAAAAGAGAAAAACAATGCATGTGGAATAATATGGAATTTAGATGTATATACTTGTGCTTCCTATATCATATTCAAGTGAGCTTTTAACTGCATATTTTAGATCTTTTACATTTTAAACACCAGGTATGAGTACTAGAATGATTTACAATATTTGTATGATCACAGTGAGATATATGGAGTCTGGTATGCAAGAGGATGAGATACATTATTATTAGTTGAGATGAAATAAAATAGAGTGGTTGAGGGAATTCTGTAGTCAGACTGTCTATGTTGACTCCTGGCACTGTTATTTAATAGCTATAAGTCTTGGACCAACCCTACTGAGGCTCAATCTCCTCACCCGTAAGCCCAAGATAATAAGTAATAATATTAACATGTATGCAGTGCTTATCATAATAGGTACTAGGTATTTTTGAAAGAACTTTACATATTAGTTCTTTAACTCCTAATTGTGTTTTTGGGAGAGAAATAATATCTTCTCTGTTTTATGAGGAAACTGAGGTCCAGATGAGTAAATCACCAGAGGTCACACAGCTAATAAGTGGTAGGGCTGGCATTTGGGATGGGAACCTGGGAAGTCTTGGTTAAGAGACCACACTTATAAACACTACAGTCTATTACCTTACAACAATATAATATTACCCACTTCAAAGTGTTGTTTTGAGAATTAGACCAAGTGCAGAGCTCATAGTACAATAAAGATTTATTGTAGTTCTTTTGATAGTCAATTTCTATGTACTTGGATTTTTATATTGTCAGTTAAATATTTACTTTAGTATAGAAACTCTTTCTTGCTCAAGAGAATTTGGTGGGGGAGAAGGACAACCCTAGAAATTAATTTTTATGAAGGGTAATAAATCATTCTTCAACAACTTTTATAGCCAGGTACTGCTGAAGCTCCCATAAGTTTGACTTTGAGCATGGGAATTTGAGGTAGCTTTGAGACATCCATGGAGCATTAGAGGCAATTATACACACAGGTCTGGAGCTTGGGCTGGAAATACAAACCTGAAAACCTTCAAAGTACAAATGAAATTACCTAGGCAATGAGTATAGAGTATGAGAAGAAAGCCCAAGAGTAAGCCTTGAGGAGTTCAAAAATTTAGGAATCTGAAAGAACAGTAGCACCGCCTAAAAGAAATTTTATTTTATTTTTTTATTTATTAATTTGACAGACAGAGATCACAAGTAGGCAGAGAGGCAGGCAGCGAGAGAGAGAAGGGGAAGCAGGCTCCCCGCTGAGCAGAGAGCCCGATGTGGGGCTCGATCCCAGGACCCCACGATCGTGACCTGAGCGGAAGGCAGAGGCTTAACCCACTGAGCCACCCAGGCGCCCCCTAAAAGAGATTTTAAAAAGTGACAGCATCGGGGCGCCTGGGTGGCTCAGTGGGTTAAGCCGCTGCCTTCGGCTCAGGTCATGATCTCAGGGTCCTGGGATCGAGTCCTACATCGGGCTCTCTGCTCAGCAAGAAGCCTGCTTCCCTCTCTCTCTCTCTCTGCCTTCCTCTCTGTCTACTTGTGATCTCTCTCTGTCAAATAAATAAATTAAAAAAAAAAAGTGACAGTATCAAAGTGCTGGTCTATGGTGTATGGCATCCTGGAAGTGAAGAATGCTTCAAAAAGTAGGAAGTAGTTAGCAATGTCAAATGTTGCTGAGAGGTCAAGTAAGATAAATACTGGGAAAAAAAAAAGTATCACTAATACAGTAGGGAGATAGTAAATGATCTTCACAGCCATTTCAAAGGAATAATGGGATTTATTTTAAACACACTTACACATCTCTTTATCAAAAACAGCAAGCAAACATTTGAGATATACTGATAATTATATTGGGTCTCCCTTCTTCCTACCTCCAGCCCCCATAATGCCCATCCAAGGAAGGCTATATTGGTGAGATATTCTGCCATGAAACTATAAGCCTACTGTAATTTTCTTCATTGCACATTAAGCACAGTATTGGGCACTAGGTAAACAAGGAAAACCAAGACTCAGTTCTTGTCCTTAAGAAATGTATGTAAAACAATTTTAAGTCAATGTAATATGGTAAAAGTAGTGTCTGCACCCCATGGAAGCAAAGAATACTCATTCCAGTTCAGGGGGTACGGTCAGACTGCTTTGTATAAGAAACATACCCACTCATTCATTTTGAGCAGCTCCTATGCACTAGACCCCAGGAACACAAAAGCAATAAGCTTAGATCTCTGGATCCACACAGCTCAGGGTTTAGTAAAATGTGTCTAGATATGTCAAAAGAGAAATTCTAATACAATGTGATCAGTGCTGTAACAGAGGTATTAAACAAATATTAACCAAATGACAATAAAAAGTAAAAGCCTGAGACCTTAACCCAAACATGGAGAACTTGGAGAAAATTAAATAAAAGAGTAATATTGAAGATTGGCTTTGAAGGATGAAAAGGTCTCAGGCAAAGATGTTTATTCTACGCAATAACATATGCAAAGGTTCAAAACCGTTTTGAGAACAATGAGAATTTCATTATGACTTATGCACAGTAATGAAGGAAAGTGAGAGGGAAGCTAAAGGTAGATGAGGGTCAACAATTTAAGGACTTTATAAGCCAAGACAGAATTTGGCATTTTGTTTTGTTTTTTTAAAGATTTATTTATTTTTTTGACAGAGGGAGGGAGTACGTGCATGCACATACACAAGCTAGGGGCAGACGTAGGGGGAAGGCAGAGGGAGAAGGGGAAAGAGTCTTAAGCATACTCCACCCCCAAATGGGGCTTGATCTCACTACCCTGAGATTGCAACCAAGCTGAAACCAAGAGTCAGATGCTTAACTGGAGAATCAGAATGGACTGACATAACTATATTTATTTTTTTCAGACTCTCAAACCTGACAAACTAGAGTCATGATTGTACCCCCTGCTCTAACCTATCCTATCCCTAATCTATTTCAGTAAATGGCACCACTATTAACCCAGCAATTGCTCATAGCAAAAACCTGAAAGTGATTAATAACTCCTTCTTCCTCATTTTCTATATTCTGTCTACAACCATGCCCTACCATATCACTTTTAAAACATACTCAGCATCTTTGCTCATGCTATACCCTCAGCTTGAAGCAATATTCCCTGTTCTTTGCCTAGCTGGCTCCTCATTTTTGAGATAGCAGCTTAAATGTTAATTCCTTAGAAAGTGTTCTCTGACCATCCAATATACAATATAACACAGATGCCTTCCTGTTATTCTCTCTCAGCACCCTGTTCTGTATTTACTTGTATATTTACTTGTTTTTAATATCTACTCCCCTTCCTAGTCTGTGATTTTTCATTAGGAACTGTCTCATTCTGTTCTCTCCCCATATATTCAATGCCTTAATATTGCCTTCTACATAGTAAAGCATTTAAGAAATACTCGTTGTAAGAAAAAAAGTAATTTCTAGGAAAATAACTTTGAAAGCACTATGGAGGATGTGTGAGGAGGAAGAGGGTGTGAAAAACAGGAGGAGACTAGAACCAACAAGATCAGATCAGATAAAAAGAGCCCAGGCAAAGGGGAATGTGGAAATGAGGATAGAGAATAGTAGTACTTGAGAAACCAAGGTGGAACTGACAAATTCCTGGCTTGGGCATTTATAGAGTGAAACCTTAACTTCCATCAGGATTGAAGGAGACAGAACAGATACTGAAAGAATGAAGAGATCTTCTTGACAATGGTAAGTTTGAAGAATTTGGATTAATAGGTCTAGTAGGCAGCTGAAAATTTAAATGTGGCACACAGGAGGGAGGTCCTGGGTTGGGGAACAGATCTTTTCCTCTCTTCTCCCACCTCTACAAATCACGATGTCGGGAGGAATAAAAACAGCTTCCAATTTTTGATGACCTACATTATGCTTGACATTGTGCTGAGGGTTTTATGTATTTCTATTCCTTTCAACAACTCTACTAAGAAGGTATTTAAAGCTTTGAGAGGTTAAGTAAACTAAGTCAACTGCCCAAGGCAGCAGAGCTGTTAATCAGAGGCAGAAGGATTTAAATCCAGTTTTCTTTATATCAAAACCTCTTTCTGTATACTACCTTACTTGTAACTTGAATGACCACCTATGAAGTTGGTTCTGGGAAGGGAAAAACAACAAAATTAAAGGAGCTATCAGACTGAGAAAAAAAGGGAATGAACCTAGAGAAATGAGGCTTCAAAAACAAGTTTAATAAAAATTCATGTGAAGGAGTTGGAGAAAAAGAAGTAGTTAAGATTTAAAGACCCAGCCAGAAGAACATCAAACTGTCATAATAGTTTTATAAAATATGTTCCATGGCATACAGCATCAACACATTTGGTAGCCTGTTAAAAATGTAGGATCTCAAGTCTCATCCAGACTTACAGAATTGGAAAATGCATCTTAATATGACCCCCAGATAACTTGCATAACACATTAATGCCTGAGAAGCAATGGTCTGATAACATTACATAGATGAAGACACTAACCAGGCTAAAAAAACAGTTTGCAGAGCTAGAAGTCAGGCCTTTTGCCTCTCAGGCTAGTATTAATTCTGATTCACTATGTACCTTTCAAACAGACACATCAAGTTGAACCTCACTAACCTGCAGTTTTGCCATCACAACATTTAGGAATTGAAATGAGTTTAAAACAAGTCTTCACCAACTCTTTTGAATGTTTCCACTTCACTTGGAATTTTAAGTGTTCCCATAAATTTTCTCCAATTTTTTTTTTTAAGATTTATTTTTTTATTTTAGAGAGAGGGTAGTGGGAGAGAGCGAGAGCGGTGGGAAGCCAGAGGGAAAGGGAAAGAAGAAGATTCACTTCTGATCGTGGAGCCAACTTTGGGCTAGATCTCAGAATCCTGAGATCATGACCTGAGCTGAAACCAGAGTCAGACACTTAACCGACTGAGCCACCTGGGTGTCCCTGCCAATGTATTTTTTTTTTTTTAAGATTTTATTTATTTATTTGACAGACAGAGATCACAAGTAGGTGGAGAGGCAGGCAGAGAGAGAGAGAGAGAGGTGGGGAAGCAGGCTCCCTGCTGAGCAGAGACACGGCTTGGGGCTGGATCCCAGAACCCTGGATTATGACCTGAGCCGAAGGCTTTAGGTTAAAGCAGAGGCTTTAACCCACTGAGCCACCCGGGCACCCCTGTTTTTAACATCACAATATACCTTAGCCATTTGAGTTGCTCTAAGAGAATACCACAGAATGGATGGCTTATAAACAACAGATTTATTCCTCAAAGTACCAGAGACTGGGAAGTTCAAGATCAAAACTAGCAGATTAGGTGTCTGGGGAGGGGCCTGCTTCCTGGTTCAAAGATGGTCATCTTTTTTTACTGTGTCCTCACATTGACAGAAGGAGTGAGGGATATCTGAGTTCTTTTATAAGATCACTAATCTCATTGATGAAGGCTCTGCCCTCATGACCTAATCCTTCAAAGATTTTATTTATTTATTTGACAGACAGAGATCACAAGTAGGCAGAGAGGCAGGCAGAGAGAGAAGGGAAGCAGGCTCCCCACTGAACAGAGAGCCTGATGTGGGGCTCGATCCCAGAACCCTGGGATCATGACCTGAGCTGAAGACAGAGGCTTTAATCCACTGAGCCACCCAGGCGCCCCTCATGACCTAACCCTGTCCCAAAGTCCTACCTCCAAATACATCATTGTATTAGGGATTAGGTTTCAACACGTGAATTTTGGGGAGATACAAACATTCAGTCTATAGTCCTAAATGAAACACACACATGCCATGTAGTCAGAACTACCAAGAATTCTTAATTCACAGAGTAAGTTTCAACTCTGATCGTTCAACGTGAAAAAACAGTAAAGACTAAGAAAAAGACTTTTTATTGGCAAGTCATTTAAAATCATGGAATCATGGAGTTAATAGACACCTTACAAGGCTGAGGTGACATATTTCATCTAGACTGCCAACTATCTAGCTGCTGACAGTGCAGTACCAAAAAGGGAGTATGAGCTGATTTGGGGTCAGCTATTAAGGTATATCTGCCATGGGTTGGTCCCAAAGAGGGCTACCATAGAGTTGTTAACCTTGTAAAGATAAGGAAACTAAGGCCTAGGGAGGTTAAATGAAATATGAGTCATACACCAAATAAATGGACAAGAGTTCTAGGTCTCTTGACTTCTGGTATACTGGTTTTTATCCAGAATCCACCTGCTTTTCCTCTCTGATACATCTATTCAACGAAAGAGAAAATCCTTTTTGTGTAATAGCAAAAATCAAGCCAATTAAAATTTAACTGAGAATAAACAAGTCCTCATGATTTAGAAGTCCTATAACAACGACTTACATGTAAGTACATTCAAAGATTTATATGAAGCCCACAATCTCTAGGTTGTATCATAGTGATCAGTGAATGATTTCTGACTCAGATTATTTTCTGACAATTTTACATCATGGTGAGTTTTTCCATGTTAAAATTCTTTAGAGTTTGGCCATGATGACTCAGGGCACCTAGATGCTATGAAGGAGCTTTCAATTTAAGAAGTAGGAGGAGAATGAGGGGGCATACTGAATCATTAACAACCTACTCAGTTCTGAAATCTAGAAAATCCTTTTTGGAAGCCATTTTACGGATAGCGTAAGGAGGCAGATTCTGGCTAAAGCCTTTAAACACTGGTCTTTAAGAGGTGAACTATATACAAATAAACTGGTACACCATTTCTAAAAGAGACACAACCATCAAGTTGTGACTTTCTTTTTGTTAACTAAGTATCAGTGACGGAAAAAAAAAAAAAAGGTCTGGTGTCACTGAAGTCACAGACATGATTCCAGGTTGAACAGTTTAATAAGGGCCTAACTCAACATTTATTGCTCCTTTGGTGAACTGATAGGATTTAGTTCAGAGGCTGAATCATCCCATTTTAAACAAAAATTACAGTAAAGCAGTGAGTAAATTTAAAAAGCTTTCAGATTCATGAAGTCTGTCCAACACTAAGGTTTTGAGGAACCAACAAATCGCCTCCAATTTTTACTTATTGTTAAAAAATAAAATTAAACCTTATGATGCCTTCTAAGGATTAAGCCAACTGACATGATGCACACTACAATGAGCATCTAACTAGCCAAAAATCAGGGCCAATCACCTTGTAATTTAATCCACGCAAGGATGGAAAAGTTATAAACTTCTTTACCACATTACTGATTTTCTTATCCTTTCCCTTTCATTGTCAAAAAGCACCTTATCAGAAGTTCAGGCAGTTTTTTTCCAAGGCCATTTATTATTACAGTGATGATGAAGTCCCTGACTGATGTTTTTGGAAAAGACAACATGCACCAAGAGCTGAAAATGGCCTTTGAAATTCTACTAGGCTTCTAACTCTATTAAATTTTGCTAGTTTAGGGGTGCCTGGGTGGCTCAGTAGGTTAAAGTCTCTGCCTCTGGCTCAGGTCATGATCCCAGGGTCCTCAGATCGAGCCCCACTTTGGGCTCCCTGCTCAGAGGGGAGCCCACTTCCTCCTCTATCTCTGCCTGCCTCTCTGCTTACTTGTGATCTCTGTCAAATGAATAAATAAAATGTTTCAAAAAAATTTTTTGCTAGTTTAGGTATAGGTTCTGGATGGATGCAGAATTAACTCATGAGGCTTTCAGTTCAATGAGTGTACTACTACTTCCTACATTATTCAGTTCAAAAAGTACTGTGTTCTCTGGGTCACATACTTATCTCTTAGTGCCTAGCTGATGGGATATGCTATCTCTCTACTAGAACACACACCAAAAAAGGGGGGCAAGAAAAGATAAAAAAGAAGCTAAGTAGGTAAGACACAAATAGGACAAGTGTTATATTTGTCACCTACCTGTTACTTCTTTAACACTCTTCATTCATTCCAAGCCCACTCTGTAAGTATAAAAAATGGGAGACATGTAGAAAACATGGTGGAGGAGCAATGGGCACTAAAGCAAGCAAAGGAAGATAAACAGAGCCAGTGACAAAGTGAGAAAGAGATGAAAGAAAGAGAGATGAAGTGAGACCTGCTGAGACATGGAATACTAGCATCTTACAAAGCACAAGTTGAAAAGAACATCTTGGAACCTGATGCTATAAAAATCTACAGAGTTTAATAGAGTGAACTTTCTTTTTTTGAAAAAGGTTTATTTATTTATTTGAGAGAGAGCATGCAAGTGCACGTGCACATGTGAGCAGGTGAATAGGGACAGAAGAAGGCAGAGGGACAGAGGGAGGGAGGGAGGGAGGGAGAGAGAGAGAAGCAGACTTCCCACTGAGCATGGAGCCCAACTCAATTCACGACCTGAGACAAAAATCAAGAGTTGGATGCTTAACCAACTGAGCCACCCGGTGCCCCAAATGTGAATTTTCAAATAATTCTTTATTTCTGTTAATTATCATCACCATCATTATTAACATTATTATCAATTCATTATTGTTATTATTTCCCAAAATAAATACAGGCTTTATCATGGTGAAAAAGTTTAAGCCAATATGAAATTTAAGATGTCCCTTTTGCAAAGCAACTTTTTTTCTTGAAATGGAAGGTGTATTATTATTACTATTCTCCACTTAATTTATAAATTTGAGTCTTAGCTCATTAAGTCATGGACACTTAAGTAGATCCAAGTTACAAGAATTATCTATGGACATGTTTACTCTTTTGTGAGAGCCAATTTTTTTCCTTCCTTCCTTCTCTTCCCCTCCCCCTCTTACTCTTCCTCCTCCATCATAAGTTATTTATTCCACAAAAAGGGAAATGAAAAAGATTCATAATCCTACTACCAAATCAACAGACTAAAAACAATTTCTAAGATGAGCCACACACCATGAAATTCCCATCATAGAATTTCAAAGTTCTTCATGAAAAACTATTTTTCTTTTTATTGTATTTTACAGGTGAATCAAAGATAGCTTGTAAAGATCTTCAGAGTTAATGGAAAGCCCAGGAATTAAACATGGGCTCTCTGTTTCATGTCAATAGACTAGTGTTTAAAATACATTAAATAACCCAACCTAACATCTAAATCCTGATAATATATACAGTATATGAAGGAAGGTTCTATTTGTCTATATGTACACCTACACATATATACACACCAAAAGGACCAAAAACTCTGGTTGAATTAAAGAAATTAAAGAATTTTCTGAAAAATGTTTAAAATAGGGAGCTTTTTAAAGTATACTGTTACATACTTATATTCCCAGTGGTCACTTTATGCAACTTTTTTGTTATTATTTTAAGATTTTATTTTTTAAAAGTAATCTCTACACCCACCATGGGTCTCAAGCTCACAACCGTGAGATAAAAAATGCATACTCTACTGATTGAGGAAGCCAGGTGCCCTTGCAATTTATTATATAATAAAAGTTCACAAGTTCTACTTATCTCATTAAATCCTACATATTATTGATGAAAAATACAAGAGAAAACATTGTGCCCTATTATGCATAATTAACTATAAAATTGTTTTTAAATTCAATGTTATCAACACAGTAAAACTCATTGAAATAAGTTTAGTTTCTCAGGTTGGAAAACTTATCCCTACAGAGAATGAAAATCATTTATCATTTTAAGTAATTTAGTGTAAAACCATTCAAAGTTAGTAATCTCCACATGTATATTGTCCCATGAATGGAAGATTTTAAAAATCCATATTTATGGAGGGTTTCTTTGAGAGGGACTGTCAAACATTTGGAGGATGAGATCAATTTTTCTATAGTAATAAAAGATTTAAACACGGTTCTTTATTATGGCAAATCATCATGTTCCAGAAACAACTACTAATCTGAGAACTAAAGCATGAATATAAGACTTAAGAATCAGATTAGTCTCTAACACTAAATGTGTGCTAGTCTTTCAATTCCCTAAGTATATGCCATAGCAACAAGAAAGTTATACAACTTCAATACATTATAAATGCCATCTCTTCAGTCTTGAATACACAACACGGAAACTTACCTGCAATGATTGTTTTGAGGACCTAATTATTAAGAAGTGTGCATGGTCTAGTGTGTATATGTGTTATAAAGCATCAGACGAAACTTAAATATCACAATGAGTGTAATAGCCTCTTCCATATTAGTCACTCTCAGAGGTAGATCCTTATTCTAAATGATGCTATAATTGTCCAAAACATTATTAAAATTCCTTTTCAGTCTACGGGTAGATCTGATATTTAGAAACAGTAATTGCATTCTCAGAGTGGATGTGAATTTTAGAAACAGCCTGAAGTTATTTCCTATTTTCTTTCTGTCCAAAATCTTTTCTGAACCATATCTGATAAATGAAATGAGATATCATGTGGCTAATACCCCCCTTTTCCTTAAAAACAAGTAACAAATATAAAGTACTGAGTTATTTTTGTGTGTGGCTCTTCAACTTGCTTAGAAGGCAATTCCCAAAAAAAGGTAGTTCCAAAAATATTTGGACTAATGCTAGTATTCTTGAAATAAGTGCATAGCTTTCAGGGTGACTAAAGTAAAGTATGTAAAATAAATGTCCTTACTTTAAAGCAAGGATGGATAACCAAGCAGGTCCTATAAAATCTGGTCTCCTGGCCCCTCCCTTTACCTTTCTTACCCAACCTCCTGCTACTCTCTCACTCTAACGCAGTCACACCCATCTTCTTGTAGTTTCTTGCATTCTAGTCAAGATTCTCTACCTCAGGGCCATCATACTTGCTGTTCTCTTTGCCTGTGTCCTGCCCCAGGATTATCTGCAAGGTTTACCCCCTTACCTCACGTGTGTGTGTGTGTGTGTGTGTGTGTGTGTGTGTGTGTGTGTGTGTTTGTGTATAAACTGTTCATTACAGAAAATTTCAAACATACACAAAAATAGACTATGAAAAATCTCAGGTATCCATCATCTACCTTCAACAACTTTCAATATATGGCCAATCTTGTTTCATTTATGCTCCTCTCCCCTCCAAATTACTTTAGAGCAATAATCCAAACATGGTATTTTAATTCATAAATACATTAGATCTCTAAAAGGTGTATTTAAAACCCATAATACATTATCACACCTACAAAAACTAACAATTCCTTTTAATCAAATATCTAATGTCCAAATTTCCCCAATTTTCACAAACATCTTTTTATAGTTAGTTTGCTCAAAGCAGGATCTAAGGTCCATACACTATACATTTGGTGGATATGCCTCTGAAGTCTCTCTTAATCTTACAGCTTCCTCTCCATTTCTTATTTCCCGTTATTTATTTTTTGAAGAAATGAGGTCATTTGGGGCACATGGGTGGCTCAGTCAGTTAAGCATCTCCCTCTGGCTCAGGTCATGATCCCAGGATCCTGGGATTGAGCCTTGTATCAGGGCTCCCTGCTCAGCAGGGAGTCTGCTTCTCCCTCTCTCTCCACCCTCCCCCATCCCGCTCATGCTCTCTAGCTCTCTCAAATAGGTACATAAATAAAATCTTTAAAAAAATAAAAGAAGAAGAAGAAGAAATGAGGTAAAACATGAAGTATTTTACTTACTTATTTTATTGCCTGTGTCTTGGTTTAGAATGTAAACACCATTAAGGTAGAGTTTTTACTTTTTAGTCTGTGTGAGTGATATTAGCATCTAGACCAGGGCCCAATACATAAAAGACATCCAATAAATACTGAATGAATATTTGGCATTCATGTCAAAAGTCCATTGCCCACCCAATAGCAGAGATTGCTAATCATAGCACTCTTTCCTGCTGAGTCTGAACTGGGACTCCCAGTTTTCTAAATATTGTGCAGGGAGCCAGATTTGGTACCCAAGGTGAAATTTGTTATCCCTACTTTACCTTCCCTCTTTCAAAGTAAGCATACTTTTATCTCCAAAACAAATTTAATGCACATTGTACAGTGAAATTTAGCTGAAGTTTAGCATCATAAATAACTGACTATATTTCTTGTCAAGTATGTGAAAACTTTTCTTAGCTCATTTTGGACAATTTAGGGGAGAAAGCAAATTGTAGCCAAAAAATGATAGGAAAAGAAACTGCAGAAGATGGTGGGAAACTAGGGGTACTACATATTTTTAGAATTAGCAACATCCCAAGGGTTCATTATAAAAGAAAAATCAGTAATAAATTCTTTGAAAAGGAAGTAAATTACATGTGTATTGAATTTAGAACTTTTTTAAAAACTACATGAATGGTCAAAATTAACTGAGGAATGACAAATGTCTGGATTTTGCCATTTACAGGCAATAGCAACATATTCTATTTTTCTGTAAATGGTATTTTGAGGTGTATAAAAGTCTTATAGGGGTAATACAAGGAATACTATGTAGATTCTTGTTCTTTGAAACAGAGTTTACTGAAGCGAAGAAAAAAAATCTAAAACATCGCCTACACATTCTGAAAAAACAATCACATCTTCATGACTCATTTACAATTCATTTCTCTTAAATTACCTGATGAAGCTCTTTTCCTAAGTTTACTCCTGAAGGAAGCTATGCTAATTGAAAGGCTTCAATCAGATATTCATGTTTTGATTACTTATTTCTATTTAAAAATGAAAAAAAAAACACAAATTCCCTGATATTCCCTCAAGAAATCATTGCTGCTTCTTTATTACTTGCAAATTAATTCAGCAACAACAACAGAACTTATGTAGGGCCTACTAAGTGTAATATGTTAGGCAATTATTTTCAATCTTTGAAAGGAAAATTAGAAGTGGTCTTTCAAGACAATGTGAGAAAAAGCTAGTGGCATAACTTGAAATTATGTCTAGTTTCAGTGACCAATATTTCTTGTTTTGAGATTCCCACACATTACTGTGGGGGAAATCTTCTCTGGCAGAAGTCAAACTTAAAGAAAAACAACAATAACCCACCCACCCCCTTAACACATGTGTAAAAAAAATCTCCAACAACCCAAATCCCTTGAAAGAATGATCTGTTTACTTTTTCTGTGTAATATATTTAGAAGGAATCTGGAAAAGATGGCTAGAAATCTATAAACAGAAAGTGCTAAGTGGAATTCACTGTTTATAGATTTTAGCTAGCATTTTGTCCCTTATATAATGTTGCCAGGAATCTTTTATATTGTACTCTTTAAAAACATTATCAGGTTTCCTTCTTTCTGTTGATTTTCCTCTTCCTTCTTTCCACTGGCTCTTAAATCATTCTTTTTAATTAAATGACATAAATGTAACATGATTTTTCCAAAGAAACTCCTGGGACCATCTTAGTGCCATCATAAAGTGTCATTTTGAAATTTTAATATATACTGTACAGTTAAAATATAGTAATAAAATAATCCACACAAATCTTTTTGATTTAATGAATACAAGGATAGATCTATATTGATATGCAGTGGTAAGATGTATGTGTGTGAGAATGTTAGAAAGATAGTTTTCAATTCTAAGCCCAGGCTTAAAATATTTATCAACCCCAGAAGTTTCTGTCTGTAAACAGTTGTTCACAAAGCAGGATTACTACAGTATAGTCCTTATCATCTGACCCACTGGACAACTACCATAAGGCATATTCTGAATCACAAGATTCTGAATATACAAGTGACATTATAACAATCTGAAAAGAAGCTGAAATAAAGTCAAATAGCAGTCTACAGAGGTTTCCCCTTGAAACATGCCTGACTAGCATTCAGTGGTACCAGACTCATTCCCTAACCTGTGCTTTTCAGTCATTTCTTTCAGGGTTCCCCTAAAGACATCAGGAAACCTGCAACGCCAGCCTTTGCCAGTCAACACTAGCTTCTGCCTTTGGACTCCAGTGACTGAGTAAAGATGTTTTGTCAGTAGCTTCCTTAAAGCACAAATGCCTCTGGCAAATCTGGTTTGTAAAAGCTTTCAGAAAAAGTTCAACATAACCAACTAACTGCAAGGTCACTGAAATGACAATTTTAAGGAGAGCACAGCTTCTCCTCCTTCACCCCAGATCTGTCACTAAGACACAATTTCTAGCTTTTTCTTTAAGTCAATAAATACTACCATTATTGCAATACAGCACCTCTAATACATTAATTAAAACCTAGATGACAGTTTTCCCTTTAAAAGGTGCAAATTTATTAGATGAGGCATTAAAACCACTTCACTACATGCAGCTTTCCATACACTTAACTGTTTGATTTCCAACTGTTTGTTTTAAACTCAAGACCTCTTTAAATATACTACAGGAAGGGGGCAGGTTAGAGGACTGCAGAGAAATATGAAAAGAACAAATGTCTCACTTTCCTTTTCTGATGGAACCACCAGAATCTAAAATTTGGGGACAACTATATTACACAAAGTTAAATTTAGGAGTAATTAGGATAAGTGAAAGTACTCACTGTTACTACAGTTCTAATCATTATTCACCTCAGGAAATAACTAAGAGAAACGATGCTTAATTTGAATTTTTGGTACCCTTCAGTTTGGTTCAACTACCAAAATAAACAAGCTTGTTCTCAGAGTTAAGCATTTTCCTCCAGAAGAGGTTGTTGGTGTGAATAAAAAACAAAAGGAATTCATATGATATATTTGTACAATAAGGACAATGTTTTGAGAGATGTAAATCTGATCACTGAGAAAACATTTCCTGTTTTAAAGGAAACATAAACTGTAACAGAAGAACTGAAAGACTGAACCTTCTCCACAATTCAAAAATTTAAATTCACACTACAATGCAAACAAACAAAAAAACAGCACTTTACATCTCTCCTCAATTATAATACATATTCAATGTAGAAAAAGACAAAGCCAGTTCTGAAACAAAAGATCAGCTGCTACGAAAACAAAACATTTTGCAGAGGAAAAGTACACAGCCTTGAACCAAAACAAACAAATGACTTTTTCAAACACTTAAAGCTTCAGTCCATGGCACAATCAGCACCTTATGGATGAAATGTTCCCTCAATTTTTTGTTAACATCCTGTTTGACGACTACACCAAGAGAAGGCTGTTGATGCTGTTAAAACCAAGACACATTTCCTTGTGTGTAGTGATTAATATCTGTCAAATCTACATTAAAAAAAAAAAAACTCTGCCCTCCTGCCCCCCATCATTGCTCTCTTGCCTCATAAGAGACCTGAGTGTACAAAAATAAAAGTAGATGCTGAGGTGAGTTTATGATTTACAGCATTTTCCAAGAGTCCTTTGACTATAGTCCTCAATACTATTTAAGAAGAATTATTGTTTGAACTACCTAACAATTACCCAGACTTCTTTTAGACTTCAGTTAACCTGTAACTAAAATGAGCATCTTTAACTTTTCCACGGGCCATTGGAGAACGAGTTCTTACTCATAAATGGTTTCAGGTCCTCAGACATTAGGCGCGGCGGAAGATCAAGAGCATCCATCAATTAGAGAGCTCTTCCGGACCTCAGTTTACCCACTTACGAAAACGGGCATAGTAACTTGTTTCGTAGGGACCCCAGAGGTGTAATTAATTAGTGTTTTTAAACGCTATGAGATCCAGAGATGAAAGGAAATGCGAGAGACACGCAGAGAAGATGACAATAATCACAACAATAAAAAGAATGACTAACTTGGAAGTCTGCGTTATGTAAGGAAGGAGAAAGAAGTTAGCAGATTCACACAAACAAAAGAAAAGCCCACCGCCCCCTTTGTTTCTCTTTCAGTTCTCTCTTCCTCCCTGCCCCCGCGGAGCTCCCCTCCCGCAGCTTGCGGCCGCGCGCAGAGCGCGGGGCTAGGATTTGGCCGCGGCGCGCCGGACTCCCGGGCGGAGGGGGAGGGCGCGTCGGGCAGGCTCCTGACAAAGGCGCTTCCTCCTGCGAGGGCGCGGGATGCCCGCGCCGCAAACTCCGCTCTCGGCCGCCTCCAGCGCGGGGGCGCGCAGGCGGGCGGGGAGAGTCGGCCGGTCGCCCCGAGCAGCAGCCGAGGAAGTTACGCGCCCGCCTTGCCCGCACCCCTCGCCGACCCCGTCACCATCCCTCCCGCGGCGCGCCGCCGCCACACTCACCGGACAATTGCTGGCGGCCGCAATCCCAGCACGGCCCCGAGAGCCGGAGCGAGGGGGTGAAGTGTGCGTACGCGAGGAGCGCGAGCAGACAGCCCAGCGTTCTGCGCCGCCTTCCTCGCCAACCCGCCAAGCCCGGCGAGGGAAGTTGGCCGCGGAACCGAGTGCTGAGGAGCCGCGGGCGGAGGGAAAAGCGCGGGGCCCGCTTTGTGGTGCGCTCGCGGAGGGCTCGAGGCAAATCCGAACGCGCGGCACGGCTGGGGTTGCTGGTGGAGGCGGCGGCCGCGGCGGCGCCCCCCGACGGTCCCTCCGCCTCACACCGCCTCTGGGTCACTGACACACACTCAGAGGGAGGGGAGGGGACTAACAGGAGGGCGGGGCAGGAGGGAGGGGACTAGGCAGGGCCACGGCGGGAGGCGGTGACGCTTCGCGGAGTGGTCTCTTGGGAGTTGTAGTTTTCCGACTGAAGAAAAGAGGGAAACCTTGTGGTTGAGGATGGGGCCCACTCTTTCTGCACTGCGCATGCTCGAGGAGAGAGGGTCGGCCCCCACTGTTACTATGGTCACCGACACACACCGAGGAAGAGAAGTGTTCTTTGCTGCAGCGGGCTGAACAAGGCCCTTCTTGTCTTAAGGTGCTGTTAGGGATCCCGCCCTCAGCTAGTCCTTCCTACTTTGCTCCACCCCCAGCTCCTAGCTTCACCACTCACAAGTGCCAGTGAAGTCTGACTTCCTGTCGCTATTTCGGTCTTCCTTGCTGCTTAATTTTCTTTCAAAATTCTGAATCACAAATACAGTTTTCCTTCCCTTCCCTCAAACGAATCCTCTCTGCCTTAAATTCAAGGTTTGGTTTTGTTTTGTTTTACGTAAGACTTGTAGAAATGTAGCTGCCTTCCAGTAACCTAACAAGTGATGAAACTATTATTAGAACTGTCGGAATCACATAGTTAATTTTTTCACTTAGTCACATCAAATTTTAAGACCAGCAAAGGTAAAAGTTCAGGATTGGATTGGTATTTTTTACTTGCTCAGTGTAAAATAATCCAGATTTGTTTATTTTAGTCTACGATTTTTGAGAAATATAAATTCAAACAATACGTGGGATGTTGAAAATTGTTTACTGTACATATATTGGCAAACTTTCATTTGGCAATAACAGAAGTCTGAACTAAGGTCTAAGTATGCTGTTGGGCTGGTCAGCTAAGTCTACACCCATATCGAGCACCCAGGTGCAAATTGGTAGTGGAGGAGGGTGGTGAAAGGCAGGATAAAGTTACTGGATCTCTACAGGACTAAAAGGAACCTGTCCCAAGCAAGCTGTTTTGTTTTCCTGCTCTGCCTAGCTAGAAACCCATATCCTGGAAGAAAAAGATTAATGTTTATAAATCAGAAACACATTTCGTGAGAGAAAAATTGAGGTTTTCAAATAGAATCTCAAGATCAGAAATCCTTATGCTTGTAGACCACATAATTACTCATTCAAAAAAACATTTATTGAGTATACTATGTTCCAGGCACTTTATTAGTTCTCAGAAGTAGAGATACAAGAATGTAAAAGAAAGTTTCCTTGTTTTGAAAGTGCTTGCCATGCACAGAGCACACAGGTAAATAAAGGGACTCAATGTGATAAATACTATAACAGGAAAGTACACCAGGTACTTTAATACACAGCTGCCCCAGACTCAAGCAAGATCAGGAGATGCTTCCAAAACATTCGAACTTGAAGATGACTATGTGTCAACGTGTTTGTGCATTTTGGTGGAGGAGAGGAAGAGAGAAGTGGGTGGGAGCCTTGGGGGTGGAGGTAAAAGGTAGCAAGAGCAAAATGCTAGAGGCAGGAGACTGTTCAGTATTTTGATTATGCAAAGAGTTCAGCATTGGTAGAATGGGTTTGAGGGAGTGGTGAGAGGAGACACAGAAAAAGTAAGGGAAACTGCTTAGATCATGAAGAATCTTATACAATATGCTAAGGAATGTGGACTCTTTTCTAGATGCAATGGAAATTCATGCCAGGACTTAAGCAGATGAAATTTTGATAAGATATGTATTTTAGAAATGCATTTTATGCATTTAAAAAAAGAGGAGAGCCTGAACTAAGGCATTGGCAGGGACAATGACACTAGTGACAGAACCGAGGGTGATTAATCAGACACTATTTAAAAGAGAGAATTAATAGAATCTAGTGAGCAATTACCTATGTTTGGGGGTGAAAGGTGAAGGAAAGTTATTAATTATGATGCTTTTGGTTGCAAGCAGCAAAAACCCAGCTCTAACTGGCTTAACCAATAAACCGGTATTACCTGTCTTAGATAGAAAGTCCAATGAAAATGTGAGCTACAGAGCTGAATGATTCAATTCAGAGATGTCATGTTTCTCTCTAGTTTCATTGCTTTTCCTTCCTTAGTATTAGCCTATGGTCAAGTGATAGTGGTTTTATGAAATTCCTATGGTTTTAAGTTTTACCATCTGGGTACATGAAAAGAAAAAAAAAGAGTAATTTTTGAAAAGTCTTTGAGGAAGGAGAGAAAACACCTTTCCCAGAAGCCTTAAGAATTGATTCACATGTCTATACATGACCAGAGGATGACATGAGGCTAATTATTTAAGGATAAAGACATATACCCTTTCCCTAGACCCAAAGGAGTCAGATTCCCCCAAGTTGTGATGAGAAAGTCTGGCTATCCCAGTGAAAACTGAGGTGATTACCCAGAAAATGAAGAACGAAGGCTGACGGGATGGGAGGGATCCACAATATCTATTATAGGGAAGGAGAAGGATGAGTCACAGATTTATGAGCTAGTGATGCCATTCACTGAGTTAAGGAATACAGGAGATTGAACAGCTTTTGAGGGGGAATTTGATGAATTCACTTTGGATATGTTGAGTTTGAGATAATTCTGGACATCTCTGTGGAGAAGTGGAGTAGGCAGTCATACATATATACATATGTATATGTATATATATATGACTCTAGTGCTCTGAAGAGAGATCTGGACAGCAGAAGTTATAATTGGAATATACCATCACTAAGATGGCAGTCAAAATTATGGGAATGGATGAAATAATCCCAGGGGGAGTATGTAGAGCAGAAAAGGAAGAATCAATAATAGCATTCTGGGGAACACCAGCACGTAAGGCGTAGGCAGGAAGATCATGAAAATGCCGGGGAACTAGCAAGAGAACTAGAAAATACAAGAAGTAGGAAAATGTAATCTATAATCAGGAGAAAAGTCAGTCAACATAAACACAGAAATGACAAAGATGGCAGAACTAGCAGTCGACAACATTAAAAATTATTATAAATATGCTCCATATACTGAAAGAGAAATTAAAGATATAAAAATATGGAATTTCATTGAACATAAAAATTTAACTGGGTGAGATTCACACTCAAGCAGATTGGATGCTCAGGAAAAAGATTGGTAAACTTGAAGACAAGGCAGTAGAGTCTGGCATGTGAAGGAAAAAACTAAAATGACAACAAAAAGTAAAAAAAGGAAAACAACCTCAGTGATCTTGGTAGGATAATACCAAGTATTCTAATTTTTGTGCAACTGGAGTTCCAGATGAGAGAAAGGTGAGAAGAGTGACAGAAAAATTCTTTGAAGTAATATAGCTAAAAATTTTATAAAAATTATAAACTTAAAGACTCAAAAAGTTCAATGAGCCCCAAGCAGAGTCAGCACACATACTCACAAAACCACCACAAAAGACATCATCATTAAATTGTTGAAAACTTGTGATAAGAAGAAAATGTTAAAAGCAGCCGGGGGTGGGGGGGAAGAAAGGTACCTTAAGTATAGAGAAACAAAGACAAAAATTCAATAAACTACTGATCAGAAACTATGCAAGTCAAAAGACAATGAAAGGGGATTTTAAAAAGTGCTGAAAGAAAAGAAGTCTGTCACATAGAATCCTCTATCAAGAGAAAATATCTTTTAAAAATGAAAGCTAAATAAACCAAAAGCTGAGAGAATGTTGCACTGCACCACAAAAAATGTTAAAGCAACTTTTTCAGCATTAAATGCACACATACACACACAGAAGCTTGGATTTATAGTAAAGAATGAAGAGTTCTGGAAATGGTAACTATGTAAGTAAACACAAAAGATGCCCCCCATTTAAAAAATTTTAAATGATAATTACTACTTAAAAATATAAGTGTTTTATAGGGTTCATAATATATGTAGAAGTAAAATACTTGACAATAATAATTCAAAGGATGGAAGGTGAAATGGAATTATATTGTTAGAATTAAATTATATGTGAAATGTTGTACTCTCATTTGAAGGTCAGGTGTGATAAATTAAAAATGTGCATTCTAAATCTTAGAACACCCATCAAAAATAAAACAGGTATAGCTAATAAGTCAACAGTGGAGATAAAATGAAATCTTAAAAAAAGTATGTGTGAATGTAGAAACAGAAATATGAAGAAATCTGCATCCTTAATAACCACAGAGCTGACATGGGTTCTGGAATTTCTATCTCTTCACCTCTTTTAAGTGTGACAGAAGTAAGCTTCTTTCTTATTTATAGGCATTGTTATTTTGTATTCTATGTATGTACAGCTGAACATAGAAGAGCTACATGCTCTTCTGTTTCAGGAAATAAAGTAGCTTCATGAAATAAAGTATATTTCCCAGAATCAGGTAGACCCACACATTGCTCAAAATTTGGTTTCATTGGCAGCAACTTCAACATAATTCTGGAGTTTGTGTACTTGTCACTAAAATTGAGGGAATAGTTTATCTTTTGTATGATCATCACTTATTATTAGTTCAATCAATTTTTCTTGAAAGAGGAAATACATGTAAAGTCCTTAGAATAGAGCAAATGTTCAGTCAATATATACTACTTTGAAACAGCCACCATAATAACGTGGAAATAGCCCAATTTAGACATTATGGGGTTTGTACTTTAAAGTCAGGTAGAAAATCAAGGTTGCATTCATTTATATATGAAAAGAGTGATTCTCTTTTTTGAAATTGTGTTCACCATACACTTCTGTATAGTTCTTCAAAATCTGCCCTGCTTTGAATTCAGGAAACTTTAGTCACAGGAAATGAGTGAACCTTCACTTACCAGCATCTATTCAGTCTATGTATCTAGTTTAATACTGAACATTTCTTTGACCAAAACAGCTATCCTTTTTGCTTATCTGCACTTTCAAATTTGGTATATTCAAATACCTAGTCATTTCAGTAAGAAAGTGAATCCTGGAGGATTAATAACTTGGGTTTTGTTAGATCTCTTAAATTCTAAAAAATTCTTGATCTTGAGAATTTGCTCAGTAAATCCCAATGTTTCCTCCACCATTGGACCATATAAAAATCAACTTAAACTGTGTTTCTACCCTCATTCCAAACATACATGACAATGGTATTTAGAATATGAATATAAAGGAAAAAAATCACAATATTGATACCTTTCTCCAAAACATCATGCAATTAATCTAATTTGCTTGTAAATGATGTAGCAGGAATTAGATACATCAATCTTTCCTTATGCCTTGAAAAAAACTGTTACAAACTTATTTTTCTCCTTTTATTGCAAATGTTTCATCTGCAGCATATGAATGTACCTTTTCATATTTTGTCCAAATTTCTCATATGCTGACAAATGATTATATCCTGTTAGTTCATGTATGTTAAAAAAAGGTTTGGTTTTTTTTTTTTTTTTTTTACTAGAAATGCAGGCAGTCTTCTCTTTGGGATCAGGAAGACCTAGACCACATATTGAACTCTTGCTAAGACTCTCAGATTTGAGAGTAATAACGTGTGTTTTGGGGGGAGGCATGCATTTTAATATTCATATATTATGTAGGTTACTCTTAAAACTTCTACCTTCCAATAGTCCTCCCTAAAATAAAATTATTCTCTTTTAATGTTCTCAGAGTCTCCAAATAGCTCACAGTCAACATGGCACATGTTCCTATTTTAAACCTGTGAATGGCACACAATTTGAAGGCCTGGGCTTTCACTCAAAAGATTTGTAGGCCCCAAATGCTGTCTCTGACATTTTAGATATATTTGGAAAATGTCAACGACAAGCTAGTTAAGATTTTAATGTTTTAAAGGAGTATGCTTTTATACCAAAGAATGCAGCCTGTATATTCTCAGTATTAGGCCAACCAACACATATGCAAGCAGTCATTTTGGAACTTTAAAAAATACTAAATAATGAGAGAAGTGGAAAACTCATGGAGAGAAGATTTAGATTGTGCTTCCACCCCTGATTTATATGTTCATGGAATAATTACTTGTATTTTTATACTTCAAATTTCATGCATTAATTCTTTCATTGAATACTCATTGATCATAGTGCCAAGCTATGGATGTAAAAGATTAATTAGTCATGTTTCCAAAACTCCAAAATCTTCTAAGCCAGGGAATAGATAAGTAAAACAAAATCTTACCACTTTTCTAGAAGTATGTTTTGGAAACAGTGGATATGTAGACAAGGGAATAATCGTTTTACATGAGAATACAGTAAGAAAACACTTCAAAGAGGAGGTAGTGGTTGAGCTGAGTCCTGAAAAATGACTGGGTACTTACCAGGTGACCAAGGACATTTCAATACAGCTTGCACTATAAGAAAAAACACGCAAGATGGAATAGCATGGCCCACTTGGAGACCTATAAGCAGTTCAGGACAGATGATAGGGTGTGATCTGGGCACTCGGAATCATGAGGTTAGGTAAATTTTTCTGGGATCAGATCACAGAAATCTTTCTATGCCATGCCATGCCATGCCATGCCATGGAGTTTGGCAATGAGAAATTGTTGAAAGGATTTAAACCAAGGAGTGATATAAATCATATTTGTGTTTGAGCAGGGTGACCAGTTAAAGAATATGTAATAATTCAGGTGAGAGATGATGGACAAACTAAGTAGCTGTGGAGAATGGAGAGAAGAGAACAGATACCGAAGACATTCAAGAGATAGAATGAATGGGACTTAATTGCTGATTGGATGTGGGAAGTGAGGAGAAGAGGAGAGAAGGATAATTTTGAGGTTCCTGGCTGTGTAACTGGGCATTATACATTGAAGTTACTCATTAAAATAGTGAACACAGGAAGAGAAGTAACTTTGTAGAGAATAATGAGTTTCATTTTGGACAACAGAGTTTGAAGCGAATGTGATGATATCCAGTAGACATGAGATAAATATTGAGGACTCATACCATCACTGAAGTTAGATCCCCCAGGGACAGGGGTGCCTGGGTGGCTCAGTCAGTTGAGCCTCCAACTCTGGGTTTCAGCTCAGGTCACGATCTCAGGGTCTTGAGATCAAGCCCCGCTACGGGATCTGTGCTCAGTGGGGAGTCTGCTTCTCTCTCTCCCCCCTCTCTCTTTGCCCCTGCCCCTCCACAAATAAATAAATAAATCTTTTAAAAAAGATCCCCCAGGGAGAGTGTGTAGAGTAATAACAATAACAACAGTTAACATTTATTGCATTACTAAGATCTTACCTGTACCAAGCATCCTGCTCCGTTATCTCATTTTATCTTTGACACAACTCTATAGATAAGTACTAGCAATCGTTAATTTTATGTGTCTGACTGGGCCAGATACTTGCTTATACATTATTCTGGGTGTGTCTCTGTGGGTGTTTTTGGATGATACTGACGTTTGAATCACTAGACTGAGTAAAGCGAATGTACTCCCTAATGTGAGTGGGCTTTATCTGATCAGTTGAAAGACTGAATAGAACAAAACGCCTGAATCTTTCACAAATAAGGAGGAATTTCCTCCTGCCTGACTACCTTGAGCTTGGACATTGGCTTTCAGCTATCTGAAAGTCCTGCTGTTAGCAGAGGTCCCAGTTCTAACCTCAGCACTGCCAGACCACTACAAATCCCTTTAGGGGCATTAAAACCTTGGCCCCAGGCCCTTAAAACTGAGATTTAGGTCTCTGGCTTTGAGTCCCCTTCTCCTGACACAACACTTTTCCCCCTCTGGCAATAAGGATTTCTCTTTCTTTCAGTTCAGCTATGTTGTTACATTTACCCAGGATGTCTATGTATTTGTATGAGAAAAGGTGGCTACAATTAGCTCAGTCAGCCATGCTGTGGAAGTCTACTTTTCACTTTTTTTTTTTTAACTTTTCACTCATTTTTAAAAGCAGTTTCAAATATTTTGCCATAACTACCTATATTCTTCTTTTTAAAAAAATCTTTTACTGATACCTTTAAGAACATTTCTGACTTTCTAAAATACTACTTCCTTCACGTTCAAGTACAAAAGAAATACACTGACTGTGAAGCATTACCATCTCTGGAGTGGTAGTATATACACTTTCGAGGCATGATTAGGGAATATTGGGGAGCCAGGCTGGGGTGTGGAGGGAATTTAGGGTAAATAACCATATTTAAAGTTGGCAAGTTATAGGACTATAAGTTCATGGTGCTCACTCTAAGTCTCCTTGTTTCATCCCCCCAACTAGGCTGGTGCCCCACAACCCAATCCCTCCTTGGTAGTCTTCTCTAGTTCTTTGAATTAGTAAGTAAAGTAGTAAGTTACTCTCTAAACTCATTGGTTTTTGTTTCATTTCATTTTGTTTTAACATCTCTTTGTAGCCTGAGTACAGGAATCTTGGACTTTGCCAATAAACTTTTCCTAGTTAAGCTCTGCTTTTTTCAGGATTGATCCCTCCTAACCAGGTCTCCTGAACTGGTACTGCTTTAATATTTTCTCAGATGATTCCCCCATTCAGTTTCACAACCTGCCTTAAGCATCTGTCTCCTGCTTGTCCTGCCTCCACAGTTACCTCTCAGAGATCAGTTTCTTCACAACCCCACCCTGCTGTGTCACTGTATAAAACTCCCAACCTCCCAACCTGAGTCACCACACGCCCCCTGCTAGTGTTACCAGCCGGGGTTCCTGCTCCCAGCCTATCTCTCCTCTGATAAAATCAGAGTTGCACATTAGCCAAGTCATATAGTTCCATCAATTCAACCAGACTTAGCAGCCTGGAGTTTTTCAGTTTATGGGAGAATGTTTTTAATGCATTATTTACAGATCCTTTTATTATATGAAATTTCAAAATATACAGAAGAACAGAAAGTAGTCCAATGAATCCCATGCATCCATCATCCAGCTTGAAGAAATTTCAACTCCTGGCCAACCTTGTTTTGTCTCTACCTCCACTACACCCACTGGCTTATTTCAAAACAAATCCCAGATGCCATATAATTTTATCTGCATATTCATACATGTCTCTTAAAAACTGGGCATCTTTATTTTAAAAACAAAACTATAATATGATTATCACGCCTAAATATAACTTCCTGAATATTTCCTTAATACACTCAAATATCCAGACAATTTTTTAAAACTATTGTTATTAACATATAATGTATTATTTGCCCCAGGGGTACAGGTCTGTGAATCGCCAGGTTTACACACTTCACAGCGCTCACCATAGCACATACCCTCCCCAATGTCCATAACCCCACCACCTTCTTCCTACCCTCCTCCCCCCAGCAACCCTCAGTTTGTTTTGTGAGATTAAGAGTCTCTTATGGTTTGTCTCCCTCCCGATCCCAACTTGTTTCATTTATTTTTTTCCTAACCCCCAAAACCCTCCACATTGCATCTCCACTTCCTCATATCAGGGAGATCATATGATAGTTGTCTTTCTCCGATTGACTTATTTCACTAAGCATAATACCCTCTAGTTCCATCCACGTCATTGCAAATGGCAAGATTTCATTTCTTTTGATGGCTGCATAGTATTCCATTTATATATATACCACCTCCTCTTTATCGATTCATCTGTTGATGGACATCTAGGTTCTTTCCATAGTTTGGCTATTGTGGACATTACTGCTATAAACATTTGGGTGCATGTGCCCCTTCGGATCACTGCATTTGTATCTTTAGGGTAAATATCCAGTAGTGCGATGGCTGGGTCGTAGAGTAGCTCTATTTTCAACTTTTTGAGGAACCTCCATGCTGTTTTCCAGAGTGGCTGCACCAGCTTGCATTCCCACCAACAGTGTTGGAGGGTTCCCCTTTTTCTGCATCCTTGCCAACATCTGTCATTTCCTGACTTGTTAATTTCAGCCATTCTGACTGGTGTGAGGTGGTATCTCATTGCAGTTTTGATTTGTATTTCCCTGATACCAAGTGATATTGAGCACTTTTTCATGTGTCTATTGGCCATCTGGATGTCTTCTTTGCAGAAATGTCTGTTCATGTCTTCTGCCCATTTCTTGATTGGATTCTTTGTTCTTTAGGTGTTGAGTTTGATAAGTTCTTTATAGATTTTGGATACTAGCCCTTTATCTGTTATGTCATTTGCGAATATCTTCTCCCATTCTGTCTGTTGTCTTTTGGTTTTGTTAACTGTTTCCTTTGCTGTGCAAAAGCTTTTGATCTTGATAAAGTCCCAATAGTTCATTTTTGCCCTTGCTTCCCTTGCTTTTGGCAATGTTTTTAGGAAGAAGTTGCTTTGGCTGAGGTCGAAGAGGTGCTTCGTTATTCTCAAGGATTGTGTGTTCTTCTCTTGTGTTCTCTTGTGTTCTTCTCAAGGATTTTGATGGATTCCTGTCTCACATTGAGGTCTTTCATCCATTTTGACTCTATTTTTGTGTGTAGTATAAGGAAATGGTCCAGTTTCATTCTTCTGGATGTGGCTGTCTGATTTTCCCAACACCATTTGTTGAAGAGACTGTCTTTTTTCCATTGGACATTTTTCCTACTTTGTTGAAGATTAGTTGACCATAGAGTTGAGGGTCCATTTCTGGGCTCTCTATTCTGTTCCATTGATTGATGTGTCTGTTTTTGTGCCAGTACCAAATTGTCTTGATGATTACAGCTTTGTAATAGAGCTTGTAGTCTTATCCAGACAGTTGTTAATGGCCAAAATGCCATTGGTTGTTATTATCACTTAAGTCCCTTTTTTAAAAAAGCTTTGTATCCGTGTAATATATATATGTAACACCCAGTTCAACCATGACCAGTGATCTATCTCCTTCTATCATCTCTACTTCTACCCACTCTCCAACTTTATTTTTTTAACAGTGTTTTGAGGTAAAATGTTACATATATTTCAACATACAAATCTTAGCTGTACAGTTTTGATAAATGGATATGTCAATATAACCCATATCCCTATCATCACACAGGAATTTACATCTCTCTAGATAGTCCCCTTGTGCCTCTTACTCCTTCACAGGAAACTTCTATGTTGACTTTTTTGAACCTTACATTAGTGTGTGTTCTAGGCCTTTCTCCTCTTTAAGTCCAGCTTCTTCTCAATATAATGTTTGTGAGATTCATTTAGTCTACTTCCTATAATTGCTATCACTACTATAATATGTGTCTCTTTTCTCCTGTTGATGGATATTTGGTTAATGAAAGTTTTTGTTATTGAGAATAAAGCTGCTATGAACATTCTTCCATAAGACTACCAGTGCTTAAGTCTCTTTTAAGGTTTAAGTGGTGTGTGTGTGTATGTGTAGGTGGTTGTAGGGGGTTGGTTGTTGTTGAGGAAATAAGGTTATTTGTCCAGTAGAATGTCTAGTCTGGATTCTGTTGACTGCATCTACATGTTGTTTTTTTTTTTAATTGTATTTATTTATTTGACAGAGAGAGGGAGAGATCACAAGTAGGCAGAGCAGCAGGCGGGGCGGGGGGACAGGCCCCCTGCTGAGCAGAGAGAGCCTGAAGTGGGGCTCGACCCCAGGACCCTGAGATCATGACCTGAACCAAAGGCAGAGGCTTTATCCCACTGAGCCACCCAGATGCCCCATGCATCTACATATGTTTTACATTTTCCTCTGTCCCTTGAATTTTCTGTAAATTGATAGTTAGATCTAGAGGCATAAAAGATTCAAGTTCAATTTTGTCAAGACTGTTTCAAAGGTGCTGTTGTGTGCTTCCATTAGAAGATTCACAGTTATGGGTGTTCTTTTATTTGTCACTATAACTTTCGAATGGATTTCTAGAAATAAGATTGTTGGATCAAAGGGTAAATGTGTTTATAATTTCACAAGATTTAATTTAGAGGATTTTCAGAGGTGTATTATAAACTATAGTATGTGGTTCAGTAACTGGTATTAGCCAGGGGCAGTAATTTTGCTACATAGAAATTACGTACACACATGCACAGTTGAATCTCATTATTCATAGTAGCTACGATCTATAAAGTTGCTGCAAACACTGAATTAGTGAATACTAAACCATGCCCCTTCAAGGAAATACAAGATTAAGATCTGTGAGCATCTGGTGACAACGTTTTAGTCAACTGAGGGATAGATAAACTTATTTTATGTATACTTCTGTTTAAAGACAACTTATTTAGTATATATTGTTGATTCATCAATATTGAGCTCACAGTCAACAGCACTATAACTCATGCCTAAATGAAACTTATCTAAGATGCATATTTTCTCTGAGGGCAACGTCATAGCTGTCCTGTACTTAGAAAGAGTAGACAGCACCTCAGCATTATGCTTGTGGGCCATTTTAAACATTGAAATCACCGAAATAAAAAAAGCAAAAAATTTGAACAATTTGGTGCTAACCAGACCACAAAAAGGATATTTCTTTCCACTATGAGGGCTGAGACAAGAAGGCAGAGCATTGCCTTATTCAGCCTCAGCTAGGTATGCAGGTGCCAGGTAACTCAAATTTTTGACTGCTCTTTGCATGTCCATGAGTGACCTGCGAAGGCACTATGAACATTTATTTGGGGGTGCAAATAAATTTTAGCTAGTGGGTTAATTCATGAATACATACTCCATGAAGAATGAGAATCAACTCTATACATAAAACAGGGTTAGCATCTCTTTCTAATCCCCCAGAAATCGGGCAACTAAAAAGAATAAAATTATTCTTTTCAGCAAGCTCGATAGGACTATAGTCCCATAAGAACTAGGCTTGATGGGGGTATCCTGCCTCAAAATATGTATATTTAAGTGTAACCGTAACTCATTGTGATAGGAGGTGTAGGTAGATTGGGTTTTAGATAGGCTAACTTTTTTACTAAAAAGAAACCTACTTAGGTGAGAAAAACAATATCATAATGTAGAGGTAGAAATGGCATGAGGTCTAGAAAGATAAATGTAAAAGTGCCTAAGAAAACTAGCTTAAAATCTGACTTGATAGAAAGAAAAGACTGAGAGCTTGGTACATAACAAATGCAAAGAATATAGTTCTAACATATTTTAGTGAATGGGGAGTGAGAGACATACTACCTAATGAAGATGTGTGGTCATGAGAAGAATCAATTTACCTGGGAGCTGAGAAGTAATAGAAACAGAAAAGCCTTTGCCTCACTAATGAAAAGAAAAAAAAAGCTCTGACTTGGACTTGAAGGTATATGTATAGGAAAATATATAAAATAGTATCCCCATAAAATGTATGGGAAAATAGTAAAAACAGACCAAGTGAGTCCAGAATATGGATTAAAAAATTGTCTTATTCTAGGTATGAACCTCGAAAACAATTTGTAAAGAGTCTGATTAATTAATTAAGTGGCAGCAGATCAGCATAACAAATAAAACTGAATGCCTGGTGATTTACATATTGAGATAGATTTTCTGCTCCCCAAGACCTCTGTAAATTATAGTCATACATTTGGCTCTCCACAAATTAAGCAAATGCTGGTATAAAGAACTATCAGAGATACTAGAGGCAACACATTGCATAATGGCCATATTTTCCAAATATATCATAACAATTACTTTTCCATCTCTTATCCCTAATACCATTCTCTTGAGAGGCAATAGTAGAAAATATACCACTAGATTTTTGCTTCAGACTTACCCTTAACATTTCTCTCAAGGTTAGATATCAGGCTGAAGATACTTCTTGAAGTCAAGTCAGACATTCTAGTGCTTGACCACAACACTTATATCCCTACGGTGAGAAATTCCAGCCTCCTTCCCAGCCCCAACCAGGATTCCCATAAACCCCTCCTATAATTCCCTCTCCTAAGATGCTCTCATAAACAGCGTGTTCTAAATCATGGGTCATTAGCCCGGGTCTCCCTTTGCTTATTGAACATCTTGCCTACACTCACTAGTTTCTCTCTGGCTTTAAGAATTTCAAAGATCATCTCTAGGAAGCAGGAAAAAAACCTTCTTGATGTAGAGGGGGAAATGGTACTGGAAAAGCCCGTTAGTATTATATACTTTTAAAGAAAGCAACTTGACTCATATGAAGATTATCATTACTATGACAGACATCTACATTTTAGTTTCTTACTGACCAGACTTAACATTTAGGGAAATCCTGAAAAGTAATTCTTATCCCCCAGAAGACTAGAATTCAGGAAAGCTCTGCCACTCAGAAGTGATCTTGCTGACTGAAAAGAATAAACAGGAATTCAATAAAAACTTTGTCCTAGGGGCGCCTGGGTGGCTCAGGAGGTTAAGCCTCTGCCTTTGGCTCAGGTCATGATCTCAGGGTCCTGGGATTGAGCCCAGCATCGGGTTCTCTGCTTAGCGGGGAGCCTGCTTCCTCCCCTTTCTCTGCCTGCCTCTCTGCCTACTTGTGATCTGTCTGTCAAATAAATAAATAAAATCTTAAAAAAAAAAAAACTTTGTCCTATACATATAAAGTAGTAGAATTGATATGAAATTAAAAAAAAACTTTCATAATTGCAGGTTCAGTTTGAACTTTTATTTAATTTCTAAATTTTATTGTTCAATTAGAACCATATAATAACACTCATGAGATTATTTTGCTATTCAAAGCAATTTGTTGCTATTCATTCCATAACCATAGCTCTCTACCCTCATCTTTCACTCTCCAATTTCAAATTCCAACGGATTATTCAACAGGATGATTAGACTGAGCTAGGAGTTGAAGACAAATAGGTGATACTTAACATAAAGAAATGTAATACATAATGTAAGCATTTCATTTTGAAATAAGTTAGAC
This sequence comes from Lutra lutra, assembly GCF_902655055.1. Classification (NCBI taxonomy): domain Eukaryota; kingdom Metazoa; phylum Chordata; class Mammalia; order Carnivora; family Mustelidae; genus Lutra; species Lutra lutra. The sequence goes on along the minus strand of NC_062286.1, from coordinate 59,059,170 downwards.
ACTAAGATTTAGAAATATAACTGCTATGAATTTTTACTGATGACATGGCCATTTGTGACCTAGGCTATTGATATGGTCAACCACACATGAATAAAAGGCAAACATTTCTATACCTGCACACAGGTAAACTGGTTAGCTTAGAAGAAACTTCAAATCTATTTCCATAAATGGAGGAGAGAAAATGAAACCAAATGACACTGGGAGGAAAAAAAGAAAAAAAGATAGGTTATCTCATAGTCCTATAGCATAAAAATCCCAATTATCTTGAGATCATTTATCCAGCAATCAAAATAGGACCCAATAACCCAAAGGTAAAACTTCTGAGCTGCTAGGGGGGAAAAAAAGGCAAAAAAATGTTTAAAAAGCTATATATTAAAAGTCACAACTGTATTAGTAGAAAATGTGCTAATATTAAACTCATCTAAATAAACTTGATATTTCATTCCCCTAGTCACAGAAAATTAGAAGCAATATTTTTTAACCCCCAGTTATTAGAGACTCTAACATGTATTGTGTTTATTATGTTTACTATGTGTGAGGGATAGTTACATAAATAGCTATCTTAATCCTATGAGGTATGTATTATGATTCCCCTCATTTCTTAGACAAGGAAACAGAAGTAGAAGGAAGTGGTTAAATTTGCCCACAATCACACAGAAACCAGGAGGGTCAGGGTTCCAATACAAGTGTTTTACCAGAGACCACCCTTTTGGACATTAATGGCAGACATCAGGAACTGTGAATCCAGTGATGAACAGGTTGGGGAGGCCCCTGCTGTCAAGGTCTGCAGGGGCTGGGGAACTGTGAGAGGAGTGAGCTGGTAGGAGCAAGAACTGATGCCAATAGCACAACAGCAGGAGGCTGAGGATTGGGAGCACCAGACCCTTTACATTGATTATTGAATTCATTCTTTGCAACCATTCTGTAACTTAGAAGCAGCCCTTTTTTAGATGAAGAAATTGAGGTTGTGAAGCATTAAATAAATTCCCCCCAAATTGCATAGTTAGTAAACAGTGGACCTGGGGTTTGAATTCATGTCTGTCTGATATGAAACTTAATTTCTTTCTCCTACATCTCACCCCTCTTACAAGCCCAAGGAACACAGGAACTTATAAAGCACTTTGTCTACAATTCTGTATAAAAGGCAAGAGCCCTGAACACACAACACCAGCCTGAGAGTTTTGTTGAATGCATAAAGTGGTTGAATGTAACAGTGGTACAATAAAATGTGTACAATTAAGACCCCAGTAATCAAGAATCAGTGACATTATGTTGATCACTCTCTGTTTAAGAAAACAGGGGAAAGTATTGTATATTTTAAAAAGTTTAAAAATAGATATGGTTAAAATTAAACGTGCATTCAAAGGGATGAGCTTCAAGTATCTGCAAAATTTTCCTATGTGGAATAATACCTCTTTTCTAATGATGCCAGATAACTAAAGTTTCCTATATTGGGAAACAGTACAAATAGACATATTAAATAAAGGTTAACACTATTTTGTGTCATAGAGCCCAACAAAACAGTCCCAGCACTTTAATACCAACTTGGATTATGTGTTAATACTGAATCATACAGTATCTAAAATGTGTTTTTTCAAGTTATAAGAAATTATAATTTGTTAGGAATTCAAGCTATCAGGAAAGTAAAATAATTGGATTTCTCCCCATTCTATACTTCTGTAAGAAAAAAAGGATACCAGATGTTCTTCAGAGATCTCTGAACTTAAAATTCAGGTATTATGCTGAGCAAAATAAGTCAATCAAAGAAAGACAATTATCATATGATCTCTCTGACATAAGGAATTTGAGAGGCAGGGCGGGGGGTTTGGGGAGTAGGGAAGGAAAAAATGAAACAAGATGGGATCAGGAGGGAGACAAACCATAAGACACTCTTAATCTCACAAAACAAACTGAGTATTGCTTGGGGGTGCGGGGATGGGTAGGGAGAGGGTGTTTGGGTTATGGACACTGGGGAGGGTATGTGCTATGGTGAGCACTGTGGAATGCGTAAGCCTGATGATTCACAGGCCTGTACCCCTGGGGCAAATAATAAATTATATGTTAATAAAAATAATTTTTAAAAATTCAGGTATTCAGCACCAAATAAACCAAGAGTTTACTTTAAAGAGTAATATATATGGTAGGTCTTACATACAATGTTGAACTGTATTTCCTATACTTTCCCTATAGTGCTGTGTTGATGAATGGTCTCATCAACCATGAATGGTCTCATCAACCACTGTGGATCATGATGTTAATCATGATCCACAGTGAGCTGAGCACAGACCCTGAGCTACGAAAAGACAAAAAAGCTAAAAACTACATTCAGTGTAATTTGAGAGTAATAGATTCGATTACCACCTTTAAATTTTTTTTTTAAAGATTTTATTTATTTATTTGACAGACAGAGATCACAAGTAGACGGAGAGGCAGGCAGAGAGAGAGAGGGAAGCAGGCTTCTTGCTGAGCAGAGAGCCCGATGTGGGACTCGATCCCAGGACCCTGAGATCATGACCTGAGCCGAAGGCAGTGGCTTAACCCACTGAGCCACCCAGGTGCCCTCGATTACCACCTTTAAATAAAGTGAGCCAAGTATTGCTTAGCTAGTAACTTTCAGATAACTCAAATACTAATTAGAAAATTTCACTCTCCAGTCTATTCATGAAAACATTTAAAAAAAATTTATGAAGAGTATTCCTAGAAATATAAGAAAATAATGTTTTCATTTACTGCACATTACTTTTATTGACTTGCATGTTCTTTTTTTAAATTTTTTAATTTTTTATAAACATTTAATATATTTTTATCCCCAGGGGTACAGGTCTGTGAATCACCAAGTTTACACACTTCACAGCACTCAACGTAGCACATACCCTCCCCAAGACTTGCATGTTCTTTTAAAATCCCATGTCCTGCTTAGGTGTTTGATGTATATTTAATGAAAAATTTTAACAATTTAAAAATAGCTGTTAAGAAATTTTCAATTGGTTAATGATCATAGACAACATTCAAGCAAGCAAAAAAATACCATTTGTTACTGAATAGCTTTAACATTTTGTTTGGGTTGCAAGAAAACTTTGTGTTGGAGATAATTACTTAATTTAGACATATATATTTGTTCACTCAGATGTGGTGCTTTATGTCAATGACAGAAACATAATTATGCATAAAGTTAGTTTTTTTTTTTTAAGATTTATTTATTTGACACAGAGAGAGAAATCTCAAGTAGGCAGAGAGGCAGGCAGAGAGAAAGAGGGGAGGAAGCAGGCTCCCTGCAGAGCAGAGAGCCCGATGTGGGGCTCGATCCCAGGACCCTGGGATCATGACCTGAGCAGAAGGCAGAGGCTTTAACCCACTGAGCCACCCAGGTGCCCCCGAAAGTTAGTTTTGTTCAAGCCCTTTTGCTATTTTTTTTAAAAAGTCAAAGAAATGGATGTAGTTTAAAGTATAAGAAAAAGGAAAATATTTTCTTCCCCGGGCAAATTCACAGTAGATGGAGGATGTGTAGCTATAACTACTTTTTGTAGAGTTTCTAAGACAGTTCCAATTTTAATGCTCCATTTAAAAACCATGTTAAACCATTCATTTTGATTTTTGTTTCAAAGTGTTTGAACACCATAGAGAGTAATGATCAATATTTTTAGGAAAATCTTACTTTGACTTTGTTTCTAAATGGTGCTTAGGAACATCAGAGAGTTTTTATAGGTGGATCCCACACTCATGGAGACTTGGAGCATTTAATTAAAAAAGAGTAACTGATTGTGAACAGGTCTTCTGATGGGCTTCAGATATTTTATGAAATATGATCTGAGTTTATAACAACATAGAGAACATATGAAGCTGTATTATACCAGAGATACTCTGAAAATTCTTTCTTCCAGTTTAAGGCTTCAAATAACACATGTATATTGATTAGTCTGTAAGTTGGGAAGAGTCCATCTATTATTAGGACAGCATTTCTCCTTTTAAAAAAATTTACTCTTATTTTATTTTCTAAGAAATCATTTAAACATTCAATCAGTATGACAGGCCTTGTCAAAGCAACAATTGAACAACTGGCCTAGAACAGTACTTTACACACCTAGATGAGTCTCAGATAGTAAATTCATTAAAAGAACACAATGTCCCGTTTTCTTCCCCTTCAAAGGAAAGGAAGCATTCTAGCAGCAGCAGTGTAAAGACGGTCCTTGCTTATTAGAAGAAAATGTTGCATAAAGCACTGGGTTTGGTGCATAAACAATGAATTTTGGAACACTGAGAAGAAATAAAGTAAAATAAAATAGAAAAAAAAAGAAAATGTTGAAAGGGAATCTTATCTCTACCTGCTTGACAGCTTCTCAGAGAAGAACAAACTTTTAATTTCCTTCCTTTTTCTCTTTACAACTTTTAATTGGTTCACATGTTCCAGACCTCAGGGGACAATTTGAACTCTCATCTTGAATGTGGCGTATCCTCAATATCAAATGCCCAAGCACACACAATGGGTGTGATATTGGCGCTTCCTAAGACATACTTGTTTTTGTGTCATACTTGTGTTACACATCTTTTATGATGGTTATGACATACTTCTTGCCAAATATAGACTTTAAATTTACTTCTTTTGAGGTTAATCATATAGTGGCACAGAAAGTTGTTTATTAGTGTCATTATTACCACCTCATATTATGACCCTGAAGTTTTTTAATGACAAGTTCATACACATGTACCCAACAGGAGAGCTCTTATAACCACCTACATATTTATATAGGGTAAATCTAAAACTGCCACAGAAAGCCCAAAACTCCATTCACATCAGGGGACTGGAAGTGAGAGAACATTTGTTTGTATTTGATTTCCTGGTGCTGTGTCTTTATATAACTAAGAAATGATGCGAATTCACATAATTGTGGCCAACGGCCATGACTTCCCAAAGCACTTTGTGAGGGTATGTGTATGTTCACGAAAAGGTATACTAAAGATTTCTAACTTTGTAATTTATAAACTTTTATGTCTAGACAAATAAATACAGTTCAATGTTTGAGCATTATTTCTGATGTGTATGATACTAATTTGCACAGACCATTTAGACAGACTAAAAATATATGAATTAAATGTGGTGCTTCTAAAAAGACCCTTCTGTTTTTCACTCTGGAGAAAATAGTTTGTTGTTTTACTTTACTTTTTTTTTTTTTTTCTAGTAACTCAAGGGGACCCATGATTTGAATATATTTTTCTTCTAGGTATTTAAAATAACATACTATAAAAGTATATAGTATTTTCAAATTTAGTGAAAAAGGAAACTATTTAAGAGTGTAACTTTCAGGGCCCCTGGGTGGCTCAGTGGGTTAAGCCGCTGCCTTCGGCTCAGGTCATGATTTCAGGGTCCTGGGATCGAGTCCCACATCGGGCTCTCTGCTCAGCAAGAAGCCTGCTTCCCTCTCTCTCTCTGCCTGCCTCTCCGTCTACTTGTGATCTCTCTCTGTCAAATAAATAAATAAAATCTTTAAAAAAAAAAAAAGAGTGTAACTTTCAGGGGCGCCTGGGTGGTTCAGTGGGTTAAAGCCTCTGCTTTCGGCTCAGGTCATGATCCCAGGGTCCTGGGATCGAGCCCCACATCGGGCTCTCTGCTCAGGAGGGAGCCTGCTTCCCCCTCTCTCTCTGCCTGCCTCTCTGCCTACTTGTGATCTCTGTCTGTCAAATAAATAAATAAAATCTTTAAAAAAAAAAAGAGTGTAACTTTCAGACAATACTCTCTCTTAAAATTTAGACAATTCTCTTTTTTGACATTTTAGTGAGTTCTGAAGTTCATGTATGTTTTTGTCCTTTATTGGATAAAATGTCACCCAACATATAATGGGAAAATAAAAACTTACATATCACAATATTATCATGGTGTCTATTCATTGCATACAACACACTATATTATGTGATTGACCAATGTAATCTGTAAAAGACTGTGTGGCCACTATTAGCTGCTTAAAATAGTCAAATAAACTAGATGTTGATTTTTTAAAAAATTTTATTTATTTATTTGACACAGAGAGATAGAGATCACAAGGAGGCAGAGGGGCAGCCAGAGAGAAGGGGAAGCAGGGCCCCTGCAGAGCAGAGAGCCTGACTCAATCCCAGGACCCTGAGATCATGACCTGAGGCTTAACCCACTGAGCCACCCAGGTGCTCCTAGATGTTGATTTTTAAACCTCAAGGGAGCATTAATGGTTTACTAAATTTTCTCAATTGAAGTTCATCATCTGGGCAGAGCAAGACCTTTTTTTTATTCTTCCTGGGTCAAAAGTCATTCTTTTGTTATGTTACTCCACCCTTCTCAGTGTTCACCAGAATGAGATTCAACTGTTGCTCTCAAGGTCCCCATTTCACCATCTTTCTGTCTTGCTCAGATCACAGAACTGCTTCTCTTTGATGCACTTCTGACATCTCCAGAGAGTCTCTCTCTCTCTCTGTCTTTTTAAGATTTTATTTATTTGACAGAGAGAGACACAGCAAGAGAGGGAACACAAGCAGGGGGAGCAGGCTTCCCACTGAGCAAGGAGCCCGATGTGGGGCTCAATCCCAGGACCTGGGATCACGACCCAAGCCAAAGGCAGACGCTTAAAAACTGAGCCACCCAGGCCCCCCTCCAGGAAATCTCTCTACTGGCCCTCCTCAAAATGTCGTCCAAGACTGTACACCCTCTTTTAGCTATTACCTTCTCTTGCTCCTTCTCTTCCCACCCAATATAGCCTTGAGAAAAGGCTATATTCAGTCCCTACATTTTCTCACTTCTCATTTAATCTATTTATTCTTTTTTCTTTCAGTGAAATACACATAACATAAAGCTTAAATGAATAGATCTGTGGCACCAAGTACACTGACATTGCTCTACAACTGTCTCGACCATCCATCTCCAGAACTTTTTCACTTTCCAAACCAAACCTCTATATCTGTTAAACAATAATTCTCTATTCCTCCTCCCAACTTGCAGCCCCTGGTAACTACTATTCTACTTTCTATCTCTGTGAGTTTGACAACTCTGTGTACTTCATATTAGGGGAAGCATACCGTATTTGTGCTTTGGTGACTAATATTTCATTTAGCATAACGTCCTTAAGGTCAGTCATGTTTCTTTTATTGTCTTTGTTTTATTTTTTTCATGTCAATGAACTGTTCCTTGCCAAGGTCACCAGTGACCCCCAACTTACTCAATACTGTGGAAAATTGTCTTTTTAAAAAAATTTTCAGTGGCATTCAACTGCACTTGGAACTTATTAACACTCTCCTCTCTTTTCAATTCCAAGGCATCCCTCTCTCCTGATTTTCCTCCTACATTCCTAACTCTTCTTTGTTTGCTCCTCTTCACCTTAAATAGTTTTTCTTCTGTGTCCATGTACATCAGAACACAATTTTCCATTCCCATAACTTCTATCGTCATCCATATGCAAATTCTGAATCTGTCGTCAACCTAGATTTATCTCCTGAGATCCAGAGGAGATCCTTTTGTGGTTGACGTAGCTCAGGGGACCCAAGTAACAGGGCGGAAAGCAGATGTTATTAAGGCAGCTCACCTTTGTGCTGAAGCTGCCCTGCGCCTGGTCAAACCTGGAAACCAGAATACACAAGTGACAGAAGCCTGGAACAAGGTTGCCCACTCGTTTAATTGCACACCAATAGAAGGTATGTTGTCTCATCAGTTGAAGCAGCATGTCATCGATGGAGAGAAAACAATTATCCAGAATCCCACAGACCAGCAGAAGAAGGACCATGAAAAAGCTGAATTTGAGGTACATGAAGTATATGCCGTGGATGTGCTTTTCAGCTCAGGAGAGGGCAAGGCCAAGGATGCGGGACAGAGAACCACCATTTACAAACGAGACCCTTCTAAACAGTATGGTCTGAAAATGAAAACTTCACGTGCCTTCTTCAGTGAGGTTGAAAGGCGTTTTGATGCCATGCCATTTACTTTAAGAGCATTTGAAGACGAGAAGAAGGCCCGGATGGGTGTGGTGGAGTGCGCCAAACATGAACTGCTGCAGCCATTTAATGTTCTCTATGAGAAGGAGGGTGAATTTGTTGCCCAGTTTAAATTTACAGTCCTGCTCATGCCCAATGGCCCCATGCGGATAACCAGTGGTCCCTTTGAACCTGAACTCTACAAGTCTGAGATGGAGGTCCAAGATGCAGAGCTAAAGGCCCTCCTCCAGAGTTCTGCAAGTTGGAAAACCCAGAAAAAGAAAAAAAAGAAGGCCTCCAAGACTGCAGAGAATGCCACCAGTGGGGAAACATTAGAAGAGAATGAAGCTGGGGACTGAGGTGGGTCCCATCTCCCCAGCTTGCTGCTCCTGCCTCATCCCCCTCCCACCACACCCCAGGCTCTGTGAAGTGCAGTTCGTCTTCTCCACCCAGGACCACCAACAGAGCAGGGTCTCCCTGCCCCCATCCCTGTCCCCACCCCAACCCCTTCCAACAACAACCAGCTCCAACTGACTCTGGTCTTGGGAGGCCAGGCTTCCCAACCACTGAAGACTACTTTAAATAGAAAAGAGAAATTGAGGGGCACCTGGGTGGCTCAGTGGGTTAAGCCGCTGCCTTCGGCTCAGGTCATGATCCCAGGTCCTGGGTTCGAGCCCCACATCGGGCTTTCTGCTCAGCAGGGAGCCTGCTTCCTCCTCTCTCTCTGCCTGCCTCTCTGCTTACTTGTGATTTCTCTCTGTCAAATAAATAAATAAAATCTTAAAAAAAAAAAAAGAAAAGAGAAATTGAATAATAAAAGAGGAGGGCAAATATCTATTGGAGGAGATCCCCACATGAATGCTCCACAAATGTTTCCCTCTCAATTTATATCAACAATACATGGAACCATCCTCTGAGTTACTCTTGACTTTAAAATTTTCCCTACCCACAACATTTAATTGATTTCTTGAGTTTTCTCAGTTTTGCCCACTTAATATCTCTGCAATATCCTTAATATTCACTTTTATCTGTCCTCACTGCTACTGCTATTTGTGAATTCAGGTATTATTCTTCTCTTTGGGATCACTGTCATAGCTTCCTAATGAGTCTGCTTCTCTACCTTCAGTTTCATCCCATCTGATATACTCTCCACTTGTTTGTCAGAATGATCTTTCTGATTATATCACTCCTTGAATAAAAGTTTTGAATGCCCTCCCATTGCCTTCAGGAAGAAGGTCAGACTCCTTATCATAGGGTGCCATGTTCTGCAGGATCTGACCTCTACATCTAAACCTCAGCACTTGCTGCTTTCTCTTATGCATTATTTGTTCCCAAGGGCATGATAAACTGTCCTAAACTTTCCCCAGGCTGCCATATCTTCATATGTGCCATTCTAGATAACCCTTGCTTGTCCTTTAGGATTTAGCTCCAGAGCCATTCTCTCCAGAAAACCTTCCACAAAGGTGGGTATGGTGGGTCCAGTGGATTCCAGTGGGACTGCTTGGATTCCTCTACTGCCTCAGGACTGAAACATTCATTCCCTAACTTCTGAGAGTGTTGGTAACAGATAGATCTCAGCCAAGTTTCATTTTGGAGATTGACCTTGGTTGAAGAGAGCCACTTGGTTAAAGTTATGCCTTCCTTCCTATGGGCAGCCCATATGCAATGACTAGTTGATACAAAAGTACAGAGGCTTGGTCCCATTGTCCCAGTTGGGACAATTCTGCAGGGCATCCTATCCCTATAATCTTCCTGTGAAAAGGCTGAGAACTTTGTTGTGACTGCATCATAGCCCAACTTCTTCTTCTGCTCAGTTTCTTTCACTTCCCCTACAGGCGATCAGTCCTGAAAGCAAGACTCCTATGTACAAATCTCCACCTTACAGACTATTTCACAGGGAACTACATAGCAACACTGACTTAGGACTCTCAACAGCACTTGCTTATTTCTATCACAACTCTTATCCCACTATATCATCATAATTGTCTATTTACTTGTGGGGCTATGCCTAAGTACCGTGAGCAACTTGAGAACAGGGATTTTCCATTTTGTCTTTTTACCTTCACTTCCTTTTTGTCTTCATTTATTAAATCTCTTTGAATAAATGAATAAGTAATTAAATGCATGCAATCACCATCTTCAAATTCCTCAGGGATTTTTCTAAAATCAACTCAATCCTTCCTGAACTTTATTTCCTTTAGGAATAGCCCCAGATAATCTGGATTGTGTCTTCCAAGATGTATTTTAGGTTTGATCCTATTTGTGTTTCATGAAATTGTGAATTTGGATTTGAAGCATGGATTTGAAGATCTGGATTTAGAAGCCTGGGTTGAATTCTCAGTCATCATAACTGTGTGACTTTGGGAAAATCATATAACCTCTTCATGTCTCAATTTTACAGCTGGACAATAGTAATATCTAACCCATAGACACTCGTTGGTTGTAAGTAAATTAGGTAATATCTGTATGAAATGATGGCACATAGTAGATACTCAGTAAATTTTAGCTCCATCTATCCCCCCCCGCCTTTTTTTCTTTTTAGATTGAACTTACTCTTCCTAGAGAAGAAGTAAATTACAGAATTACAAAAAAATAAATTACAGTAGTTTGCTCTTACTGAGATGATCCCAGTAGCTCTCATTATCTTCTCACCCCACTCCCCTGCCTTCCCTGACACATGGCAAAAATCCGTCATTCTCTGCTACTGTTCTTATTTTAGTAGGGAAAAAAAGCATCTACTAAAAGCATCTACTCAACAGTGCAAGTCCCTGCTTGCTACAAGTTTTGTTAAATTTATTGTGAAGCATCAAACTTGCTAGTGACTAGAGAGGCATGACTAGATATGTCTGACAGTGAATCAAAGGTGAGTTAAATGACATGAATGTAACACTACCTGGTGTGTTTCAGTGAAGCATAGGAAGGGCTAAAATGATTAACATAAAGCACCAAGAAAAGGTTAAAAATATGGTAGCAAGGTATCCCATATTTAGGTACCTGATTCACTCCTATTTCCAGTTTTCTTCTTCCCAGTACTTGGAAAATCACATTTCTCAGTTCCCTTGTCATTAACAAGACCCTGTGATAAGCTCTGGACAATTACTGGGAGCAGAAGTGTTGCATCATATATAAGGAGGACTTTTGAGTCAGTGACCAATTCTCAGCTAGAAATCTGGAATTTTGAAAAACATATGCCCTGTACAGTCTCTTAAATCTGGAGCAAATTCTGTAAAAAGTGAAATAAACTTTCATTGTATTAAACTGCTGAGGTACTCATGTTACACATTACCCTAACCATTTGGTTAAAACTTAACCATATCTGACCAAAGCTCTGGGGGTCATGAGGACTCAGGATAAATTTGAATAAACAAAACATCTCAGGAAAAAGAACCATGGCCAGCTGTCTCAGAAAACAGAACTGGAAGGTTGTTCATGATCCTTGTTGCCCACATCTACTCTGCTGTTCTACAGTAGAGTAACTTAGCTATTCCCTTTTATTATGCTCTCTTTTGTGTCTGTCTTCTTCCCCCACTTCCAATGGCCAGTTTACTTTCTCTGCATCATTGCATCTCTTCATCCCTGAAACATTCATCTTTCAAAGAGAGAGAACTCAGTTCATCCAAGTTAGGCAACTATCAGAAAGTGTTCTTGAACCAGACTACGTACATTTCTGGGCAGTCTACAAAGGGGCTTTCCTTGAATTAGATGCCATCCCCTGATCCAACTAATAACCATGGGGTTGGGTTATGAGATACAAAACATGGCCCCTCATGCTTAAAAGGAGGAACTATGGGTTGGAGTCCATTTTGGTTTATCCAGTAAACTGGAACACAGACCTGCAGGCCAGTGAGAGGACAGTACTCCATTGCTGTACCCACAGTGCATTGAACTGGTTGTGCAAGTACCTTGGTCTTGACCTGGAAATTGACCTGGGACTTCTGGGTCAGGACAAAATTTTTGTTGAGTTGACCATGAATCTTACTAGATGAGACAGAAAAAGTGGATCCAATGACCCTGGGTCAAATGCAGGAACTCGATGACTTCTTAGATACTTTTGATCAAGACCTAGATAATCAATTTTGAGAGTGTTTTGGTTGGTAATAGGTACAAAAGGCAACAGTTGCTTTAGAGCAGTGTAATAATCAGTGATTTAAAAGTGGTTTTGATGTCTGAGTATAAATTAGGGACTTTGGGTTATGGATATTGGGGAGGGTATGTGCTATGGTGAGTGCTGTGAAATGTGTAAGCCTGATGATTCACAGATCTGCACTCCTGGGGAAAATAATACATTATATGTTAATAAAAATTATTTTAAATAAATAAATAAATAAATAAATAAAGGGCTATATCACTTCAACCTGAGCATTTGGTTGATTTATTCATAAATGTGAAATAACAGCTTCCCTTTGCTTACCTGCCATAGTTTCTTACAAATACTCTTATTGATGTATAGTAGTCTCTACTTAGAGTGTATTTATTTACTGTCTTAGAATGTTTATTTCATTTTAAGCTCCACTCCTTAACCTGTCCCTGTTGTTTAACATTCTCCTGAGGAACCTTATTATCTTTCCTCTGCAGTGGTATCATCTCCCTCACTGGCCCTCCAGTCCACTCCCAGTCAAAACCCTCATTGCCTCTGAGGTGATTTCAATTGAAGTTAAGAGGAAAAGAGCTAATTAAACCGCTATTAACTAAGCTAAGAATTTCTGATAGTTAAGTGACAAAATAATGCAGAAAAGGTTTTTGATCAGAGCTGTTTTCCTACAGTTCTTTAAATTATTGTAGTTAGGTTCTTTCAGCTTTCTTTTGACATTATAAACAGAATAGAGGTCTCCAATACTAGCTTTTGGTCAGAGGAAATGATACAGGATGAAGGTGGCGAATTCAATATTTTTTGAGAAACCATTACCACATTTCAAGGAATTTTAAAGGTTATCATTTATAATATGCATTCTTATTTCAGGGATGTTAAGTGGTAAAAAAGGTGTTCCATAAATTCTACCAAAATGTGGCACTGGGTTGGTACACTGTGAGGAAATGGCAGAGGAGTGGAGTGAGTGCTGAAATTTAATTGAGACCAGGTTCAGCTTCCAGTTGTGCCCCTTATTAGCTGTGAGACCCTTGGCAAAGCATTTAACTTCTTTGAGCCTGAGCATCCTCATCTGAAAGATGGGGATAATAATAGCTACAAGGTTATTAGATGTTTTACATAAGCTATTGTACATGAACTATCTTGACACATGGCAGGTACTCAGTGGGTGTTAACTGAATTTGAATCTGCTTTTTAAGCACCCTGTAGTCTTGAGGAAAGAAAATCTGTCCTATCAAAAGGATTGATAGAAGACTGGAAAGAACTCTCTGGTTGGTAGAGAAGACTTCGGGTGAATGCCCGACTCCTTTGGACTATTTTTGACTTGATAATAATTTGCTTGTTGTTCCTTTATTCATTTATTCCTTCACTCAGTCATTATTTTGGAGGTCCCTACTTTTTGTCAGGCAGTAGGGATTTAAAAAATGAATAAGACATGGTGGTCTCTGCAGATCACAGAACCTGGTAGAAAAAGAAATGCATCTAACCAAATAACTGGGAACAATTAAACTATCTATTCTTTTAAAATTTGCAAACCTTTCCATTAAAGAAACAATTTTTAAAAACAAGGTAGAGTACCAAAATATTCTGTGATTTGTAAATTGTTATAGAAGCACGGGTGATCCAAAGCAAACTCATCAAAAAGAAAATTCCCTCTCTCAACTTTTCCCTCTTGTTAATTTTGACTTTGGCATCAGGACACGTTTTGTTACTCTTTTGCTCTCACACTGTATCTGTTACCTTCTCTGTCAGGCAAGTATAGAAAGTAAATCATCAGGTGAGAAACAATAAGCTCAGCACACATGTAGAATCTGAAACAAAGTTGGAAGACATAATTTTAGCTCTACCTGTTTTCACAGCACTTTGCATATGGACTACTGAATCTATAGAACTTTTAAGGTCTTTTTGTTTTGTTTTGTTTGTTTTTTGGTGAGGCAGGATGGCACAGTGGGAAAATAGAGGCCTAAGAATCAAAATAAGTTTAAATTTTTACTTTACCACTTACTAGTTGTGTAGGGAAGTTCTTTAACCTCACTGACTCTCAGTTTCCTTATTTGAGAAAACGAGCCATAATAATACAGGATTATAGTGAACACTATGCCCCCACATATGACTTCAACAAATATAAGTTATTACTCAAACCTTAAGACACAAAAGAAAATATTTTCTGAGGGCAACTGGGTGGCTCAATCATTAAGCATCTATCTGCCTTTGGCTCAGGTCATGATCCCAGGGTCCTGGGATCAGGTCCTGGGTCAAGCTCACTGCTTGGCAGGAAGTCTTCTTCTCCCTCTCCGACACTCCTGCTTCTGTTCCTGCTCTCTCTGTCTCTCTTTCTTTCTCTATCAAATAAATAAATAATATCTTTAAAAATATATATATTTTATGAGGCCTTGGATAACTGTATAAAATACTCAAATACTTTAAATACAGATAGTGTATATTAGGGGCAGAATTTGACTTGATTATATTAAGCAGCAAATAGTTATTAAGATTTGGGACACCTATAGTGACATTGTCATTACAAGCTGTAAATGCCTAGCTAGAATGGGGAGCTCTGGGAACGAGGCTGGGCATAGGTTGCAGACAGTCAAGATGGGAGTGTGGAGTGGGGGATTAAGCTCTGCCTCCTAGAGGGGCAATGTCCTTAAATAATATTTGGAGTTCTTTTGTAAGGAAGAATTTTTTTTTTCTTAATTAATTAATTAACTTTTATTCATTCATTTATATTACTATGGACTTACAAATATTTTATAATTTAGGTAGTAATCTAATGCTATGTTGTTTATTTTGCTGTTCAAATTGTTCCAGCTTTGTCCATGGGGAGCCCTTTCAGGTTGTTTCCTGTGCCCCTTTGACATATTCTGACCCTTTTGTGGTTTTGAGCATTTCGTTGTTTTCTAGGACTATAAGATGTTCTAGGCTCATCTTGTATTTTCTCTGCTCCAGTTCTAAAGTCAGCCATCTCTCCAAAGAGCCCTGGTTCCTTTTATTAGGGAATGGCATTTAGAAAACAAAATCTGGGTCCTGTGTGAGCTCAACAAATATTTTCTGAGCATTTTCTATCAGCCTGGAACTGTTCTGGGTACTGGAGATGGAACAGCAAAGTTCTCTGACCTCATGGAAATTACGTTCTAATGAATCATGAAATACTATGAACAAAATGATACTATGTTCATGTTACTATGAACAAAATGTCTAGAAGAATACTTGGTTTATAACAAGGGCTTAATAAATGTTAGCGACTTCTTCCCTTGCTCTGAAGTTGTTCAAATCCTTTTCTTAGGGATTAGAGCTAACTGGGCTGGGCGGAGGGCTAGAGCTCCATGCAGAAGTGAGCATAGGGGTTATTGCTGTCGCCTAGCTACATAACATATGTGTTCTACAAAGCATGTTTGAAGTATTCCTGAGAAGGCAAATCAATGTCTATAACAGAAGATCACCATCACATCTAAACCTAACCCAAGAGCTCAAACTATTGCCAGGAGATGAGGCAGAAACTCAGAAATATCAGTTAACCAAAACCAACTGTGGAAGCTGAGTATAAGTTGAATCGGGTAAGAAAGGTCCTGACTGAAGTCTGAATGAGGTAACAGAGCTGGGTCTTTATTGGGTCCTGCCTCTTTGGTACAGGAAAACTTGGCCGCTCATAAGCTCAGGCAAAGCAAACATGCTGGATCTCTGAATGCCCATCTCCCTGCTTTGCAATTCCCCCCATATTTTTTGTCCACTGCTCCCCGCTGCCCTGTCATGTATTCCAGGGTTCAGGTAGAGGAAAGCTTAGTGCAGGTATAATGTTGACACCACCATGGCCCCACTATCCCCCAGAGCCACAATGCAGGTATGAGAGCAAGCTGTTAATAGCTACCCCCAGAATTGAGGCTCACTTAAGGGAATACCATGTCTCTCTGCTTTCTACCTTTGTGTCCAAGTCCCCCTTGGTGCTGGGTGAACTGGGAAGTTGCTACGTGGGAAGGTCCATGGTGAAGAGTGGGAACGCATGGTCTTAACTGGGTAACCAGATTGTGAACAGAGAGAGAGGCAGAGGTTAGCACCATGGAAGTTGTCAGCAGAATCATGCCTGAGGCTACAGACAAGGAAATAACCCAGGAGGCTAAAATCTAGAAAGTCTGATAACTAGTAAAGAAAAAAGATGTAGGTGTAGGACACCTGAAAAGGTGTAGACAAAGGCTGAAGGTGTTAGGGCTCCATGTGCCCAGTTACACATGGTGATGGTTGCTGTATGGGTGAGCTGGATAGGTTCAGGTGGTTTTCCAGGCCTGGACCCAGAAGCTCCAGGGGACTAATATTGCCCCTTCTTTTATAGTGATAGCAAACAATGAACCATTACCTATTATAATGATAAGAAAATTACTTCCTATGTTAATGATTTATAATAATAAATTCTATATAAATAATGAATGGAAGTTTGGCTTCTGATGTCATTTTGAGGTTGTGATAACATTTTAAGAGACAAAACTCACCAAAATCCAGTGAAATGAATCCAGTATTTAAAAATTTTTTAAAAAAATATGTTGACTCAGGCCTGTCCTTCTTAACCTCATCTTGGGGCAGGAAGAGGCCAACCAGTTGTAAAAAAAAGTTTGGCATCCCCTTGTCCCTTTATTGCCTGGCCCCTTAACTAGAGACTATGACATCATGGAGTTTAGAGGAGGACAAGGCCCAGAGGAGAGAAGGGATGGTATTAGGGCCAGATTATCATATCTTCTATCACTGTCCTCTCATAAAACCTGTTCTCCTGGCACAATCTTGCCAAAAGTATGCTGACAAATGCTTAAAATGCAAGTCAGGATCAATGCATGGACAATCATGCAGGAGGATGGTGGGGATGAGATGATTTGTCCTCAAAGTCAGGCATAATGTCCTCTCACCTCTATGCACATCAGGACACTTGGAGAGCATGTTCTGTACCCTGAACAGGATATTTTAAAAGTCTTAGCTGTTTCAAAGTAGAAAATAAAGTCCAGCAAGATTTTAAATTAATTTCTATGTCTCCTTGGCAGCTTTAATATTAAATATAGTAAATATCTAGGGTAAACCAAGTAGCCACAGGGGAAAATGATATTTCACACCTCTATTTTGGAATTATGTGTGAAGTTTGCCATATCCCTCATGTTGAATATCACATAGTTAAATTGATTTTCACCCCAGTTGAACATGATGATCTGTAATTAAATTATTAGTCATTATTCTGTTGCATAAAAATATTTGATTTCTCAACTTATGGACAAAGTCTATAACAAAGGTTGCTGGCTTATGAGTTGATATTTGCCGAGACTTATGCAAGGTTATAAAAAATTAATTAGCAGAGGCTAAAGAAAAGAATAATTTGAGATATTATTAGGTCCTCTGTTAAAAAAATAAAAAAAGAAACTGTTATGAAAATTTAGATTCAGTTTCTAATAGAAGAATAAAACCTAAAGGGCATTTGATTCCTTAACAACTGAGCACTAGAACTCTGCAGTTCTCTGGCATATATTAGCCATGCTTAAAATTCCCTCTTTGTGCTGAGGAGGACATACTGGCAAAGCAAGTAGAGCTGGGAAGGCGATTATCCTGTCCCTGCTTAGTATGTGTTTCCTCTGCATTTTCCTCTCCCTCTCCCAATTGCTTAGGATGTAGTTCTTATCCTTTCCTCCCTGTTTCCTTCTCATTCTGTCTAGCCATGTTACCTTTGCTTCCTTCCCTCCTAATTTAAAATCCTCTTTTCTTTCTTCCCTCCCTTCTCCTTCTTCCTCCTGGGCAATCCTGAATACTGGTGATTAAGAGTGTGGGCTCTGGAAGCAGATTAAGGCTTCCAATTCTGGCTCCGTCATGCACTGAGTGATCTTGGGTGAGTGAGCTACTTAATCTTGTCCTGATGCCACTACCTTGGATCAGTCAAGGTTTGATTAGGGAAACAGAACAGCTAGTGTGGGAGGCTTTGCGGAAGTGAAGATCAGACAGGCATGACCAATTGCAGGAATGGGCCTGTGAGGAGGGAGCTGTAAAGAAGTCCATGGGGGAGCTGCAGCCTTGAAAGGTTTGCATGCAAGTATCCAGTGATGCTGCGTTTCATCAGCAGGGCCAGAGGTCCTCCAAAGAACAGGATCTGGAGTGGAGGAGAACGAACTGGCATCGCTATGTCTGCCACTGATGCTTCTAACCATGATGACCTCCAGAGAGTGATGGCTGCTGCTTACTTCTGTATTCCAAAGCTCATGTGAATTCCACTTTTGGCCAAATCAAACCCAGAACCATACAGGGAAGTGGTTCTGGGAAACTAGGTCTAACCTAACCAGGTTTTTGCAGTACAAACCATCATATGAGTCATTTTCAAAATGTAGTTTTTAAGAATTCATAACCCATGGAGATGTTGTGAAAAGTAGATGAGACTTAATATATATAAATAAAGTACTTATCACCGTGTCTGACACATTGTGAGCACCCGGTAAATAAATTCTCCTTTGTTTTCAATCCATTTACTCTTACGTTGTATCTTCTACCTAGGCCCTATAACCAGATTTCTCACTGTCATTGGCATTGTATCATCAATGCTCCGGATTATTAACAAATGATGTGGGAAGTGTTACCATAAAATAGATATTATTTTATTGACTACTTACTAGGTGATATGACTGCACCTTTATATGCATCAACACACAAGATGCTGACAACAACCCTATGAGCTAGCTACCATCATCATTCATGTTAAAAGTTGAGGAAATTGAAGTAGAAAGATTATTTTCTTGCCCCAAATCTCAAAAGATTTGAACGCAGTACCTGTTTGTTTACAGTGTAATAATGTAAGCCCAGCCCTTTTAAATACTCTGTTGCCATTAGAAGTGGGAATACCACCTGTCAGAGGATTATTGTCAGGAATATAGCACCTTCAGAACTTACAAAGGATCTCAGAATTCCCTTTCTGTTGTTATTGTTTCACACAAAAGTGGGGCAAATTCTAAATCTGCTCTCCACGATACAGACTGCACCACCAGTGGTCAAAAAGGACTTGGGAGGGGGCAGTGTTGGGTGAAGCAGCTTTGATCAAGCCAATAGAAGGTTGAGGGACTTGAGAGATGGCGGAAAGTTGAAGAAAGGTTGAAGTTAGTTTGTAATTAGATACAATTTTACAACCTAAAACTTGAAAAACTTGTTCTAAATGGACTCTATGGTCCCGTTTAAAGCATGGCCTTGTGACTTTTATTGGAATGCAAAGTCCAGCAAGGAACTCTGGCTTCTGGCCTAAGCTCAGGCAGAAACTTCAAATCTGCACCTCCATAGATTGTACTTGATGGGCTTGTGCTATCTCTTACATACTTCTAAAAAAATTTAATGTTTTCGGGTGGGGCTTATCACAGTTCCCATTCATCCGTCCTTATCTGTCAAGTAGCCTTACTTCACTCATCGAATATTATATCCCTTAACCTAGAAGACATTGAGTGTCTAATTCCTGCAAAATAACCATCTCTAAAAAGACAGATTTCAGGGGTGCCTGGGTGGCTCAGTGGGTTAAAGCCTCTGCCTTCAGCTCAGGTCATGATCCCAGGGTCCTGGGATCAAGCCCACATCGGGCTCTCTGCTCAGCAGGGAGCCTGCTTCCCTTCCTCTCCCTCTGCCTGTCTCTCTGCCTACTTGTGATCTCTGTCTTTCAAATAAATAAATAAAATCTTAAAAAAAAAAAAATACAGACTTCAAAGGGGTTGGCTAGTCTTGGATTTCCACATGGAAATTAGCAGAGATGAGGGGCATGAATCCTCTCAATTCTTTTTTCCTACTCCTCTGGCCTCTCACCTCTGAACCCATTCTTTAAAGTTCTTTACTGATAGACTTGCTGTGTGGCATTCTGACAACCACTTGGTTTGCCTTCTAAGAAAGAATATCTGAGTTGCTTAAAAGCCCAGTAGTGGAACCACACAATTTCACCTTTGCCAAACATGACAGGCATTTGTAAACAAAAAGTCCTGAGACATAAAGGCTGAGAGTGAAGCAGAAAATCTGAGGCTGTTCATAGTTAGACCAGGCTCAATCCCTGCAAATGCACCTGGAAAAAAGTTAATTGTGTACTTTTCAGTTTGTAGGTCTTGAAGTTTTGAAGTGTGGTATTAGGGAAATATTTGATTTCCTATGGTTTGGAACACCTGTGGTATGAAAATTTGAAGTTATCAGAATACGATAAATGATAGTGTTTTAGCTATGTTGACAAGCATGTTTGGGATTGAGATTGTTGTCTGTCAAAAATAGGGCTAGTATTCATTGAATTTATTAACTGTCACTGAAACCTGAGACATGATAATGATGGTGTGGTAAATGTGTTTGGTTCAAAAGCTTGTTTTGGTATTTTACAATACAGACTGACAAAAGTTTGTGATATATAATTTAAAACATGTGGGTGTAGTTAAGGTAACCAAAGTATTTATTGGAGAACACATTTTCAATAGCAATACAGAGAAAAATGGGACTATATAGAATCTAGCTTGCTAAAATGAGGCATAGAACCTGTTTTTTTATTACAAAAGACAAAGCTTCCTAGAAATTTTCATATTTCTCCCAGTGTGCTCAGTTTCCTGGTTTGTGGTCCTCAATCGAGCATATCATCTTCATCAGCCCCTTACCTTCGTTCTAGCACTTGTATCATCACTAAAGATACTTTTGCTTGTATGGGTATTTAAATCAAATTATTACTTTTTAAAAAAAGATTTTATTTATTTATTTGAGAGAGAGAGACAGTGAGAAAGAGCATGAGAAAGGAGACGATCAAACGGAGAAGCAGCCTCCCCATGGAGCTGAGAGCCCGATGGCGGAACTTGATCCCAGTATTCCGGGATCATGACCTGAGCTGAAGGCAGTCGTTCAACCAACTGAGCCACCCAGGTGCCCTAAATCAAATTATTACTTTTAATTGAGTATAAATGTTATAGTTTTGTTATCCTACCCCCTGGCAACTTTCTAGTCTCTGCTGACAGAGACAAAATATTTGCTTATAGTGTATGGAATAAGATGGCTGTAAGTGCAGTCTTATTTTTTTAAAAATGTTTAGTTGTGGAAATAAAAAAACTCAATAAACATATTGAATATTATTCATTTGGAAGTCTATACCAGTTTAACACTTAATTACAATTTCGGAATGTGTGCAATTATGCACTTAACATAATTAATACAAATCCAAATTCCTTGTACACTAATGATGACTTCCAGAGCACATCTTTCCCATTTTTATTCTCAGTATAGCACATAGAGAACTGGCCTATATAATAAATGCACTTTTAGAACAGTAAATTTTTCTCAATTTCAAGGATTCTTTTGAGTACTCGGGAAAGTATATAGAACCAATAAGGTGCTTGGACCTTAGAAATCAAAGCAGTCAAATGATTTGTTGATGATTTGGAAGAAGAAGATGAAGATTACGTTCAATCATTGAGTGGGGAACAGTTTTATAGGAAAGGGGGTCTAAGTCACCCAGTTAATATTAGCAATAGCAGCAATAATAATGAGCTGATTGAGTTTGGAAGAATAAGACTCCCCTTTCACAAGAATGTTAGCATTACTTGAGCTGTGCTGTCCACTAGAACTTTCTACAATGATGGAAATGCCCTATAATCTTCACTGTCAAATTTAATTTGTGCTATTCCAATAGCCACTAGTTGTGACTATTGAGTATTGGAAATGTGGCTAGTGCTAGTGAGAAACTGGATTCTCCATTTTATTAATTTTAATTCATTTAAGGTTAAATTGAAATAGCCACATGTGGCGAGTGGCTACTGTATGGAGAGTGCAGTTCCCAAGTATTATGGATAAAGCTTCTTTGAGCAATTTCTTTACTTCACTCATTTATCAATGCACACACATATATATTTTTTTACATTCATTAATTCTGCAAATGCTTTTTGGGCTCTTTCTTTGTTTCAGGCACTAGGAATACAATGGGGTGCAAAACTAACCCAGACGCTACCTTCATGGAATTTATAATGCCTCATGGAATAGATGAACACGAATCAAATAATCACGTAGCTGGTGGGAATTAGGAAAATGTGAAGGTTGTAAGATCATCCCATGTAGACAATTTCTTTGAGGAAATCCAGTCTTTTCAACTTTTTTAGTCTTCTGATTTCCCCCAAGGAAGTGACCTCTGACCTGGGATCTAAAAGCTGTTTGACCCTATGAAATGGATAGATTTTATCAGTTGACACTACAGACATCATGCAGGATTGGTAGAAACACATTTAGAAAATTATCATACTGATTGTATGTGTAAATAAAATCACTGTTTCTCTTTAGAAAGAAGAAGAAGAACATCAGGAGCGGGTGTTTTAAGGAACATTATAGTTGTCAAAATTGCAAGAAGAACAGTTGATTAGAGGATATCCAGGGAGTTTCCAAGTCATTTTGTCTCAGTGTAAAAAGGTAGAGACCCTCTGAAGAACTTTTTTCTCTTTTATTAAAATAACGTGTAGAAAAAAAACTTGTGCACACACCTGGGTATAATTAAGAAGTCAGAGGTCACATAAATTACATTTCCTTGAAGAAATATTTTAATATTCTTGGAAACCTAGACCACTACTGAATGCTAAGTTTCTATTATAGACAAACTATGTCTTTTGCAAATATGCCATATGAAATAGGACTGATCTTTCCCATCTGAATATTTCCCAGTGCCCTAGGATGGTTATCTGTGAAACAGATGATCTGAGGGTTCAGGAAATAAAGCTAACCAAAAGGAGCATAAATAGTGAACAGAAGAATCTAGTTTGCATGTAGAATTTCAATCTCCCTGAAAGTTCTAGCTGATAATCTAATTTAACCATGAAAATGATAAATGATAATTTGAAAATAATTATGTACTCTTAAATAAGAAGCCACTAAAGTACGGTGGCTCAGAATTAACATAGCATGTGACACTCTGTAATTTTACTTGCTGTATTTTTAATTTGGGGTTTGGAGTCAGGGTAGCAATGCCTCTTCAAAACATCCTGACCCTGGTAAAATATCCAGGCAGGATCTAAGGGAAATATACTCTATCAACCTCAAAAGGGTATAAAGTTGTCTCTACTACTTCTGCCAGTGCCATATTTTGTAATAAATCTGTCCAGTTTTATGGAATGCTGCCAGATGGCTGAGCTCTATCCTTCCTCCCACCCTTTACCCAGTGTGTCCGAAAGCATCTGAATTAGGCTAGGGGCAGGCCTTCATCAGAGTTATATTACATTTCAATAACAGAAACCACTACATAACACACCTACGGAACATTCTGGAGATGTGTGTTATATAGAGCCATGGAGAACTCTTGGGTTGATGCAGTACTGACGGTTTTATGTCACCTACAAATATTGACACATACCCCTCCCTGTGCCCTCCTGTAAGATCTTCATGAGTGGTCAGAGGGAGGGGATACTGTCTCAAATTTCAAGTCTGCAGATACTCTGAAGCCCCTGTGCTTTGTTGATTGTTTTCAATTTTCTATAAAATCCACACTGACTGCTTTCATCAGGATATGTGCTCATTCTCTTCCCAGTGTCAGGCATTGGTTCTAGGGAATTCCCTAAGTTGTTATTACCCTACACTGACTCTTTCTGACCTACTTTTTTATATGAAGGAGTTCCTGTTGCACAGGCTTCTGTGTGTGGAGGGGGAGACAGGGAAGAATAGTGGTTAGGGGAACAGAATTCCCTTCATTTCACCAGTGGTCACTAATGGCCTACCTGTCTGGTCAGTCCTGTCAGTTACTGTCCTTTATCAATGAAAATATTTAAAGGATTTGTTCTTCTAGAAAATGCAGCCTAGCCTGAAAAGTTGTCTTTAAGGTTGAGCTGGAGTGGCTGGTCCCTACAAGTTTCCACGTTCTGAACACAGATTTACTGTAGTAAAGAAAAATCTAAGTCAAGTGTCTGAAGAACAGGGTGTGATTTAGCTAAAATTGCCAATTTTGTTACAGCATGTTTGGAAAAGTTGCCCCCGAACCGGCTGTCATGAGTATTTCTTAAATTAAAATAATTCCCACTGAATCTTTTGAAAGCAAATAGTTGATGTCCAAGAATCCTTTCAGAATAAACCATGGTAAAGTCTCATCAGGACAGGGGACTTTGTCTGTGGCACTCACCTCTGCATGCCCAGGGCCTGGCACTTGGCAGATGCCATAAATCTGCGTTGACTGTGGAATGAAGAGAAATTATTTATGCCACAGTTCAGCCATACCAGGAGCCTGGCTTTGTGCTTCATCTTCCTGTTAAAGCTCTCCCTAAGTAAGCTCTAAAACTTGTGGATGTTACAGTACACGTTCCTCAAGTAAGTTTTGGAGGATGACCTCAATATGGTCCAAGTCCTATGTGGCAAAGATAAACCTGGACTAGTATGGACCCATCCTAAAACTCCCCATGGTTTCAGTTGCTGGCAGAGATAAGGCACACCCCAAGATGGTCTCAAGAGGACAAATGTTGAATGGAACAATTGCTACCTCCAGCTGCTTTTGACGCAAGTATTTGGTGGGGGGGGGAGCAGAGGAGGACGGCATATTCACTATTCATGGACAGACTCTTTTCATTTTTATCCTGTAGGCTTTGTCAGCTAATGATAACTAGCTGAAGGTAAGATACACAGGTCAGATACCCTGTATCTACTGGGCACTCACGTAAGGGGAAAGAGCAAGGAGCAGTAGCCACGTGACTTTATTAGAAATGGTGTGGTGCCCTGGCAGTGCTCTGCCAGTCAGCTTTGGCTTGGGTGTGGACTGGGCAACTCACCACCAAGAAGTCCTCAGGGGAGGGTTGATGCGGGGAGGGGGTGGGGTTATGGACATTGGGGAGGGTATATGCTATGGTGAGTGCTGTGAAGTGTGTAAACCTGGCGATTCACAGACCTGTACCCCTGGGGATAAAAATATATGTTTATAAAAAATAAAATTAAAAAAAAAAAAGTAGTCCTCAGGGGAGAAAGGCTTAAGGGGAGGGGCAGTGAGGTAGATGAGCCACCAGATTGAAACGTAGGTTCAAATATATCCATCTCATCCTTACCTCATCGGCCAAGCATTAGAGGAATTAAGTTGCTCCTGCAGTTAGTGTGCCTCAGTTTCCCCAAGTTTAGCCATGGGCAGAGTACACAATACCTTAGAGGCTGCTGCTTGCAGCAGGAGATAATGCTCTTGTATGCATCACTAAGCACAGCATGAAATTAGTCCCCAAAGGGAGGAGGCATGACCAATGTGTATCAGATGTTCAGGCTTTCTGTGTGATTCCAGCCAGGGACAGGGATGCGGCTACCAGGAACACAGGATTTGGGGAGATAAATGAGCTTGGAGGCAACCAAGGCTCCAGGCTAACCCCACAGTATAAAATGCATGGCGGGGGGTTAGGGGGGTTGTATGGGAAGGAGGGCTCGTGGGAGTCAGTGAAGGAAGAGTGAGGGAGGGAGAGATCTTTGCAAATGGCATATTAGAGCTCATGTGAGCTGGCTTGGTCACTCACCAGCAGTATGACCTTGTCTAAGTTAACCTTCCTGGGCTTCACTGTCCTCATTTTTAAAGTGGGGATCAGGAAAGCACCTATGTCATTGTGTTGTTAAGAAGAGCAAATTCATAAACAGAAAACATATAGGTCTGTATCTGGCCAAAAAACCCCAAAAGCTAAAAAGGTCAATAAACATTAGCTCTTATTATCTGTAGCTCAGCCTTGCTTTTATGATGTGGCTTGACTTGTTTATTGATGATTTGTACCAAGGCAGCTTCTTGTATAGAGGTCCCACTGGATATCACTTCATAGTGAATAAACTCAGGTACACCTAAAGGCTGGTGATCCTTAAGAAATGTCCTTAAGGAGGATTACAACTGCCATTAACTATGAATTATTCGGTTAATTCAGTGTTACAAATAAAAAAGAATGCAAAAAAAAAAAGGCTTTCCTTACATCTGTACTCATTTGATAACATAATAGAACACTTAGTGACTCACTGTCTCACTTGTTAAAAAAAAAGGCAATTAAAGAACTTCACAAAAGAGAGAGTGCACATCTCAAGAGGGGTTCTTTTCTTCTGCAGGAATATATTCTCATTAGGTCGTTGGTCAGTTTGCATCTGGGGTTTGGGAGTGAGTGCTGGCTTGAGGCAGACCTCTGTACCCAGGTACAACAGGATCTGATTAAAAGTCCATGAGAAGAAGAAAGATGCTGTGAGCTTTCAAATAACTACACGGATCTGAAATTCAATGTGTGAGGTGGGCCAGGATGAGCCTTGGAGAAACACAGGGGAGAAGTTATTGTAAAAGTGATACATCACCTGGCCCAGTAGGAGAAAGGGGAATAGTAATGTAAAAAAGTAGTGTAAAAAAATAATAATGTAAAAAATAATGTAAAATAATGTAAAAAAAAAAAATCCTGGAGGGGTGCCTGGATGTCTCAGTGGGTTGGACCTCTGCCTTCTGCTCAGGTCGTGGTCTCAGCGGCCTGGGATCAAGCCCCGCATCGGGCTCTCTACTCAGCGGGGAACCCGTTTCCCCTCTCTCTCTGCTTGCCTCTCTGCCTGCTTGTGATCTCTCTCTCTCTGTCAAATAAATTAACTAATTAAATCTTAAAAAAAAAATCCTGGGGTGTAAATGTAAATTTAAATCCTGGGGTGCAGGGGAAGTCAATAACCTTCTAGGTTAATCCCCACTACCTATTTACTATGGGAATACCTCTTTACCTTGATACAAGGTCATTTTAAATGTAAACCAGGAATAACGTGGAGGCATAATTATTATATCATAAACATTAATCACAGCAAACAACTTTTTATTGACCCAGCTAGTTTGGGTCAAGAAAAAAATATCCTTGGTGTATTTTCACTGGAGTCTACCTTCATAGTGTAACTTGGGGGAGGGACTGATACTGGAGCGAGTGGTGGAAAGGCCTTATTCTTTAAGGTATCTTCTATTATCAGTCTGTGATTAGTAGGTCCCTGATGGATGTTAATGCTAAGAAAAAGCATCATCAGGAACCTGGGTTTTAATATAGGGTTTTGCAAGCTCATACAATATGCAGGGGCCTAAGGAGCAGGATGAGCCAAATTCAAGTCAATTGTTACCAGATTGTTTGCATTCAACCTTAGTTTACCTCTTATTAAAAAGGCAGTATGTTTTCAAGACAAATACTATGAATGTCTCATAAACAGAGCAAATTAGAGCTATACATTAAATTCTTATAGTTCATAAAGAAGGAAAGAGTTAAAAGGGAAAGAAAAAATTTCAACTTGATAACTTTGCAAGTTTAGAATCAGAATCTTGGATCTTGCCATCAGGGATGGTGTGATTCTGAATAGGCAACTTAGTTTCCCTACAGAGAGATTTGAGAAAATACCTTGATCTTTCTGCTATAAATTAGAAATACTTTATGAATGTTTTTTGTCAATGTCTACATAGCAGGAAATAAAGAAGCGATTGCTGATCATTCAGTTTGGGTGATCAGTGAAGACAGCAGAACAAGTCACAGATGAGATTTATTGTCCTTGACTTGCTTGCCTTGATTACGTAACTAATCAAGTGGCCTTAATTAGCCAGCTTTGTGTAGACTTCCCTCCATTTTGTACTCAGCAAATATGACTGCAGAGTTGTCTTCCTTGCCTATGAAAATGAGCAATGTTTATTTTAATCAAACCTGAAAGAAAATTTTAAAAGAGGACTAAAAACTAGAGAGTAGAACATTTTCATTTACTGAGCCCCTACTTTGTACTTCCTTCTATCACCCAAAGGATGGCTCCACTCTCTTGGGTCACTTGCCTCTAGCTCAGGGGCTCTCAAATTTGACTCACTGTAGACTCACTTGGAGGACTTGTTAAAACAGATGGCTGGGCCCCACCTCCAGAGTTTCTGTTTCACAGGTCTAGAGTGAGACTGAGAATTTGAATTTGCATTTCTAACAATTTGCCAGTGATTGCTGATGTTGACCATCTTGGGACCGTACTCTGAGAATCATAGAGGATATTGGCCTCCTGTCAGCTCCTGAATTGTCCCATAATATTCTCTCCACCAACCTCCCACCATCATTTATCTCTGCCATTGCTTCTATCACTGCATGTCCTCATTGGGATCCCTGGACTCTAGCTGCTCCCTCTATGTGGCCCTGCTGGGAGCCCATTTCCACCTCCCCCCCAATACAAGACTTGTATGTTTTTTAATGGAAGGATAGGAGGGGAATTGCAAACAGAAGTGGATAATGTGAAACTGATGGTAAGTATGATTGTTCTAGTACTCCGTTCCTTAGCATTTTTTCATTATCACCCCCTAAGGAGACTTTTTAGTCCTTTTTTTCCTCCTACTTACACCCCATCCATTTCCTCATCCCTGCCCATGAAATTTAAACACTATGATATACTGTACATCTGTTTATTTACCGTAGCCTTTTTAAAGGGCCATAAACCACTGTAATACCTAAGATTTTACACCAAGATTTTATCTCTACCAAGAACCAATTTTGTCTTTTTGGGGTGATACCACCCCTGCTAAAGGATGCATATTCTAGCAGAGTAAGGTAAAATTACTAAAGCAATTTAAACTGTCCATGTTTTCTTTGTGGGCACACTTAGTTCTTCACGTTGCTCTAGTGTTTCAAAGACTTTTCTTGTCTCTTCTCTCTGAGAGGGGTCCATTCTTTGGTTTTACCAGAGCTTATGTACAGCTTTTCCCTGACCCTCCTCTTTTTAGGAAAACCCATTTCCATTTCTCCCCCTCAGGTCTAAAAGGTGTGAGATGGAAAGAGAGACAGTACCGCCACCCAAGAAATCAAAACCTTATGTTCTCCTTCTTAGTTCTCTACTAGCTGGCCTCAGGGGTAAAACTCTCCACCAAAGGCGGAAACTCAATTTAAATGGACTACCAGATGCTTCCTTTTATCTGACCAGGTAGTCTAACAATGCCACAACAGCATTTCCCAAGGTGTGAGTTATTCAGTTAAGAACAGCCCTGTGGGAACTTCTGTAGGAAGGTCGGTAGGAGGCCATGGCCCTCCAGGAAAGGTTCTCTCCATGGTTTCTTTCACTGTTGGGATGTGCAGATGTTTCCTATTCTCTGCACAGGCTTTGAATGGCTGAACAGGAGACTCTCCTTTCTGTTCCTCCTCCCCACAATACACACACACACACCACAAGCACATACATCAGTGCAAGTGCAACAATTATCAGAGATTGAGTAACCTAAATTCAAATTAAGAGTAAGAACCACCCCCTACCTTGTTTCCCTTCTAAATACAGCATATATGCCCAAATCCCTGTGCCCACAAGGGAGATAGAATTTTACATTTTTTATGTAGAATACTTTCAGTTCCTTTCTCCTGTTGCCAAGATAATGCTCTAATTCCCACTGTGAGAACCTCACTTGAACAATTTGCCAAACAACAGAACCCCCTGCTCCAACTAGAGTTCAAAAATTAAAACTTTTTCTTTGCTTGGGACCATTATTTACTTTTGAGCTCAATACAGAAGAGAGGGAGTTTAGGCCTTGTTATTGGTCCCACCAGAGTAAACAGCTTGAAGAGATATGATCAGGTGGGAAGGTCTTGTTCCACTAGTTACACTTTTTAAAAAATGAAAATCTGTTTTATTGGGATAAGATGTATATTTTTGTGCTTCTTCTAGATGGAAAATGGGAGAAAAGTCACTTAATTCACTGGATAAGTTTTCACGTCTAGGTCAGGTGATGGGTTGGCAGCCAACATGCAAAAAGACAGATAGTGGATGCTTGGATTGAGAACCACTTGGTCTGGTAGGCTAGAGATGGTGGGTCCAGTGTAATGGCCATCATCTGCCTAATTAGTGACTCCTACTTCCTAGCCTGGGAAGGACTGTAGTGGTAGCCTAATGAACTTATTTATTTTATATGGAGGAATGTGATCAAGAAGGGTGACCTGATTTGTCCAGAATTAGCCAGATAAAAAAGAAGAGCCAGAGATCAAACCTAAAGTCCTCTCCTTCCTGCCTAGATGGTTCTTTCCATCATGTCATTGTTACTTCCCATGGTTCCTTCCCTTTCCTTTGTTGTAACATTGGATTCTGGTCTCTTCACAGATACTAGTGAGACGTGTAAAGTCTCACAGTAGAGAAGTTTGAAAGGTCTGGCTGGGATTAGATTCCAATTTTCTAAAGAATTGAAGGAAACAAGATGACAGGATGTCCTGGCTTCTGAATGTAAGAGTATGAAGAGACCACAAAGGAGGCCCAGAGTTTTAGGAGTCTTCTCTGTATTCTCAGAAACCTTATAGAGAGAACTCTAAAACATTTTCCTATGTTTGTCACATGACCAAAATGGAAACCAAGAAAGGAAAAAAGGAAGCTAAGGGTGAGGTCTGGACAAAGATTTCCCTTTCCTTCTCAAGTTCCTCTTCTTTACACGTGAAGCTGTAGAAGCAAGATTCAGTGACATCAGCATCTTTGTTGAAAAGGAAGACAGAAGTGGAGGGTATGTAAGAAGGGAATTAGCAGCCTGAAGGCACCCAACCTAGCAAATGCAATGTGGGTGTCCAGCAGCTAAATTAGTGGAAGCACCATCTGGACGTGGCCTCTGTTGTAGGTTTGGGCCTGGATTAATCTATAACTTGACCTAATTCACATCAACAAATAAACATTAAGGACTGATTATGTGCCAATAAGTGTTGTGGGAAATAGGGAGATTAAACATGGTGTGGATCCTGCTTTCAAGAAGCTTATTATCTAGAAGGAGATGGAAGGGCTGTATACAAACCACTAAGGCACAAGACAGAATGTGACTATGCTGTTAAAGAAGTAAAAACAAAGTTCTTTGGGAGTCCTGGGCTATGTCTGCATAGAACTCTGGAAATAATATCTTATACATATGGGTTACCATAAGGTTTGAAGAAGGCCAAAGTAGAGGGCCCGTTAGGGAGTGAGTTGCAGCTAGTTGGAGGATTTAGTGATAAAGAGATTATCAGTTGACTGCAGAAGCATCTACTTTAATAAGGTATTTGTGGTCATTGAGGCCAATTTTCAATTTTAGTCTATATATTTGCATCCCTGATTCTGTGAGTCCCCTCTTCCTACTCACCAGTCTTGTAAATAATCAACCAATGTTCTTTCCATTTGGGTAGGTAAGCAACTGAGTAATTGCATGTGCAAATTCAGGGGTTTGGAGACAAACACAACTATTTAGTGGTTGTGTTACCCCAAAGTGATGATGGAAAATTATCAGGTAATCTGTGAAAATTATTACTAATGTTTTCCTTCTATACTGGTCTTCGGAATATGATAGATAGGACTAATGTCTCTCTTAGACAAGGAACAGAAGTTTTCTAAGTAGCTGAAGCTTTGTTATTTGAGGAAGATCTATATTAACAACAACAACAAGAAAAATAAAACCAAACCACAAGATCCTGAATATTTTTTGGCCATTCAAGTTTCAGCATAAATAGATCTAGAAATAAAGCCTAAGCATGTCCAGGATAGGAAACTTGAAATTTTTTGTGGCAGAAATGATGAAGAGATCACCAAAAATTCATCCTCTTCCGTCCCCAGTGGAGTTGTGGGAGGTGGTCATTTAGGCAGAGGCTACATTTTTCAGCATGCCCCATCTCTCTGACTCCTTGTATCCAGGTGGTCATCAATAAATGTGACAGAAGGGATATGTGTTTCTTCTAGGGCCAGGCTTTTAAAAAGTGAGTGGAGTTTCTTCACATTCTTTTTTCCCCATCTGCTGGCTGGATACAGATGGTGGAACCGCATGATGGAAATAGCCTGAGTCTGAATGATCACGAGGAGGAAAGCTGCCTACAAACCAGAAACACTTGTACTGGACTGTTATGTGAGTGAGAAACAAAATTCTATTGTTTGATAGATTGTACTATTGTTCCCAACTATCTGCTGCTGTACAGCAGGGGTCTATGTAGGTGAGTCTCCCTGAGAAAGGTTGTACTTCCTGTTCACTGATATTGGACTCAGCCATATGACTCGCTTTGGTTAGTGAAATGCAGCAGAATTGATATAGACCACACATGAGCATAACATCAAGAGTTGTGGCATGGCTCCACTATTATTCTTTGTTCTGCCCTGAGAACAGCAAGCATCATGTAGAAGCTGCTTGTTCAGGCTAGAGGCTTTCTTTCAGTCTGGGTTCCAGATGAAGAAGATGTATGGGGCAGGGCTGCAACTAACATACAGTCAACATATACCATGAGCAAAAAATAAGATTTGGCTGTTGATTTGGGGATTGTCATGGAAGAATAACCCAGCAAAGGCTGTCCGATATATTGTGCTAACCCACTGACATTTCGATAGTTATCTAGCATAGTCTTAGTGTTACCCTAACTAATATACTCTGAAATTGAGAGAATTGAGTGTGAAAACTGGAGAGTAGGCAACAGTGAACAAAATATAAAATATTCTTTTAAAGTATGGCTAAACATGAAATACTCTAATAGAATTAAAAGTCCTATTAAATATTAATTGGCAACTCACAACCAGTGAAACTGCAAATCAAACACAAACTGGATAACAAATCATTAAGCTTGTGGGACCACCTTCTGGCTCCACTGAGCTATCTGACTCCTCCAGCCAAAGGAAAATTTTGGTAGATTCTGAAGAGGTAGATAGGGACCCAAAAAAAGAGATGATCCTACACAGAGTCTATGTTCCTTGCAACCCCAGGACCACCTCCCTCTCCCTGTTCCTCCTCCTTGTTGGAATGTCAGAGGAGAGGGATATGAGGCAGAAGGGCAGATAAGATAGAAACAAAGGAACATTTCAACTTCTCATTTTTGCATGAGGCTGGACCCTTCACATGGCTGGCCTCTTTGTATGAGCCTTAAAAAAAAAAAAAAAAAAAAGATAGGATCATTTTAGGATCATTTTGGAGATCCAAGGCCCCCTGAGATAAGCATACTGGGTTGGTATGTCCGCAGGGCATTGTGGGAAGAGGTGGAGAGGAAAGTTTGTGACAGATCTACAGTGGTACCATTGCCCAGAGACCCAATCAGCTAATGCCTGGGCACCTTGGACAAGGAACCCTATTTCTCTCTTGCTCAACAGGATGGTTAGGCTCTTGAGAAGTGAGTAATTTAAAAACATAAAAATAGATTGTGTCATAAGAAAAAAAATGAAATGTGCTCCAGTAGGTTGAAAAAAATTCTGTCATTTTTATTTATCTCATTATCATGATCAAGGAATTTATTTCCACAAATGATGAATGTGTGGAAAATAATTAAGGCATAAAAACGATTATTCACAACCTAGAGAACAAAAACGTCCACGGTGATGTCTGACTGAGTTGCAGAAGGCAGTACGTTGCAACCATTAGCTCTGCCATTTTCCATGCTCTCCACCACATCTGCCACGAGAATGTGGGATGAGAAGTCTTGTCACACTCAGGGCCATGTGCTACTCAGGTCTTTTGAAAATCTAGTTGGCCCTGTCTCATCACCCTCTGGCTGTAGACTCGCTCAGGTGATATTGGTCATTCATTCAACATATTCTGTTTGGTAGACAACTTCTATTTTTACCCTGGGAAACTCTTGGTGATGTTAATGGAAATGTTGTGTAATATTGTGATTTTTAAGAAATACATATTTGGTCATTTGGATGACCAAAATATATTTGTCATATGTATTTGGTCTTTGCCCATGGTTTCTAACTCACAGTTCCTAAAACCCCTAGAATTTCCTAAGCAATGAGAACAACAAAAGTGTCTTTTGTTATGTTAATGATGTGACTTCTGGACCCTACCTAAAGATGGAGGCTGGTTGCCAGTGGAGTCAACCACATTATTAGAGAGTTAGAACTTTCAGTCCCCTCCCACCTCCTGGGAGAGAAGAGGGGTGGGAGGTTGAATCAATGGCCAGTGATTTAATCAATGTCTACGTAACTAAGCCTCCATAAAAATCCAGAGGAACTGGGTTCAGAGGGTTTCTGGGTTGGTGAACACACAGAGGTACAGGAGCAGTGGTGCTCCAGGAGAGGGTGTGTAATCTCCGCCCCCTATGCATCTCTTCCATTTGGTTGTTCCTGAATGATGTTCTTTTAAAATAAACATTAAAAATAAATATTTCTCCAAATTAATGGAACCTAAGGAGGGGTTCATGGAACTTCTGATATTTATAGTTAGTCGGTCAGAAGCACAGGTAAAAACTTGGGCTTGCGACTATGAGTGAGGTGGGGGAAAGGGTGGTCTTGTAGGACTAAACCCTTCACCTGTGGAATCTGATGCTGTCTCTGGGTAGGTAGTGTCAGGATTGAATTGGATTCTCAGACACCAACAGGTTGTCTGAGAATTGTTTGTTGATGTAGGGGGAATCCCCCTCCTCCATTGGAAATTGAGTCTCAGAACTATGTCATGTGTTCTAAACAGGAAAGATGGATGGTGACCAGGATCAGGCTTAGGTCCTCACGGCACATGATATTATGTCACATTACATGGGCCACCAGCAAACCCCCTGCCCCTGCCACTGCACCATTAGCTCCAAACCCAAATGCTTTGATGGATGGTTTAAGTCTATTATTCCAAAACTAGTCTTAATTTTTTTGTTCCATTAAAAATTAAATTAAGATTATCTGAATGCCCATGCCAGATGTTGATAAGGATGGTAGGTAATATTGGATATGAATAAGTGCAGTGTTATTTCTTTTAAAAATGTGTTTGCAGCGGGGCACCTGGGTGGCTTGGTGGGTTAAGCCTCTGCTTTCGGCTCGGGTCATGATCCTAGAGTCCTAGGATCGAGCCCCACGTCGGGCTCTCTGCTCAGTGGAGAGCCTGCTTCCTCCTCTCTCTCTCTCTGCCTGCTTCTCTGCCTACTTGTGATCTCTGTCAAATAAATAAATAAAATCTTTAAAAAAAAAAAAAAATGTGTTTGCAGCACTGTTCATGGATTACACTATGTAAAGTCACATAAGTGAAAGGTGTTTATAATAAATATATAGTTTTTATATGTCTGGATATAGTTTTTCAATAAAAGAATGTTTCAGCCCATGTAAAAAATTAAATTAAATGTGTGAAAGTTAGGAGGTTGGTATATTGAGTGAGTTGGAACTTTGGCAGCAGTGTGTAAAGTCTATATCTGGGAATGGTTGAGGCCAAGAGTTTAATTGCAATGCTTAGGATTGTGGGGTTCAGTGAATAAAATGGATATAAAATAATTAGATAATTACTTTTACTTCTTCCTTTCACCTGAGAGTTAATCAAGAGTAAAGTCCATCTGGCTTGTACTAAAAATACGCAGAAAGGTTTGAAAATATATCAGCAAAAAATGTATTTAGAAGAAAAAGACAAACCTTGGTGTTAACAAAACACAAATATTGTGATCTAACTTTACATTTTGTTGAAAGTGTTTTTATATCTGTCTGACTATTATTTCTAGTCTGGCCTTTTCATTTTCCCAGAAGAGCAATATAGAGTTTGAAATGAGGGAAGTGGCAGAACAGGAGGCCATAAATGTGATGGAACGCCCAGAAGGAATATAAGAAACTAAATATTGATCTTTGTTCTTTTAGTGAGGACTCTCGTGTTTCTAAGGATGTCATTACAGCTATGGTGGCATTGGTTAATCTGATCTGCTATTCAGCTGTGGTCTTGCTCAGCACTGAAAGAACACTTTGTTCATGGGCTTCAGCTGACAACCAGAGAGTTTTCTAAAGTAAGGGTTATAGTGAGAACATTCCTCTCCATGTGTTATGTAAGATATTTGGGGCATGCAGGACTCTGAGGCAATGAATAAAACTTGCTTTAAAAACAGACACAACTAAAAAAAAATGACACAATTTATACATTCAAATTAGTATTATCCTTCCCGGAGTCACATTGGGAGACATATACTTATTCTCACAAAGACACCATTGCTCAAAGCATTTTGAAACTTTTTATTTTAGACTTGCCTTTATAAGCAGGGGTAGGGTTTGTGAATCACTTAGAACTATTTAGTGTTTCACATCAATTTTTAGCCATGTCACAGAAGGTTGATTACTTCTTTTTCTCCTCCATAGACTTAATGCCAAGTAACTCGAGATATTAAAAAAAATCAGATCTATTCAGTTATTCATTCATCTATTGATTTATTTATTTAGTAAAAATCCACTGACTGCCCCGTGTGCCAGGCTGTGTGTTAGAAGCTGAGGAGTCTGTGATGCATAAGGCAGAAACGGTCCCTGCTCAGTTGGAGCTGATGTAATTGGAAAGACAGACCAAAACCACCCCCATAACAACATGCTGACAAACAAATGTAAAAAATACTTGCCAGTTGGGATAAATGGCGTAACGGAAACAGATAAGGAGCTGAACTGAGAAATAACAAGAAGAAACCAGTTTATTAGATGGGAAAAGGGACATCTACTCAGGAATTCTGCTTAAAAGGGTGTCCACTTGCCACCATTGGGATTATTCAAATGAGTAAGCTTTAAGCTTTAATTTTGGAGGACAATTTTAAAATCTGAATGGACTGAGCAGAACCCACTTTTCCCACAGCAAATCTTTCTGTAGGATATGGGAGTGCGATCCTTATCAGCAAAGTGACCTAAAAAATAACAGTTATCACAGATAATCTGTGATACTGAATAGATTGTGTCTCACTTGGCAGCTCACTTTTTTGGCTTATTTTTGTGGGTTTTTTGTTGTTTTTGGGTTTTGGGGTTTTTTGTTTGTTTGTTTTTTGCTTTTGGCTTAAAAATAAACACACACACAGTTTCTTTTCTCTTCAGTAAGTAAAGCCATCTTCCCTGTACTATCTGTAAGGCTCTGGGATCTACAATCCTTCCTCTACCAAGGATCTCAGAGCCATCTGGGAGATGTCTCGGAGGCCCACCCGACTGTTAGAAGTGGCACTACTTTATGCTGTGTTTAGTATTTCAGACCAAAGTGGGATGACATCAGCACCAAGTTAGGGTCTCAGATTCCTTCTCTAGGAGGATGCCATCAGTCTCGAGAAAGATTGTGAGGCTGTGACCTGACTTCATGGGAAACCATGCTGAGAACCATTCATGATACCTGCTATGGGCATGGGATGAGCTCATATAATGTCAGTTTGCCCTTTACTGATGATGAAGTTTGACCATTAGGCTAGGTGATGTCCATTATATAGGCATCTTTCCCCTTTGTAACGAAGAAGTACTTCATGGGGTGATATTTTGAGACCATGTGAATGTCCAACATTTCACTACTGAATGTCTCACCCATGTCCATGCTATAAGTCACAGAATTCTGACTTCCTGTCCCAAGTGCTTTCTTTCTACCATGCTTGTTCCATTTATTAGAGCAGGAATATTTCAAGCTGGACATGAAGACAGGGTTTCTAAAGACAAAATCTAGGTGTTATGTAGACCTTTATTGTTTGTTAAATGTGTTAGATAAGAAAAGTTTCATTAGAAACTCCTATTTTGTGAGAAATAATTAGATTTCCCTTGATGTGGCTAAGGAAGAAATGGCAATATAGCTATGTAAATGAATTATTACTACTACTACTCAAAAGAAACAGACGGATGTTGTGGCCAATTCTCCTCTCCCTTGGTATTCTTAAACAGGTTTTGTTTTTTTTTGTTTTTTGGTTTTTGGTTTTTTTTTTGTGGGGGCGGTTCTTGTCCTTCTTCTATTTGAACACCAGTATGAATTTGTGAGACAGAGACTCTGTGTAGGGCATGAGTAACTATATCTTTCCTTGGAGTAATTAACTATAACCTTGGATAAGGTGTTTCATGTTTTAAAACCACACTGTGGTGGCTTTTATATGAATTGAATCCCTGTTGTTGAGACTTTCCAAACACCGGGAGCTGTCCTAAAGACTTCCTGTGGCAGTGTAGCCCGTGGGGTGATTATATTAGGAAAATAGGGTTGAAACATTTCATAATTTAGTGAGTTTTTTTAATTTCTTATTTCCAGAATTAAAAAAGAACCTCTACGAATGTCAAATTCAGTAATTATCAAACTGAACAGAATTTGGCTCTATGTAACCAACTGGCACACTCTTCATAGATAACAACATGATTTGATATTTATAAAGGGCCTATTTCCCACCCCTCCCCCCAGCTCAGACACCAGAAATGCATTAAATATAAAACCTTATATAATTCTGTGAAAAAAACCCTCAATTCTCTGGAGCTTTCCTAACCTCTAAATTAGATATTTCAAAAGAGATATTATTTCTTTAGTGCAGGTTTTCAGCTTTCCCTGAAATGGAGTGGCTAGTTACAGCCCAGCCCACAAACTGGCTCTAATCTAATGAAATTTAATTAATATAATCATAATCATAAATGCAAAGCTCCCTTGATGTTAGAGTTGACAAGCAATTAAATTCTGGGGAGGGGTATAAGAGATGCCTCAGCTAGACAGTTCCTCTTGACATTAGATATACACATTCGGGTTGATTTGGATTGGAAAAATAAAAGCATAATTTCTGCCTTTAATTAAAAATTTGTCTCCAATATTTCCCTTGCCTAACACCTAAAGAAATACAGAGCTAGCTAAGAATAATAGTTCACATTCATGTTCTAGGTGTTTCACACGAATATCATTAAGCTTCACAAACAACCCTTCATGCAGGTATAATTATTATTTTCCTTCTTTAAAAGATGAAGAAATGGGGGCCCAGAAAGTTGATGCAGCATCCTGTAGGGTGATATGTCTTGCAAACCCAAACGAACAGCAGGACTCCAGAGTCAGATAACGACAGGCCACACCACCTCCCAAACTCTGTGGCCTCTCCACGGAGCAGTAGGGAGATTTATAGTGCTTCTCATAGGAGGACGGCTAAGTGCTTCTCTTGAATGTAATGATTACTTCCCATGGCAATCCTTTGATGCAGCTTATAAACCAAGAACTGGCAGTCCATCAAATGGGAAAGTGACTTGCGTAAGACATTCCCTTGTGCTGCTGGGAGATCTGGGCAGAAAGTAAAGAGGCTCTTACCTTCACTCCTGGGAGTTCACCAATGGCTAATACTCTTCTCAACTCCTCCTCATGAAAGACAAATAGCATTCTTCCCAGCTGGAGTGTACTCATCCAATACTTGATCTGCATTTCTCCCCAGGGACCAACATTTCTGGCAGAGAAAATGAAACCAGGATAATAACCATTGTAGAGATTATGAAATTGCTTCTTATCTGCATTCATACTCCAACCCATTTCTAGTGCTTTCATACACCACCCCAGACTGATAGAATTATTTTCTTTGTGACTCAGAGATATATTTTGCGTCTCCATTTTTAGCCTCTTTACTTTCAAGGAGATTAGATGATGAAGTAAGATTCACCCCGTAGCGCTCCGTGGGATTTTATTTAACCTCAGCACATGGTCTGTGGACTGAAAAAAAAAAATGCTCATGGTTTACAGTAGTATTACATGTATTTCTAAAAGTATGTATGTTTTATAAAACCTTACCCTAATTATAGAATTTCTTAATCTAACGATCATTTATTGAATTCTTTCTAGGCCTAAAGGATGGTAGTAGGTGCTGAAGATACAAAAGTAACTAAAACATCATCCCTGCCCTCAAGACATTTATACTTGTATGTGACATTGTGTGATTGTTCGTGTGGACCTGTCTGGTCTATCTTAGGTACATCTGTTCCCCCAGTGTTATTATAAATAGCCCCCCCTTACACTCTAAAAAGTTTCCAAGTTTGGGTGATAAGTTATATATATTATATATATTTATATATTTTATATATATTACTTATGCATATTATATTATTATATATATTATATAAATATAGTAATATTTCCCTCTAGATGATGTTTTTAAACTACTTGTAATACTTGGCTATAAATAAAAAGCACAAATAGTGAAGGCCCCAAAAATCTACTGACATGCTGTCTTGATTTCAGAATCACTGTTTCTGTCACTGTGTGTCAGGTGAAGTAAGTTCATTGGGAAAGTGTGGCATTTGGGTTTATGTTATTTTTAAAATTGCCACTACTATTCTCCCTCTATCAGGAGGATGGAGAACATTGGCTAGAACACTTAAGAAGATGAGAGAACAGTGCAATACATGGAGGTAAGATCATGTATCCTACCCTCAACTCCAATTTTGGTAGAGACTGAAGTGAACAGGATGTGAGAACAAGGGCCCTTGGCTGCAAGGGATATGATGGAGCAACAAAACGATGGTTGGAGGCATTTAGGGTCAAGAGCCTCTGATCTTAGAATTCAAGTTGGCATATGCCTTCCCCTCCCTTGGACTCCTCGGTCTCTACCCCATTTCTAAAGATACCAAACTCATTGGCTTTTAAAGCCTTGGGCTTTTGTGAAAGGTTGGTGTCTGCAGAACTTCTAATTACACATCATTCTGTGTTGTTGTCTGAATATGTATATGTATGTATTTTGATATTGAAGACAAGCTATTTTTAGTTTCCTTTTGGGTATGTTTGGAGAAACTCTTAACTGTTGCTATGCTGCTATGGAAACGGTATCCATGTATACTGACATGTTTACAATTGTTTAAAACACTATAAACTTTCCAGGGCAAAGGCAAACAGCTTACTTCCATCAAAGTTGCTCCATGCTTTCCTTTTTTATTAGTTTATTTATTACTCTCAGACCCATGTTGGAATCTGTTACATTTGTGCCTGCACTAAAGGGCTCTTTTCTTTCTTTCTCCTTCTTTCTATCTTTCTTTCTTTTTTCTTTCAGTGTGCATCATCATTTAATTGATTTCACATTCATAACTACAGTAGAGCTGAGAGCACATGAAAATTTTCCCCTGAAATCAGAAATATTCCCTGGTCTTTTTAGAACTGTGAACTGAATACCTCCTAGGTTCTCAAATGAAAAATGGAATAATACCTATTGATGGTATGTTGATGATCTGTCTAGAATTTGCAAGCTTGGAGACTTTGATAGTCATTTGAATGTAACTATTGTAATTATTATTTGTGTATACAGAATGAATTTAAAGACTATTCTAATTGCTTAGAAACATGCAAACCCGGGGCTGGAGTTTTCTGGCTTACTCTAAGCATGGGGAAAAGTAGGTGGCTGAGAATGTTTACAACTTTTAGAAAGAGAATCTTAACAAAGCCACATGAATTGGAGTAAGAACCATATTTGTTTGAAGGTACCAGGAAAATGATTTTTGGCAAGGTTGTTCTCCAGGAGCCAAAAAATACATGAAAGTACATTCTGTAATTGTGAATCACACGGTGATTGGTTCTGACTATGGAAAAGGGCACCCACTCTAGTCGAGCACAATATTTTCTAGGACTTGAAACCCAGAGTACTTTCCTCCCTTAAAAACTCCTTTTTACCAAAATTTGATACCTATTTTGGGTAAGTACAGTAAAGGAAATTTCAGCTGTCACGAAGACTACTTTTCTCTCTTGTTTACTAAAATCTCATTTTTGTCATCTTCCTAAAGTTGTCATTTTAAGTCACAGATCAACAAAACAAAACAACAACAAAAAACACCACATAGAAGTCCTATGGGAAAGGAATGGTTTGTGAAGACATGGTTGACCTGGGCCTCAGCTGCACAGGGAGATGGATGAGTCATGGAGCCAGCAATCCCCTACCCCCTCCCCAGGTCCCTTTCTTACAGTGTTTATGGACTTTCTCTGCTACAGCTCAGCAGTGGATATTCCATTCTCAGACCTTCATTGAACAAGGTTTACGTGATTTTTTTCCCCTTCCCTGTGGGAAGGATTTCTCCTTGCCTCCTGGAGTTTAGCAGCAGCTCAGAAATGTGACCCGGAGGTCACATTCAGATTAGAACTCTGTAAAACCTGATGGGAAACTTGCAGTATGACAACTGTGGCTCGACAGTCTACCACGGGGCAGGGGGAGGAGTGAAGGAGGGAGGGTTTACAGAAGGTCCTAACTGGAAGTGAATCTGGCTTAGCAGCAGCTCATGTCAAGAGGCTAAGAATTGTGCCATTAATTCCCCTGCATTGGGAGCCTGGAGAAGAGTGGGTATCAAGTGGCTCGGGCAACTGGAAACCTTCGGGGTTACCCCAGGATCAGGATGAAAAGGAGGAAGGTGAGCAGGAGCAGCAGTGTGACTTTAAACAGAGTGCCCCAGGCAGCCACTAATTGTCTTACTCCATTTAGATTTCTCTGAAGAGGCAGATTTCAGTTTCTGTTCTGTTGCCTCTGAGGGGATTTCCCAAATTAACCTTCCCTCAGCTTTCTTGAGGGACTGTTTTTGAGGGCTGGTGGGGAATTTCCCTCCTCTGGCCAAACTGTTGTCTGGAGAGATTATTGCTGATCTTCATCTGGGGATTTTCTCACAGGCCTTTTGCTACTTCCTGTTTCCCAAGAGTCTTTGCTCCCTGGGAACTGAAGAGTTATCAAGAGAAGGGAGCAGACAGGCTTAGGAAAAAAGGGAAAGGGGGGGGGGGTCTATCTGATACAGTGGTGCTGTTCTCCCCTCCTCCAGTTCTTTGCCATAGTGATACTAGATTTAAAGATCAGGCCCAGGGGCGCCTGGGTGGCTCAGTGGGTTAAGCCGCTGCCTTCAGCTCAGGTCATGATCTCAGGGTCCTGGGATCGAGCCCCGCATCGGGCTCTCTGCTCAGCAGGGAGCCTGCTCCCTCCTCTCTCTCTGACTGCCTCTCTGCCTGCTTGTGATCTCTATCAAATAAATAAATAAAATCTTAAAAAAAAAAAAAAATAAAGATCAGGCCCAGGGACCTGGCTGAGGGCTTCAGACTGATTACACTCAGCATTCCACAGGAACTGGGGTTGGACAACGTAATCACAAATTCCACTAACGATTGGTTTATTAGAATAGCTCTCCTGTATTTGGGATGGATAGAAACATTCATGTTAAAAGAAGCCATTAAAGAATATTACTCTTTTTACTTAATGATAATGCCCTACCACTTAATGATAATGCTTTCTGTGTATCATGTACAGTATTGGGAGTTTCGTATACATTTCTCATTTGATTCTGGTGACAACCTAGAGAAGTAGACCTTCTTAAGACTCATTTAACAGGGGTGCCTGGGTGGCTCAGTGGGTTAAGCCTCTGCCTTCGGCTCAGATCATGATCTCAGGATCCTAGGATCAAGTTCCATATCAGGCTCTCTGCTCGGCAGGGAGCCTGCTTCCTCCTCTCTCTCTCTCTCTGCCCACTTGTGATCTCTCTCACTGTCAAATAAATAAATTAATTAAATATATTTTTTTTTTAAAAAAGACTCATTTAACAGATGAGCAAACCAAGGTTCTGAGAGGTTAGGCAATTTAGCCAATTTTCTGGGCTGGTATAGGAGAGGTCCAATTCTGTGACACCCCAAAGCCTATGATTATATTCTTTCGGCTATAAATTTCACCCAGATTTGGGATTTGTTTCATATTCTCTTAGGTCCTTTTACCAGGAAAGTAGTGGGAAGGACCCTGAGAAGTAGCAGTCCCCAAGAACAAGGGGCGAAAATATTTTAGGGGGCAATATTGATGTTTGTTAGCTTAGCTCTGTGGGCCTGCCAGGCCTTTTTGCTGTATGTTCACCATTTTCTCTTCACCTGGAAGGAGCTGCTGAGCAAGAAAGTAGTAGGAATCAATATATAAAAGAAGCTCCAGTCAAACCAATTAATTAGTTCTTTCTCTTAGAGATAACTCTTCTCTCCAACCACTGCTTTCATGTTGCTACTTCCTAATCTAGCTTTGTATACTTTATCAATGTTCTTAGAAATAATTACTCTGAAGATAGGTTCCAGAATATCTCTGACTCTGCATTAGCCCCAGGAAAATAGTGTTCTAGAGTTGCCCTACCTTTTGACTCTTGATTGCTCTGAAGCCAGATCAGTGTCTGTGTGTTTTTGCAGTATGGGGTTCTCAGGGGAATAGATAATTAGTCACAGTTAGCCACAGTTGACTTCCTCACAAAGTTCTCTACGCATTTTCAGTTCTACCAGAGAAGTTATTAGCACAGGTGAGGGTACTGGGGGTAGCACCAGAACTGATGTGACAGTTCCTGGGAGTTCCCAAGGAACAGGAGACACACCTGCTGCATCGACTCTCTTTACCGCTGCATACTTTGCTACAGGTCCCCCTGTCCTAGATCTATCCAAGAGGGTTCCTAACCATATCCTCTTCATCCAAATAGTGAACTCTGAGAGCCATCAATGGTTGGGAGTTTACTGGTTACCAAGTGATTTATCTGCATTAAATGACTCGCTCCTTACCCATGAAGTTTGGCAAAATGATTCCTATTCATTTTTACCAGTGAGGAAACCATGACCCTGGCTGTTTAATAATTGGCCCAAAGCTACCTAGCTAGTAAACTGAGGAGCTGGGATTCAAATACTGGACTGATTCCTAGTTGGGTTTATTGGAGGAGGAGGTAGTAAACCTTATTTATTTTTTAATCACTAGGAAAATATAGCATAGGCTTGAAACATCAAACATACAGCCTATGTTATTATTGTAAGTAATAGGTAGTAGAAAGGGAACAAGATCCTAATCAGCATGATGTAAGTGCTGAGGAAGGATGATGGCAAAGCCCAGAGGCCTCTGGCCTGACAGGAAGTGGTGTTTGGTAAAGGGAATCCTGCCCCTTCTTTGAGCTGAGGGATCTATATTTTCCTTATGGTCACTGTTGCCAGGACATCTTTGCAGGGGCTCTGCAATTTCAGTGGACTAAATAAGCAATGCTTGCCACATTTGCTTGGGAAAAACAAAACAAACAACCAGGTCTTCCCAAATTCAGTACTTTACAACTCTTCCTAATTAAGCAGCCAAGAATCCAACTTATACTGTGTGTTCCCAGACACTGATATGTATTATAATTCAAATCCCCTTTCTTTTCAAGGGCAAAGTGTCATTGCCCTTCCCACCATTC
This sequence comes from Lutra lutra, assembly GCF_902655055.1. Taxonomy (NCBI): domain Eukaryota; kingdom Metazoa; phylum Chordata; class Mammalia; order Carnivora; family Mustelidae; genus Lutra; species Lutra lutra. Next base: position 59,014,445 of record NC_062286.1, on the reverse strand, counting down.
TCCTGCAGAACCCCAGAAGAAGACAGGCTTAGGGGCCATCATGGCAGCCGGGGAGAGGGAAGCTCTGCTTCCCAAATCATGTGACTTGTGCCCCTCACATATCATGTGGAGGCCAGGCTGAAAGATGTGATGAGCAGGAACCTCAAGAAAAGCAGAGCCATGCCTTAGTGGCAAGAAAGGCACAACCAGAATGGATAAAGAAGATGTGGTCCATATATATGATGGAATATTTTTCAACCATCAGAAAGGATGAATACCCACCATTTGCATCAACATGGACAGAAATGGGGGGAGGATTATGCTAAGTAAAGCAAGTCAAGCAGAGAAAGATAATTATCATATGGTTTCACTCATAAGTAAGACATAAGCAATAGCACAGAGGTCTACGTGGGAAGGGAGAGAAATCTGAAAGTGGAGAAATCAGAGAGGGAGATGAACCATGAGAGACTATGGACTCTGGGAAATGAACTGAGGGTCTCAGAGGGAGGGGCTAAGAGTAGGGGGTAACAGGGTGATGGGTATTAAGGAGGGCACATGTTGTGATGTGCACTGGTGTTATACGTAACTAATGAGTCATTGAACACTATATCAAAAACTAATGATGTATTATATAGTGGCTAACTGAACATAATAATAAAGAAAGAAAGAAAGAAAGAAAGAAAGAAAGAAAGAAAGAAAGAAAGAAAGAAAGGCACGTCCATCAGGAGCCTCTCAAAGCTTTAATCTTGACCACTCCTCCATTAGCTCTGCATCTTAATTTCAGTCCCCTAAATGTTAATATAAAACCAAGCAAAACAAAAATACCACCCAAATATTCTTTCTCTTCACATTAGATATAACCTCATGGCTGTTGCTTCATGGCCAATGAAAAATGGTGTGGTGGTACTGCTGGAATACGGGAGGTTGGCAACAAACACAGTTACCCTTCTTCAAACTGCACCAGACCACAGGCACATTAAGGGAAGCTGCCAGCCCATTGCTACCCATCTACCAACAGCAATCTGGTAGCTCAGAGGGCTCTGGCTTGGTGTGACGAGGGAGATCCATAGTGTCAAAACAAACTCTCATTACATGAAATCTGGGCTCTAGAAAAATCTTGTGTTAGCCCTCATGTAAGATTTAGCATCACTTTCTTCTGTTTCCAGTTCTAGGTATTAAAATGCATAATGGAGCCAAGCATCCAGTGGCAACTAACGTATTATTTAAACTTGCTGCAATTCTTGATTTTGTCATTTCTTAGTTTTGCTTAAAAGATAAAACGTTCCGTTCTTTTCAAGGGATTCCTGCTCCCATCCTGGTGGCCCTGTAGGCAAAATTTCTCATTCCCCAACAAATGAAGGAGAAAACCCTTTATATTTTTGATCTTGGAAGTAATATGGTTTTTTTATGTGCTCATCCGAATACTTGCTCCCAACATCCATCAAGTCGCTGGATTTGTTGTCGTAATGCAGGTGCAACAGGCTGGCTGGTCCTGGAATTTCTCCACCTTACAGGTCACCATGACCTGAGCACGGCAACATGCCATGCACTGGAGCTTCCACTGCCTGGAGTCCTAGTGGCCCCCACTGCATCTGTGCTGCATGGGAGTCCAAGGCCCTTTATCCTCCTGATGTTCTGTCTTTCCAGACCCTCCACCGTGAGAGCCACTGCCTCCTAGATAAAAACCCTGGGCTGTGCCGGGTGGACTCAGGTGGGGGGTGCCCACTCCTTCATTGCCTGTTGCAGGTCATCAAAGTCACTGTGGGCTCCAGTGCTATTACTTTCTGTCACCCAGCTGGAAAGCTATTAGTACAGCAATGATAGCAATACTCTCCTCATAGTATTTTAGGACACCTTTGATTCTGAAACTTGAGTAGTTATTAGTAGTTTTAAAAATTGCCATTTGATATAAATTCTTCTCTTAAGATAGTAAATATTATTTCAATATTTATTTTTATAAAATGAAACTGCTTATATAGCTAGGTGAGTTGAAATGATTCACGTTAGTGAGAAAGTATAAGATAAAAATATTCCCTTCACTAGAGATGATTTTTACCTATGATTGGGGATGCACTATTCAATATTATCTTCTCTTTTTGAGGATACTTTCAAAGCTCCCTAAATTAAATCAGGTTTTTAAAAATGAGTTTCAGAATATTGGGTGTGACTTAGATAACCATAATATGGCTTAGACAGTGACAATAGTTTGAATGTGGAAAAGAGCAGAATGGCAAAGGGTTCTTGCTGTTCCCATCCCTCCAAAAGAAAGGAAACCTTTAAAACACACACACACACACACACACACATGCACGCACATGTGCATGCATATAGAACCCTTTGGGTTTGAAGTTAGTCTTAGTTATTAAAACAAAACACCAATATTGCAGGCATTGGTTACCAGAGTTAGATCTGACATCAGAGATACTATTTCTCCCCTGTCTTCCCAACACCCACAGTGCCTGCACATTAATTCACTCCTTTTTCCCTTGCACTATTAGAAGTAAGGCACTGGCTGCAAGGAGACTTTCCCAAGGTCCTAGGTGTAAGTAGCAAAGGGAGCTGTCCTCCTGCTTCACTGCAGTATTCCATTTGAGATAAATGGTAGCATTTTGAGAAGGGATGGGAGTAAGAAACACCAAAACATATATCAGTTGGAGAAGGTCTCTTTGGCATAAAGAATCTTTTATAGTGGGGGTAATTTTATAATCTCTGAAATGACCTTGTACAGAACACAGTATTAATAGTTTGTTAATAACTCCATAGTAAATAATTGTATTTAGGACACATTTGTCTGCCTAAAAAACAAAACAAAACAACAGGGCATTGATTTGGTAATTATTAATTTTTCATGTTTTTAATTTTTATGTATTTATTAAAAAGTTTTTAATTCCAGTATGGTTAACATATGGTGTTATATTAGTTTCAGGTGTACAGTATAATGATTCAGCAATTCTATGCATTACTCAGTGCTCATCACAATTAGTGCACTCTTAATCCCCATCTTCTATTTCTCCCATACCCCCCCTCACCTCCCCTCTGGTAACCATCAGTTTGCTCTCTATAGTTAAGAGGTTTTTTTTGTTTGTTTTTTTTTTTTGTTTGTTTGTCTCTTTCTTATTTTGTTCAGTTTTTTTGTTTCCTAAATTCCACATAGGAGTGAAATCATATGGTTTTTGTCTTTTTCTGACTGACTTATTTCACTTGGGATTACACCCTAAATCTATCCATGTTGTTGCAAATGGCAAGATTTTGTTCCTTTTTATGGCTGAGTAATATTCCTATATATATATATATATATATATATATATATCTTCTTTAGTCATTCTTCTATCAATAGACACTTGGGCTCCTTCCATAATTTGGCTATTGTAAATAATGCTGTAATAAATATAGGGATGCATAAATTAGTATTTTCATATTCTTTGAGTAAATACTCAGCAGTGGAATCACTGGATCATATGATGACTCTATTTTTATTTTTTAAGGAACCTCCATACTGTTTTCCGTGGTGGCCACACCAGTTTGCATTCCCACCAACAGTGCAAGAGGGTTCCTTTGGTTCCACATCCTCACCAAGACTTGTTGTTTCTTGTGTAGTTTTTCATATTAACAGGTGAAGAAGACATTTAAGAAAAATGGGGGCTATAGCCGCATTCCTTTGTTCTCTTCTAAGCAACATTTTTCTATTGGGTTATTTATATTTGCTGCCTCTATTTTTTCTCTTCTTATCACCTCTTAAACTCGCTCTAAACAGGTGTTTCTCCCATGAACACTGCATTGAAACTGCTCTCTCCAAAAATACCAGTGATCTACACTTCCCATAGGTCAGTTCTTGGTCCACAATTTAGGTGTGTGTCAGGAGCATTTGACAGAGCTGACTCCTCCTTCTTCTTTGAAACAGTGTCTTCAGTCGGCCTCCAGGACACACCCTTTCTTGGTTTTCCTCCTCCTCACCAGGCATTCCTTTTCAGTCTCCTCGGCTGGTGCCTCTTCTTCTCTCTGACTTTATAATCTTGAAGGGCCCTGGGCTTTCTCCTTGGGCTTCTTCTCTTCCTTGCTCACTCTCTTGGTGATTTTACCCAGTTTCGAGGCCTTAAATATTATCTATTTATAAGCTGCCAAATGTGTATCTCCAGCTCAGACTTCTCTCCTAAACTCCAGACCTTTATCCAATTGCCTACTCGATGTATGAAACTTAACAAGTCTAAACTGGAACTCTCATTCTTCTTTTAAAGCCTGCTCCACCCCCTCAGATGATGGCAACTCTATCCCTAATTACTTGAGAGCAAACCCTTGAGAGTCATCCTTGACTACTCTCTTTCTTTCCTCACATCCAAATCTTGTTGGTTCCTACTTCAATATATCTGGAATCCAACCATTTTTCACCACCTCTACTGCTAATTCCCTCGTCTGAGCCACTGTCACCTCTCTCTTGGATTCTTGCAACCACTTCTTAACCAGCCTCCTGCTTCGACCCTTGCCCCTCACTTCTACGACAGTCTAGCAGCAAGAATTACGTCAGAGAGACACTCAAAAATGCACATCCGATCATGTGACACCCCTGCTCAAAACCTCACAGTGATGTCCTATTTCACTCAGAGTAGATGTAAATCTTTACAAAGGTCTATGCAACCTCAGAGACCTGCTCCCCCATCACTTCTCTGGCCTCAACTCCTGCTAATTTCACCTTCACTCATTCCACTCCAGTCATACTGGTCTCCTTGCTGTTCCTCAAACACCCGGACATGTTTATTCCCTCAGCCTGGAATGCTTTCCCTGAACAGACACAGGGCCCTCTCCCTCACCCTCACACATTTGCTCGGTTGTTGCCTTCTCAGTGGGCCTACCTCGCCACTATTTAAACAGGATTTAACTTCCTTCTCCATACCCAGCACCCCTGAGCCTCTTACCCTGGTCTAATGTTACCTTTTCAATAACATGTATCCTTTCTAATGTCTACTGAAATTACTCACTGTGTTTATGGTTTATTTTCTGCTTCCTACTTAGAATGTAATCTCCATAAGGACAGGAACCGCTGTTTGTTTTCTTCACCAGTGCATTCTAAGCACCAGATCATAGCCTCCCATGCCGTAGGAAATCAGTAAATATTTTTGAATGAATAAAAGTTCAACTCTTCAGAGACAGGAATGACAGAAATGAAAAAAAAAATCTGTAAAGATCATATCTGTGTTGATTCAGTGATTTTAAAAGGGATTTTAATCTCTTACTTCCTGATGCCAGAAATGAGCATACAGCTTTGTAAATTCACATAGTAAAAGCACCCACAACAGTTTGTTCACTTCAACTGTTGCTTTTGAAGAACTTGATAAGCATCTTGTCCTGCCATCCCTTCTTTTGTGGTAAAGCCTCCTTCTAAATACTCAGATAACCTGGGTATTTTTGCTCTGAAGGCATCAGAAAGGCATTTAGTTGAAGGGTTGAATTCATCAGATTTCCTGGTCAAAACTCAGTATCCATGCTACACCATCTTTAATGGATAATATTCATAGCCCTGTCTGGATCATCCTCCTGGTATTCATAGCACTGTGAGGGGCCTTGAATTCATGTGACCTGCATCCTCAGCTGAAAGTGGGCAGGATTCTGACAGCAAGTTGGTTTGTGGGTAAAACCAATGACACCACGGGTCTAGGTCTGATGACCACAAGAGCTGTTACATGTTTATATGAATACTTCCCTCTCTGAGACATTTCGAGAAGAACTTTTCTTGGTAATATAAGGTGGACTACATGTGCTAATGACAAAATTTCTGAGGCTGCTCAAGAGTGTTTTCTGGTAAGCTTAACTAATGACATCATGGGTGCTTACTAAGTGACACATGCTTGGCAAAGAGGTTAAAAAAGGTCATCCATCTCACCGTCCTTTTCATCAGAAGGACTAAACCAGTAAAAGCTACTTTGTTCTCTAGTTTTCACCCATGCGCTTTTCCTTACTCCAGCGAACCCTTAAGTGGATTTGCTGTAATAATTGTTACGCATATGATAGCTAGAATGTTATTATGATTACATAATTAATTTTTTTTTTAAAAAAGCAACTGATCTACAGTGGTAGCTCTATTACTTAAAGTAAGTTTGTTTGTTCAAAATTCATCATTCAATTTTTAACACCAGGGTTTGAAATTTCTGACGTATTTTTTATTAAAAGCTCTGGAGGAGTATAATACCATTATAGGAATAGGATAACATTATAGGAAGTTTGACAATTTAACAAATTACTTGTAATTCCATCTAGTTGTTATGATCATTTGTAAATATTTTCTGTTAGTCACTTTCTATAAACATGTTGATTATTCCTGTGACTGAAATGAATATCAAGGTCACCAGATGGTAGTGGGAACCCTTTGAGATGGAGACCCTTTCTGATCATTGTGTGTATACCCACAGTGTAGCACAGGGCTGGGTATAGAAGGTACTTGAAAAAAATTATTGCCAAAATAATGGATTAATAAGTGAATTTGCAGAGGATCTAAGAGTTAATTAAGTATAACCAACAGTGGATTGATTATTTTGTTGATTCACATCAAGAGGCCAAAATCCCAATACTTGGCAAACATCAGTTGTTCTATGACTTTCTTTTCTGCCCAGATCTCTAGGAGCAGCACAGGGAGATTGAGACAGTCCAAAGTCCATATGGTTACTCTTCTGCCTTGTTTGAAAACAACAGCACTCATCGATTTTATTTCTCCACCCTTCATCTGCAGATTACCTGGGCCTACACTGGCCTTAAGACTCTGAAACAGAGTGAGCACTAGTAAATGGTTCACTGATACTACAATAAAATTGCAGATCAGGTTTGGAGTTTGATGTAAAAGCTTGAGAGACACAGGTTTGTTGCTAATTTATATTATAAATATCATAAAAAATAGAAACCAGAAAGGTTAGATAATTTCTAAATGAAACACTCTTAGAATAATTACTGTGTTACAGCATCTGTGTACTTTGGTAGAATTTGAATAACACTTTATTGCTCAGAATAATGTTCTATTCTTGTCACCTAGCAATACTTGAGTACATGCTCTTGTACTCCCTAACTGCAGGAAGGGTGTTGCCCTGAACACTGACACACCCTCTGCAGCAAGGCTTGGTTTTACTGGAACTTTCCAGGTGCTAAAAAAAAAAATCCCTTTCTCTACTCTCCACTCATTCATAGGCAAGAGACCTGAGTTTTACTATTTTTTCTAAATCCAAATGGACGGAGTCAGGTTCGTACAGTCACCGTTAAGGTGTGACGGGGTAGCATGGAGAATATGGTTTGAATCTTCTTTCCATAGCAAACTGGCAGTGAAAAGTGTAGGCTCATCAATCAGAATTTGAAAAGCAATTTACAAATCCTTTGATGGAGCCTTTCAAGCTATCACTGGAGCAAATAAAACTGAGAATAGTTTTTTGTTGTTGTTGTTTGGATTTTTCTTTAGTTGAGCAAATACACCTGGTCATTAGGGACATTTTCAGTTTGATAGCTTAGACAGTAGGAGAAGTTCTTGGGCTTAAATAATAGTTTTTCAGCATTTCATGTTTCTAAGTCCAAGGCTGAATTTAAGGAATGCTAGTCTGTCTCCTTTTATACCACAGTAGCTACAGAATTCCACAGAATTTTGTCTAAAATGACATGAATGGGTTGTCATAGTCTGGAAGACAGTTCTTCACTAGAACACAGCAGTGTCTTTATTCAAAGGCCATACATGGCATAAGCAAACAATGGCTGTGTTTTGTGTGTTTTTCTGTTCCTTTAATGCATTTAAATTTCAATTATGGGAGTACGAGACAGGAGTTGTATTATTAAACTCTCCTTTAAATTTCTTAATTATGACTGTTTCTTTTTCTTTCTGAGTTTAAAGTAAACCCTTTTAGCGCAAAAGTCTTGTGTATTCTAAAAATGAATGATCACTATGCAGAGATTATGATCACGCTACTCTTTGTCATTTAATATGTGTTCTCCTTTCTTCCATAGTAATAGAACCTCTGATTTTTAGACTGGACATTCAGCTGTCCAGGAAAAAAAAAAAAAGGCTACTTCCCAGTTTCCCTTGCAAAGGACTAGGTGAAAGTATTATATGGCAACTTCTGGAGTTTTCCTTAAATGGTAGTTGTTGTATACTTCTTGCCTTTCCCTATCCCTTCCTCCATCCATCCATCTTGATCATGAAGACAAGGGAAACACAGAAGATGAGTGGATAGATGTGCCATACCAACTTGTCTACTTTTGCCACTTGGTATAAAAGAAAGGGAAACTATCCTGTTTCCAATGACTGTTCTTTGGGGTCTGTTTTTCTCAAAATTAAAAATAATCCTAATGTTTATAATCACCTATAATTAGTATTGGATTATTTAATCTGACATAAATGAACATACTGTAGCAGACACCTGTTGGCTCATCTTTGTAACACTCTTTTCCAGACCTGACCCTCTCTCTACCACTGTCCACTTGGTTCTATTGAGAGTTTCCAATTCCAGAACATGTTCTCACCTTGAAAGATACTCCTCTGACATAGGCTGGGCCAATCAAAATCTTTCTCCAGGAACTAAAAAAGAAGATGGAGAAAAAGAGATTTGTTTCTTTCAGGTATAAGACCATAATACTTAATATCTGAGCTATTGACAGCTTTATTTTCCACCATGTTTTGGGAGAAGTAGAAGAAACAGGCTTGATGAGAAAGAACAGTGAATCAGGGTCAAAGAGGGAAACAGAGATATAGAGGTGGACGGGTGGGAAGATTCCTAAGCTCCCCATAGTTGGCCAATGCCTGTTGCTTGCCTACTTAACATCTACTCTCTACCTTTTCTCTTCTAAGCAATGCTGATCATGCTCTGGGTGCACCCATTCTTGTTTAAGACAACATGTGTACAGCAATCCTCTGGCAACTGTATTGATCCAGTGATGCACATGCATCCTGAATTGGCCCAATCTGATTAAAAATTTATATTCTATTTCGGGGGGGGGGTTAGTCTTTCTCCTGCTGGAGACAAACAAGGGAGCACATAGTCCTAATTGCCATTGTCCTGTCTTTTAACACCATGAGGGTGACCATCCTGGGATGAGGGAAATACTGAAGATGGCAGCAAAAAAAAATTCTAAAAAGCCTGAGGCTTTGATGGCATTTTTAAGCCCACCTCAGACTGAATCAATATATTAGACAATAAATAGCAAATAACAAATAAATAAATATTATAGAAGTTAGTGGTCACCAAACTTTTTCTTAAAGGGCCAGATAGTAAATATTTTAAGATTTGTAGTCTATGCAGTCTTTGTTGCAACTAATCCACTCTGTCATTGTAACTCTAAAGCAGCTCTATGTAATACACATATGAGTGACCATGCAAGTGTTCGTGTGCAGCAGGTGTCCAACCTACAGGTTATGGTTTGCCATGTGCTGTTATATGCTAGTTTGATTCCAAGTTTTCCCTTGTTTGTTGCCAAAATTACCATGTATGATTCACAGGTTCTAGTCCATTTTTGAGAGCTGGCTGCGTCTAGCCCTTGGAGTCCGTGGGGAACTCCAGTGTCTAGAGCTGGTGGCTCTAGACCATTTTGTTAAAAATATTTAACAAAAAGTACAGCATAAAGACCAACCAATCACAGACACATAGATGGCAGTCTAGGGTGAATTGGTTGGATATCATTCTGCCATTACTGTTCTATCAAGTTCCCTTTATTACTTAAACCAGCCAGAGTTTATTTCTGTTATTTGTAAATAAAAGCATCCTTCCCAGTCTTTTTAGATTTTCATATTGTGTACTCCTTTAATCATTTTCCTCATTTTTGGTTGAGGTGCTGATCAGTTTTGTGCTCTTTCTTTCTTTCTTTCTTTCCATTCTCTATTTCTTTTTAATTTTTTAATTTTTTAAAAATTTTATTTTATTTTAAGTAGGTTCCACGCCCAGCATGGGGGTTGAACTCACAAACCCAGGATCAAGAGTTGCACACTTTACTGACTGAGCCGGCCAGGTGCCCCTGGTTCTCCATTTTTTTAAGTTCAGTATGTCAGTGCCAAGATTGTGATACTGATTCTTTTAAAAACTGGATAGATGCAAACTTTCTGTGATAATGAGCTCTTTTTTTAAATTCCTTCAGGCCTTATGATCAATAACACACAATCTAGCATCTGACGTGAGGTGTGACTATAAAGTATCAGAAAGATTTTAGCACACACGCCACTGCTCAGACACTCAATGTGTTTCGTTAAATGCAGTTGCAACCGGAAGTTATATTCCAATAATGCCTCCAAGTATCTTTGGAATTCCTCCAATCTCCCCCACTTTATTGTAATATCTGCTGTTAATGGAGATTTATCACATTGTCACCAGGCTTACTCTGGATTCCTGCCATTTGAAAAAAAGCACAAACAGATCCATCTAAATGTTTGCAATCGTTAAGTATTTTCTTTTCCCCTCTCCTTTCTCACATAATTATTAAGCACTGAGCTATGCCTAACAAGCACCCATCACTCTCCGAAGTGCTGGAGACATCAAGTCCCTATTATCTATGTTCTTGTAGTTTGAAAGGGGAGAAAGTAAATAAGTAAGTATTAATGTAACCCAAATTTGTCCAGGCTCCACCAGTCCATACGTACAAATAGGATCTTCCTAAGAGAAAGAACCCAGATTTTGCCCCGCTTACATTTGTGGGATCCTAGCCTCCTGCCAGGCTTTTCTCATGGTCTCCCACACTGACTATTTATGCTTTCCCATTTCACCTCCTGCCTGTTGAGATCTACCACTTTGCAGACTCAGGGATGCCAGGAGTTTGGCGTTTTTCTTCTCTTGCCCTTTGACTTCCAAACTTTCATTTAATGGGGGGGGAAACAATATGACTTGCTATACTGGTTTAAAGCTTTTTCACATTGGTTTCAAAAAATTCTAGAAAACAACTTTGTAGGGAATACCTCCCTGTAGTAGGCAGCCTGACTGGCAGCTAGCGTCTTGAGAACAGCTCAGAGTAGAGAATTCTTATGGTTTTCCAGTCTGAACTTCTCCAAAAAGGAAGAGTCTAGTTTAACCCAGTAAGCAAACTTAGAAGTAAAAGACAGGAGGAAAATGGGCCAGGAGAGTGACTGAGACCATATTTTCTTCTCAAGCTCAGCCAGCTGCCCCTCCTTTTTGGGGGGATTAGATTATTTTATTTTTTTCAAGAGTTTACTTACTTATTTGACAGAGAAAGACAGCACAAGCAGGGGAAGTGGCAGGAAGAGGGAGAAGCAAGCTCCTTGCTGAGCAAGGAGCCCAATGTGGGACTTGATTCCAGGACCCTGGATCATAACCTGAGCTGAAGGTAGATGCTTAACCCATTGAGCCATCCAGGCACCTAGGGGTAGATTTTAAAAGAACGTATGTTTCCGGAGACGCTACCTTCTGGTCAGCACATAACAGGAATAAGCTCCAAGAAGACAAGAGCTTTGTTCATTTTATTCAACGTTGTGTTCTTTGGGCCTAGAACAGCACCATCTACTAGCAGCTTAAGACATGTGAACATTGAATGGATTAATGCCAAAATAGAGTTAGTCCTTCAGTCTGTGTTTCACCGCAATCCAATTGTCTACGATCCATGCAGCCATGGGGAGAATGCCCCTCCCTTTCACTGAATGCTACGTCTGTTTTCTGGGTGCTGATGCAGAAGGATCTGGGCCCCTTCTCCTCCAAAGTCTTAGGTGATCACAACCTTTTTCAGATTCTCTCTCAGCTCTGTTTTCTAAGAACTCAGGCCTTGTTCTTGGGTCATTGCTGGGAAATAGATATATTTGAACCTTAACTATGGCCTAAATTTAAACTTAATTTCCAGACTGAATTACAATATAGAGTGATAAGAGTTACACTAGATGCACTTACAAGGATGTAGCAAAGGAGACAAGAGAGCGAAGACAGCAGGAAATCAGAGGGAGGAGGACAGAAGGTATAGAAAAGATGATAAAGCTTTGCCTGCTTCATATCTTTGCTTTGTATTTGCCCTGAAAATTTTGTCTGTGTAACCTCTCCTCCTTGTTTCATAATATCTTCTTTCAAGGTACCCAGTAAATGCTAGTTAAATATTTACTGACTAGTTGACAAAAGAGAATTAAGGCTCTAGTGGAGTACCATTGCTTTTCCCGGAATATTTGCTTTCTTTATTGATTGCTCTGTGGTCACACTGGGATATGGGATACTAGATAATGAGTACTCATTACACCATCATTTGTTCAAGTCAATAACTACTGAGGGACTCTAAACCATGTAACAAGCACTGTGCTGGATGGGAAGCCACAGAGATTAGTAAGGCGAGTCTCAAAGAACTACGCAGTGTAGTAGCAGAGATAAAGCACGTCAAATAACTATAAGGCAAGGTAGAAGGAGTTCCAAGATCACATAACTTGCGATGAGAACATGGAGGAAGCAAGAGAACTCCAATTTGCAAGCCCTGAGAAATTCCCACAGACGAGCTCTGTGAGGAATATATGAAGAATTTGAACCAATGGAGATGGATGGAGGCAGCTTGTAGTCAGTAGGAACTACATGAACAAACAGAGGGAGGTGAAGTTCTATTTACAACAGAACACGTATCATAGATGCTTCCAGTATTTTCTCTCATCCTTTATTGGTTATGTGTGAGAGCAAAGTAGTAATACAGCATGTTTTCAGAGTTTGCACTGATGAGAGGATTTCACTGAACAATGTGCTGGCAGTATTTTAAGTGAAGGTTAAAGCATCAGGCTGCATGTGTATCCGTCTGTCCAATTCCACACACAGAGCTGATGGCTGTTAAACGTTTGTTCCATCCTTGGTATTGTCTGCCTTATAAATGCTAAAGAGTTGCTGAAATTGAGGATTCTGTCACATGAAGGAATTTTTGCCTATTATTTGTTTATAACACACTCTTGCCTAATGGTCAAGCTCCCGGTTCCCTGGGGCTACGCTCCATGTGCACACACATTCTAGAATGATTAGCCTTTCCCCTGTTGCTGCTAAAAGCCCTAAAAGCCATGGAAATCAATGCATACAATAATTAATCACTGACAGATTAAAACTTCTGAATCATTTCCTCTGGAATGGGAATTTGTGCCCCCCTTCTTCCAAGATCTTTATTCTTCTCATAGACAACCAGGCAATCCGTTGTAATTTTAAGTTTTGAAATGCTTTGGTAACAATTTTTATGTAACGCACAGAAGAAAAAGAACAAGAGGCCCTGGCTAGTTTCAAAGTCTCACTGAGATGTACAGAAGTGAATGTCACTTGCCCGCCTATGCCAACTGTGAGCTTTAGTCCTCGGAAACAGATGCTCTGTCCCTCACTATATATCCAAGGACTGCTGTCCATTTGCAAGCACTGGAAGGCTGATGGGCTCCTTGTCTTTTTTTCCTTTCTGGAAACAATTACCTACTTGAAATGCAATCTGAGGCTATACATTTCTAGAGACAAGCAAGAAGTTTGTCTTTGGAGGATCCGTCATTCAAGTAGGCTTTATATTAGTGCTTTTCAAACTGGAATGTGTGCACAAGTGTTCCTTGTGGATCGCATTAACATGCAGACTTTGAGTCTGGGGTGAGGCTTGAGATTCTACAGTTCTACCACTTTCCCAGGTAGGAAGGACAGGTGGTGTGGCAAGGGTGGTGTGCTGAGCACTCAAAGGCCACTTGATAATGCCAAGCCCTAACCAAATGTCCCACAGATTTCATGAACAGAACCTAAAGGGAGAGTCTTAACTCTTCACTGGTAAAGCTTGTCTTGTTCTTCTGAGGCAATATGGGGGTGGGGGGAAAGAGGAAGAGAAAGAAAAGAGATCATTCATTCTTGTATTCAGTACATTTTAATCCCCTACTCCATGCCAGGCATTTTTAGGCACAGGGAATATAAAATATAATGAGAAACTGGATAGAGAAGTAGTCTATTTTGGAAAGGCAAACATTGAAAGCATTCCCCACAACCCCTTTATTTTTGTCAGGAAACTTTACTCCAAGAGACCCTGTAAGAATCCAGCCCGTTCAGCATTTCCCGGCAGAACAACATTATCTGTCATTGTTCTTTGTGTTCAAAGATATTTCTGGCAATAATGTTACTATTCCTGTGTGTGAGTCTGGCAGAAAGCCCTAAGATGTGACCTAATTTCCAAATAGCTTGTCCTTCTGGTGAGCTGTTATTAGTAAAACCTGCTGTAGTTTATGACTCTACCCTATAGACTTGGAGAATATGGGAAGGCAAAGGAGATTTGCACCTGTATTAGTTCCCGTGACTAGAATTTGGAGTTTGGAGTAATAGCCTGTGCCCATTATATGAGTTTGGAGTAATAGCCTGGCCCATTATATGAACAAATGAGGTCGCAACCAAACACTCTATCTTTTCTTTCTGAAAGAAGGGCTCTTAAAAGCTTGGAAATGGAAGATCATTAGGTAATTTGTTGTTAGCTCAAGAAGGGCACATCCCTGCATATTTATAGTCATGCTGCCCGGGGTGAGAATGTTTATGTATGGACCCGTCTTATCATCCCTTCTATCCCAAGTGGATCTTGAAAGTTAAATTATAACATTGCATTATGCTTAAAATGGAAGGATGCTTCATAGAAAAGGCATTTACTAAGCTCTTGAGGGACTGTTGCACACTCATCAAATGACAGATGGTGTGCAGCTCTCACAATGTAGGAGTGCTAAAAGAATGTGGGGTCACAGCAAAGCCATGGGAAATCAGAGTATAATATGGTGCAAGTTGTTATAAGGCTGGGAGAAGAAGAGGCACAAGGAAAATGATCTCAAGCACCAAGAGAGGAAAGGAAACTGAAGTAAAAAGTGACAGCCCTTCAGGTTTTGAAAGGCAAGTTTGCCCTTCTTGTAGCAGTGGGATACTGGGTAGGTCAGCCATGTCTCTGGGCCTTGCTCTGCAAATACAGCAGGCAGGAGGTTTCAGATGCTCTGGGCTCCACAAGTCTGTGTGCTTACTATGTGCCGAATGTACCATGAAAGAATAGCCTCCCTGTGAATTATCATTTGATCCTCTGGAAGACATTCTTTGTTTTGTTTTGTTTTTGTATTTGGTCATTCCCATTTCACAGAAGAGGAAACTAAGGTTCAGAAAGTTTCAGAGCTCAGGGTGAGCTTACAGGTCGAATAGAAGATAGGGCTGGAATTCAAACCCACATAACTTCACCCCATAGCTAATGCTTTTAAGCCTTACAATGTATATTGCTTTTAGAAGAATTTTAGGGGTGAAGAAGGAATACTTCGTTTGTTCCTTCCTTAGAAGATCAATTGGTGTGTTATAATACTTGTTACATAGCTGTTTTATAATTTGTGACATACTGGAGTTTGATCCTGATAAAGGAAGATGTAACTGGTGTCATAATTTCACCACTAAGAATTTATGATATGAGATGAGCAGCAGACAACTTGCCCCTACCTTTCTCAGCTCTCTTAGCGGCAGGTGTTGCTAATTCTACTTTTCGTGTTCTAGCTTGTCCAGTTGAACCCACTTTGGCAGGCTAGGCTGCTCTAAAGTAGCCACACAAGCGTTGACTAGTCTGGGATTCACGTTCCTGTCTCCTATACTTGAGATCTGGGTGTTGGGGAGCACTCGTCTGCAAACAGCAGCTTCCTTTCACCCTCTTCCAACATGATTTTCCCACGCACACATGACAGGAGTTCCGGTAGAGTTTCCTGGTTTGCATGCTGACTTTCCTCCTGAGACTGGATTTCTGTATTAAATACCATCCTGCCTGGATGGGGCTATGACATCCTCCCTAGCTCAAGGAGGCTATCGCAAAGGGGTTTTTGCGTATCTGCAATTCATCTGTGGATACTCTATTTTTCATCTGTAGATACTCTTATTTACTCCACTTTTCTTTAAACAGACTCACTTTTAAAATTTAAATTGCTTAATCTTTTTAAAAAAGAAAACTTCACAGAGTTTTAGGGTTTTAAGTTTTATAGGTAGGTCTATGATTCATTTTGAGTTAGTTTTTTCATATGGTGAAAGGTATGGATCAAGATATTTTATTCTTTGCATATAAGATACCCAATTTTTCTAGCACTATTTATTGAAAGGATTATCTTTACTCTAACTAAATGTCTTTGCATGTTTGTCCCTCTTCTGGGATTTAGATTGACTGAGTTCTTTCTTCCTCCTTGTTGCTAGCTAGGGAAGTGAAAATAGGAGCTACCACTGTCTTCTACTACCCCTTCTGAGAGGCTCCTGCTGCCCACTAGCTTGGACTCTCAGTTCACTCTAATCCTGGATACTGTAATTTAGTTTCTTATTGACCTCTTTGGTTACTTCTGCTTAATAATAAAATCCCCCCCTCTTTTCTTGAGGGTTTACTAAGTACCCCAGCCCTATCTCTGCCAACCCTTCAAATTCTCTTTTTATACCAACTTGTCATTGATGTCCCAAAAGTTGTAGCTCACAAAGTGAGTTTGAAATTTTATAGGAGGTGGGAGAGGGTAAGAAAAGGGCTGAATTTTATGTATAATAAAGAGATGGGTATTCATAAAACAGTACCATTAACGGTTGCATCGTTCAATTGGGATTCACTATTTAAGCGCTCTTGTGGGTAATGACTTATTTCCCTCGTGATTCCTGTTTTGTGTAATTGTCTATGATCTATCCCACATATACGTACACACAAAGGCACATTTACAGACATAAACACACACATACATAGATATATGAAAGTATGTTTGCACTTAACTGGGGCTCTCCTTCTAGTTTGTTTACAGACATATTTTAGTTATAATATGAGGGAGATTTCTAAGTTATTCGGTCTTCAAGACTCTAAGGGATCATCTGGGTTAGGTGGGTTGTCAACTTTGATAAACTAGTTAGTGGTGACAGCTTGGAGCATGCATGGAAAAAGATTGCCAGGCTGAGTTTGTTCAACAGGGGGGGAAAAAAAAAAGCTATCATTGATTAGTCATGTCTACCATGGCTGGGTGGAGGGTGGCCTATATATGGTGTATTACTAACTAACCTAAAACCAGGCCACTCTCTTCTCCAGTGCAAAAATCTCTTCTTACACTATCTTTGAGAGCTGGCTCTTCCCACTGCAGGATTACTTTCAGTAATTATGAGCTTGTTATTGTTCAAGAATGTTCCTAGCATTGTTGAACAACTTACACTTTGAATCCAAAATCTGTCTCATTCATTTTCCAATCATTTGTCCCAATTCTACCATTTGGAGTTGTGCAGACCAAGGTTATACCCTATTGCACATCATAGCTCTTCAAATATCAGAAGATAGCTTTCATGTAATCTCTTCTCCTAGATAAACACCACCGTTTCTTTTGACTATTTTTCAGATATTGTGGTTTCTGGGTCTTCCACTATCCCAAATGTTGTTTAACGTCTTCTTGCTATCTTTCAAGTATCCTCCTGAGAAAAGTGCAAAGTTTTTGATAGGATCTAACCAACTGGAATCAAGTGACTCTTCCTTTTGGGTTTGCACATACTTATGTTAATAAGCTTCAGTCTGCACTTAAAACATATTACTTGGGGGCGCCTGGGTGGCTCAGTGGGTTAAGCCGCTGCCTTCGGCTCAGGTCATGATCTCAGGGTCCTGGGATCGAGCCCCGCATCGGGCTCTCTGCTCAGCAGGGAGCCTGCTTCCCTCTCTCTCTCTCTCTCTGCCTGCTTCTCTGTCTACTTGTGATCTCTCTCTGTCAAATAAATAAATAAAATCTTAAAAAAAAAACAAAACAAACAAAAAAAAACCCCATATTACTTGGTTATTTCACACTGAACTTCCAGTAAATTAAAAAAATATTTTTGTATGAATCACTCAATTTAGTCCTTCTCTTTCCTGAATTTATTATATTTGAATTTTTACATTTTACAACATATCATAATAATAACTGCCCTTTCTCGAGTACCACTGTTGCATACTGTTTGTATTTTCTTTCTTATCTGTCAAGTACATATTCTATTCCCATTTTACAGTTGCAAAAACTGAGACTCAGAGATGCCCAGTGTCACATAATAAGGAAGATGCAGAACCTAGAATCAAACCCAACTCTTTCTGGCTCTAGAGTTTACTTTCTTTTGGCTGCCAAATGCTCAGTTTGCTCATTTTGAATCCTGACTCCAATATTGAAAAAAAAAAAAAAGGTGGGGGAAGATAAATAGAATGTCCTTTTGTCAAGATGTTCTTTGTTTTTGGCATTCTCATGTATTAGTCAAGCACTTCATTTTTAAAAATACACAAACTGAGGGTTTTGGGGTGGAAGGGGGTGCGGGGTTGTGTGAGCCTGGTGGTGGGTATTAAGGAGGGCACGTATTGCATGGAGCACTGGGTGTGGTGCATAAACAATGAATCTTGGAATACTGAAAAAAAAAATTAAATTAAAAAAAAAGTTCAAAGGAAAGCAAAAAAAAAACAACCCAAAAACATATAAAGGAAATAGACTTTGGCTTAACCAGTTCCTGATAAAATCTCATTGGTTCCTAGAGGTCATCTTTTTTAAGTGCTCACTAGCTGCCTGCTTAGCTATCCAATATAGAACTTTGCTGGGGATTAATGGTAAATTTATCAGTCTGTAATTTCCAGAATCTACAATTACTGGGACATTTGTTTGAGTCCTTAGGTTGGTCCCCATCCTACTTTACGAAAGTTCTCACAGCTGCTCACAGTGGTTTTACCCTTACATCTGCATGTGTGTTCAGTTCTCTGGGATGGAAGTGAGATGGGGGAGGAGTCTGTCCTCATTTAAAGTAGCTAAGTGCTTTCACACTACATTCCTTTGTCTTATTCTTTGTTTTCCTCTCAGTAATGTTATTTCTTCCACTTCCAATCTGTAGGTAAGAAGCAGAGTTCTCTCTCTTAATGGAAGGATTAATGGAAAAGATACACTTAATGAAGTTCCCTGTGATTTCTCCTAAGTGAACTCTAAAGTGAATTCCTAAGGGACTTAACAACAGAAGACTGAATGTACTTCCCCAAAAGTCTACCTTGTATTATAAGTCAATGAAAGGCATTTGGGAACCATCGACTCCTTCAGATGATCTGTGCTAGGACATTTCTCCATTAATAAAAATAATAGAGCCAAATATAAGTATTAATAGGTACGTATTAAGTAACGTATTAATTAACTCCCTAATTATGTCCCAACTCGATCTAAGAGTAAATATATTATAAAAGCTTAATTAAAAGTTTCTAGCCTCTGACGTAGACTGACACCCATACAGAAGTCATAGATTAGATCATAAGACTGCACAAATCAACATAACTGCACCAGGACCCTTTGTGAGAGACATGTGTTGTTAACACAGAGTTTTACCTGGGTAAGAGTTGTGAAACTGCACTCCATAAAGCTAAAGCCTACTCTTGGTTTTCATGGTTCCTAGGGCTAAAAAGAGAGCTTGTCTATGAAACGGCAGTAGTTGCTTTTGTTGGTGTGGAGGGACATTGAAAGACTTGATAAACTACTAGGAGCACCAAGCTCCCTTTATAAACCTGACCTCGCCTGGATTAGCAACGGAGGGCTTCAGTTTCCAAGTGTTCCCGCCTCTTTGTAGTCCTCAAAAGCAAATTCTGACAAAGCCTACCTCCCCTCCTTCTCTTCAACTCCCTATCAGGGAGCCCCCGTGGTCTTTCTAATCCTTTTAGAGGCTTTGATACCCCAGACTCGGAGCACAAGGCAGTCTTGAATATTCATCTGGGGGCGTGGTCCCTTTGCATGCGCTGCTCCAGGCAGCTGGGACCGGCTGAAAGGGCGCGCCAGCTGCGCTCAGAGAAACAGTTCGCATTTTGTGTGCTGGGCTGACGAGATGTCCTGCCTCGAGACCGCACATTGTGAGTGTGTGGGAGGGGCTCTGCCAAGACGAATGGACTTTTCTGAGGCTGGGCCCAGGAGCTGTAATTCGAGGGGCTCAAATCTCCCTGCCTCCCACCTGCCACGCATGTGAAATTCCATTGATAAAAATTCAGGCATTATCCTCTTCAGGAGTTTGTCCCTTTTAAAGAAGACAAACACCCCTTGTGTGAATAATTGTAGGCTTTCTATCCTCTGGTGGCACCTCCTCCTTTGCAATTCCTTCCAATGGAGACTCTTTCTTCTGCCTTCTCAGGCTAATCACAACTGCTCCTCACATTCATTCATTCATTCATTCACTCATTCATTTTTAGTATCATCAAGCCATCTTCTTTCTATCTCCCCTCCTCTCCATCATCCTTTAGTTAGTAGCATAGTAGAGTGGTGAAAAGCCAGGCATCCTGAATTAAAATTCCGGTTTGATCAATTAAAATCTGCACGAACGTAGAAAGTTAACTAACTTCTTTTGCCTCAGTTTCTTCATCTGCATAATGGAGGTGATACCACCTGTCTCATGGCCTTGGTTTGAGAATGAAATGATCTACATACACTGTGTATATTGACATATGTATATATAATATGATATTATAACATTATATAGTATATTAATAATATATAATATGTATTAATGGATGGTGATCACATGTATTTTTATATATGTGTATGTCTGTGTGTGTATCATATGTATATAAAATGCTTGAACAGTGCCAGGCATATATTAAAGACTCAGTAAATGTTACTGTTTTTATTTTGTCTTTTGACTAGACAAGACTGACAGATAACAGCTGAGTTTAAAACAGAGTGGAAATCAGCTGGGGAAAATACTGCTGGAGGTGGAGCCTTCTCAGAAGTAAAGGGGGCAAGAAACCACATCCACCGAAGTCAAAAAGAAAGTTCCTGAACCCAGAGAGAACAGGGAGGTGAACCTGCTTTGGGAGCTTCGATGCAGCTGAGAAGGGATTAGCAACGGGGAAGTGTGGGGACCAAGCTCTTATGGAAGAATCATGCAGTGTCCAGAGATAATCATAGTACCACAGGAGCTTTTTCATTAGTTTGTTTTTAGACTGAATCCCAGACCAGTCCAGTCTGGACTCCACTGATTCTTAAAGCAATAGGAACCTTAGGCTGGCCCTGGGAGCAGGAGCTGGCCCTTTACTTTGGGTGCCTCAGGTCAGGAAGTTTGAGCTTGAGGATTTTCTGTTGACTACATCTCTGTTGACTATATTGTATACAAACACATATAGTGTTTGCACTATTCTCGTCCTTAAAATACCATTATCCTCAGCATGGCACTCAGGCTCTTGACCCCATTCAGGCCTTCTAGGTAGTTTTGCTGGCTTTGGCCTTACCTACTTTCCTGGCACTGTCTATCCACCTTTTCCCCACAACACATACCACACTCATCATCCCCATTGATTTCCAGATAATGCCACTCTTCTTACAGTTTCCTAAACACGTTGTGGTGGAGATGGTATGTTTGCTACCTCATTTCATCTTTCTGGGCAGATGAGAAGATATTTCTCAGCTTCTTTTGCAGTTGGGTTGGGACAATGATCAAACGCTTGACAAGAGAAAAGTGAGCAGAAGGGATAGGACGCTTCTGGTTTAACGAAGCTAAAAGGGAGTGTGAGTCCATCATGCTCTTGTCTATAATCCAGGAAGTGCAGAAGTCTAAGACAGTGGGTTGCAAGACAGAACAGACTAGCCCTGAGTTTATGGTGCAAGAAAACTGACCAATTGGCATCAGATTTTTTTTTTTAAATGAGATAAAGCATCATTGAGATTATGGGGTTTATTTGTCATCTCAGCAGAGCCTATCCTATCCTACCTAATAACACACATGCCATGCTCTCTCTCATTTTGGTGTCTCTATAATTACAATATGTCACTTGGAATGCCTCCCTGCTTTCCTACCCTTCAGTAAATTGCTAGTATACTTTAAATCTCCTCTGTGCTCTTATAGCACTGTGTTTGGGATTCTGGCCTAAGTGCTTAGATGGATCTTGACATTAGTAAGGAAAATAAGAAAAGTGGAAGAGGGGTGGGTTTGCTGGAGAAGAAAAGCTTCATGATGTGCATGATGAATTTGAGAATGGGCTATCCAAGCAGAGATGTCCAGAAGGCATTTAGAGGTAGGAGTCTGAAGCTCAAGTGAGAGAGCTGAGCTAGAGGTAGGTGGAGAGTTGAAGTCATCAGCATGTAGGGAGAAGTGTGGATAAGATCACCCAGCAAGAGTCTGTAAAGTAAGATAAGAAGAGGGTGGAAGATGAAAAGACAGAACTTAGTGAAATTCCAACATTCAGAGGAAGACAGACAAAGGAGAGCCCTTACAAACTTCCCTGACTTCACAGTACCTCTGTGGGGCATTCAGGTTTTGAGCAGGAAATCTGGGAAACTAAGACTCGTTTGTTGATCACAGTTTACAAATATGAAACTCAATTTAATTTAAATTAAATTTAAAACTGTTGAGTAGACATGAAAATGTCTTAGAAGATGAATTTGCTAGATTTTATCATTGGGAAAATGTCCCTCTAAAAGTTTGGCTTTGATCATGTTAAAGGAAACTGTAAATTGGTAAATTTAATTTAAAAACCTACCCTGGATTTTATATTCCTGGCTTTCCTTAACCCGAAGTCTTCTGACTTATATCAGCCTAAGGAAGTGAGAAAGTTACAAGGATTTTTAACTTTTTAATGGGAATCACATTGTTTTCACTATCTTGTTTTGTTTTGCTTTGTTTTGTGTTCTTTTTTTTTTTTTATAATTTTTTAATTTTTTTTCAGCATAACAGTATTCATTATTTTTGCACCACACCCAGTGCTCCATGCAATCCGTGCCCTCTACAATACCCACCACCTGGTGCCCCCAACCTCCCACCCCCCACCCCTTCAAAATTCTCAGATCGTTTTTCAGAGTCCATAGTCTCTCATGGTTCACCTCCCCTTCCAATTTCCCTCAACTCCCTTCTCCTCTCCATCTCCCCTTGTCCTCCATGCTATTTGTTATGCTCCACAAATAAGTGAAACCATATGATAATTGACTCTCTCTGCTTGACTTATTTCACTCAGCATAATCTCTTCCAGTCCTGTCCATGTTGCTACAAAACTTGGGGATTCATCCTTTCTTTTTTCTTTTTTCTTTTTTCTTTCTTTTTTTTTTTTTACAGCTTTATAAACATATATTTTTATCCCCAGGGGTACAGGTCTGTGAATCGCCAGGTTTACACACTTCACAACACTCACCATAGCACATACCCTCCCCGATATCCATAACCCCACCCCCTCTCCCAACCCCCTCCCCCCATCAACCCTCAGTTTGTTTTGTGAGATTAAGAGTCACTTATGGTTTCCCTCCCAATCCCATCTTGTTTCATTTACTCTTCTCCTACCCCCTCGACCCCCCATGTTGCATCTCCTCTCCCTCATATCAGGGAGATCATATGATAGTTGTCTTTCTCCGATTGACTTATTTCGCTAAGCATGATACCCTCTAGTTCCATCCACGTCGTCGCAAATGGCAAGATTTCATTTCTTTTGATGGCTGCATAGTATTCCATTGTGTATATATACCACATCTTCTTTATCCATTCGTCTGTTGATGGACATCTAGGTTCTTTCCATAGTTTGGCTATTGTAGACATTGCTGCTATAAACATTCGGGTGCACGTGCCCCTTCGGATCACTATGTTTGTATCTTTAGGGTAAATACCCAGCAGTGCAATTGCAGGGTCATAGGGTAGTTCTATTTTCAACATTTTGAGGAACCTCCATGCTGTTTTCCAGAGTGGTTGCACCAGCTTGCATTCCCACCAACAGTGTAGGAGGGTTCCCCTTTCTCCGCATCCTCGCCAGCATCTGTCATTTCCTGACTTGTTAATTTTAGCCATTCTGACTGGTGTGAGGTGATATCTCATGGTGGTTTTGATTTGTATTTCCCTGATGCCGAGTGATATGGAGCACTTTTTCATGTGTCTGTTGGCCATCTGGATGTCTTCTTTGCAGAAATGTCTGTTCATGTCCTCTGCCCATTTCTTGATTGGATTATTTGTTCTTTGGGTGTTGAGTTTGCTAAGTTCTTTATAGATTTTGGACACTAGCCCTTTATCTGATATGTCATTTGCAAATATCTTCTCCCATTCTGTCAGTTGTCTTTTGGTTTTTTTTAACTGTTTCCTTTGCTGTGCAAAAGCTTTTGATCTTGATAAAATCCCAATAGTTCATTTTTGCCCTTGCTTCCCTTGCCTTTGGTGATGTTCCTAGGAAGATGTTGCTGCGGCTGACGTCGAAGAGGTTGCTGCCTGTGTTCTCCTCAAGGATTTGGATGGATTCCTTTCTCACATTGAGATCCTTCATCCATTTTGAGTCTATTTTCGTGTGTGGTGTAAGGAAATGATCCAATTTCATTTTTCTGCATGTGGCTGTCCAATTTTCCCAACACCATTTATTGAAGAGGCTGTCTTTGTTCCATTGGACATTCTTTCCTGCTTTGTCGAAGATGAGTTGACCATAGAGTTGAGGGTCCATTTCTGGGCTCTCTATTCTGTTCCATTGATCTATGTGTCTGTTTTTGTGCCAGTACCATGCTGTCTTGATGATGACAGCTTTGTAATGGAGCTTGAAGTCCGGAATTGTGATGCCACCAACTCTGGCTTTCTTTTTCAATATTCCTTTGGCTATTCAAGGTCTTTTCTGGTTCCATATAAATTTTAGGATTATTTGTTCCATTTCTTTGAAAAAAATGGATGGTACTTTGATAGGAATTGCATTAAATGTGTAGATTGCTTTAGGTAGCATAGACATTTTCACAATATTTATTCTTCCAATCCAGGAGCATGGAATATTTTTCCATTTCTTTGTGTCTTCCTCAATTTCTTTCATGAGTACTTTATAGTTTTCTGAGTATAGATTCTTAGTCTCTTTGGTTAGGTTTATTCCTAGGTATCTTATAGTTTTGGGTGCAATTGTAAATGGGATGGACTCCTTAATTTCTCTTTCTTCTGTCTTGTTGGTGTAGAGAAATGCAACTGATTTCTGTGCATTGATTTTATATCCTGACACTTTACTGAATTCCTGTACAAGTTCTAGCAGTTTTGGAGTGGAGTCTTTTGGGTTTTCCACATAGAGTATCATATCATCTGCGAAGAGTGATAGTTTGACTTCTTCTTTGCCGATTTGGATGCCTTTAATTTCCTTTTGTTGTCTGATTGCTGAGGCTAGGACTTCTAGTACTATTTTGAATAGCAGTGGTGATAACAGACATCCCTGCCGTGTTCCTGACCTTAGCGGAAAAGCTTTCAGTTTTTCTCCATTGAGAATGATATTTGCGGTGGGTTTTTCATAGATGGCTTTGATAATATTGAGGTATGTGCCGTCTATCCCTACACTTTGAAGAGTTTTGATCAGGAAGGGATGCTGTACTTTGTCAAATGCTTTTTCAGCATCTATGGAGAGTATCATATGGTTCTTGTTCTTTCTTTTATTAATGTGTTGTATCACATTGATTGATTTGCGGATGTTGAACCAGCCTTGCAGCCCTGGAATAAATCCCACTTGGTCGTGGTGAATAATCCTTTTAACGTACTGTTGAATCCCATTGGCTAGTATTTTGGCGAGAATTTTTGCATCTGTGTTCATCAAGGATATTGGTCTGTAGTTCTCTTTTTTGTTGGGATCCTTGTCTGGTTTTGGGATCAAGGTGATGCTGGCCTCATAAAATGAGTTTGGAAGTTTTCCTTCTATTGCTATTTTTGGGAACAGTTTCAGGAGAATAGGAATTAGTTCTTCTTTAAATGTTTGGTAGAATTCCCCCGGGAAGCCGTCTGGCCCTGGGCTTTTGTTTGTTTGGAGATTTTTGATGACTGTTTCAATCTCCTTACTGGTTATGGGTCTGTTCAGGCTTTCTATTTCTTCCTGGTTCAGTTGTGGTAGTTTATATGTCTCTAGGAATGCATCCATTTCTTCCAGATTGTCAAATTTGTTGGCGTAGAGTTGCTCATAGTATGTTCTTATAATTGTCTGTATTTCTTTGGTGTTCGTTGTGATCTCTCCTCTTTCATTCATGATTTTATTTATTTGGGTCCTCTCTCTTTTCTTTTGATAAGTCTGGCCAGGGGTTTATCAATCTTATTAATTCTTTCAAAGAACCAGCTCCTAGTTTCGTTGATTTGTTCTATTGTTTTTTTGGTTTCTATTTCATTGATTTCTGCTCTGATCTTTATGATTTCTCTTCTCCTGCTGGGTTTAGGGTTTCTTTCTTGTTCTTTCTCCAGCTCCTTTAGGTGTAGGGTTAGGTTGTGTACCTGAGACCTTTCTTGTTTCTTGAGAAAGGCTTGTACCACTATATATTTTCCTCTCAGGACTGCCTTTGTTGTGTCCCACAGATTCTGAACTGTTGTGTTTTCATTATCATTTGTTTCCATAAATTTTTTCAATTCTTCTTTGATTTCCTGGTTGACCCATTCATTCTTTAGAAGGATGCTGTTTAGTCTCCATGTATTTGGGTTCTTTCCAAATTTCCTCTTGTTATTGAGTTCTAGCTTTAGAGCATTGTGGTCTGAAAATATGCAGGGAATGATCCCAATCTTTTGATACCGGTTGAGACCTGATTTAGGACCGAGGATGTGATCTATTCTGGAGAATGTTCCATGTGCACTAGAGAAGAATGTGTATTCTGTTGCTTTGGGGTGAAATGTTCTGAATATATCTGTGATGTCCATCTGGTCCAGTGTGTCATTTAAGGCCTTTATTTCCTTGTTGATCTTTTGCTTGGATGATCTGTCCATTTCAGTGAGGGGAGTGTTAAAATCCCCTACTATTATTGTATTCTTGTCGATGTGTTTCTTTGATTTTGTTATTAATTGGTTTATATAGTTGGCTGCTCCCACGTTAGGGGCATAGATATTTAAAATTGTTAGATCTTCTTGTTGGACAGTTCCTTTGAGTATGATATAGTGTCCTTCCTCATCTCTTATTATAATCTTTGGCTTAAAATCTAATTGATCTGATATAAGGATTGCCACTCCTGCTTTCTTCTGATGTCCATTAGCATGGTAAATTCTTTTCCACCCCCTCACTTTAAACCTGGAGGTGTCTTCGGGTGTAAGATGAGTTTCTTGTAGGCAACATATAGATGGTTTTTGTTTTTTTATCCATTCTGATACCCTGTGTCTTTTGATTGGGGCATTTAGCCCATTAACATTCAGGGTAAGTATTGAGAGATATGAATTTAGTGCCATTGTATTGCCTGTAAGGTGACTGTTACTGTATATTGTCTCTGTTTCTTTCTGATCTACTACTTTGAGGGTCTCTCTTTGTTTAGAGGACCGCTTTCAATATTTCCTGTAGAGCTGGTTTGGTATTTGCAAATTCTTTCAGTTTTTGTTTGTCCTGGAAGCTTTTAATCTCTCCTTCTATTTTCAATGATAGCCTAGCTGGATATAGTATTCTTGGCTGCATGTTTTTCTCGTTTAGTACTCTGAATATATCATGCCAGCTCTTTCTGGCCTGCCAGGTCTCTGTGGATAAGTCTGCTGCCAATCTAATATTTTTACCATTGTACGTTACAGACTTCTTTTCCCGGGCTGCTTTCAGGATCTTTTCTTTGTCACTAAGACTTGTCAATTTTACTATTAGGTGACGGGGTGTAGACCTATTCTTATTGATTTTGAGGGGGGTTCTCTGAACCTCCTGGATTTTGATGCTTGTTCCCTTTGCCATATTGGGGAAATTCTCTCCAATAATTCTCTCCAATATACCTTCTGCTCCCCTCTCTGTTTCCTCTTCTTCTGGAATCCCAATTATTCTAATGTTGTTTCTTTTTAATGTGTCACTTATCTCTCGAATTCTCCCCTCGTGGTCCAGTAGCTGTTTGTCCCTCTTTTGCTCAGCTTCTTTATTCTCTGTCATTTGGTCTTCTATATTGCTAATTCTTTCTTCTGCCTCATTTATCCTAGCAGTGAGAGCCTCCATTTTTGATTGCACCTCATTAATAGCTTTTTTGATTTCAACTTGGTTAGATTTTAGTTCTTTTATTTCTCCAGAAAGGGCTTTTATATCTCCCGAGAGGGTTGCTTTAATATCTTCCATGCCTTTTTCGAGCCTGGCTAGAACCTTGAGAATCATCATTCTGAACTCTATATCTGACATATTACCAATGTCTGTATTGATTAGGTCCCTAGCCTTTGGTATTGCCTCTTGTTCTTTTTTTTGTTGTGAATTTTTCCGCCTTGTCATTTTGTCCAGATAAGAGTTTATGAAGGAGCAAGTAAAATACTAAAAGGGTGGCAACAACCCCAGGAAAATATGCTTTAGCCAAATCAGAAGAGATCCTGAATTGTGAGGGGGGAGAAAGGGGATAAAAAGGGGTTCAGAAAGAAAGAAAAAAAAAACTATTAAAAAAAAGAAAGCTGATAAAGAAAAAATATAAAAAGAGGAAAAAATATATATATATTAGATAAATATTTAAAAAACGTTAAAAAAAGAAAACGGTAAAAGTTAAAAAAAATTTAGCAGAAGAAGAGAAAAAGAAAAAAAAAATTGAAAAAGAAAAAAAAATTAAATTAACTGCAAGGCTAAAAAATCATGGGGAGAAAGCCATGAGTTCCGTGCTTTGCTTTCTTCTCCTCTGGAATTCCGCCGTTCTCCTTGGTAGGTGAACTTGGTCCTGGATGGGTTTCCCGTAGATCTTCTGGGGGAGGGGCCCGTTGTAGTGATTCTCAAGCGTCTTTGCCCCAGGCGGAGTTGCACCGCCCTTACCCGGGGCCGCGCTGAGTCATCCGCTCGGGTTCGCTTTCGGGAGCTTTTGTTCCCTGAGCGCTTTCCGTAGAGTCCGGAGGACGGGAATAAAGATGGCGGCCTCCGGTCTCCGGCCCGGAGGAGCCGAGAGCCCGGGGCCCCACTCCTCAGTGCGCCCTCAGAGAACAGCGCCAAATGTCTCCCGTCACCCTGGCCTCCGGCCGCGCTCCGAGCTGACCGAGCCTGCGACCGGTTCAAGGCAACCCTGAGCTGAGAGTCACTCCTCGGCTCTGTCTCTGCAGCCGGCTTCCCCGTTCTAATACCGGTAAGCTCTGCGACACTCAGACACCCTCGATCCTTCTGCGACCCTGCGGGACCTGAGGCCGCGCTTACCCCGCCTGGGCTTCACCCCAGTTAAGCCTCTGGAGCGATGTCCCTCAGCGGAACAGACTTTTAAAAGTCCTGATTTTGCTCCGTTGTTCTGCTGCTCGCCGGGAGCCGGCCCCTCCCCCCGCGGTCTATCTTCCCGTCGCTTTGGATTCACTTCTCCGCCAGTCCTACCTTGCAGAAAGTGGTTGATTTTCTGTTTCTGGAATTGCTGTTCTTCTCTTCAATCTCCCGTTGGATTTGTAGGTGTTTGCAATCTTTAGATAAGCTATTTAGCTGATCTCCCGCTACCCGAAGTAGTCTCAGCCTGCTACTTCTCCGCCATCTTGACTCCCATCTGTTTTGTGTTCTTAATGTGATTGCTCTTTGGAGGTAATTCTTAAATTACTCTAAATGGTCACTGTACAACCATAGATCTTTAGATGGCACCTGGAGGGCAGCTGTGTGTGTAATTGGTACATATTTCAAGGCATTCAGCAGACCACTGAGGTTCTTTCAACACTGATAGTATTTAATATCTGTAGTCTCAAAGGCTTCCAGGTACAGATCTCTTGGGTATCTCTCTCTCAAAAATGTAACTCCTCTTGAAATCAGTTCCATGTGAAAGGAAATGGTTTCCCTTCAATACAGAGATATAGATAATATCAACCATTATGTTGCCAAATAAAATTCTAAATGCACCTCACTATGTTGGTTTAATGTAATTTTTGGTTGGGAGGTGAGAATCCCCAAAGGCCATTTTTGTAGCCAATTCTGCCACAAATCTTGCCGTTGGATACAACATTAAGTAATTAAACTCTTTAAGTCTTTGGGCAAATTTAAGTGTATATTACATCTTTCCTCAATCTTGGGACTCTGTATTAAAAGTGCAATCTGAAAGGTGACATTCTGTCAACTATACTTCAGTTAAAAAAGAAACACAATCTAAATGGCATATGGATATACCACCATGCAGTATGTGGTGTATCTGATGAACATCAAATATTAAAACCATAATTGGAAGAGTAAGAGAGAGAACAGATAATGAAAGCCAGCCTGCTCTGTGTCAAGGGCACCACTCCAGGGTGACATCTGCTCATGAGTTGCTGCATAGCATTTTTCTCAGATGGAAAATATTATCCTTGTGATCTTCAGACTGAGCGCCTCCCTGTCCATGTATCTTTTTTAGGCTTTAGGTTTCCTTTCATCAGGTTGGTTGAAACCTTCACACATCTTCTAAATGCTGTTCTTTTGGAATCATTGTTGTAACTGGCATTTTGTTTGTTGGTTTGTCTTGAGTGCCTATTATGGACTAGTGTTCATATTTGGGGCTTATAAAACACCTTTCATTTCAACATCAAATCTGTAAGATGGTTATTACAATTTTTGTTTTATAGAAGAGGAGACTGAGTCTTGGAGAGGTTGGTAAATTGCTTCATGTCACAGCTGTAAGGGTGGTGAGTGGTAGAGTTGGATTCCAAGCTGGGACTGTCTGCCTCCAGAGCTCATGCCCTTTCTGCGAGACCTTGCCATTTGTCAATTAGTCTTTCTTGTGCCATCTTAGAATTCTTCCTCAATAACTTCTCACTTGAAGTTGGAAGCTCCAATTTCCTGAGCCAAGCATTGGGAGAGTTTGATGAGTTAATTTCAAGTTCTTTCATCTGTTAAGGGAGCTAAAAATTCTCTGAGTCGAGACTTTAGAGTCCATTTATCTTAGAGTTCCTGCCCCCTCAGCAACTGGCCTTGTTAGTATCTGGCCAGTTCTGTTGTAGCTGGTGGGTGTTTTGCATCTGGGCTCTTGTCTTGACTCTGCCTCTAAATCATAGGGTGACCTGAGAATGTCACTTAACCATTTCATGTTTCTCGTTCTCCAAATATAAAATGGAGGGACATTAAGAATGACTTTTTTTCTGGAGGGCTTGCATGGACTAGCTAATTAGGTCTTGGACTACATTTTAGAACTATGAAGCATGTTAATTCAAGTCACCAAGCATTTATTGAGTGCCTGTGGTATACAGAGCAAGTAGAGGCATGGTGTTCCTGAACTGTGGATGTTCTATTCTAAACATCTCCTTCATTTTGCATCTCTCTGAGACTCTATTTCACCTCTAAGAATGCCTATATCTCCATCTACATGTTTTTAAAATTTCTTTGTGTGCCAAAACTCACTCCTGAGTACTTTATCATTCTTTCCCACTCTACTTTGTTTACAGGGAAACATAGCATGATTCCTTCTTGCCCTTTAGGAAATTCTGTTGGAATTCAACCAGTATGGAAAATGACCTCTTCCTGTTCTACTAAGCTGATCACATTTTTCTGGGTCAGAGCACAGCATGGTTCATACAAGTCTGCATTATTAGCTCAGAGCAGCATACTGTCCATTTTTTATTTCAAACATGGCACCAGACCTAACCTTGGGTCTTACAATAGTGATCTCATGATAGTGGCCATGGAAATTTCAGGTCTTTGGGGGTTCTCTGCCAAGTGCATCCATGAGCCTGCAATACAAAATGCCTGAGATCCCCAGGCCAAATCTTCCTTGGACTCTCTCTCAACCCAAGATATAACAGTATGCTATAAACAACTTCGGAATGGAGTTTACCCTGTCTGGAGCCAGCTACCCAAAGATTGAAACTTGACCTTATTCTACTGACCCTGTTTTCTGCTTCTTCTTTTAATTAAATGTACAGAAATACTGCTTTATTACTGTTGCAATGGATCCAGAGTTCCCTAGCCTTTAATAATTCCTATCCTACCTGTTTTTTAAAATTAACACTTAATGTATTATTTGTTTCAGGGGTACAGGCCTGTGATTCACCAGTCTTACACAATACACAGCACTCACCACAACACATACTCTCCCCAATGTCCATCACCCAGCTACCCCATCCCTCCCAGCCCCCTCCACTCCAGCAACCCTCAGTCTGTTTCTGGAGATTGTTTCTGGAGACAAACCCTTATGGTTTGTCTCCCTCTCTGGTTTCATCTTATTTCATTTTTTCCTCTCTTCCCCTATAATCCTCTGCCTTGTTTCTCAAATTCCACATATCAGTGCGATCATATAATAACTGTCTTTTTCTGTTTGACTTATTTCACTTAGCATAATACCCTCTAGTTCCATCCATGTCATTGCAAATGGCAAGTTTTCATTTTTTGATGGCTGCATAATATTCCACCTCTCTCTCTCTCTCTCTCTCTCTCTCTCTCTCTCTCTATATATATATATATATATATATATATATATATCTCACATCTTCTTTATCCATTCTTCTGTCAATGGACATCTGGGCTCTTCCCATAGTGCAGCTATTGTGGTCATCACTGCTATAAACATTGAGGTGTAGGTGCCCTTTTATATTACTTCATTTGTATCTTTGGGGTAAATACCCAGTAGTGGAATTGCTGGGTCATAGGGTAGTTCTATTTTCAACTTTTTGAGGAACCTCCATACTGCTTTCCAGAGTGGCTGTACCAGCTTGCATTCCCACCAAGAGTGCAGGAGGTTTCCCCTTTCTCTGCATCTTCACCAACATCTGTTATTTCCTGTTGTTAATTTTAGCCATTCTGACTAGTGTAAGATGGTATCTTACTGTGGTTTTGATTTTTATTTCCCTTATACCAAGTGATGTTGAGCACTTTTTCATATGTCTGTTGGCCATCTGGATGTCTTCTTTGCAGAAATGTCTGTTCATGCCTTCTGCTCATTTCTTGATTGGATTATTTGTTCTTTGAGTGTTGCGTTTGCTAAGTTCTTTATAGATTTTGGATACTAGCCCTTTATCTGATATGTCATTTCCAAATATCTTCTCCCATTCTCTTGGTTATCTTTTGGTTTTGTTGACTATTTCCTTTGCTGTGCAAAGGCTTTTGATCTTGAAGTCCCAGTAGTTCATTTTTGTCTTTGCTTCCCTTGCCTTTGACAATATGTCTAGAAGAAAGTGCTGTGGCCAAGGTTGAAGAGTTTGCTGCCAGAGTTCTCCTCAAGGATTTTGATAGATTCCAATCTCACACTGAGGTCTTTCATCCATTTTGAGTTTATTTTTGTGTATGGTGTAAGAAAATGGTCATTTCATTCTTCTGAATATGGCTATCCTATTTTCCCAACACCATTTGTTGAAGAGAAAGTCTTTTTCCTATTGGATATTCTTTCTTGCTTTGTCAAAGATTAGTTGACCATGGAGTTGAGGGTCCATTTCTGGGTTCTCTATTCTGTTCCATTGATGTGTGTGTGTCTGTTTTTGGCCAGTACCATACTGTCTCAATGATGACAGCTTTGTAATGGAGTAAGTCTGGAATTGTGATACCACTAGCTCTGGTTTTCTTTTTCAATATTCCTCTGGCTACTCGGGATCATTTCTGGTTCAATACAAATTTTAGGATTATTCCATTTCTGTGAAAAAATAGTTGATGGTATTTTGATAGAGATTACATTGAATGTGTAGATTGCTCTAGGTAGCACAGACATTTTCACAATATTTGTTTTTTCAGTCTATGAGCATGGAACATTTTTCCATTTCTTTTTGTCTGCCTCAATTTCTTTCATGAGTATGCTATAGTTTTCTGAGTACAGATCCTTTACCTCTTTGGTTAGACTTATTCCTAGGTATCTTATGGTTTTTGGTGCAATTGTAAATGGGATGGACTCCTTAATTTCTCTTTCTTCTGTCTCATTGTTGGTGTATAGAAATGCAACTGACTTCTATGCATTGATTTTATATCCTGACACTTTACTGAATTCCTGTATGAGTTCTAGCAGTTTTGGAGTGGAGTCTTTTGGATTTTCCACATAAAGTATCATATCACCTACAAAGAATGGGAGTTTGATGTCTTCATTACTGTTTCGGAAGGCTCTTATTTATTTTTGTTGTCTGATTGCTGAGGCTAGGACTTCTAGTCCTATGTTGAACAGCAGTGGTGATAGTGGACATCCCTGTTGTGTTCCTGACCATAGGGGAAAAGCTCTCAGTTTCTCCCCATTGAGAATGATATTCCCTTGTGGGTTTTCTTAGATGGCTTTTATGATATTGAGGTATGTATCCTCTATTCCTACACTGTGAAGAGTTTTAATCAAGAAAGGATGGTTATTTTGTCAAATGCTTTTTCTGAATCTACTGAGAGGATCATATGGTTCTTGTCCTTTTTTTTTTTATTCATGTAGTGTATCACATTGATTGATTTGCAGATGTTGAACCAACCTCACAACCCAGAAATAAATCCCACTTGGTCTTGGTGAATAAATCCTTTTAATGGTAATGCTGGCCTCATAAAATGAGTATGGAAGTTTTCCTTCCATTTCTATTTTTTGGAATAGTTTCAGAAGAATAGGTATTAATTCTTTAAATGTTTGGTGGAATTCCTCTGGGAAGCCATCTGGCCCTGGGCTCTTGTTTGTTGGGAGATTTTTGATTACTCCTTCAATTTCCTTGCTGTTTATGGGTCTGTCAGGTTTTCTATTTCTTCCTAGTTTAGTATTGGTAGTTTATATGTTTCTAGGAATGCATCCATTTCTTCTAGATTGCCTAATTTGTTGGCATAGAGTTGCTCATAATATGTTCTTCTAATTGTTTGGGGTTTTTGTTTGTTTGTTTGTTTTGGTATTGGTTGTGATCTCTCCTCTTTCATTCATGACTTTACAATTTAGGTCCTTTCTCTTTTCTTTCTGATAAGTCTGGCCAGGAGTCTATCAATCTTATTAATTCTTTCAAAGAGCCAGCTCCTAGTTTTGTTGATCTGTTCTACTGTTCTTTCAGTTTCTATTTCATTGATTTTTGCTCGTATCTTTATTATTTCTCTTCTCCTGCTGGGCTTAAGCTTTATTTGCTGTTCTTTCTTCAGCTCTTTTAGTATAGGGTTGGATTATGTATTTCAGCCCTTTCTTGTTTCTTGAGAAAGGCTTGTATTGCTATATACTTCCTTCTTAGGACTGCCTTTGCTGCATCTTAAAGATGTGTTAAACAAATCTTAAACAGCTGTGTTTCCATTTTCATTTGTTTCCATGAAATTTTAAAATTCTTCTTTAATTTCCTTGTTGACCTATTCATTCTTTAGTAGGATGCTCTTTAGCCCCCATGTATTTGAGTTCTTCCCAATTTTCCTCTTGTGATTGAGTTCAAGTTTCAAAGCACTGTGGTCTGAAAATATGTAGGGAATGATCCCAATCTTTTGGTACTGGTTGAGACCTGATTTGTGACCCAGGATGTGATCTATTTTGGAGAATGTTCCATGTGCAGTAGAGAAGAATGTGTATTCGGTAGCTTTGGGATGGAATGTTCTGAATATATCTGCAAAGTCCATCTGGTCCAGTGTGTCATTTTAATCCCTTATTTCATTGTTGATCTTTTGCTTAGATATCTGTCAGTTTCATCTAGGGGGATGTTAAAGTCCCCTACTATTATTGTTGATGCCTTTCTTTGATTTTGTTATTAATTGGCTTATGTTAGGGGCATAAATATTTACAATTGTTAGATCTTCTTGTTGGATAGATCCTTTTAGTATGATATAGTGCCCTTCCTCATATCTTATTACAGTCTTTGTTTAAAATCTAATTTGTCTGATATAAGGATTGGGACCCCAGCTTTCTTTTGATGTCCATTAGTATGATAAATTGTTTTCCATCCCCTCACTTTAAATCTGGAGATGTCTTTGGGTTTAAAATGAGTCTCTTGCAAAAAGTATATTGATGGGTCTTGCTTTTTTTTTTTAATCCAATCTGATACCCTGTATCTTTTGATTGAAGCATTTAGTCCGTTTACATTCAAGGTAACTATTGAAAGATATGAATTCAGTACCATTGTATTGCCTGCAAAGTGACTGTTACTGTATACTGTCTCTGTTCCTTTCTGGTCTATGTTAGTTTTGGGCTCTCTCTTTGCTTAGAGGACCCCTTTCAATATTTTTTGTTAGATTGGTTTGGTGATTGCAAATTCTTTTAGTTTCTGTTTGTCCTGGAAGCTTTTTGTCTCTCCTTCTATTTTCAATGACACCCTAGCTGGATAGAGTATTCTTGGACTTATATTTTTTTCATTTAGTACCTTGAATATATCATGACAGTCCTTTCTGGCCTGCCAGGTCTCTGTGGATAAGTCTGCTGCCAATCTAATGTTTCTACCATTGGAGGTTACAGACCTCTTGTCCCACACGCTTTCAGGATTTTCTCTTTGTCTCTGAGATTTGTAAGATTTTTTATTAGATGTCGGGGTGTTGACCTATTTTTATTGATTTTTGAGGGGTTTTTTTGAGCCTCCTGGATTTTGAGACCTATTTCTTTCCCCAAATTAGGGAAGTTCTCTACTATAATTTGCTCCAATATTAATTTACTCCAATATGCCTTCTGCCCCTTTCTCTTTTTCTTCTTATTCTGGGATCCCACTTATTCTAATATTATTCACTTTATGATATTACTTATTTCTCAAATTCTCCCCTTGTGATCCAGTAGTTATTCATCTCTTTTTCTCAGTTTCTTTATTCTCCATCATTTGGCCTTTTATGTCACTAATTCTCTCTTCTGCCTCATTTATCCTAGCAGTTAGAGCCTCCATTTTTTATTGCATCTCATTAATAGACTTTTTGATTTGGACTTGGTTAGATTTTATTTCTCTAAAAAGGGATTCTCTAATATCTTCTATGTTTTTTTCAAACCCATCTTTTTTCTTTAGAATCATTATTCTGAACTCTAGTTCCAACATCTTAGTAATGTCTGCATTGATTAGGTCCCTGGCAGTCGTTACTACCTCTTGTTCTATTTTTTGAGGTGAGTTTTTTCATTTTGTCATTTTCTCAAGAGAAGAATAGATGGACAAGGGAACAAAATGTTAAAAGAGTAACTACGATCTCAGAGAAATGTACACTAAACAATTCAGAAGAGACCCAAAACTGATGGAAAAAGGAAAAAAAAAAGAATACAATCAGGTTGATGAATAGAAAAGATCCATACACTAGTTTTGGGGTAAATTTTTGTTTGTTAGAAGAAACCACATCCCAAAATTTTAAAGAAGGAAGAACTTATGTACATATAAAACATAAGGTTAAATACAATGAAGGGATAGATGACTGTAAAAATGAAAATTAAAAAAGATTTTAAAAAGGAATTAAAAAGTTGGCTGAAAAAGGAAAAATTTTTCAAAAAAAAAAAAAAGAAAAAAAAAAGACCCCTTCTCAGTGCACCCTCAGAGAAAATTTTAAAAATTGAAGTTGAAAGACAAAAGAATCATGGAAAAAAAGCCATGAATTCCATGTGCTTTATTCCCCTAGCAATGGAGATGTGCACTTCTCATTGATCAGTAAACTTGGTCTTGGGGTTATGTTTTTGCTGATCTTCTGGGGGTGGGGCCTCTTGCCATGATTCTCAAATGTCTTTGCCACAAGCATACTGGCACCACCCTTGCCAGGGGCCAGGCTAAGCAATCTGCTCAGGTTCACTCTCAGAAGCTTTTGTTCCCTGAACACTTTCCGTACAGCTTTGGAGGATAGGAATGAAAATGGCGGCCTCCCAATCTCCGGCCCACCTGGTAGGAGCTAAGAGTTCAGTGCACCGTCAGAGAAAAGCAGTCAATCCCGCCCATCTCCCTGGTCTCCGGCTGACACTCTGTGCTCATCAGGCCTGAGACAGAGCATTTTTATCCCTGGTGCTTGGCCCATTTGGAGTCTCCAGACCCAGCAGATTCCTGCAGTGCATTCTCATGCCATTCCACCCAGGAGAAAAAGGCGAGTCTCACCAGTTCTGCCATTTGTTGGGCCCCTGCTCCAAGAGCAGTGGCCCTACTGTGCTGTGGATCCCAGTTTATGGCAGCCCCGAGCTGAAAGCCCACCCCTTGGCTCACTTTTTGTGACCGGCTCCCCTGCTCTGACACCTGGGAGCTCTGCCACACTCAGGCTCGCTCATCTTTCTGTGACCCCAAGAGTCCTGAGAACGCACTGTCCCAGCAAGCGTTCTACTCCCCCACCCCACCCCCCACTTAGCCACCAGAGTGACGTTCCTCAGCAGAGCAGACTTCTAAAAGTTCTGATTTTGTGTTCTTCTGCTCTATCACTTGCCGGGAGCCAGCTGATGGAAACTCCCTCCCCCACCCCCACCCCCAACCCCCACGATCTCTCTTCTCCTATATGGCCTCAGATTCACTTCTCCGCACCACCTACCTTACAGAAAGTGGTCACTCTTCTGTTCCTAGAATTCCTGCTATTCTTTTCTTCATTCTCCAGTTGAGTTCATAGGTGTTCTGAATGGTTTGGTAGCTATCTAGTGGAATTCCTTGGACCAGAAGAAATTCAGGTTTCCTACTCCTCCCCTGCCTTGGCCTCCTCCCCAGGCCCTGTTTTCTTACATTTTCAATTAGGTTCTTTTGGTAGGAACATTTCTGGGGGACTCTGTTGTGAGCAGTTCTGGAATTGATGTGTATTTTTACATGTATGTACATTCGACTTTTGTGTGTGTGTGTGATCTACCAGAGGGAAGGATCTTCATTTGGCTGGAAACCTGGGATGATTTAGTCTCTACTATTTTGGCATTAATTAATGAGCAAATGTTTCAGATACTTATTTATCTTATGGATATAAAGAGACATCTTCAACAAATCTGTACCATAGTTAAAGATGCATAAATCGTGTGTGCTAAGAATGAGCAGCCATGTTTACAGGAGCAAACTGCTGAAAAGATTTAGTGGAATTTAGCTCTCCAGCAAAAGGGCACAATGGGTATTAATGCTTCATGTCATCAAGTTTGTGTAGTGCGCATTTCACAAAGCACTTGGCTTATGCTAGGTGTTGTTTAAAAGATGATATCCAGGGATGTGATGCAGTGGATTACAGGGAGAAAAACAACCCTTTTAGAAGAACAGCAGCAATTAAACACCTGAACTTGCAAAAGCAAAACAAAGCAAACAAAACACATAACCAACCAAACAACAACAAAAAAACTCCATGAGAGTGCTGTTGAAGCCACTTCTCTACTTCAGGCATCCTCTCTGGAACCAAATTTCATTAGAAATATGAAAATGGGATCAAACTTTTGGGACAACTTCTTGACTGTTGGGCTTTTCCTTCCAAGATCCTTAATTATCAAATCTTTAGTATAAGGGATCCAAGCACATCTTATCCATTACATTTATTCATCTGACAAATGTGGGCTTGAAAAGTTAAAGCTGGCAAGGAAGGTTTTGTGGTTGGAGGATCTCTTAGTGTTTTCTGAGATTGAGATTACTTTTTTTAAAAAAGCTTTTCAAGGTAACAACTGGCATCACAGAAGGCCCCATGTCACAAATACCAATCCTACACAGAGTAATTCATTAGCTGTACTTCTTTATCCTTGAAGAGTGGTCACTGCTGAAATACAACCTATTCAATGAGATTTCTTGTAGATGGAAAATCATGGCTCCTCATCTTTTATTTCTAGAATTGACTTTTTGTTACTCCAGGAATGTCAGCCCAGTTGACTTTCCCATGGACCCTGAGTCCCAATATTTATGAAATCAGTGATTCTATTCATTATGATGTCACAGTAGGACTGGTTTTATACTAATTTTAGAAACTCTGTTCTCTTTGGATCAGACAAGCCATCGAATGGCCTGGTTTGCCTTTTAGAAGGTAAGAAATCAAAAGTATTCAGTTATGATTTTTTAAAAATCTTACTAATCTAGAAAACTAGATATTTTTCTTGGACACATAGTAGAGAGACCCATGATTGCTTTAAGGGTGATCATCCAATTACATACATTTTAAAATACTCCAGTTAGAAGAAATATCATAACAAGTATGTTAAATATTCACTGTCAGGAATGCACCATAGGACCAAGGTCCTGCCATTCCCAGATAGCACCTTCAGGATTTTTTTCAATTTAACATTACTAAAATTTTGTTGCTTTGAGGCAAGATAAAGAAATAGTAAAGTAATGCAATATGTGTAGATAAAAATGTTGTAAATGTTAATTACTGGGAAGCTGTCAGCTTTGTGCTCTATGAATCAAAGGAAGGATATGATCTCAGCCTGGGTAAAATATATGTGAATCCATGTTTTTCTTAAATACAATTGGAAATATTGGTCCTTATATTTTTGTCCCTTCAATATATTAAATTTGTCCTAAGCAAATAATTGGATATGTGCCGAGATTTAGCTACAAGTTGATAAATAAACTGGAATTAACCTAACATTTAAGTTGTCCAACTTTAGAGGACATTTAGGAGAATATTTAGGATATTTAGGAGAATAAGTAAATAAATAATGGTACACGCCTACAATAGAATTCTTGTAGTCACTAGAAAAGATACTGCAGGGGAGCATTTAATGACATAATAAGATGATCAACATATACTAAATGAAAGATGTAGTTTGCAAAATAGACAGTATTAGTTTTCAATTCTTTTTGGGTCACATATCTCTTTGGGAATGTGAATAAAAATGTACATTTGGTCTGGGTTTCTTATCTCCTATCTCCTCTTTTCCCTGGCTTCTGTTATCACCCTTTTGTTTTATCATGAGTGGTTTTTTTGTTTGTTTGTTTGTTTTTTAAAGATTTTTTTTTAATTTATTTATTTGACAGAAAGAAATCACAAGTAGGCAGAGAGGCAGGCAGAGAGAGGAGGAGGCAGGCTGAGAGAGGAGGAAGCAGGCTTCCTGCTGAGCAGAGAGCCCGATGTGGGGCTCGATCCCAGGACCCCGAGATCATGACCTGAGCCGAAGGCAGAGGCCTCAACCCACTGAGCCACCCAGGCGCCCCTCATGAGTGGTTTTCTCCAAGCTTTGATCTTAGCAGTATATATATATTTCTCCCTGATTTGCAAATCAGGTAAATCATATTATAGTGGACTTTGAAATTTCTTCCAAATTTTATGTAAACAAAAACTTTCATACATAACTTGTTTAAGATGGGATCAACTGTTCGTTCAGATGATTTTAATGTTCTTAGTGTTTGTTTTTGTTTTGTTTTTTTAGATTTTATTTATTTGACAAAGAGAGAGATCACAAGTAGGCAGAGAGGCAGGCAGAGAGAAAGGGAGAAGCAGGCTCCCTGCTGAGTAGAAACCCTGATGTGGGGCTTGATCCCAGGACCTTGAGATCATGACCTGAGCTGAAGGCAGAGGGCTTAACCCACTGAGCCACCGAGGTGCCCCTAGTGCTCGTTTTTGATGGTCGTTCATCCATCCATTCATTCTCACATGTAAAACACTGAGCACAGCATCAATTTATCCATTCAAGTCCTTTCTGAACAACTACCTTGAACATAGCTTGTCAGTGGTGAATAAGACAAATCTGGTTCTGTTTTCTTTATGTTTCTGAGAGAAGCAGACATCAATCAGCCACTAAAGACAAGATGATGGTATTACAAAGTACAGAAAGACAGGAGCATATGGGCATATACTGGGGCTCTCAGCCCCATCTGAGGTTATCAGGGAAGCCAAGACCCTAAGGGTGAATTGAGATTAGATTAGAAGTTAGAGTGCATGGGAAGGAAACAGCATTCTGAGTAGAGGGAATAGCATGTGCAAAGGACCCTGAGTCAACACTTGACCTGAATTCCTATAGGTTTTCATAATTTAGAGGAGGTATATGCTTAGTCATTGGCAATCAAGAGAGGTATAAATATAACTGTTTCAATGGACTCCATTCTGTTTTCAAAGTTTGTTTTCCTTAGTTGTATTTAGAAACCAGAAGATGAATGTCTGTTGCAGTTATGGTGAACTTCCCAATAGCTCCAAGGATATCCAGGATGTCTTGTCAGAAGTAATCCAGCAAGGTTTCAGCTATAAACCTCAGATGTGAACACCTGGCTCTCAATTGCCTGGAGGGTCCCCTAGGTGGCTCAGTTGGTTAAGGGGCCGATCTTGGTTTCTGCTCAGGTCATGACCTCAGGGTCCTGAGATCAAGCCCCATGACCAGCTCCATGTTCAGAGGGGAGCCTGCTCATGGATTCTCCATCCCTCTCCTTCTGCCCCTCCCCCTGCTTGTGCACTCTCTTTCTTTAATACAAATAAATAAATTTCTTAAAAAAAATAAATTTCCCTGGAAATTGAAAAAGTGTTATCTCAAATTGAAAAAAATTAAATTCCAAGTTATGTGTTCATAAAATCCTCCATATTCTTAATATTTCATATTCCTTTGATATTATGTGAGATTAATTGATACTGTAATAATATTTAATAACTATTATTTTGGTGGGGGCAAAAAGGTTTCTGTTTGCCCGTAATGTATACAGATGATCTGATGTGCTTCCTTTGAAGCCTGTTTAAACATCTAAGTAGATGCAAGTTCACCAGAAATTATAGGTAGAGTAGATCATTTTGTAGTTATCTTCTGATCACTTGACTGCACTGAACCTTCTTATCAAGTTTCAGTTATATCAAATTTTGCAGCAGGCTTGAATCCATGCAACCAGACTTTCTGGAAGAGAAAGTTCAGTGTAAGTTCAGAGGCAAAAGGATGTGACAGAACCACTTTGCAAATACGAGCGATTGAAAGAAACATTATTTCCCCATATTTAAGCATTACTGCCCTCCCACTTCCTGTATACATCATGTAAGATAATATTGCCCACAAATGCCCAGACAGATGCTGAATTATTTATAAGAACAGGCTACTGATGTGGAGAAATAACAAAACAAGAAATAATGATGTTATGTTACTGATCAAGTAAAAGGACATAAGCAAATGTGAGTGAACAATATCTCTAGAGATTTACACCCACAGGAAAGCTGTATGCTGTCACTTGGCTCATGTGGATCCTTACTTGAGAATAGAAACAACACCTGGGGAATTAGCTGTACTGTATTATTTAACGTTTTATTTATAACTTTTCAGCAATTTCCATAACCAGCATTATTTAGTCACAGATGTCTTTGCAATCAGGATCACAGGCTTTGACAGCCATATTTTTTAAGAGAGATGATTTGTGGTATCTCTCCAATATTCGACAATTTGGAATCTTCTGGTCCTTGCCTATTCACTATTGTGTTTTTATAACAGACTACGTCAGCAGTGGCAATTAGAAGATTTAGAAGCTCTATTCTAGTAATCTTTTCAAAAGAAATGTCTAAAGACTCTGTTTCTAAGGACTTCATTGTTCTGTCTTTTCAGATGTGAGGGGCCTAGACAGTATTTAGATTTTGGCCATAAGCCAAGAGGAAGTCTCAATGGTTACCTCTGGACTTAGGGTACAGGAGAGCCAGAAGTCTTAAGAGGGCCCTTTCTCTTCTCAGAAAGTTATTTTAGTTTGGAGATGTGCTCCCCAAACCTTCCTGATAAGCCACATTTACTAAATCCTTCTAATTTTTAAGGACCAAATCAAAGTTCTTTATCATGTATCAAAACCATATCTAAATGAAATCGTAGCTTTAACAATTAAAATATAAATAATTCTCTACACTCCTTAGGATTTAGAAAGCACACAATGTACCTTGCAATGTATTTTCCTCCATGTGGACTTTATCAGGAAGTCAGACTTGTCTTCCTTTTTTTAATCTTTCATTCTCAGTGTCCAGAACTATGCCTGCCACAGAGTAGGTGCTCCATAAGTCTGAATGCATGAATAAATGAGTGTAAGCAATTAAAGTAAACCA
This sequence comes from Lutra lutra, assembly GCF_902655055.1. Classification (NCBI taxonomy): domain Eukaryota; kingdom Metazoa; phylum Chordata; class Mammalia; order Carnivora; family Mustelidae; genus Lutra; species Lutra lutra. Next base: position 58,971,050 of record NC_062286.1, on the reverse strand, counting down.
GAGCAGGGTGTCTGGGTGGCACAGTCAGTCAAACAACTGCCTTCAGCTAAGGTCATGATCTTGGGGTCCTGGGTTCGAGCCCCACATTGGGCTCCCTGCTCAGTGGGGAGTCTGCTTCTCCCTCTGCCTCTGCCCTTGCTTGTGCTCTCCCCACCCCCACTTCTCTCAAATAAATTAATAAAATCTTGAGGAAAAAAAAAGTGAACCAGAGCAGAAATACCAGTATAACCTATACATATAGACCTTAGTAGTCTGGGACTACTAAAATTAATTCACACTTAATGCCCACTTTATGATGACTTTGAGCCTCTGCCTGGCACTCAGGAAGTTAACTCCCATCAAATACATCCAGGTATTTTTTAGGGGTCCTGAGAGTGAGAGCTCATGTGTGTTTAGAAATGTAGAACCTGCAACTCTTTCTCTAGTCAGACTGCCTGTGGCATTGGGAGAGAGGTTACTGATTTCCCCTTTGCCACTCCACTCCAAGTCTGACCCTTGACTTCCCATAGCACAGCTGAGACTAAGCTGCAATTTTGGGTAGGACTTGTTTGAAAGTTTAGCACAGGGGAAGTACAAGCTGGTGGATATCTCAATGATTGCTGCTCTTAGAGCCCAGCAGACCCAAATCCAGCCTCATGGGACTGGTGGAGCTCAATCTGTCTCCAAGTAGCAAGTGCTACTCCACGTAGTAATGCCTGCTGCTGGGAATCCCTTGAGCTTGTCTTCACTACTTGAAATCCAGTCTGAAAGAGAAGGAAGACTCCTCATCCCTGAGATCGATGGCTTTCCTCCCAATTCTCTGTCCCAAGAGCTGTCTTCTCCCAGGATGAGTGACAGTGGGAACATTCTCTCATTTTAAGGAAACTCCATTCTTCTCCTTATGACCATCTCCCACAGAGGTGCAAAGCCAGCATATACATAGCTTTAACCCAACTAAATTGCATAATAGACCTCTTAGTTTATGTTGAAAACAGACAGCTAGTATCATATTTAAAGTTATTTAAGGTTGTTCCTTAGGCTTCAACAGACACACAGTATGGGTACTTGCTTTATATTTGTGTAACTAAGTATGTGAGTATATTTTCCCCCCCAAACAAAGTAATGGTTTGCCCTAGGGATAAATTAATGTCTGTACTTTTTTTTTTTTTTTTTGAGAAGAAGTCTTTTGCAAATTTTAAATAAACAAACACTTTCTAGTTCCTAGTCATTAAATTTCTTAGGAGTGATTTTCAGCCAGGATGCCATATTTCAATTAAAGCAGGCTGGGCTAAACACACTATAGCATCCTCAAGCAGGAAAAGAATATTAGTGGAAAAACTGGTGATGTCCAAACAGAGTCTGTGGCTGAGTTGATAATACTGCACCATGTTAATTTCTTAGTTTTGACAAATATATGAAGAATAAGTAAGATGTTATTATTAGGGGACACTGGATGAAGGGTATATAGAAACTATTTGTACTATTTTGTAAATTCTCTATAAATCTAAAATTATTCCAAAGTAAAAAAGTTTATGAAACATAAAACAAGCTGGGACATTGATTTCAAGCACCAGAATGTAACCAGCTATTATAATTCATTGTTAAATTTAATGTTAATCTTCTTAGAAACTAAAACAAACAGGGGAATGAGTAAATTGTATGGTTCTTGTAAGGAAAAAAAATTATACATTATATTCATTTGAAGATAGAATATTTTCCAGCTTAGGATTTTAGAAGGAATTTACTGCATGAATGTTTATGTAAGAAATCATGTGTAACTTAAAGGATAAAGTATTCAATTACTGTTTAGTGAAAGAAGATAATTGATCCAAAATAGTTATTTAAAATATTGTGCCTCAACAAGCTCAAGTGCACAACTTAAAAAAAACTCATCAATTTTTTTTGTGGGGTATGGGGGACGGCAACAAAAATTATATGTCCCAGGTATGTGACTTTTTAATTGTCTAACCTAGAGAAGTTAACGATATAGGAAGTTAGGATTATTGCTTGAAGAACCTAAATGAGTGAAACTAATATATCCTTTAGGCTGTGTCTCTTCATTAAAAGGTGCTGCAACTTACTTTTTACCAGAGATGGGTCAAAAATCATTGATTAGTTTTAGAGATGGTCAATAAAACTGATTAAGGTGTATTAAATTGAGAATCTTAAGGTGGTAGGTTATCCCTCTTCCATCCTATGACAGCCTACATGAGGCCTATAGGAAGTACCTGTATTTATTTTTATCCCCAAATCTTTGAATCTGCTCAAGTAATTGAGCAAACACATGAAGAGAATTCTGTAACAATTTATAGGTAAAAGATGGTTTGGGTTTGAGCATTTTTATGAGTAACTTACCTGTCTACTACCGAGGTAGTACTACACAAACAAACATTTTAGTATATTCCTGTAAGGTGTCCACCTTTGAGTGAAAGTGCAGACTGTGCATTCCTTACAAGGCTCACTAGCTCCTCTGTGGTGGAGAATGTTAGCTGTCTACCAAAATCTGTGCTCCCATTTCTCAGCCTCCTGTAGAGCTGATGAAGATTTCCAAGTGAGCTCATGTCAGTGAAATGTGGGAGGAAGCAATATAGGCAACTTCCACCTCACTTGTCTGGCCCTGGACTGCTCTCTTCTTTCTTCTGGATGGCTAGAATCGAGCAGCCTTGGAAACCATGCGTTGAAGATGGGGGACCCAGGACGACTGTGTGGAGCAGAGCCAGTCATCTTAGGTTGAAACACAAGAGAGATGATTCCATACTCTCTCTGATTTAGTGGGTCTTAAGTTATAGCCTCTTAGCCTACCTTGTCTAATCACCTTCAAAAAACAGGAATTCTGGGAAAATGTGGTAGGAAGTATGAGTTGGACCGACGATCTCCTCTCTCTGACCCTGAGTCTCTGCCTGGGGTTTCATGAAATCGCATGTGCCTTCAGGGACAGGACAAGACCTCCGACACAGATTATAACAACTAACCTGGCCATCTGGATAGGTCAAACATCCTCTCACTCACCCATCAGAGCTGAACAGAGAGGGAAGGAGAATGCTCCTCTTCCCCTTGTGAGAACCCCTTTCTAGTTTTCTTACTATAGCAGTGGGCGGGAAGAACTGAACTCTATAGGCCAGACACTGTTTCTCCTAGTATGAGACCCAATCATCCCACCATCCAGAAGAGTATGGCAAAATAAATTCAAGGTTTGACCAACTGGATGGTTGGATCAGCCATACAGTTGGTCAATGGATCAGCCATTCCTCCCTTGGATAGCAACAGCAAGTTGGTGGGGATGGAAGTTGGAGATCCTCTTCCCTTCATTCCCCAAGAAGAGAGGAGAGTGGAAGTTCTATGTAAAAATGTTCCTACTCAAACAAGCCAGTCCTTCAACGTGTTCCCTCGGTCGATCTGTGGCAGGAGCCAAACAGGCAGCATCCACATCAATATTAGAGGATGCCTGCCAAACAGGATGATTTGGGATTCAGTATTTGGTATTAGTGGCTTTTTTGGGCTACACCCTCTGGGAGAAGACCTAGGAGCCTCAGGTATAAAGGTAATGAAGGCCTGACAGCGGGGTAACTGCCTGGGGTACTCCAGTCCTGCAGCCGGTCCTGGGTCACTCGCAGACAGACCCCTGACATTTGTGGAGGGTCAGCCAAATACATCAAGGAGTTATTTAAATGTTTTAAATCAAATTATCAAGTTATAAAATAGCTGCCATTCTTCAACCCACAGATTAAAACATTAAGAAAAAGAAAGCAAGAAAATTGTCTTACAGCATCTACTGCAAAACAACACTTTGTTAGGCAATCAGCTATCCCATTAACGCTGAGGAGAAAGACTGGGCCAGTTCATCGTCTGCTTCTTTTACCCCGCTTTTGCTGCTCAGATCCCACCCACTCTTTCTGATGCAGCGTTCGTTTCTGAAGTCCACCGCAGCAGAACCCATAATCTGTGACAGCATTTGGAGGCAAGGCAAGGGATGAGGGGTAATGTTTCCCCGGCGGCCTGAACAAAGTCAGTCAGGAAAGCAGATGTGGAGGGGTGGGGTCTCAGAGCACCACAGCTGAGACCCAGACCCAGAATGACAAAACCCATGTGTTCTTTAACACTTTTTTCTTCTTTTTTCTTCATGTTTGTGACCTCCAAAGCATGGTCCTCCCCCGCCTGCATCTAAGGGCAGTGTGTCTTCCAGCTTCTCCTGGGAAGGCATTCAAGTTGCCTTGCCATTGTTGCTGGGGCCACTCCTGCTCTGTCTGCAGATTTAATCTGCGGCTCTGAGGGTGAGAGTTCTCTCTAATGATTCCTTCATTAGCGTCCTGAGGAGATAGACTTATTCAATTTCCTAATAGACCTCTCCCTGGGGAACATGAGGCAGGAGCCCTCGAGTTCGCTCAGAGGATATTTGGCTAGCATTAGCCTGTGTATTATCTGAAAGCATCCTTCCACACCAACAGTCAGCCAGGGCTCCTGGGCAGAATTCAGGCATCTGGGATTTTGACTCCATCTCCAAGCTCCCGTCATTTCCAAAGTTCCTATTTTCATTCTTTTTCCCTCAGGGCTTACTGAGTCCTCCAGCAAATAAACAGGGCTTCTGCTTCCCAGCCGAGTAGCCAAATGCCTGAGCTGGGGCTGCGTGTCAGCACTGCCCCTTCTCTAACCTCTATTGCTACAGTTCATGCTCAGCTATACCTTCCAACAATGATCAAATGACAGGTCCAGCAGCTTCATAAATCTGCATAAAACAATAAACTCACATGGACCCCAGGGCACTCTTGTCTTTCAATCCCCGATGGCTGGAGGGCATCCGTCTAACTCACCTGAGAGCTGTGCCAAATCATTGACCCGGATGGTCTGAAGGGAGAGGGGCTGGCATACAGCCCTGTTTTATGTCATTTAAGATTGAGACTTCATCTGTCAAAAGACTATTCCCACCCACTTTGGGTTTGGGCATGTGCATTTAAATAGGATTTATAGCCTGAAAGCTACACCACGATTATACAGATAGCTTTTAGGGGCTCACAGGCTCGCAGAAGACCTGTGGATAGTGCGTCAAAGATGCTGCTGCCCTTAGCCATAGTTTTGGTGAGATGAGGCAGAGGGCTGCAACAACCAAAAGAAAACCCTTGATCCTAAATCTCATATTTAATAACATGATATTGAGAGGCTTTGTCCTTGAGAATGCGGACAAGAAAACGGACGTTCAATTTTGAGGGAAACGTAGCAGACTTATCTCAATACTTGGGGCGATAAGTGGTCTCCTTTTCGAGCATGGGATTGCTTGCTCTTCAGTCCTGAGAAACCTATAATTAGGGCATAATTAGGGCTCAGCAAGATTGAGAGATCCAGTTAGAAAGCTTCATTCCCATGTCAGGCATCTCTTGGTCCATTTGTTTTACTTTTAAAATAATAACTGAGCATTTGCTATGTCCAGGCACTAGACTCAGCCTTACCCCAGTATTTACTCCTCACCGAAAACTTCTGTAAGTCAAGTATTTTGTATTCATTCTCCAAATGACAGAGCTGTGGGGGAGAGGGGGTAAGTAATCTGCCAAAAAGTTCTCAATGAGCAAATCTCAGAGCTGGAGCTGGAACTCCCATCTGTCAGACTGCAGGGCCCTCTCCATGAGATCACTCTGTCTTCTACAGTATTTGCAAATATGTGAGTGCCTGGTGTTTGGTGCAAATAATGAATGTTAAGGACATTCAGGTCCAGTGTGGGTTAAGAGTACCTTCACTGCAAAGGTGAGAGCTGTCACTGCTCAGAAAATAGAGCAATGAACTGATGGCCTTGTTATTAGGTAATGCAGTTAAAATCACCTTTAAAGGACGCCTGGGTGGCTCAGTCGGTTAAGCCACTGCCTTCGGCTCAGGTCATGATCCCAGGGTCAAGGGATCGAGTCCCGCATCAGGCTCTCTGCTCAGCGGGGAGCCTGCTTCCTCCTCTCTCTCTCTCTCTGCCTGCCTCTCTGCCTACTTATGATCTCTCTCTGTCAAATGAATAAATAAATTCTTTAAAAAAAAAAAAATCACCTTTAAAGACAGAGAAATCTGTCTGCTTCTCAGGTAAAAAGCCAGAAAGTTTAACCTGGGTAGAAACAGCCCTGAAGTAAGTCAGAATGCCAGATCCTATAACATGTTGGCTTCATGTTTTCTGTAAAGTTAGACTAGGTTTCTTTTCTTTCTTTCTTTCTTTTTTTAAATTCAGGAATCTGTAACAGGTCTTTCATTTTTCCCTAGTTAGGTTAAAGTTTGCTTCTGATGATAAATACTGGAAGGAAGGAGAGGCAGCAGAGAAGGGTTTTCACATCGACACACACCTGTCTTTTCCTCCCCACCAGGTCAGAAGTTTCAGTGGAACATTCAAGACCCCCAAATTCCATTTGCTCTTCATGTCCACCCTTAATGCTCCCACTGTGTGGAAAGAGCTCACCATCCCGGGTTCACAATGTTATGACACATTTCATTTGGGAGTTTTATGTCACCAAGGAAGTGATTATAGAACAATATGTGTTGGGCAACCTTTAGCAACATGAACCTTTATGAGCATGGCTTTGGCATTTCCTTTTCTGTCCATATTGAGCTAAATCTGTGGCATGAAATGGAGGGAGGCTGGTGTTGCCTTTGAGATGAGAAGCAGGACTGTAGACCCGGCCCCTTCACAGCTCCACATACCAGCCCAGCTCTCCATACATAGATACTTGTAAGGATGGGTACTTTCACTGACGTTGTTTTGTTGTTGCTGTTGTTGTTAATGATTCCTTATGTCTACCTCCTTATGTCACCTTGAGTCTTCCATGTTTATTTATATCCCATGAATTAATCTTTTTGAAGAGAGAAGGTGTAATGTAACAGTTAAGTACAAAGACTTTGGAAACAAATGGGTAACCTCTGTCATTTTCTAGTTGTATGACCTTGGGAAATAATTTCATTTCTCTGACGTTACTTTATATACTGAGGGGGAAATTCCTCCTGTTGAGGGTTCTGCTGAGAATCTTATATGTAAAAGTCTATGAAAGTACCTAGCAAAATGCCTGCCACACCATCAGTGCTCAAGGAGGGTTAGCTACTATCATCCCTGATTTTGTCTTTCATGTTCTAGTGTCGTGGTGAAAGGGCTATCACATTTTTTAATTCGGCGGGTACCCAACAAGGCTATTGATGGTGTCTGTGTCTATACCAGCATTTCTTGATCACCAGTACAGGTCATGGAAGCAACATATTCCTGCCTTAGCTTTATTCCTCTCCCTGTTATGTGTCTGGGCAGCCTCCCCCTTCTCCTCACCCATCCTCCTACTCCAGCACTTATCACCTGCTATCAGAATCAGGGTGGAAATGGTAGGCATACCACTACCAGTTTTTAGTATAGTTTTAATCAAAACAATATTCCGTATAATACCATAACATTAGGTGGCTCCTGCTTAAAAACAAAACCAAAAACAAATGCCCAAAACTATTGTGCGGACCAAAAACGTATTTGGTGATTGGATTTTTCTTTTGTTGTTGTTGGTTTTTTTTTCCTACCAGTCATGCAATGTATACGTAATACAACTCTGACACTATTTCAGAACCAACTAGCAAGAAGTGAAATATTTCACAGACTAGAAATTCCATTTAAATCTTTGTTTCTACCTGAGTGGACAAAGAGTTAGGAATTGCTGAGTGGTCTACCACCAAGCAAAGGGGTGGGGTAGGTCATCACCAGTGGGGTATCCTAGTCCAGTTGACATGATCTCAGCCACACTTCCTTATTCACCTGCAGTTGCCCCTCATGCAGCACTCTTGCTCTGGGCCAGCTCACCCCCACTCTCCCCTGCTGTTGTGGCCATGCCCACAGATGTCTCATCAGTGCAGTGGTCTCTCTTCCTGTCCCAGGGAATTAATGCATTCATGGAACTTATTAAAAGGGGTACCAGATCTGAAAAAGGAAATCAAAATGTGGTAGAGTGGGCAGAACACAGTTTGGGGAGTCCTTGGTAAATCTGAGTTCAGGTCTGAACTTTAATACGTTCTGGCTGTGAGCCTCTGAGTAAATCATTTAGCTTCTTGAGCCAGTTACTTTATCTGTGGAACAGTGCTTCTTTCATTCACAATGATATATTTGTTAGGTACTTATTAAGTGCCAGGCATTGTTCTGGGTGTCCACTGCCAGCAGAAGGGGGTTAGGGGTTGTAGGTTAATGGTGTGGGTACAGAGAGTCCAGTTTTAAAAGAAGTCAGAAAAGGATTCCTTTAGAAGGTGACATTTGAGCGAACACTTGAAGGAAATCAGAGAGTGAGCCATGAGGCTATCTGGAGGGAGAATGTTCCAAACCAAAGAAATAGCTAGTTCAAAGGCCCTGAGGTAGGAGGGAGGCTGGTGTGTCCTAAGAGCAGCATAAGACCAGTATGGCTGGAGCAGGTGAGCAAAGCAGACAGTTACAGCAGATGGGGTCAAGGGAACAAGAGGGAGCTGAGTTCTGTGCAGTCTTGTAGGCCATGGTAAGAACTTGGGTTTTGCTTTAGAGAGGATGGGAAGTCACTGGAGGGTTGTGAGCCTAGGACTTGTGTTCTGGAAGAGTCATTCTGGCTGCTGTGTTTAGAATAGACTGCTGGTGGGCAAGGCCAGGAAGCAGGAACATGGGTTAGGAGGAAAAGATGATAATGGTTTGGATCCAGGGAATAGCTGTGGAGGTGGGTTGGGAGCTGGTTAGATACTGGACATTTCTTTTTTTTTTTTTTTAAAGATTTTATTTATTTATTTGACAGAGAGAGATCACAAGAAGGCAGAGAGGCAGGCAGAGAGAGAGGAAGGGAAGCAGGCTCCCTGCTGAGCAGAGAACCCGACGTGGGACTCGATCCCAGGACCCTGAGATCATGACCTGAGCCGAAGGCAGCAGCTTAACCCACTGAGCCACCCAGGTGCCCCTGGACATTTCTTGAAAGTAGAAATAATAGCATTTGCTGATGAACTGGATTGAGTGTGAGAAATAGGAAAAAGTCAAGAAGGCCTGTGAGGTTTTCAGTCTGAGCAACTGGAAGAATTGTGTTGCCATTCAGTGAGATAGTTAAGGCTGGGAGAGGAACCAGATTTGGGATGGGGGGAGCAAATGGAGAATTTAGTGATAATAATAATAACACCTTCCCTGCCTTCCTCACAGAATTAAATGTGATGATTTATGTGCAATTTACCCTCCAAATCTGCCTATTACTCCTGGTATTAAAGAACTCTTTCTCTTCCTACTCAGAAGTGGTCTTTTCTATGGATAGTCCCCACTCTTTCATGTGCTGGTGGTTCCAGTTGGTGGTGGGTGAGGGGTTCCTAGCACATGGACTCTTGGATTTGACAGGTATTATCGGAGCTATGTTTAGGTGGATATTTTAGGATAGGTCCTCCAACCGTGACTCAAGTATGACTTAACAGTTAATACTTTAATTTCTCCCTAGCAGAATATTGTTTCTAATTTTTCTTTCCTATAGCAACTGATGTTGCCATGCAGATCTCTTGGTTGCTATGAGATGGTAACATTACTCTGCCCAGTGATTGGTCCGGGCGTCCTATGCAGTGTGGTTCTCACTCAGGCGACTGACACTGAGCTGTTACTATGGTGAACTTTATAATTTCCTTTGATTGGTGGATTTCAGAAATAGGTCATCAGTGGAATTCATTATAATCCATAAGTAAAAATGAAAAATAAATATCATAACTTTTCCCTGTTATCAACATAAAGGAAATTTTAGCTTACTAATATAATGAATCTCCTTTGGATGACTTCAAGCCCTTCTGAGAACTGGAGTGTGATGATGATGCTGTGCTCAATTTTGGGTGGGAAATAGCTTCCCTCTTGCTTGGAGTTGATTCTTCAGAGTTCAGGACATCAGGCTGACCAGAGTTTGGAAGGAGGTGGTGTGTGTGGACCGAAATGTAAACTCCCTTCTCTCTGAGGGATTCAGGGTGACTCTGGGGGTCCAGGTGTGGAAGCTCAGAGGGATGTGCTAATTAATGCAGCATCTTGGGACCAAATACTCTTGCGGTATCAGGAAGGTGCTAAGATTTGGGTTATCAGACTCACTCTAGAAAGGAAAGCCACTGAGGTCTCATGGCTTGACCCAGGGTCCCAAGAGTCCAGGCAGGCTTGGACTAGCTGAGTCCTCTGCCCTCCCATCCCCTCTCCAGCCTCATGCAGGTGGGTAGGCAGATTCTCTGCTCATCTCTACTCTACAGGTAATGGGGGGGGGGGGGGGAATGGAGGAATGCTTTTTAACCCTTCTAATTTTGTGACCGAAGTCCCTTCTCTAAAAGAAGTGGGAGAAAGATGGAAGAAGAACTTGGGAGGAGAAATGAACTATTTAAAGTAAATCAGATCTATCTTCTCTAATACTTGACTAATAATAGGTCTTGTTTGGAGGGATGGGTGGGGTAGGGGATGAGCTGTATGAGAGGCAGCGTCAGGGAGCTCCAAAAGGGAAGAGGTAACAGATTAGGGCGCTAATATTTGACTCCCAGAGAGGATCATTTCTAACACCCCCTTCCTATAGGACCAAATTATTTTTAGCAATAATCACACAGTGAAACCAATAATAATAGTGGCCAGAAAAGCAATGTCCTTTTATGAAATGTTCTATCCTATCATTAAAAAGTTAAAAATAAAATAAATATCATATTCCATAAAAGGAAAAGTCTTCTAGAATAATACTTTTAATTTGATTAATGTGTTTTTTGAAGAAAGAGATGAAAACTTAGACCTACTTCTTGGTCTTTCACAATAATGAACAGTAATTCTACAGTTTCTGCTTTTGTCATTAACTTCTGCAAATTTGTCAGTGACTTTGTCAAACTTGTTTTTCTTCCCATATCTATGAAATATCGGACTCTGATCAAAGAACACTTTTTATTTATTTTAATTTTGAAAGGCTTCTTTCACATGAAGCAACATATCTAAGAAATAGGAAAAGTCTTAAACGTAAGAACATTTTTGGCAGAGATGCATGAAAATCCGCTTTCACAATAAATACCAGAAAATTACACACAGTAAAAAACAAAAAAACTCCAAGAGGTCACATAGCATGACAGAATTGAAATAACCCAAGTTCTGTTTGTCTTTACAATGAACTATGCCATCATTATATATTTTGAATCAGTTGTTTGTATGTAAGAATACGTAGTACCAGAGAGATACGGGAGGCTTGTGCCCAGGGCAAGCTTTACTGTGTACTTACTCTCAGAATGAATGTGTGGAGTTGATTCTCTGAATTAGCTTCCATGTAGAATATGTTTTTTAAAGGAGAAGCAATAAAAAATGTGCTAAATTGAAGCTTATGTTTATATTATTAAAACCCAATAGCAATTGCTACAGTTCTTTAGAACTTACCCCAACGAAAGATCTTTTTTGTTGGGGGAGAGAAGTATATTACTGACATTTTTTAGAACTGCTTGCCGTGGTGCTAATAGAAAGCAGACTGACTTTTCAGTTGGTTTATGATTGCTTTTAAGTCCTCTCTAGGCCAGGCTCCCCTGGACTGCTTGCCCCTGGGGTAGACCGCTCCTCCTGGCCCTGGGGCCACTAAGAAGCAGAATCACTATGATCGTGTCTCACTGGAGCTGGACGGTGTATTCAAAGGCAGTAATGCAGGAGTTTGAAGGAATGACAGAGAATCACTGAGATGCATTTGGTCAGCAAATATGTGCTAAATCCTTTGACCCTGACACAACCAAATGGGTTTTCTTTTTTTCTTACTCTCATAATAAAAGGGGGAAAAAAACCAATCACGCATCATTAGCTGAGTGTCCTTTCCCATTAAAACATTAGTGATTCCTGAAGCTTCATGTGCTATTCGTGCCAGCTCTTGTGTGTCCTAACATTTCCACCTGAATTTTTGCCTTTTTTTTTTCTGTTCCATGGCATTGTTTTTTGTGTGTTTTTTTTTTTAAGATTTTATTTATTTATTTGACAGACCGAGATCACAAGTAGGCAGAGAGGCAGGCAGAGAGAGAGAGGAGGAAGCTGGCTCCCTGCTGAGCATAGAGCTGGACATGGGGCTTGATCCCAGGACCCTGAGATCATGACCTGAGCTGAAGGCAGAGGCTTAACCCTCTGAGCCACCCAGGCGCCCCCATGGCATTATTTTTGACCCTTAATTTCGTTTTGCACTGAACTCAGCACTGAGTTTATCTCTACCAATAAAACACGGGACATGCTTTGCTGAATCTTCAGAACTGGTTTCGTCATAGGGGCAGTGGAATTAGAGGCATGAAGTTGCAGAAACCATTATGAGGGCTAGAATGATTGGTAAAAGAAGGAGGAAGAAAATACAGCGGGATCAAGACTTACCCTACCAGGTTTATTATGTATGATGCTCCCTTTTTCTCCTGTCACCTCATCAGACGGATATGTTTAGATCCATACTTGTATTAATAGATGGTCTCCGGTGTAGGGTGATTTAAAAGCTCTGGAATTCTACCACTAGTTCTGTATATTCTGGGTTAAACATTTGCTCTCCCGGGACCTCTGGGAAGCACGTACTTATGGAGTACAGACGCCATTTGGAGAAGTCGCACATTAAATCTCTAATACTTCGGTATAAATAAGTATATTCGTTATCCTCGGTTATCTGAGGAAGGATGGGACCCTTGGGTATTCAGAAAGTCATGGAGACATCTCTTAGCTCGGCTCTGCTCAGCCTTGAATGTGTGCCTTTGCTTTAAGGAATTTCAGCTCTCATTCTCAGGAAAAAAAAACAAAAACAAAAAACAAAACCAGAAAAGACCCACCCTGTTGATGATAGGCCTGAAGGAACTTAACATGTAAAGGATAACATGTTTTAATCTCTGTTCTCACTCAAGAACCCAGAACATCCTTTTGGCCCACAACACAGCCCCTCTCTTCACCACAAGAGTGCTGGAGTCTTCATGCTATCATTTGTGTCTCATTTTTATTCTACTCACATATGTCTAGGGAGAGGGTCCTTTGAGATTTCTTCTTGGCTCTGCTTCAGGCTCCATAATAGCAATGGATCCATGCTTCTTAATACAGTGAGGGCAGGTGGCAGTGATCCAAAGTGGCCTTCATGGAGTGAGTTTGCATGAGTGGTATTTTCAGCCTGCATTAAAAAATCAGGAGCCAGCCAAGACAAAAGCCCAAACTGGCAGTGTGCCCCTAAGAAGGGTGCCTGCACTAAGGTTTTAAAAAAAAAAGAAGGAAAGAAAAGCATTTTCTTTCCTAATGAATCGAGTTAATATGCTGTGCCAGCTTTTGTTCCTAGGAACATTGTATGTGTGCATGTGCGCATGCGTGTGCATGCCTAGCTGCTCACACAGCTACTACTCAAAAAATCAAAAGGGCCAGTTGTAGAAATGACACTGGAGAGGGTTAAGAAGGCAGCTGGGAGGGTATCTACAAAAGTTAGTAAGAGCAAATGAGGTGAACTTGACTTTGTCCATAGTTTGCCTCTTCTTAAGTTTTAAACATGTATTTGTGTCAATATATAATCCAAGAATGTTCATTAACTGACTGTCCGGATGATTCTGGTCATCATATGTAACAAGTTGTTAATTGGACATACTAAAATGGATCTGGATGTGGAATAGGATCCATTATTCTATGGGTTAGAATTACATATATAAAAGTACTGCTGTACTTAAATCCACTCCCTGTTTCTTGAGCCATTGTCCATCACTCTGTATGGGTACTTCCCCAGGAATGTGTAAGTTAAATATTTCAAAATAAAAGCCGTGCTGATTGTTCCAAAAAATTTGAAATACCTGTGGCAAAACTTTTCTCTCTGAAAAGTATGCGTTAAGAATGAGAAGGTCATTGGCCTGGTCATTTTCCCTCTGTGGGCTCAGTTTTCTCACCTATTGAAGTAGAGGAAGAGGCCCACAGAAGATTTCTAAGACTCCTTTCCAGTTTTATTTTTCTGGGTTCTAAAACTGTTTTGTGGTGTGGATAATCTCCTCACAATTTACTCAGGGCTGCCTTCACTAAGAGGGGTTCACCTGAATTGGAACTAACAGGTTGTCTGGATTCGTTCCTCATTTCCATTATTCTTTTGGGATGAAGTAGAATGAGTCCTAAGTGAGGACATTATAAGAGCACACACAGTTCAGCATGAAGACAGAGAGGTACCGAGACCTGTCAGCATTTTCCCCCAGACAGCTGGAAAGAAAGCAGACTGCCGTTCCTGGCTCACAGCTTTTGTGCACTGACCTGTCAGCATGAGAAACCCAGCCATAGCTGTGCAGCCATGAGCCTTTTCTGGAACTCTGCAGGCCTTCCATGTAGCGGCTGTCATGCAGGTGTTTATGTGGGAGAGAGAAGTCTGTGAACTGTATGAATTACAGGAAGTGAGTCTTAGGGTCAATATTAGGTCAGGTTTCCCCCAACCTTTACCCTGTTGGGCTATTTCTTGAAATTCGATCCATACAGAGTGCCTTGAAAGGATTTTTTGTTGTTTTTGTTTTGTTTTTCTTTAGTATTTCCCGTGTGAGAAATCAAAAGCCTCTTCCTTGGTGATAGTAAAAATTAAGTAATTCTGTACCATTGGTGGCTTGTGGTGGTAAAAACCCATTCTTCTGGAAAAGGCCTATTGACTAAGAATATTGATTAATATGTTGTGGAGGAAATTGGTTGCAAGATATGCTCTGCCTCTATGTCACACAAATTATTTAATTTGTAGATGTAGAACCACATACTACCTACAGACAAGAATAACTTGGTTTACCTTTATAGCCATTTTCTGAACTACTCCTTGTTAAGCAATGTGCTAAGGAGGAAGAGATCACAACTTCCTTGCCATAGTTAATACTCCTGCATGTCCCCGTCTTATGGACTGAATATTTGTGACGCCGCCCCCCCATAGTTCAGATGTTGAAACCCTACTCCCTACCCCGCTTGTGGTGGTACTAGGAGGTGAGGACTTTGGAGATAATTAGGATCTGATGATGCCACGAGAAAGCTTGCTTCCTCTCTCTGCTCTCGGCCATGTACAAGGAAAAGTTGACAGTTTGCCACCCAGAAGAGGACACTCACCAGGATTGGGAGCTCTTGCTACCTTTGACCTCTGAGCAAGAGAGGTACTGAGCTCAGCTGGACTTTGCCCTTTTGACTAGGGGATGATGCGGGCTCCCAGAACATTTAGAGGAGGAACAGAAAGAGATCTAGCATGCTCTGATGAGAAAATCTGATGGTGGTTGGATTCTTGATAATGTGTAGGCTTGAAGGAAGTGTCCTATCTCAGCAGGATTGCCTGTCATGGGGTGACAGAGACATGCTGAAGGGGATGGCCACCCACCCACTTGCCAAGAAAAATTCTACCCTCCTGCTAGTGGTATGTTCCCTCCAGTTCATGGATGCTTCCATTAGATGGGGCAGCACCTGAATTAATGGGGGAGATAGACTTGATTGGGACAGAATAAGTCTTGGCTAAGAGAGAGAACCAGGTGGGAGGGGGATGACCTGGATGGTGACCAGCTCTAATTAGCTAGCTCAGAAAGACTGTCATCACCACCCAAACCATACCAAGTTTAGACCATGACTGTTCCCTTCTTGATAAACTGTGTGGTACTTACTGTTCTGTATGAATTCAGTTCTTCTCAATAAGGTTTTCTTTCTTTCTTTTTTTCTTTCTTAAAGGTCCCCTCCTAGCACAGGGAGGTCTCTGAACAGGGGTGGCAGAGGACGGTTGTGCCAGCTGTGTCTGGACAGTGATGCCTTGTCTTGGGGAAGGACAGAAGCAGCAACTGGATCTGGCCTGCTCAGCTTCCTGAGCTGAACTCTGGCCCAGGACTGGGTCAGCTGGGGGAAAGGAATACCTTTGTGTAATCGGTCTGCATTTTTCTAGTTTGTACAAAGCCTCTTAAATGCTAGTGGTATGTGACCACCTTCCCATGTGGGGCCAGGAGCCCTGTGCAGTGGCATCCTGGTACTCAAGATGAATAGCTCATGGGCACATCTCAGTGGAGTCTACACCTCTTCAGGTGGCCACATAGTACTCTTGTACCTAAAGGGAGCCCAAACCTTGGCATTCAAGCATTCCATGAAGGATGGTGCTGGTCTATCTGGGTTTGATGAGGGCCTAGGCTCCCTCCTGTATGGGCCCAAAGAATCAACCCTCTACTCTGAGAGGACTCCAACAGCTGTTTGATCTAGGGTGAGTCATTTATACCTTCAGATCCTTCGTTTCCTTACCTATTTAAAAGGGGATGACATTTTTTACTTTAAAGGACTGTACTGAGGATTAAACAGGAGAAGTTTCCAGAGAACATTTGGGACCCGTATATCCTGAACAAATGCAAATGTTAGGGATGATCATTACTCCCCATGCACACTTAGCCTCTGATTCACCTCGGGATGGGAAACCAGATGTTCTTGTTTCCACGTTGTGCAGTGGCCACTTCAAAGTCTTGGGAAGTTTACTCAGTGATGCTGGTATGAATGGAGCCCCCATGTCCAGAAATGAATGCTCCCCTGTGAGCTCTCGTTTGCTTTTGTAGGAGACTTCCTTACAGATAAATAACGCTGCTCATGGAAACCTCAGAGAGAAAAATCTTCTATATGCCACGAAAGTTCTGTTTTCATTTTGTTTTTGGGTTGGTTTTTGTGTGTGTGTAAAGTTGGATATCCACGAAAAGTAAAAAAGCAAAAAGATTAGGGGACAAGCAAAGTTAGGAATCTGACTCCCTTAAAATGAACTACAAAATGTTTTTGTTTGTTAATTTGTAAATGGTAAGGAAAAACATTTCAGTCAGATTGAGACAAATACCAGTCTCCTGGGCTGTGCGTTCTCCACACCAGAGAACGCCATCTGCAGCATCCTTCCCTCTTTCCATCCTTCTAAACCTCCCTTTCTTTCGGGTCTTTCTCCATGCCATCATAACCCTCTCAACAAAGTCCTCAACAGGGGACCCATGGCTGGGTTCATGGGTGGGTGGAGTATGAGTAATGGCGCTTAAGAAATTCTTCTACCCCCAAATATTTCCTGAATATCTCATTGCTGATGACTGAAACCCTGTTATGAGCCAATTCCTTTAGATCAAAAAATCACCTCCTATTAAAATCCAAGTGGCCCCTGGAAGAGTAGCATATAAAACTGTTATACCTTAGTGTGAAGGACTTGATCCAGGAGCCAGCAAACTTTTTCTACAAAGGATCAGATGGTGAATGTTTTAGGCTCTAAGCACTATAAGTGTCTGTTGCAGCTACTAGCTCTGTCACTGTGGGATGGGGACAGCCATAGATGGTACATGACAAATGAGCACAGCTGGGATCCTATAAAATTTCACTTACAAATATAGGAATTGAGCTGCATTCGGCCTATGGGCTGTAGTTTCTGACCCCTGACCTAATTGAATCCTCTCAAAGGGGGTGACCAGCTGTGAGCAGGGAAGGGGGCACCTGCACCTGATGTGGGGAAGGGGGAGGTGGTCAGTAGGGTGTGTAGATGTGGGACAAAAAGCCATCGGAGAGGTGGACCTTATAAGCCAAACTTCGTAAGAGTTAATCCCGTTTCATTTAGACATTTTCTTCTGAGTTGAAATGATCTCAGTTTGTTTACTACATATATATTTCTAAAATTTTTATGGGGGTACACATTTTTCACTCATCTTAATTTTATTTAGTCTATCATTCTTATTTAGTATATCAGTTGATATTGTTATATACAGTATACACACACACACACACATTATATTGAATACTTTCTGATGCAGGAAATACATTGTGGACGGTCTGAGAAATGAATGGTGTTCTGATTTCCTTGAAGCTGTTCATGAAAGAAGCTTTTCCTCTTTTTGTCCAGACAGCAGTTTATTTCGGGATCAATAGTGATGGATGCATGGTGCATGGTCTTAGCTGTGACATGTTCTTGAGGTAAAAAAGAGATTTGTAAGTCTTTTTAAGCCTCATTCAGGTGTCAGTAGGCACACAGGGGAGGGCCCGCAGAGCTGGTGTCGCTGACCCACACCACAGAGGGTGTGAGCTTGTGCGGTCTTCCAGGAGCAGGGCGGGATTTGACCTCAGACATTACTCCTCTTTGCCAGTCCCTCCTGTGACAGGCAGCGCAACACGGAAGATGACAAATTTAGAATGAGGAATGGAGCCTGGAGCCATGGGCTGGCAAGATGCATCATAAATACGGCCTCTGAGAAGACTAAAATTGACCACTGAAGTGGGGAGAGGAAGGGCAGCGGGGTCTCTGAGTGGGTGCCTTCATTTTACCCTGAGACATGCTGGCTTCTCTCTGCCTTTGGGAATAGGCCCAACACTGTGGAGACATGTGGAGACAGTCTAATTATCTTTTTATACATTCATAAAGAAGTTTATTTTTGGTAAAGACACTCCAACTGGAATATACTTGATTGGTTTACATTGGAAAAGTAATTCGGGGCTCATCATCCAGATTACATTAAAAATGCTGAACTGTATTCCAGTTATTACCTAGTCGAGCTTCCTTCATACTGTATCAGGGAGATGGAGTAATAGGGAATTACAGGGCCTGCATATACTCAGTGTTCCTAAATATGAACTGATAAGAGATAAACTGTGCTCTTAACAAGGGATTATTAATGGGGCAACTGGGTGGCTCAGAGGGTTAAGCCTCTGCCTTCAGCTCAGGTCACGATCTCGGGGTCCTGGGATGGAGCCCCGCATTGGGCTCTCTGCTCAGAAGGGAGCCTGCTTCTCCCTCTCTCTCTGCCTGCCTCTCTGCCTACTTGTGATCTCTCTCTCTCTGTCAAATGAATAAAATAAAATAAAATATTAAAAAAAAAAAACAAAAAAACAAGGGATTATTAACATCCACTAGATGTTTCATACATGGGCCTCTTTCCTCAGTCTACAGAATCTTGTCAGGGGTCAGAAGACCCGCACCTTCCGCGCCGTGCCGTCAGCCCTGAGGGATAGAGGGGTGCCACATCTGCACCAGTGAGGTGTGTCCAGAGAAACAGGATTCCTTGTTCCACATACACAGTCTGTTCCTCTTCACAGTAATGCTCCAGCAAGTCACCACAAACACTGAATGAGCAAATACTCAGCCATTGCTCCCAGGAGAAACACAGAGTTAGGTTCCTTTGAGCCCCTGGTCACGACATTGCATCAGCAAAAGATGACCTCGTTTTATCTGTGTTTCTTTTTAAAGACACCTTATTCAATAGATATTGTGCATTAATGACCACCGAACTCACAGCTGACAACACCACAGCTCACACCTAAATGAGGCTCATCTAATATGTGTACATTCTCGAAAGGCACCTCACAACGTCCTGGTGTTAAGAATACAAGACAGCCCTTTAGTAGGGCTATGCTTAGGGGCTCTTGTAAACAGCGTAATCAAAACAAAGAAGCACAAAAAGATGAAAGTCATTACTGAATAGAGAAGGAAACACTTCTTTGCAGTATGGGAGCTAAACAGGAAGGCAGAGTCACTGGAAACATGCCTCAGCTGGAAACGTGCATTAGGTGCCTTAAATTTTTTGTCACTCTGCTCATGTCTGTGAATGACTGCAGAAGTTCTGTCAGTTCGGATTTGGGGGTTACAAAGCAGGCAAATTCACAAAGATAGGATCTGTGAGTAATGAGGATTGACTGTATCTCTAACAAGATTTGTTGCAAGGAACCGGTGTACACGATTGTGGGGCCTGGCAAGTCTGCAATCTGTAGGGCAGGCCAGCAGGCTGGAAATTCTGCAGCAGAAGCCAAAACTGTACTTAACAGGTGGAATCTCGACTTCTTCAGGGAAACTTCAGTTCTGATTTTAAGGCCTTTCAAGTGATTGGATGAGGCCCACCCTGAGGATCAAGAATCATTTCCTTTATTTAAAGCCAGCTGACTGTAGATGTTAACCACATCTACAAAATACAGCAACACCTAGACTAGTGTTTAATGGAACAGCTGGGCGCTACCCTCTAGCCAAGCTGACACATTAAACTCACCATCACAGCACCCAAGTTAGAGCCTGGAAAATGGCCTGGGAGGAGATCTTCCCTTTCTATTTTCCTAGAAGGCTCGCGTGAGAGCAGTAACCCATAAACCCCACGCTCTGGCCTGGCTCAGTGTTTGTTCAATGAACTCCAACTTCCACTCTGCAGGGGGAACTCACTCAGAGCCCTGACCTCGGGGGAGTGTGACAGACCCTTTTCTGAGGTGTTAAAAAAGGACACAGATTGAAACCTCTCTTTTTGATTTGCCAGATATGACCCATCTTTGTTTCCAGTTAATTTTCTTATACCCATTGATTCAGGCGTTTTCTGCTCTGGGCCCCATCTAGCAGCCAGTTGCTTAGTCCCTGCCCTGGAATGAATGGAGGGCTTAGACTGCTCCCAATCCGTGGGCTAATGTCAGCACTATTACTGGGCAGTAGTGGTATTATTGCCTAATCTAGAGTACCAGTACCTATTTCTCTTGGTCCTGTGATGGTTACTAACCAGAAAAGGGGGAAGGACCTTGCCCAGCATGTTAGCCTCTTGCTATTTAAAGTGTAGAGCATGGGGCCCGTGGGTGGCTCAGTCGTTAAGTGTCTGCCTTCGGCTAGGGTCATGATCCTGGGGTCCTGGGGTCAAGCCTCGCATCGGGCTCTCTGGTTGGCAGGAAGCCTGCTTCTCCCTCACGCTCTCCCCTTGCTTCTTTTCCCTCTCTTGCTGTGTCTCTCTGTCAAATAAATAAATAAAACCTCTGAAATTTTTTAAAAAAATGAATAAAGTATGGTGCATGAACCAGCAGCTTCAGTATCACTTGAGAGCTCAGTGGAAATGCAGAGCCCCAGACCTACTGATTCAGAATCTGCATTTTTAGCCAGATTCCAGGCGATTCATAGACACAGCGACTTTGCAAAGCATGCTTTGGGTAGCTATCTGTAACCCATGGTCTGTCCCTCAACCTCATTGTTTAGGTTTTGCATCTTGACCCATCTTTCCACCTATTTTAAATTGGATATCCCAGAATAACCTTGCTCTACCTGGCACTGGTGAATGGATACCTCCATCCTGCTCCCAACAATTGTAAGTCCCTGTATAATGGCACCTGCCAAACCTGGCTGGCATTTTCCCTTCCCTTGTTTAGGCATGACTTTCTATTTTTAGCACCTCCCCAGGAACACTACTTTTGCCCCATCCTGCCCTGTGTTTCTGCCAGCTCCCCTCCCCCTTGGACTCCTGTTGGGTTCTACGTGCCAGACTTGGAGGGTGGTGGCGGGGGGTCGGGGGGAGAAGTGACTGGAACTTCCTTTTCAGAACTGACTTGGACAGATTCAAACACTGATTAGCACAATTTGGAGAGGAAGTCGAATCAGCTGAGATATTCAGGGAATAGGGGGTCAGTTCCTGGATGTCTCGCTTTTGGAATGAACTGAGGTCAACGTGTGACCTCTATTTAAGCCTCCATTCCTAAATTGATGAGAAAGCTACCTTTGAACAACTTCTGTGAAACCCATTAAACCAGTTTGGGATCTTAAAGGGTTTTTATACATCTGCTTTTCAGGACATTTTAGCAGGGGATCTGTGGCCAGCAAAGAGTTACAGAGTTGTCTTTACTAGAAGTTTAATGGTCTCTTTTTATTAAGCATGGAATCCATTAACCTGTCATTATGGAGTATCATCACGCCATGCAGCAAATGGTTAATTGAGTGGCATGCCTTTAATAGTATAGTCTGTAATTATAAAAGCTATTTTCAAAACCCACATTTGATCATTCCTGAAGAAGGAGGATTTCTCACCATGAAAACCAGCTTTAAGCTTGGACAGCAATTACTCATATTTCCTTTTCCTGGCATTATGACTAGAGGAGTAGACAGTGGATTGGTTCCAAAAATAATCTTAAGCTTCTCTCACTTAAAGTCTGTCTGTTTCTAGGCTCATCTCCCATGTCTCCAGAAGTGGAGAACATATAGTCATAAGCTAAACAATCGACTATAGCCTGCAATTTGCTGAGGGTCATTTTTCTGACATGTCTGAATCACCACATGGTTGATATGATTGCCACTGTAGCCAGATGGACTAAGTGCATGTTGATGGATATGCAAATCTACTTGAGCTAAGTAAATTAATTATACAAGTGAATTGACTTACACATGCCTGGAACATTCTGAACTGCACCACACAACTCTAGGGGTATGACTCTTGTCCATGTAAATGTGGTTCATATGCAGTGCACAACCTGTGGGACTGCATGTAATTGGTGCCTATTGGTTTCAGTCCAAATATAACCTCCTCAGAGGTTCCTTGACCATTTAACATAAAGGAGATACAGCTTTACTCCCCACTCTAATACCTTCATGATATTTATCATAGTCTGAAATGATCTGTTTTAGTCTCTGTGTCTCTACATCAAACTGGATGTTTCTGGAGGGCAGGGACATTGTCTGTCTTGTTAGAAGTCTGTTTAATACACAGTAGGTCCTTAATAAGTGTCTGTGGAATGGGAGAATGAGATACTCATTATGTACATTTAAAGCAATGCCTATAACATGGGAGATTTCTTTAGGAATCTTCTATCCCATCACCAAAATGATAAAGTAAACTTTCTTCTGTGGTTGGTTAGTCTTTCTGGAAATTTTTATTTTGTATGATTTCTTCTGTCCTATTTTACTTTGTCTTGTCTTTACCCCCTGCTCCTTTAAGGTACAAATAATGACTTTAAACCTCCTCTGAATGAAAAAATAAAATCTTTAAAATAAATAAATAAATAAAATCTTTTAAAAAATTAAAAAAAAAAAAATAAACCTCCTCAGAATGAAAGAACCAACTAGTATCTGAGGGGCTACTGAATATCAGCCAGGGTTATAAATACAAAGTAGTGAAAACCATGGTCCTTACATCAGTGATGAAGTAAGACATAAACATGAAACACAGATACTTTTTGGTTATTTAAGCTATACCAAAGTCCTTAAGGACTGATAGGGAAAGAGATTGTCTTTCTTGATTTTCCTTTTTTTTTTTTTTTTGCACAGTATCCTCAGATTCAGAAAGATATTCCTTTAAAATACATTTTTTTCTAGTACAATAAAATTTTTGACACCAATTTAAGGAAGGAGGAAGAGAGTTGTCACAGGAAACACATGATGAATTACCAAATTAATGGTACAACCATGATTGCTACAGAGGCCTGTGAGTTTGTTTAGCCCGAGATAGAAAAAAACTTTATGAAGATTGGTGCTGAGTCCGAGGTTCTTAAAGAGAATGTGGTGAGATTCCTGGTTTGAACCTACACTCTTTCCACCAGCAAGATTAGACTGTATCTGAGCACCTCTGACAAGCCAGCTGGGCAAATAATTCTTGGGTATCCATCTGCATGAGTAAATTTTTAAGACTGCTTCTGTGGGGCTTGGGGCAGGAGAATGGGAAGAACTCCGATGTGAGCCTATGGAAAGAGGGAAGATGTCCAAAGAGCAGTGTTCAGGAAGGATCTGAGTCACTGAGAGTAGTGTCCTCTGCCATCCAGAGGATGGAGGCTGGCCTCCCATCTGTACCTTGAGGACTCCAGAGGCTACAGTTCTTGAGGACTGAGCCTTGGGTTCACCAGGAGGAAAGACATTACGGTGTTCACAGAGGGCTTGGACAGGAGTGGTGGCCTCAGCTGCAAGTATAAATGTAGGGTATAAGGGTGGCTAGAGCAAAAAAAGGAAGAACATTGCAGAGATCACCTGTTTGTGGCATATTGTGAGTCAAACACTGCCTGGGGTGAAATTTCTGGGTGTGACTTTGAGGGGCCTCCTAGGCTTACATTACTCAGACGGAGCACTGTAGGGGAGCTGCTGTTGCTATGACTCATAGGCCAGTAAAGCTAGACAAATTCAGGTTATAGAATTTGAATGCAGACATTTGAAAGGAAGACTTGGGCCCACAGTGTGGTGGAAAGATGTGAGCAAAACACGGGAGTAGTGTCATACATCTTGTATTCTAGAAACAGGGTCTTATAGGGGGGTGATGGGAAACCAGAGTGCAAAGGTAGATTGTAGCCAGAAGCAGAGAGCTCTGAATGGCCGAGCCAAGGAGGTGCCACGGGAGGCTAATCAGAAGGAGAGTGAAGCTAAGAAAGATGGATTCCGGGACAGCCACCTTGCCCAGGTGGTTAGCAGTAGTTTTTGAACTTGCTTTAGCAGTAGAAACATTCTGTGACATAAAATCCAAGGAAGATACTTTGCAGATGTGAAGTAGATCAAACCAGAGTAGGGCAAAGGGAAGAGAGGGAATAGGATAGGGCCTAGGCTGCAGGAGTCCAACAGTTACCTTTGGGTCATGGGAGAATTAATGAGTTGAAATTTTTTTAACCTCTATTCCCTTCCTTCCTTCCCTCCTTCCTTCCTTCGTTCCTTCTTCCCTCCCTCCTTTCAAGATTTTATTTATTTATTTGTAAGAGTGAGAGAAAGAGAGCACAAGCAGGAAGCAGCAAGCAGCAGGCACAGGGAAAAGCAGAACCCTGGGATCAAGACCCGAGCTGAAGGCAGACACTTACCTGAGCCATCCAGGCATCCCAACCTGTATTTTCTAAAATGAACAGCGATTAGTTTAATGATCAAAAAACTTTGGTTTTTAAAAACTTAAACAATTCATTGCTTTGCTTTTAGAATCTGTTCATAGCTCATGTCAGGAAAATATTTCTTCTTATTCTGGGCCTCACAGATTTCCTTTTAGCATGTCTTGTACACTTGTTGCTAATTGTTGGTAGAGTCACAGAGGGGCTGTCTTAGTCCCTTCAGGCTGCTATACCAATACCATAAACTGGGTGGCTTATGAACAATAGAAATTTATTTCTCACAGTTCTGGAGGCTGGAAGTCCAAGATTAAGATGCTGGCAGATTCAGGGTCTGCTGAGAGCCCACTTCCTAGATGGCCATCTTCTCACTGTGTCTTCACATGGCAGGAGGGGACGAGAGAGCTCTCTGGGGTCTCTTGTGTAAGGGCACTCATCCTTTTTTTTCTTTTTTTTAAGATTTTATTTATTTATGTGACAGAGAGAGACACAGCGAGAGAGGGAACACAAGCTGGGGGAGTGGGAGAAGGAGAAGCAGGTTTCCCACCAAGCAGGGAGCCCAGTGCCAGGCTTGATCCCAGGATCCTGGGATCATGACCTGAGCGAAGGCAGACGCTTAATGACTGAGCCACCCAGGCATTCCACTCATCCTATTCTTGAGGGCTCCACCCTCTTGACCGAATCACCGTCCAAAAGTACCCACCTCTGGTTGCTGTCACACTAGGAATTTTCAGTATATGAATTTTAGGGGGACACAAACATTCAGTCTCTGTAGAGCAGCTACCTTCAGCCCTAGGTGTGTTAATGTTGCCTCCCTAACCAGTCTGTAAACTAAGATCTGTAAACTTACTAAGGTCAGCTTGTCTTTTTTTTTTTTTTTAAGATTTTATTTAAATTCAATTAATTAACATACAGTGTATTATTAGTTTCAGAGGCAGAGCTCAGTGACTCATCAGTTGCATATAATACCCAGCTTGTCTTCATCTGTGTATCCTTCCTATTCATCAATAGGTGCTCAATTAATGCCTAGCAGCTAAGGAAAGATCCTTTTGCTAAACTAAAGGGGAACAGGGCAGGAGCCTCCAGGGTAGCCATTAAAGCCTTGTTTGGGATGTTGCCTACAGCTTTAGGAACGCCTGCATCTGCCTTGGGTGTTGTCAGGTTTGTAAATCAATTATGGGATTCCTACTGCTATCTGAAATGACAGGGACACTATTTTTGGACCTAGCCAAAAGAGACTGCACCTGAAGAGATTCTGCCACTTACCCAGGAGAACTTAATCTTTTACTAATTATGTTAGGAGAGGACACAGAAAAAGTGTGGGTAGCTGGATGCTAATACAGCACGGCCTTGAGGAAATGCCAGGGCGATGGTAACAGGGATCACATGTTACTCTCAGGATTCAAACCTGCCACATGTGTGTCTGCTCAGAGGTATTTCAAGTCACACCTCCTCCTGCCCACACAAGAACATTGTGTTCTCTCACCTTGTCTCCTTCTGCCCTGGTGTCGCGTGTGTGCATGCACTTGCGCACACGCACACACACACAATCTCACTGTTGGGCTGTCCTTGTTAACTCTTTCAGTAAGCCTTTGGTGTTACAGCTCTGTAGCTTTCGGTTAAATACCAATCCCTTTCGGATCATTGAACTCAAAGAGTATCCCCTATCTCCAGCTCTTCGTTCTTCCGGTAAGTGCCTAAGGGGAAACGAACACCAACAGAGAGACAAATGGCAAAAACTGTCCCCAGGGGGGCCATTTCATTTTACATCACATTAAAGCCATTTCATTACATAACAATAAAAAACCCTAAACAAGTGGAGACCAGGATGCTGATGGGTGACTTATTCTGTTTGATATGAATAACATCTACAGGAAGTTTTGGTGACAAATCAGGGATTAATATAGTTAACTATTTATATGAATGTCTGCTCACCCCGGGGTTGAATGGGATGGAGTAGTCTCACTCATCGTCATCACGTTACCCAGATTGTGTAATCTGGATGGATTTCGCTGTGGCTAAGGAAAAAAAAGGTATAAAACCAGGGAGTTCTAGCAGAGAGGAAGAAAGGAGGCTTCCTGCCAATGAAGCCTTCCACCCAGAGGAAGAGAGGAAGATAGTGGAAGATATTTCTCAGAGATGAGCCCAAAGCAGTTTCTGTTTTCTTCTAGCCTCAGGCGGGGTCTAACTTTTAGGACTCTAGGCCCCAGAGTGACTAGGGAATTAACTGCGTCCTCCCACGAGCTTCTACCAAGCTGGGGCCAGAGACACTCATCTATTCCAATGTGGAAGATCGCTCAGTCATGAGATCTGTGGTTTGCCTCCTTCTCCACCTCTGGAAGCTACCCAAGGCTTCCTGGCATGGGATTTCCATCTGGGACAACTAGGACTAGTCCTAGTGAGCTCTGGGCTTCAGCAGAAACTGGACTTATGGGTGTTTCCAGGGCAATTCTGCATTCTGGGGTCATTCCTAGAGCCATCCTTGACCGTCAGGCTCTGTGAACCTGTCAACTGAGGCTGGGTCATGTGATGTTCTTGCTCCTCCTTTTGGGTCTCCTCCACATTCCCATCATTTCATCCCTGCTGTTAAAAACCTAGCCCAACCTGTTGGAAAGAGCACTGGGTGTTGCATGTGGGTGATGAATCACTGGAATTTGCTCCCGAAACCACTGCTGCACTGTATGTTAACTAACTTGAATTTATAAAAAAACAAAAAACAAACAAAAAACACCCAACACAAAAACCTAGTCCAGTCTTATTACTTTTCATCTGGACCCAGACTGAAAGCAGTTTCCATCTCATGGACCAATTCCAGTTAATTGGCAGGAGCTATAGGAATCCTATGTTGGCAAGAATTTTGAATTTAGCAGGGAAGAGTGGTTGTCCATTAATAGTGGTTGTCCAATAATTAATGTCCATTAATGATAAATGGGCACAGGGGGAAAACTGCAGCATGCGTCCCAATCCGGTCTGTTACCTTAGCCTTCTGGGGGCAATGCTTACTTCTATTTTCTTTCAGAAAAAGGTTAATCTTCTAGAAGCATTAGTTGATAATATCTTTTCTAAAACTTCACCCCCACACCACTTTAGCAACTGACACCTGTTCTACCTTTGTTATCCCTATCTAATTACATATGTATGTATATGTGTATGTGTGTGTATATATATATATAATCACACCATCCCTTTGTCTTTTAGCTCCATCACCCCCTTTCTCCCAGTCTACTGGCTGTTCATCTCTACTCTGTTCTCCTAGCTCATCACTGACATCATGGCTGGATCCCAGGGCACAACTCTTTGGTCACTCTCTTGTTAGCAACCTCTACCTCCTTGTTCCCTACCTTCTGCTATGTCAGTCCTGCAAATCCTTTCCTGTGGATAGACCTATTTTCTGCCTTTCTTCCTACATGAGGGCTCCTGAAGGCAACCGAAGGAATTCACACTCTTGTGGTCTCTCCTCTGACCTCAGCTGGATTCTCAGCATGGCCACCCTTGGTCAACATCCTTTCCTCCCTTGTTCTCCCAACTGCTATCTTATACCTTCACCACAGCAGCCCTGTCCTCTCCCCAGCCATGGCAACCCTCCTCTTAGCAAATGACTAAGTCTTCTGTTTTAGCTCAGGCTGCTATAAAAAAATACCTTCAACTAGGTGACTTAAACAACAATTTATTTCTCACAGTTGTGGAGGTTGGGAAGTCCAAGATCAAGTGTTTGCAAATTCAGTGTCTGGTGGGAGCCCTCTTCCTGGTTTGCAAATGGCTGCCTTCTTGCCATGTCCTCACATGGTAGACAGAGGGAGAGCTCTGGTCTTTTCTTCTTATGAAGGCACTAATTCCATCATGGGGGCTACACATTCATAAGCTCATCTAAGCCTAATTACCCCCTCCTCCAAAGGCCCCACCTCCTAATACCATAACATTTGGGATTAGAGCTTCAACATATGATGCTTTTAAAAGATATTTTATTTATTTATTTGACAGAGAGATACACAGCGAGAAAAGGAACACAAGCAGGAGGGATCGAAGAGGGAGAAGCAGTCTTCCTGCTGAGCAGGGAGCCCAGTGAGGGGCTCGATTCCAGGACCCTGGGATCATGACCTGAGCTAAAGGCAGATGCTTAACAACTGAGCCACTCAGGTGCCCCAACATATAACTTTTGCGGGGACACAAATATTCAGTCCATAGCAGCTTCTTTTTTATGAACTCCTTCAACTCCCACCCTCAGAACTTCAGCTCTCTGGCCATCACATCCAGCCCTCTCTTCCACTTTCAAGGGAAGAGCTGGATTTCCTCCTGTATAGAGCCTCCTCTGGGATTATGTATCCAGTTTCTTCTGGCCTTTTGCTCTCTCCTTTCTCCTCCTCCTCCCCATTTCTGAACCCTTCCCAGCAGCCTAGAAACATGGTCATGTCTCTCCCTTCTTAAAATAACACACTCTTTCCCCAGCCAGCCTGCCACTGTCCAGCTCCATCACAGCGAAGCTGCTAGAGTCAATTCCTTCATGACCCTGTCCACTTTGCTATCTTACCTGTCCACTTTGCATGGAGCTGATCACTGTTCTTGGCCTTCTGGATACCAGACCATCCTGGTTCTTCTCTTTTCTCCTTGACTTGTCGTCCTTGAGCCTTACCCTCTAAATGATGGAATGGCCTGGACATTTGAAAGTGGTTTCTAATGCCAAAGGCTGATCCTGTAAGCCCTGTGCCATGTTCTAGTTCTTTCAGAGCTGTTACCAGATGAAGAGACAATGAGCTTCCAGGGCAGGCTTTGGAAGGTGGGCTATTGTCACTCCTGGGGATGAAGAAGATGGAGAGAGAACGTTGTTTCCAACACAGGGAAAAATATGAAGAACATTCACGTTGCACGGATTCCTAATTGAAACTAAGCCTTCAGCTCTGGCTAAAGAATGTGAAAAATGTAAATTTCCTGTTTGAATGCCTGTATTTAATTGTATTGTCACGAAGAGGGTACCTAAATACCTGTGTGCAGTGAGGGTAGCAACTAGAACTAACTTGTCGGCCGGGTTCAGGGACCTGAAACATCCAAGACACCACCCGGGCTTTGCTTGTTTCAAAGAGGGTCTGCAGAAGGCCTTTTTCCAAGTCCTGGATGTCAAGATTAGGGCCCTCAGTAAAGGGCAGAGAAAAGAAAGACTTCCCTTAATCTCCTTTATGAAATGGAGAACTTGCCCTGAGTGGGAGGGTTTGAGCTCATGGTCCCAAAAAACGTTTGAGAATCAGACCTTGCCACTTTCCAATCGGTCTGGTTGAGACTGGTCCTGGAGTCATGGGACAGGGCAGGAGATCTGAAGCTGGTAGGCCCGTACTTTCTGGGGCCTGCAGGGCAAACTTGCCTCCACGTGGAGCCAGGAAGCTCAGAGCCCAGGGCAGGAACAACCCGAGGAACCTCTCTGAGCTCCGGTGAACATTGATATCCTACAAAACCAGGTGGTGCCTAAAATCAAATACCTCTTTGTAACTTGGACCCTTGCTTTCTCTTCCTGTAGCCAGGGAAACTTGGGAATAAACTGCCTTTGGAAACGTATCCCAGAGGTAAACAACTGAGCAGCGCACCAACCCATTGGAGAAGTTCCACTTTGTCTGCAGAGTGTGGGTTTTGGAATAATAACGCTCTTCTTCATAAGCTGCATTCCAGTTTCGAGAGCCCTGTGACTGTAACCATTCATGTCCATAGACAATTAGTCTCTCACAGTCCTTTTCAAGCTGGGGAGGATTGTGTGTCTGCTCCACACCAGCTCTGGGGGGGAGGGGGTGGATTTTGGATGAGGCTGTGCCACAGCGAGGTGGGGCCTGAGATGTGAAAATATAATCAGATTCACCATTTGAGAAACCAAAGTGCTAATTTCCTAAAGTGCTTAGTCACTTTGAACCCTTGACTGCCTCCTCTGTGACTGGGCCCAGTGTGGATCTGAGTGAGTCATTTATGGAGGTAGGGCAAATGTAGGAGAGAAGAGCAGGACTTTTTACCAATCTCAGACTTATTGGCTAAATGAATTTTGCATCTGGTTGGTGTTCCTTGCATCTCATCATTTCATTTTTATTTATTTATTTATTTATTTCAAAAAAGGACATTGGGAAATAAGACTTCAGTTGTTTCGGTGGAAGATAGAGGCAGTAGTTAACCTACTCTTGGTGCTATAGATCCTTCCAGTATCTGTCCTGTGTGCAGAATCCCCACGTTTTCTCAGTTTCCAGTGGAGTTATGGAGTCCAAAAGGAGATGGAGAGAGAGCATTTGGAAGAGCTGCCCACCCAAAATGAACACAACCCAATTCCAGATGACTTGCCTCCATGTTGAATGGGGCTTTCTTATTGTTTTCTTTTTTCCTTTGAGATTGGTTTTCATTAATCCATTGTTTCTCTAAGTGGATGAAAACTGAAAACTATGGGTATTATATTTTTAAAATTATTTTTATTAACATATAATGTATTATTTGGGGGTATTACATTTTAATTTGGGCCAGTACTGTTCTAACAATTAGGAATTTAACTGATTTAAAAAAAAAAAACTCAATTTACTGGTGTGAAAAAAAATCCTTTTCCAAAATTTTTCATGTGTTGACACAGAAGGATAGGGAAAGAAAGCCATTTATGACCAAAATAAAGTATTTTCAAATAGTAGACTATTACTCAGTTCCACATTTCTTTTATTACCCACAGATAATGGGATCCTTGTAGGAGTCCCCAGCAAGCTGGTCACTACCAATCTCATCCCATAGCATTCTTTCTTTCCTTATTAACTCTTAGAGTGGTTTGAGACGGAGAACCATTCTTTCCAATATTAGAACTTCCAAAAAGAATGATTTTAACAAATTAATCATATTCATTCTTTAGAGCAGAGCCAGAATAAATGTGATGTGATGCATTATCACACATCCTCCATTTGTGAATAGAAAGACATCAACTAGGAATTAATATGCTTTCTACAAACTTAGGGAAACAAATTAAAATCCCCATTCTATATTAAAGATCTATTTAATTTATCAGCTATTTGCCTTATCACTTGAAAATGTAAAAAATGCCATTTATACAAATTATATAGTTTTGGTCATATTTTATTTTCTAGACTATTGCGATAATTTCTTACCTAATAGATTTGCAGTTTTCATATGTTTTTGTTATTTATTATTGTTGTTCTTATAAGTTAGAATATACGACTGATGGTCAAAATGTTCTTTAAGTTGTATAAGCTATTTACCTTAAAAACTGGGCAATTCAATAGTTTAGTATCTACCTACATCCAGGAAATAAATATCAGACCTCAATACCAGTCTACACTATTTCACAGAACCTAGATTTAGTCTTCAGAATTCTGGAGGGTAAAGTGAAAGAGGAGAGTGACTTGCTTAGTTTTTAATGGGATAGAACACAAATGTGCTCACTGCCCCTAAATGGTCAAAAGAGAAACCACTTTGACCCATCAATCTGTAAATATTTAAAATCTGTCTAGTTCAATTCTTTCCAATTCCTGGAACTTTCAGGAACACACACACACACAAACAAACAAACAAAAAAACAAATGCACACACACACACATACCCCACAGACACTTTAAAAAATGGTTCAGCCTGGTTCCTTAGAGAAGGAGTAATGAAATTACTAATCATCTCATTAGACCTGTTTCCTTAAGAACTCACAGAATACTTATGACCTTTTCATTCATACCATACTTGCTTGTGTTCTAGACATCAGGGTGTTTGACTAGTCTTGTCAGTACATTTCACTATCAGGTAGGCAGGGTCAGGGAGACACTAAGTGAAATAAAAAATCAGAATTGACTGGTTCTTGTTATTTGGTTATATAACCTGTAACATAAACAGAATTTGTGTAGCTCCTTAGGATTTAAGTTAAGGCACTCAAAGGAGAGTGGACCTGGAAGATACTCATGTGATTTGTAAATAGATCCCAATAACTCTTATGAACTACTTCTTCAATTCCCATTTTTGCTTCCAGAGTTTGTTAAAATACTGGCCTTCAGCTCCCACTTGATCAATCCCTTATTCTCTTGACTAGATATTGACTGCTATACAAATAATACTCCACTTTGCATAGAAGTCATCTAAGGATGGGAGTTTCACTTATATAGCTGTAGCTCCAAGGACACAGCCGGAAGACACAACTGTATCCCTGTGCCCCTGGGCATCTGAGCTTCAGGATCAGAGTCAGGACATGACAACTGACTGGCTGGCCTTCTGGGGATTCCACAGCTACAGTGGTTACCATAATCAGGTGGGCTGGGGGATTCCTGGGTTTTCCATTACCTCTACCCCACCATGGAGTGAAGATGCTGTAGAATCACCCACAAAGCAGAAGCAGAAAAAAAGGTGTTTTAGCCACTAGCAAAGCAAATGTTAATCTCTCCCCCTCCCTGACCATCCAATCAGTTGAACATCTCAAGAAAAAAGACTGAGAACCCCCAGAAGGAAGGAATTCTGTCTTTGGGCTTGACTGTAACATCAACTCTTCTTCCCTGAGTCTTCAGTCTGCCATGTAGATTTCTTGTTAATTCCCACCATTGTGTGAGAGAATTCTTTAAAACCTCTTTCTCTCATCTGTCTCCTATTGGTGCTGTTTCTCTGGAGAACCCTAACTAATAAAGTGGGAAAGGTAGGCATTGAAACAATGGGCACAATAATGTTCCTGAAATTTTAATGATGTTTCATTTTCCTGGTTTTTTCTCCCTTTGTCTATCCCTCAAGCCAAGCTACTTGGTACTCAGTCCCATTTCTTTAAGGCAGATGTAAGAGTAAAAAAAATGAATCTTTATGGCATTGGCCTCCAAAAACCTAACAGCCCTTAGGGAATTGTAGAGGACTTTGTTTAGAGTCAAAATATTTGGGTGATATGGAGAGTCAGGGGAGCAGTGTTTCCCCTGGACTGGAAGATATGCCTTAGGAAAGGTAGGAGGAGGGGACATGAAGAGGCAAGAAATGTTATCAGTCCTGAAGATCCAGTGGGTGCAGAGGGTGGATCAAGTGAAGGCAAGACCCTGGCTACAAAGAGGCTGTGCAGTGAGTCTGGACAAATAGTTTTTACACAGAGAGAGTTCTTACACTGTCTCCAGGCAGAAAGTCCTTTCTCCCAAATGAGACATGAAAGCCACAGTGAGAGCCCACTACCACTTGTGAAGGGACAAGTAGTCCAGGATATCCTCTTGACAGTGATCTGCCTGTCTCCATGGCCTATAATTAGGAGGATGAAGGATGTCTCAGTTGACATCCTTGTAAACAGGAGAGTCAAGATCAGTGGGCCTTCACCATTCCAACAACCTGGCACAACGTAAATGTTTGGAAGTTAGACAATACCCAAGAAGCTCCAGATTGGCTTAGATAAGTTTCCACCACTCTGTAAAATGTTTTCTGTAGAATGAAAACTCAACGGTTTTGAGAAAAATATATGTCTTAGTCATCTAAACCATAACAAGCAACATACAAGAATGGGATAGTTTTGCAGAACTGAAAGGTGGCCTTGAGGCCACGTGGAGCACAGTGAGTGGAGGAAAGTAGCCCAAGGTGAGACTGGGAAGATGGGCAGCGGTCAGATTGCATAGGACTGCATAGAACATGTCAGAGAATTTGTATTTTAAGTGAGTTGGAAGGTGTTGAAGTATTGTAAACACTGCCCAATTTTTAAAGATCACATCCATTGCTATGTGGAGAATGGGTAGCCTGTGTACAGGTTGGGACAGCAGTTGAGAAGCCATTGCAGCCTTCTAGGTGAGAGGAGATGTTTCCCTAAACCAGATGGGGGGTAATGGAGCAAGTGGATGGATCCTTGAAGTATCTTATTGGTAGAATAAACATATCTTGCCATTGGGGTAGATTTGGGGAGTGAGGCAAAGTGAGGAGTCAATAAGAACTCTCAAGTTTCTGTTTGAGTAATGAATGGAAGATGAAACCATTTACTGAAGGGGGGATATGTGGGGAGAAAACAAGTGTATGTAAAGAAATCCAAACTTCTGTTGTGGGCATAATAAGTTTGAGACACCTGAGAGATAACCAAATGGAAATCTCCAGAAGGTGTGAATGGTGTAGAGCAGACAAAGAAGATGTCTGAGTTGAAGATAAGAATATGAATGTCATCACCATTAGGCTTTGCTGCTTTTTGTTTGTTTGTCTTTGCCTTTTCTCTAGACCCTGCACCTGCCCAATTCCCCATCATCCTTCAGGTCTCAACTTCAATGCCGCTTTCTCAGAGACACCACCTCTACCCATACCCCAGTATAAATCAGTGTGAATTAGGCTCTTCACTGGACTCTGTATTTCAATTTTTTTCTTCAAAGCACTTATCATGGTTTGAAATTAAAGATATATGTCTGCTTGTTCTTTACGAATGAATCTCAGTCCACGATGAGATGCTCTAGAAAAAAATG
Source organism: Lutra lutra (assembly GCF_902655055.1). Taxonomy (NCBI): domain Eukaryota; kingdom Metazoa; phylum Chordata; class Mammalia; order Carnivora; family Mustelidae; genus Lutra; species Lutra lutra. The sequence continues at coordinate 58,936,253 of NC_062286.1, read as the reverse complement.
ACTTTACTTTTTTATGAGGAAATCATTTTGGCTCTAATTTGAGGAAGAGAAGGCAGGTAGAAAAGAAAAGAAGGCCCAGAGCTGAGTGCAGATTGCCACATTTACAGGTCATACAGATGAGAAGTTGACAAAACCACCCAAGAAGGAGCTAAGAGGAAAACAAAGGGTCTGGGCTGCCATGGAGACAAGAGATGGGAGGGAGCACGTCAGGACCAAGGGTGTGTCACTGTATCAGATGCTGCTGAAAAGTCAAGTATGTAAAGACTGGAACGACTGTTAGGTTTACAGCATGGTGGGCGCAGGGTCCTTTGTAAGAACAGTTTGGGTGGAGCAGTGTGGGTAGAAGGCCAGCTGCAGTGAGAAAAAGAACAAATGGAAAGGAGGAATGGGAAAGAGTATGTGAACACTCCTTGTTCCAAGGAGTAGGTATTATTGGAGGAGAGAGAAAAGGGCAGTAGCTAGAGGGGTCTATGGGGTTAAAGGGGATGTTAGAGCTGCATGGTACAGAAGCAGGTCTATGTACAGGCAGGAACCATGATTGAGGGGTGGAGTGGACAGAAATAATAACAAAAGGAATTAGAGATGAATAAGGATGGCAGAGGAGGGGAAAGAGTCCTTCCCAAAGGGAATGGAACCAAGGAGGCTTTGAAGCCCACCACCAGAGCAGCCCCCAGCCATGCCCAGATCCAGACGAGCCAGGAGGCTCCTTTGCAGCCTGCAGGCCAAAGAGGAGATGACAGCTGCTCATGGAGAGGAGGCCATTGTTCCCACTAAGTGGTTAGGCAGTCTGTCGGCAGCCAGACCCTGGCCCCTGGCCAGCTCCATGTTGGGAGCCCAGTAACGAGTCTTCTGGCAGGTGTTGTGAAAGAAGAAGGCCCCTGTGGGTGAGCACTGAGCAGCGAGCGGGAGGGCGGCCAAGATCCAGGTCAGAAAGAGCACACTCCGTGGGAGTCTGCAGGGAAAGGCCTGAGAGGTATTACCACCCTCCTCTCCTTTGTTTCCCTTGACTACACAGTCTCTAACCCAAGGGGTGGGTGTGCAGTTTAACCCATTTCTCTTATTACCTCTCCGTTCTGCCACTTCTGGTTGCCGGCCCCTACAGACACCGGGCCCTTCTATAGGAGCAGATGGCCACAGCTCCCAGCTGCCCTGGAAGGAAAGCAGAGGGATGCAGTTGAGGGGGCCTCTGCAGCCCCCCGCTAACCTCACCTTCACAGGGGAGAGCCTGGAGTGAGGAGGCCCAGGCTTGGTGGGGGGGGGCGGCAGTGGGGGGCAGCCCTGGCTGCTCTGTGGGAGGCCCCAGCTGGCTAAACCACAGAACCACACACAGGAGCAGAGCCGCAAGGCTCCAGAAGGAGGTCTGCAACAACACACCAGTCCAGCATCCCCACCCGTCTTAGGGCAGTGCTTTTCAAACTTAACATGCAAGAGAATTAACAGGGGAATGGGTTAAAATGCAAGTTCTGAGTCCACAGATGTGGGGCAGGGCCTGAGAGACAGCATTTCTAAAAGCAGGGTGATGGGCTGCTTTTGTTGCTCCCACTGCACCCTGCATAGCAAGGCCTGAGACCCCATAGGGAGTAAGACCTGAAAACCACACAGAAGCTGATAACACAAACCCTTCACCACATGGCAGTCACATATGCACAGGGGACAATCTTCTTTCCTTTGACACCCAAGACAGTGAGCCCAGCCCCACATGCTTATTGCCAAATTGTTGCCCTATCCCTTCACCCCTTCTCAGAGGCTGCCAGAATTCAGAGGCTCTCAGAATCACCTGGGACACTTGTTGAAAATATAGGTACCCTTCCCCCTTTCTCTTTCCCAGGGGAGCCGATTCAAGAGGTCTGGGGCAGGACGCAGGAATACACATTTTTATTAAGTTTCCCCAGCTGATTCTGACCCAGGTATTTTCATTGTACACACCTGAGAAACACTAAGTAGAGGCCGAGGGTTCATGGTTTTCCGGGGATATGTGTTTTGAGATCTGCAAATCTGAAGGCTTGACAGAAAGCAGCATTGACTCAGAAGCTTAGGTGACAGGGTTGGCATTTTGGGCAGGGGACTCTGCTAAATCTTCTCTCACATCACCCTAGGGGGTTATTTTGATCATACATTGGATTGATCCTACCTTTTGGCACGCCACCTGGTGCCGCCCCCCCCACCCGGTTGGTGAGAATACTTTTCAAATATTGGTGATGGATTTGAACAGGCTGATCAGGTCCCCCAGGAACTACTGAAACATCCCTACTAACTGCTCTGTCCTCTCCTCTGTGGAGGGTGTGTGGGTCTTTTAGTCCCGTTCGGAACATAGGTAAGACAAACCTGCTAAGGTGGTAGGCAGGAATCTTATCCCACCATCTACGTTATGTCACATTAATTTGCTCTATTTACACGTGATTCTAAGTCTCAAATTTCCCAAATTTGAGCTCAGTCATTATTGGAGATCTTAATACCTCCAGGATAGTGTGAAGATTTCCCACAGACCCTCAGGTCTTTCAACTCGCTCTGGTCCCTTTTCAAGATTGTTATCTAAGCTTGCATGGCCCTTTTGATTAGTAACTTTAAAACGCTCTGTACTTAGATCACCTTGGAGCCTGGGATCTCTTGGGATCTGCTTGGGATCCAGCGCCCTGGGTGCCCTGGTCAGCATTTTCCTCTGGAAATCCTGATAGTTTTCCAGGACTCTTTGAGAGAGAGCAGGCTAGAGGTCAACATAAACTTTAGAACCTGTGGACCCATAACCTTCTCAGCCTCGGGGAGTCTGCCCCAGTCTGTCCTGCTGCTTCTGCCTTCTTTCCCTCCCCACTTAGCATAAACCTGCCAAGAAGCTTGGGCTTTTGCAAAACAAAAGCCAGAAAAAGAAGTTGTCTGTAATATAAACGGTTTTGAAAGAACATCGAATTTTCAAAAGGTTAAAAGGCTCGGCCTTTGCATAAATATAAAATGAACACATGTTGAAGACTGTATTCAACTCCAATTTATGAGGGAACTGGCAGGACACTAAATTGCTCTAAACAGCAGCTGAGAATCTTGTACATGACCTAGTAGATTGCTGGGTCAGATACAGAACTGGTTAAAATGCCAACAGGGCCACAAACCATAACCTTGAGGGTTATCTGTTCTGCTGGACAGAAATTATTTGCATCTCTACCCAACAAAGTGCTCTAGGTTAACCTCACCCATGCATAGTTGTAAAATAGCCTTAATTAGTAAATAGAAAGTCAGGTCCAGCACTGTTCTAAAATAATACCCAGTTCTACTCTCTCTTGACTATTTCCAAGTTTTGGACACTTTTTCTACTGGAAGGAAACTCAAAGAGCCCAGCTACCTTCTTGGAACAGGGAAGGAGAAAACTAGCCAGGCTAAACCTCAGAATAATATCTCAATTACGCCGTCACAGAAACATATAACCCCCTTTAATGTGACTCCATTCTTAAGCTAGCAAAGAATCTATGTCTTTGCCTTGCCTCACCAAAGGACTCTTACCCCTTCCTACTAGGGTAGGGGGATGAAAAGGACATAAAACTTCTTCTCGCACCATATTAAACACCCAAGTGGACCCTCAGCCCTCTGGCCTGTCCCTGAAGGGCATTTATAGACCTTCTGCACACTGCTTAAAAATCCATGAAGAAACAAGGAAAGCCTACTTGATTTCATTACTGAGATGATAGCCCCCCATTCCAGTGCTAAAATCTGCATGCTTTCTACAGTCTGCTGCCTGCTAGCCTGGCTTAGTCACAAGGAGCGCTTGGGTGGCTCAATTGACTGAGCATCTGTCTTCAGCTCTGGTCATGGTCTCCAGGTCCTGGGATCGAGGCCCATGTCAGGCTCCCTAGAGCCTACTTCTTCCTCCCTTCTCTTGCTTGTGTGCGCTCTCTCTCTCTCTCAAATAAATTTTAAAAATCTTAAAAAAAAAGAAGAAAAACCTGGCCTAGTCACAAGATGGAGGAGAATTTCTGGATACTTTGAGACAACCTATGGTTGTCCTAGGTATGGTATGTCACACCTATGGCTGCGCATTGTTACGAGGGGCCAGCCAGAGAAATGCACCTGTGGGGAGAATTCTCTTTCCTTAGTCAGCTGCGGTGGCCTCTCTCACTTTCCCAGGTCTTGCTCTGTGCATCTGAGCCATAAAAGGGAGACCCACTTCCTGTGAGCAGATAGTGTTTGCCTTCCTTCGTTCTTCTTGGGTTTTGCCTTTGAGGCTCGCAGCTGCTCCCTCTGCCACATCTTTTCTTTATTTAATATGAACCTCAATGGGAAGTCAGCCTTCGGGCAGGCGTCAGTGTAACCTCTGGCAGAGATCCTGAGTGGGGGATCAGAGAGATCGTGAGAAAAATGTCAAGCCATCGCTCTAACCGGATGTGTCCCAAGATGGGAGGAAGGTGGGTCTCACAGAGGAGAAACTTATTTATTCCAAGTCTTTTGGATTGGAAGCCAAAGCTACACAGAGAGGTTAGAGAAGTGAGTTAGCCCCCAAACCTCTCTGAAATACTCAGCTGCCCAGATTCCCTAGTGGATTTGCAATCTGAAATTGTTGCTTTAACCCTTTAGGATTATGAAACCATCAATGGACGGCCTGTTAAAATGAAATCCTGAACCTCATCTGCCAGAGTGTCCAATTCAGCGCTCCATGAATTTGCATTTCTAACAAGTTCTCAAGTGATGCTGCTGTTCCTGCTTCAAGGAACACACTTTGAGAATTCCTGCTCTAGACCAATGCTTCTCAAACTTTACACGATAATCACTCAGGGAATCTTTTTTAAAATGCGGATTCTGAATCAGTGGGTCTGGGGTGGAGCTTGCTATTCTGCCTTTCTAACAAGTTCCTTGATGATGTCTACACTGCTGGTCCTCAGACCACACTTACAGTGGCAAGAGTCTGACCTAGTGGTTCTCAACCCTGGTTGCACATCATAAACATCTGCAGGAGTTTTTGAAAAATCCCTACACACAGAATTAAATCAGAATTTCTGGGAACGAGGTCCAGGCATCAAAAGATTTTAAAGTCCCCCTGATGAATACAGTGTGCAGCCAAGACTAAAGACTATTGTTTTAGAACAGCGGTTCCCAACCTGACTGCATATTTTAAATGCATGAGATCCTTTTGCAAAATACCTATTCTTGAGTCATATGCCTAATACCCTGCTAACCAGTTTCTGCAATCTGTTATCCAAATAACACGCACGCGCACACACACACACACACACCCATCCTTAAAGCCTTCTGTAGCTTCTCCTTGCCTTTAGAATGAAAACAAAAATCAATTTCTGGACATGGAGCCTGGTGTCTTTCTATTTTAAAAAATACCCACAGTGATTCAACCGCACAACCAGGATGAAGAATCACTGCTTAATCACATTCTACCTCCTCTTTAACCTTTGACCATTAAAGGCAGTCTGCTCTGCTCACCCAGGCAAGTAGAAACCTGCTTTAGGCAGTAGCCCTGGATTGCTGACCCATCTCACTTGCCTGCTCAGCCTACTAGTCCTACTTTCATCACTGTCATAGCCTGACCCTCTGCATTTATTCCTTGCCTCCCCAGAGCGGCCTTGGGGCTCCTCCATGTTTTACTCAGTGTTGGCCCCCCTTCTCTGGTTCGGACCCTGCTCCACATTCTCCCATACCCTGGCTTCACTCTTGGTTCTACATACTCTCTCAGCCTCAGCCTCTCCCCCATCCTCCAATACGGGCTGCCCGCTTAGCCTCCCATCTCCCAGGTCAAGTATGTAGACCTTTTGCAAATATTTACCATGGGCCTCCAATGTGCCAAGCAGCCAAGCACTGTTCTGGGCAGGGACTGCCATGTGAACCAAAACAAACACAGTCACGACCCATGGAGACCTTTACATTCTGGTGTGGGAGACAGTGATCAAAAATTTCCTAGGGAAATGGGCCATAACTACTGATTATTAGAGGAAGAGATAGGTACCATGGCTTATTTTAGCTCACCAGGCACAGGTAAAACATCCAAAAGGATGTTCAAAATGGACTTCTATTTTTTTTTATTGTTTTTTTTTAGACTTTTATTTAAAAAAAATTTATATCTTTATTTCAATTCAATTTAGTTAGCATATACTGTATTATTAGTTTCAGGGGTAGAATTCAGTGATTCATCAGTTGCATATAACACCCAGTGCTCATTACATCAAGTGTCCTCTTTACTGCCGTCACCCAATTACCGCATCTTCACACCCCGCTCTCCTCCAGCAACCCTCAGTATGTTTCCTGGAGTTCAATGTCCCCTGTGGTTTGCCTCCCTCTCTATTTTTGTCTTATTTTATTTTTTTTCCCTCCCTTCCCCTATGTTCATCTGTTTTGTTTCACTCATATGGTATTTTTTTTTATTACAAATACCATATGAGTGAAATCATATGGTATTTGTCTTTCTTTGACTGACTTATTTTGCTCAGCATAATACCCTCTAGTTCCATCCATGTCATTGCAAATGGCAAGATTTCGTTCTTTTGATGGCTGAGTAGTAGTCCTGTGTGTGTGTGTGTGTATTACATCTTCTTTATTCATCTGTCAGTGGACATCTGGGCTCTCTCCATAGTTTGGCTCTTGTGGACATTACTGCTATAAATGTTAGGGTACATGTGCCCCTTTGAATTGTTATGATTCTACCCTTTGGATAAATACCTAGTAGTGCAATTGCTGGAACATAGGGTAGCTCTGTTTTTAACTTTTTGAGGAACCTCCATACTGTTTTCCAGACTAGCTGTACTGGTTTGCATTCCCATCAGCAATGTAAGAGGATCCCCTCTCTCTCTGCATCCTTGCCAACATCTGTCAATTACTGACTTGTTAATTTTAGCCATTCTGACGAGTGTCAGGTGGTGTCTCACTGTGGTTTTGATTGTATTTCCCTGATGCCAAGTGATGTGGAGCATTTTTTCATGTGTTTGTTAGCCATTTGTATGTCTTCTTTGAAGAAATGTCTGTTCATGTCTTCTGCCCATTTCTTGACTGGATTTTTTTGGGGGCGGGTGAGTTTGATAAGTTCTTTAAAGATTTTGGATACTAGCCCTTTATCTGATAAGACATTTGCAAATATCTTCTCCCATTCAGTAGACTGACTTTTAGTTTTGTTGACTGTTTCCTTTGCTGCACAAAACCTTTTTTTTTTATCATGATGAAGTCCCAATAGTTCATTTTTGTTTTTGTTTCTCTTGCCTTGGAGACATGTCTAACAAGAAGTTGCTGTGGCAGAGGTCAAAGAAGTTGCTGCCTGTGTTCTCCTCTAGAATTTTGTTGGATTCCTATCTCACCTTTAGGTCTTTCATCCATTTTGAATTTATTTTTGTGTATGGTATAAGAAAATGTCCTAGTTTCATTCTCCTGCATATGGCTGTCCAATTTTCCCAACACTATTTGTTAAAGAGACTCTCTTTTTTCCATTGGATATTTTTTCCTGGTTTGTCGAAGATTAGCTGACCATAGAACCATGAGGGTCCATTTCTGGGTTCTCTATTCTGTTCCTTTGATCAATGTGTCTGTTTTTGTGCAAGTACCATACTGTCTGATGATTATAGCTTTGTAATAAAGCTTGAAGTCCAGATTTGTGATACCTTCAGCTTTAGTTTTCTTTTTCAACATTACTTTGTCTATTTGAGTTTTTTTCTGTTTCCATGCAAATTTGAGGATTATTTGTTCCAGCTCTGTGAAAAATGTTGATGGTATTTTGATAGTGATTGCTTTGAATGTGTAGATTGCTTTGGGTAGCATAGACATTTGAACAGTATTTGTTATTCAAGTCCATGAGCATAGACTGTTTTTCTACTTTTTGTGTCTTCCTCAATTTGTTACATAAATGTTCAGAGTACAAATCCTTTACCTCTTTCATTAGGTTTATTCCTAGGCATCTTACAGTTTTGGTGCAATTGTAAATGGGATCTATTCCTTGATATCTCTTTCTTCTGTCTAATTTTTAGTGTGTAGAAATGCAACTGACTTCGTGCATTGATTTTATATCCTGTGGCTTTGCTGAATTCCTGTATGAGTTCTAGCACTATTTTGGTGGAGTCTTTGGGTTTTCTACATAGAGTATCATGTCATCTGTGAAGAGTGAAGGATTAACTTTTTCTTTGCCAATTTAGATGCCTTTAATTTCTTTTTGTTGTCTGATTGCTGAGGCTAGGACTTTTAGTACTATGTTGAACAACAGTGGTGAAAGTGGACATCCCTGCCGTGTTCCTGACCTTAGGGGAAAAGCTCTCAGTTCTATCCCATTGAGGATAATATTTGCTGTGAGTTTTTCATATATGCTTTTATGATATTGAGGTATATTCCCTCTATTTCTACATGGTGGAGAGTTTTTATCAAGAAAGGATGCTATATTTTGTCAAAAACATGGTTCTTGTCCTTTCTTTTATTAATGTGGTGTATCACAGAGATTGCTTTGTGGATGTTGAACCACCCTTGAATCCCAGGAATAAATCCCACTCAGTCATGGTAAATAATCCTTTTAATGTACAGTTGGATCTTATTAGTGAGTCTCTTGATGAGAATTTTTGCAACCATGTTCATCAGGGATATTGATCTGTAATTCTTCTTTTTAGTGGGGTCTCTGTCTGGTTTGGGGATCAAGGTAATGCCTATCATAGAAGGAGTTTGGAAGTTTTCCTTCCATTTCTATTTTTTGAAACAGCTTCAGAAGAATAGGTATTAGTTCTTCTTTAATTGTTTAGGAGAATTCTTCTGGGTGGCTGTGTGGTTCTGGAGTCTTGTTTGTTGGGAGATTTTTGATTACTAATTCCATTTTCTTTGCTGTTATGGATCTGTTCAGGTTTTCTATTTCTTCTTGTTTCGGTTTTGGTAGTTTATATGATTCTAGGAATGCATCCATTTCTTCCAGATTGCCTAATTCATTGGCATATTGTTGCTCATTATATGTTCTTATAATTGTTTGTATTTCTTTGGTATTTGTTGTGATCTCTCCTGTTTCATTCATGATTTTATTAATTTGGGTCTTTTCTCTTTTCTTTTTGATAAGTCTGGCTAGGGACTTATTGATCTTATTAATTCTTTCAAAGAACATGCTCCTAGTTTCACTGATCTGTTCTACTTATATTTTATTTCTATATCATTGATTTCTGCTCTAATCTTTAATAATCTTCAGCTCCTGCTGGATTTAGTTTTTTTGCTGTTCATTTTCCAGCTCCTTTGGGTGTAAAGTTAGGTTGTGTGTTTGAGACTTTTCTTGTTCTTCAGGAAGGCCTGTGTAGTTATATACTACCCTTTTAGGATCACCTTTGCTGCATCCCAAAGGTTCTGAACTATTGTGTTTTCCGTTTCATTTGCTTCCATGTATTTTTTAAATTCTTCTTTAATTTCCTGATTGACACATTCATTCTTTAGTAGGATCAAAATGGCCCTTTGTTTTACATTCAAGTTGTGCATCTTCTAATTTATATGCTGTCCACAGAGACTAGAGGTCTGGGACACACTCCTGTATCTGATTCAGTTGCCTCCAAATCCTTAACAGTTGAAGTGTTTCCCTCCTCCTTAGCTCTTGGAGGCCATCCCCATCTCGTCCAGTCACTAGAGAACAACAGCAAGAAGGGATCTTCCCCTTGTGCCCTATTTATAATAAAGTGTTCTGGGAGGAGTTGACTGACAGCAGTGAAGGAGGGACTATCCCAAAGGACTTCATGATTTAGCAGGGAACTCCAGAGCATCTGACCTATGGGGTGTGCTCCTAAAGAACATAAGTGGGTCTTTGAGTGCCAAGAATGGGTGAGAACTGGCCTCTGCACTTGACCCACTGAGAACAGCCTAAGGGAAGATGCTGAAAGAAATAACTAGAATTTCAGGTAGAGAAAAAGGATGTGTCAAAAAAAATCTATAACTTCCTCAACTTGATAAAGACTATCTATAAAAAACTTACAACTAACATCATACTCAGTGGTAAGAAACTCAAAGATCTTCCACTAAGATCAGTTGCATAGCAAAGATGTCCCTTCTCATGTCTCCTTTTCAACATAGCACTGGAAAGCATTGCAAATGCAATAAGGTGTAATTAATTAATTAAAAGATGTACAGATTGGGAAGGAAAATATCAAACTTTTTGTCCACAGGTGACATGGTGGGGGGGAGAGCAAAAAGGGGAGGGGAAGGGAGAGGGAAAGGAAGGGAGAGAGAGATAGGCTCTATTTTCTAAACTGGCTCCTATGAAATCCCCTCTCTTTCTTTCTTTATGATTCCCCCTGCTTTTTTTAGTTTCCTTAAATGTATTTCAGTATTTTATAACCAGAGTCTCAAACTAGACAAGTAGAATCAGAATGTCAGAGATGACCACAATGCCATAAACCCAGGGGAAAACCTAAAGAAGGCTATGAAGACAATGAGGTAGAAATACACCATGCCTGATGCAGGTTTTGACTCTCCTTACTGAAGGGCTATTTCCAGTACGTGGTTTCCAGAAACATGCAAGGTTATACTAGTCCAAGAATTTCAGAGAGTAGCAAACAAGGTCTGGTGAGGAGATGCTGCATGCCTAGGACTCTGGAGCACCTAATTTATATCTGACCCACAGAGAGATCTGATCGTCTGAGATTGACATGAAACTTTAACCAAGGTGAAAAAAATCACCCAGAAATAACAGTATCTCACTAATCATGTGCATTTAGATGGTTCTAGTGGTATGCAGTTATTCTTTCTTTTATGTATTTATCCATCCATTGATTCTACACATATTTATTTAGCACCTACTAAGTAACAGACATTGGAGGTACCAGAACAAATGAGACATACTCTGTGTTCTCAAAGGGCAGTGAGTACTGCTCATTCATAGAACTTGAATGGCTTCTAATGATATGCTTTTGTGGGATTCTTTGTTTAAACTCTCTCTTTCCTACTATGTCATTTTTATAATGGCACGAATCACGTTTCATGTCTTTTTTGTATACTAGCAGCTGGCACACAATGGGCACTTAATACATATTTGGTGAACAGATAATGAATAAAGGGCTTTCAGTTTATTTAAGACTTAGAATTATCTTTCTTCTGTTTTTATTAACCCTTATTATATCCTGTCCTATAGAAGGATCTCTTTATAGAAGATTCAGGCAATAATACATTTTGAAAGCTGACTAATGTCCCCCAGCATTTGAAAATTGCAGACTCTGTGATGGTTGACCAAGCTAACAGAACCTGATAACTAAGAATCCTCCCTACGATGTATATCCGTGGTGTCTAGGAACTCTTCCTTTCTCGATAGCTCTCAGATTAAAACGGATCAGGAGAAGGTGCATAAAATGCAGCTGATTCATTGGCCTTCAGGAAACCTACTCTGAAAAGCAGAAGTGAATGAGAGAAATGACATCTCTACACTGGCAGGAGGAAGTGGGCAGATAGGACAAGGGACCCCACGCACAGCCATGCAGTTTGTGCCCTGTGCAAGGATATTCAACTAAGGGCATATCTAGCCAAGATCATCTCCTTGGCAATGAACCCTGGCAAGAGGCTGTGTCACACTAAGGACCAAAGTGGCCCACATTCACTCTCAGTGGGGAATCCTCAGGTTCTTAGGAAGACTGGCAAAGTTAGAGGGAGAGTATAGAGGGAAACTGCACTTAGCATTCAATCAGAAATCAGTGAGGTGGAGTGTTGCTCACCCCACTGCTTTCCTCTGTGAACCATTGACTGCCACCCCTCACCTACCCACACCCCTATAATCCCACTCTGGCACCTTTAGTTCTCAGAGTGATAACGGCTGTCTGCTAGTAATAGCAGGAGAGATTTGTAAGAAACATCTAAGACCGGAGCTGTCAGAAAGAGAAGAAGGCCCTGCCTGCTTCCCTGAAGATGAAGGGAGATGGGAGAGCAGAAAACAGGGCTGCTAGCCGGCCAGTCCAGGGCTCTGGACTGGCTGGCAGTGAAGTCTTCTTTTCCCCAAAGGTTGGATAGATTCTACTGACTTTGGAAAGGACTCATATACACAGCCTAATAGAAAAACAATTAAGTACCAAATAGCTTGAAAAAAACAGTTACCCACACCCATCCCGATTCTGTTCTTCCCGGTACTTGGAAACTGCAGGGCTATTTCTAGCTCGAGATGCAGGGGGTGCTGATGAACAGCAGGGTTTCTGCAGCTAAGCTCTGATAGGACTGAGCTGGTGCCACCCCGCAGAGGTGCTAGGGACAGGCAGCTTAACTGCACACGGCCAGCACATGGCGTGTGGGCGGGAGGACGTCTGGCTGGTTGGAGCGAAAGGGAATGGAAGCAGCTCTGAAACTGCATTTTGGAAGCAACAAGCCGAATCAATGTGGCTCTGTGTGCCTCTAACACCACCTTGCTTCCAGAGCTCTGTGCTTAAAAAGGACCAAAGAAAGAGAAAAGGAAAGCCCTACAGATAACAGCGCAGCTCCTGGTGCCGTTTCTCTCTCGCTTCCAATCGGCAAGGTCATTGCAGGGGTCAAAATGCAGTTCTTTTTTCCTGTTGGAGAATGGGTCCTGTTTAGGAAAACCATCAAAACATCGTGGGAAGGGGAGGGACGGAAGGATCAGCTTCATCGGTAAAATTTCATAGACTTCGAAATCGGATGACTTTGAGTTCAGTTCCTGTCTCTTTTATGGTCAGCAGTGTGACCGTAGGCAGCTGCTTCATCTTCCCGTGTCTCATTTCCCCCACCAGGCATGTGGGGATAGTCCTAGAGGTAATGACATGAAATGGTTTTTGTTTGGTGGGGGCCACCCCTGCTCGGTCAGGCCTTTGTCTGTGGTTCTGCAGGCTTGCTTCCTGTGAGTCAGGTGGTCTTTCCCAGCCCAGGATCCCGCTGACGCTCCTTCAACCTCTCCTAGGACAGTACTCATTGGTTTTCTTCATTTTTATATTTTATATTCCTGGAAAGCTTGCAGTTTTTGCACAAAGAACAAGTAGAAATGTGACTTACATATGTGACATTATTTACAGAAAATCCAAACCCTGTTTGTTTAAATGGTTTAAAATATTTTTGTCCTGTAGGATATAGGATGTCAGACATTTCTTCCCATCAAAGCTGTGTCTAATTTAATGGTAATACATATACTGAAATGATTTTTGTGAGATGTTAGCATGTCAATACTTAACTCCAATCCTGGCATGTAAATGCTAAGGAAAAACAGTGGTTTTGTGGCGTGTATGTATTTGTAAATAGCACACTTAGGTGCAAAAACATCTCCCTGATTGCTTTCTAAATCAAATGACATCTTACCCTGAGCCTCGACTCTCTGCAGCTTATTCATTATTAGAACTATTCCCCTCAAGGTAGGGGAGGGTCTGAGGAAACTTACACAAAGCAGAACTTTCCAGGAGGCTCTCTGGCCTTCAGCCCACACCAGTCACTTGTTGATGTGCTCGCTCACTATGTGAGCACTCAGAAGGGGCCACTCTGCTACTCTCATTCCTTGCTTAAGTTCACAGAGTTGCAGTGGCTGAAACTCCAGTTCCTAGTAACCGGGTCCACCCACCTCCCAAGCCCCCAAGCTCACTTTTTTCCTCTGAGATGGAGACATCTCTCTGATGACTACAAAGAAGCAAAACCTCTACTACTTGAAATCCCTTAAGACGCCTGGAGCCCAAGCCATCGTTCTGTTCCCAGAATGGAGGACTTGCCATTCCCTGGAAAGAAGGAGGGGCCAGAGAGCCTCTCTTCCTCCAAGTGTCAAGTAAACACCTTCCAATGCAGTCATTTCTCTTTTAATTCATATTTTACTGCATTATCGTTACTATTTTTGAACAAGATATATCATCTGATCATAGGAATATAGGATTCTTTTATCATGTTTTTATTTTGAGAGTCATGAACACTCAGAATCTCATCCAGTCTGACACCAAATGAAGACCTAAAGACGCAGAGCAGAAATTAGCTCAGGCCCATGGAGAAACAGCACTGCATCTTCCAACTCTGTTTCCTGCTCACTTCAAGATAGCACTGTGCTTAACTTCCCAGCCATTCTCTGTGTAATACCGTCTGCTTACCCTTCTCTGTCAGAGACATTTCCTACCTCATCATTGATTTGTTTCACTTGACTGCACTGCGTACGGGGGAGAGAGAGTGGTTCTGTAGGAGTCTGATCCTCTCAAGAGAGGAAATACGTTTGCCTGGGATTTTTTTCTGCAGAAGGCAGCCAACTACAGTCTTGTGGCCTATCTGTAAAACATCTGACTTTCTCACCAATGCGGTTAAATCTTCTGTTTTCTTACTCAGCAGGAGCTTGCTGAAAACTGACATTGTAGTTGCTGGCTGAGATCACAGCTCTGCAAATTCTTTCTAATGGTATGCAGTTTTTCTAAAAGGAGTCAAACAAGGTCAACACAATGAACATTTGTCTGATAGCCTCCGGGGTTAACCGGCATTTTTGTTACAGCGAGGAGGAAAGGAGAGGAAGGAATAAATACCTGAAATCTGCAGTCCAGAAAAGTTTCACTATTGGCTATTATCACAGATGTTTCTCAATTTTTCCTATCATGAAAGAAATAACAAATATTTGCAAACTTAGCAGTCAGCTCTCAATGGGTTCATTTCTGCTATCATTGAGTGCTTTTTTAAAAAAAAAGATTTCATTTATTTATTTGAAAGAGATCACGAGTAGGCAGAGAGAGGGGTGGGGAAGCAGGCTCCCTGCTGAGCAGAGAGCCTGATGCAGGGCTCCATCACAGGACCCTGGGATCATGACCTGAGCCAAAGGCAGAGGCTTTAACCCACTGGGCCACCCAGGCGCCCTCACTGAGTGCTTCTTAAAAGTCATTGGAGTATTGAAGAAGTAGATGTGCCTTTGTTGACATTCCAAATAAGTCAGGAAGCCTAAAAGGAGAAGGATAGGAACTGGCCCAGACAGACGGGGCTGATGACAGAAGAACAGACAGACATTGTCCTCTCTATCACAGACTTGCCAACCCCTGATTCATTTGTGAAACCAAGAGAGATGTTCTACAGAGTTATAGGGAGGACTTTGGCTAAAGATAATAAACACACTAGTGGAAGCCCTTCACTTACTCTGGACAGTATAGAACTTCTAGATAAAATGTAATCAAAATGTTTTTAGTGTATAACTAAGCATGAAGTCAAGAAAGGAAAATTACCAAGTTGCAAAAGTAAAAAGAAAACTCAAAGTCAGAGGTGAATAGAAGTATGTGCTTTAAAAAAGGGGGAGAGAGGGACTTGAGCTCCTACCTCACATCACACACAGAAATCAATTCTAAGTAGACGAAATATTTAAGTGTTAAAAAGTCAAAACTTAAACATTTTACAAAAAATGTGGAATGTTCTTATGACAACTAAGGAAGGAAAATTTTCATAAACCACAAAATTTGTAAAAATATAAAATAAAATACTCGCAATTTAAATATGTTAAAAAAAGTAAAACATCAGTTCATCATACTGTGCCACTAAAAGAGTGAAAAAGCGACATATAAAATGAGAGAAGATATTTGAAATAAACATAACTAGCAAAGGATTCATATTTTGACTATATAAAAACCTCTTTTAATAAGAAAAAGACATGGCTAATGAGATACCTGATGTATTTGAACAGGCTAAGAGGAGGTTTAAACAACGGGGTTGGGATTAAATGAGCAATAAATTCATAGGAAAATAAGCAATTGAGAAAAGCAAGTATTGGTTCCATGGGAGATAAAACTGTTATAGGAAAGGAAAGGTATTCTTCGTACATCACACTGCCCGGCCATCAAATGTGTTTATATAATCACAACAATCTAAATACTGAGTAGTGATCTAATCAGATGAGAGCATAACCATAGGAAGGATGGAATATGAGGAGAATGGGTGACGTGGGGAAACATGAGTGGAAGCAAACTCAACCCTTATCTTCTATAGTGGGATCGCAGCATAATGCCAGCTGCCCAAGCTAATAAGTAGGCAAGAAACAACAATATGAACACGTTGTTTAGAAAGAAAGCAGTTAACCCCAAATAATTAACTAATAGAGCTGAAAGTGACCTCTCTGAGGAGAACAGAGGATTCCCATATAGGACTCTTTGTCTCTTTTAACAACGAGAAGATGTAACTTCATAAAAATAAAAATGGATTCCATGACTGACTGATAATAACAAAGAACCAAACTAGACGTCTTGCCATTGGAATTAAAAGCTTGAGAGATGGATTCAACCTAAGAATAGACACAGCTTGCTCAGAAGTTTTTTGGTCCAACCCATTAAGTTGGAAAATGAAGATCAGACCACGTTGAGTGAGAGTCTCCACTAGGAAACAGGCCTACTGGGCAGAGGGGGTTGATTTCCAAGCCAGTCAGCACACCCAGCCCTGTCTTTCTTCTCTACAGACTGGCTAATGGCCCAGGAAGAAAGAGGACAGCTAGTGGTGCCACCTCCTCTTCGCCCTCTGTAGAGAGCCTTGATTTCAGCATTACCTGCCTGCCCCACACCAACAGTAACTCTTCACAGTAAGTGAGCACCTGTTCTAGGTACTTCCCATGTGTGAATGTCTTAGCATTTCATCCTTACAATCACACTAAGAAGTAAGTCTTATTCTCATAATTAAAGCTGAGAATTAAAGAACTCGCTTAAAGTCACTCAACTAGTTAGTGGTGGATTTGGGATTTGAACCCAGGCAGTCTTCCTTCAGAGCTCACATTGCTGTGTCTTATTACATATACACCCTCCTACCTGAAGTCTTCAGTGAAACAGCAAAGAGCTTATCTTTGAAAACAGATTAAGAATCCCTCCTACATCACAAATGAGAGTGAGTTAAAAGCAGAATGAATTCATAAAACAGGGGATTGCAAATGGTTTATTGATTTTATTTATTCCCTACCTCATTAAAAAAAATGAAGCAGCTTCCAAAAACGTCATGTATAGGAAGTAAATAAAATATGAGCAAAATAAAAAAAAAAAAAGATCAAACAGAGTGGATAAATAAATACGTCAACCAAAAAAATCCGAGAAGATTGTTGTATCTGAAAATAAAACCCAAATATGAGCCTCCTGGAAGCCAACACAAAGGAAGAAATGCAAGCAATCACAGAACTCTCATTATAAGATAGGAGAGAGTTGATTGAATGTTTACATAATGTACAAGTTAAGTGCATGATAGAGAAGAAAGAGTGGGTGGAATATCGCGTAATTATATATTGAGTCACTATGATTTTGGAGAAAGTTACCACTTTCCTTCAACAATTGGGAAAGCAAATTTGGAAAAACTTCACATGGCCCCTCTATCTGCCTTAAAGCTATCTGGCTCCTTCTTTAGACTCCCAACATTAAAACCACACTGCAGATTGCTTTCATAAATCATTAGAGCCATCCTTAATAGGAATCAAGCTACTGCAGGGTCAACAAGAAAAGCATCCAGCAGAGGTCCAAATGGGACCTGAAGCCAGGGCTGGAAAAGTGGAATGTGAATGTATTTCCCATGCTCATGGGGCTTGTTGGCAACCCTCTCCTTCTGCTGTGTGGAGGAATTGATAGTGCAGATTTTGGAAAGCTGTGGTGTTCTTAAGTCAAGCTGGGATGGAGGCCAGCCGTGGACTGGCAGCCAAGTGTGCCAGACACTGGAGTCAAGAATAGAGTCCTTAGGTGCTCCTGGAATCCTGGTTGCTCAGAGAAGATATCAGCCACTGCCACAGTGAAATTTAAGGGAAGATAGCCAACCAGCAAGCAGTTCAAGTGTTGTATCCTTCGTTACCTCCTTGATCTGCTAGCCCAGGCATCCTGGGACGCTCTCTTTTCTGGAAAATTAGTATTCATCCTAAGCACAAGAAGACTTAAAACAACAGAAATTCAAATAATCATTTGAAGTTACCCAGATGAGGCCGAGCCCCTCTCAGCACAGCCATCACACCCTCCTCCAGCCTATTTCTCTCTGCCATAGCCAAACTTCTTGAAAGAGCTGTCTACACTTACTGTTTCTACTTCTTCATCTCCCATCCAATATTCCAGAGAAACTGGTCCAGGCAGAGTAGCTAATGACCTTCTTGTTGCTGGGTGCACACCTCAGTTCTTGTCTTCCTTGGTCTCTTTGTCATAGGAGATTTTTCTTTCTTTGGAAACACTCATTTCCCTTGGTTTCTATAACTCCACCATGTCTTGACTTTCCTTCACAGGGTCGTCTCCAGTGCCCTGTATTCTTAGTGTGCCTCTTCTCCATGTGAGCCTGGTGCCCTGTGAGCTCTTTGAGGGGAGAGAAGGTTGGCTCACTCACCATTGTTTCTCACTCTACAGTATGATGAAAGTTCCAAGAGGAGGGAAGGCAACTAGTGGTACCATCTCTTCTTCACCAATATGAAGTGCTAGGCAAGTGATCAATGAATATTTTTGAAGGAATGAATGAATGTGAGTTTTATTCATATTTATTTAGGATTTACATCCTGATGACATCAAAAGAACAAAAAGGTTTAGAGGTGGTTTACAATGTTAAAATATATCCATAAATATAGCAAAACTTTTCAAGATAGAAAGAAATAATGGAAACCAATTAAAAGCAGAATGAGGTAGACACACCAGCTTTTTGGGATGAATCTGTTATTGCAATGGAGCATTCACTTTAGTGCTGAGCTTCCTGGTAGGCAGAGAAAAATGAGAAATACACCAAGTTGTACAGCTCTCATTGACAAATAAAAGAAAGCACACAAGTTTGAGTATGGATAGAGATGTCCTCTGGTACTGAATTTTGATATATGTTTTATCATGCAGTTACCTTCATAAGGTGAAACATTAGGTAATATATCATGCACTTTCTTTGACCATCATTTTTCAAAATGTCTACATGCTTCTCCAAAGTGTTCTTTCAGACACCCAGAGAATACTAATGGAAGGGGTAGGTAAGCCAAAGCATATTACAGTTGTCTTAATTAGGGAAGGAGATTGAGATGACAGGGGATACACTCCTGGGTATCAGGCACCCACAAGATACATTTGTAACGTAAGCTCAAATACCATGGCTGGCTTACTTGTTCTTGTTGGAAAGGCTACGTCAATTTTGGTGGAGGCCAAGAAAATCTAGCTCTACTGATTTTCACAGGAAAACCCACACAAAGAAATCCTAACTCCATTTTCCTTCAGAGATTCAACACTCCTGCATCATAAGAGATCCAACTTGGAAGTGGGGAAGACCTGTGTTCTAACAATCAAAGCTCTTGGGAGCTTGTGATGCTCAAGTCCCCAAGGGAGGCCAGCCAGGATCTGTGCTCATGCTTTCCTATCTTACCAGGTTTGGGTCACATCCAAAGAACCAGGAACAGTAGAAAACATGTTCAAAAAGAGGTACAAAGAAATTATTTATAATGCCCTCTCAACAGCCAACTTAAAAACAGAGTCAAGAGGCAAGATTTTCATTAAGGATTTCTGGAGAAAGCCGATGGCATGCTGAGCTGAGAGCTCCCACATCCTTGCACACTTGTGGAACCAAGGCAGGATGCGCCTCCTTCCCCTCCCCACAGAGGGGCTAATGAAGAACTTAATGCATGTTGCCTTCAGTTTGGGGATCACTGTGGCTTGGGCCAACTTGGACTAGTCTGCATGGACTAGGGCTGGTGGCCTCACTGACAGAGCTGGGAAAGAGGACTGGCCGAGGACATGCAGGACAAAGAATGCAGCCACACACTGTGTATGTTTAGAGGACCAGTGTGGGGTCATGGGCACTGCACCCCGGGGAGTCACCTTGAAGGCAGTGTTGCTAGGAGGTGGAGCGAGAAAGAACTTCTGCTGAGAGAAGCATAGACATCACTGAATTTCCAGAAACCAAAGAAGTAGAAGAAACCACTTGGATCTTGTCCCATTCACTGCTGTCCCCAGGCACACAGGTGAGAGAACCCAGCAGTGCTGGTAAGGGGGTTGGTGGGGTCTCTGAAGAGAATGGAACTGTCATACTGGCCAAGTCTGGAGAAGGCCCACTCTGGCACTTTCTTGCTCCCTCCTCCAGTTCTCCTTTCTCCAGCTGTGTGGGGTTGGGGGGCAAGGTTGGGGAGGTGGGGGGGCAGCATGTGGGGAAACTGCAATTTGTACTTTCAGAGAGGAGAAGTAGGGGAAAGAATCAATCACGGCTGTCCCCACCCCCACCCCACCCCAACAATTGGCCTGAGCTGGGAGCCAGGAGAGGCTTCAACTTTCAATCTGGTTCAGATTTTTCATTACGACATAAGACTGGACCTTTTAATTTCTGGATTGAGACTATTTTGTGACTACAGTGACCACAGGGCTCTAGTTTTTGCTAACAGGGACCATAAAAGTCAGAGGTCCTGCCTGGGTTTCTTTCCAGGGCCAGGGGAAGAGCCCACACTACAAGTTCAAAGGCATCCTGGAAAATAAAACAGAGCTTCTGGCCCGTCACACTGACACAGAGTAGCAGGGACATGGACATAAGCGAGCCCATTCCTGCCCTGAAGCCTGAAGCCCTGAAGGGCACGGGGTCCACCCAGGGCAGGTTTGGGAGTCTCTGCGCAGTCAGAGGAAAGGCCCTTTCCTGGCGGCAGAGGCAGGAAGCCAAGCTGCCTCCCTGGCACCGGGGAGTCTGGGGAGCCAGGGTGGAGGTGGAGAGGCTCAAGAGGCAGGGATGAGACAGAGCCGGTTCGGCACTTCTAAAAACACTGGAGGCTCAGGCCCAGCACCAGGGCAACGCAGAGGTGAAAAGAGCCTCCATCAGATAACACGGGGTGGGAGGGCAGGCCAGACACCCGGGAAAGTGAGCCCAGGTGATGCGTCCTTGGGCCTCGGGCTCTGGGAAGGGAGATGAGTTTAGAACCAGAATCAAAAGAAGGTATAATTAGAATCTGCAGGTAGACACAAACGAACTTGTAATACCTGTCCTCATGCCGCTGAGAATGCTCCGAGCGCTTTGGAAGAAAGGCACAGGGAAATGCAAAGTAATATTATTATTCTCTTAATTATAATTAGAACCTACAAGTTGAGTCTTGAAAGACATTTATAGCACATCCTTACTTGTGTAGGTCATCTTCCCAGAAAGGGGAAAAAATAGATGTGGACGTTTTTAATTTAGACAAGAAACAGGCCCATGTGACAGGACAGCTATCTGGAGCTCCCCTATTTTAAGGACGTCATTTGGGGCTCAGGTATATATATTAACGTGATGGCTGGCGCCTGAAAACTGGCGTATGGTAGAGAATAGGCTTGTTTTGAAGATTGGGAGGGCTACAGGCCAAATGGAAGCGTCCACCCACTGTGAAGTAATGTAACTGGTAAAAAAAGCTGGTAAATCATCCATGACGCAGGGCATGTTGAGTGATCTGCCAAGCAGAGCATGAAGGGAGGATGCTGAAAAATATCTAGGGGAACCCCGGTGGTTCTTGATGATTCCAGGGTGGCTTGTGTGGGTTGAGGACAACTCAGAGGTGCTGAGTTTCCACCTTTCGTTTCCACCTCCCACCCCTCCCAGAGGGCAGGAGGTGGCAGCAGGGGGCCGGAGGGGAAATGCTCCCATATTAGTTAGCTGTTCCAGGCAGTGACAAGGTCTGAGAGCAGGTTGGGGCTGCTGGTTGTAATGAGCCGTCCACCTCTGTGGATTTCAGGTATCCGCGCTGCTCCTGTAGGCAGAGTACTTTGGAAGTGAACCATCCAGAAGTGGCTGTGATTGGTAGTTCCCCTGGAAACAGAGCTGCGTAGACATTGCGGGAAGAGTCATGTCGCTGTGTGGCATAGCCGGGTTTGCAGGTTTTGTGATGACTGAAGACAAGGCTTGCATAACAGTTTATGAAAAACTGATTTAAAAAATAGGTGTACCTGTGTCATAGTTGACAAGGATTTAATGGAGAGGCAGTCAGGGATGATTTTCATTCTATCCCACCTCCTAGTCCCAAAACTTGGGCACCCAGGTTCCCTTGGCGACCTGGGGCCACCCTTCATGCCTGGCACTGTCCCTTCTTTTACTCTGAACCTATTTTTTTATCTTTTTTTCCCTTCTCCACTGGGTTCCCAATTTCTAGCCTTACCCAACCTTAGGCTCTACTTTCGGGATTCTGATAGTTAGAAAATTAGTTATGTTGGATTGACATATCCCTTCTTCCAGATAACATATTATTCTGCTTTGTAGAGATGTACCTCTACCTAAAAGGAGACTGGTGGGAGTGTTTGAGGCATCCCATGGCTCAGTGGGGTAACTAGCTGGATGTGAGGTATCTTTCAACAGCACCAGACACATGCAAGTCTGAAAAGTCTTGGAACAACAGGATTTTTTCCCCCCAATTTTGCCCTGAATTTTTTGGCTACTCTCCTTGTTCAGATAAGTTTTCCTCTTTCTAAGTTTCTAATCCCTAGGTTTGTCATGACTCACATTTAAAACAAACAAATTTTACTTCTTTCCCCCTAAGTGTTATAGCAGTTTTTCCCTGGGTGGAAAGAAACTTTAAGTTGGCTCCAGAAACTTTGGAAAAGGAAACCCCCAATCTCTCCAATGATTGCTCTAGATTTTTCACTTACAGGAATGATTTCCTGAAGTAAAGAGCATTTTGTGATGCCTTCTAGGTAATTTTGTGCAAAAATTCACAATGTCAAGAGGACATGGGTATTAGAAGCAAACTGTACAACATCTTATCTGGTTCTCTACAGGCTCAAACCATGGTGGGGGTAGGGGTTGGGGGGGGGTGTCAGAGCCATGTGCCAGCTCTTCGTGCTAAAAACGTTCACAGTTTGGTCCCTGCCAGCAGGGAGGACTGCAGAGTGAATTTGTGAGAAGTCTTGCTCCAAACTGGCTCGACCCACACTCTGTAAATGTCATTTCTTGGGATCCTATTTTATCTGAGAAGACACGTTTCACCAGCAGCACTGAGACTAGCTGAAGATGCTGTACAGGTTCTGAATCCCGCAGGAAGAAGCTCTTTGGAGGTCCTTTTCCATGCCAGTGACAC
Organism: Lutra lutra; assembly: GCF_902655055.1. Lineage (NCBI taxonomy): Eukaryota > Metazoa > Chordata > Mammalia > Carnivora > Mustelidae > Lutra > Lutra lutra. The sequence continues at coordinate 58,913,431 of NC_062286.1, read as the reverse complement.
ACTTCTCATGTTTGAGCCTCTTTAGGATGAAGCTGAACTCCCAAATCACTATCAGTCTGACAGAATGAAAATCAGATTCAGTGGTTTTACAGCTGCTCAAGACTATCTGCTCACTTATACATTCGATGTAACTGTTCATGTAACAGAAAATCCAAAAACCCTCTTCTTGCTCTCTACCTATGGGGTAATACAGGTTCAATATACACCAAAATACGGAACTAAAAATACATCTTCTATTTGAAATACAGATTTTTAAAAAATGTAACAGGAAGGTAAACCTGGAGCTTCCCCTTTAAAAATTAATGTCATAATACAAAAAGTATTTTTGATCAGGCAAGTCAGTATCTGATAAACCTCTAGTTCTTCATTCTAAGATAAGAGATACTACCTTAAAATGGAAGAAATCATCTTCTTCCAGAATCATTGAATACATTATTTTACTTGAATAGTCTTACAATGGAAGAGTGAAGCTGGCTGTGAAGCTGGTCCCTAGGTCCTAAGAATGGACATAGAGGTGGTTGCCAGAGGCAGGGGGTGAGAGGGATGGGCAAGATGGGTGGAGGGGGTCACAAGATACAAACTTCCAATTATAAAATGATGGGGATATAATGTACAGCAATGGCAACTATAGTTACATTGTTTTACACATTTGGAAGTTGCTAAGAGAGTAGATCATAAAGTTCTCATCACAAGAAAAAAATGATAACTATGTATATTGATGGATGTTAACTAGATTTATTGTGGTGGCCATTTCACAACATATATAAATATTCAATCATTACGCTGTCTGCCTGAAACTAGTATAATGTTATATGTCAGTTATACCTCAACAGAAAAGGGTGTAAGAAATATACTATGCATACAATCTTCAATCAGACACTTTGTGTTTTAAAATGAGCTTCATTAAGGTTTAACTAAAAAATTTCAACACATGTATTTTCAAATGAAATATAATTGTCCTACAAAATACAAGGTTTAGTGAAACTGTGTGTTGTTAGTTTGGCAGGCAATAAATAACAAAATGAGTGAGCTATGTATTTGTTCAGTTGAGTTGGGGTTGAAAATGACCATTTACTGTTCAAATTACAAAAAATTCTTACTTGCCTGGAATCAAATGACTAGAAATGTCAAGTCACAGAAACATGTTGGAAACATTCTGCTTTTATGGTTTCTGTGATGTGGCTAGTAACCAAGTTGATAAAGAGATGTATGGAACAAAACCAAAAACTACCAGGCCGTACCTTAATAGCCGTGTAGTTTTAAGCCAGGATATTTACCATCCGAGGGTAGAGTCTTCTGCACTAAGTTTTGTGCTCATGGTTCTGAAGGATTGTGTGTAACCAGGGCCTGAGTGTAACACCTACAGAACAAAGAGGCAAGAAATGGTAGTGACAAGTGTGTGGACCCTGATCGCAGCTGGCCTGGGTTCAAATCCCCTGCCAGGGGTGCCTGAGTGGTTCTGTTGGTTAAGCCTCAGACTCTTGATTTTGGCTCAGGTCATGATCAGGTCATGGGATGGAGCCCTGAGTTGGGCTCCATGCTCAGCAGGGAGTCTGCTTCTCTTGTGTGCACTCTCTCTCTCTCTCTCTGCCTCTAGATCTCCCCCTTCTCTGCTCACTCTCTCTCTCTAATAAATAAATAAATCATTAAAAAAAAAAAACAAAAAACAAATCCAGGGGGCCTGGGTGGCTCAGTCATTTAAGCATCTGCCTCCAGCTCAGGTCATCCCATGTTGGAGGGGGGGCCTGCTCAGCGGGAAGCCTCATTTTCCCTCTCCCTGCTACTCCCCCTGCTTGTACTCTCTGTGTCAAATAAATAAATAAAATCTTAAAAAAAAAAAAAAAAGAATCCCCTGCCAGACCACTTAACTTGCTCTGTGACTTTGTGCCATTTATTAATATCCCCAGCCTCAGTTTCCATATCTGTTAATATGCAAAAAAAGGTTGCATCACAGAATTGCTGTGAATAATATACAAATGGAGCATAATACTAGCACAGAGAAGGCGCTCAATAATCATCAATGATTCTTATTCCCAAATGTTCTTTTCCTAATGGATCCCAACCTTCAGTCTATGCCTAACTTGAATAAAGATGGGATAGCACCATATTTAAGAGGGTTTCTATAGAAATGCCTGTCCCCTTTCCATTGCCCCAGGGGCAGCCCCTAAAACTCCATCACTTGAGCAAGTGTAAACAGAGTATATTTGGATGTTGAACACAAGTGTTACTCTCAGCAGTAAGGACAGCAAACACCTTCCAGCAAATGTTACATGCTCTGCCTCAAAATCCAGTCCAGCTATGGGTTCCAGCTCATCCCAAGCTCCTGTTCCCTATGTCTCCAACCACCTGGCCCACTATTCCATCTTGGCCCTCTGACCGATGACAGATTTTCTCACTTCTTCTAATGATTGTGTACTCTAGATTTAAGAGGAGCAGATCTCCTGTAATCCAGACCAATGCAGAGAAAGCAAGAAGGAAACATTTGTTTCCCTTCCCATCTTGGCTGTCAGGGCTTTGGGAGTGGGCCAGGAGAAAGATGGTACCATAGGGAACTGCAAACCAATCTCAGCTGCCTGGATATCGCAGGCTATAGAGACATCTTGGGGTGACACTTTTCTCTAACATTCAAGCAGAGTGGCAGAATGGTGGAAGCCAGCATGCTCCTTCCCATAATATCTCTGGGGACACTCAAGGTGCTTATTGGAGTCCTAGTCACCTCTTGCTCAGAGTTCTTGCTTCCTATTACACTCCCGAGCTAAGCCTCAGTCTTGCCTCCTAGGTCTGCTTTGTCTCATGCTTGACGCTGCTCTAAATCCTTCATTTTCTCCAGAGCCCCATCAACACGTGGCCGTGGTATACAGCAGTACTTGGAACAGTGGGGAGGTCATGGCACAGAACAGGACCCTGCTGGTCATATCATCTCTGAGGCCTTTCTTGATGCCACTTTCTCAGGTCTCTCCTTGTCCCTTCTCCAGGCCCTCTTTCCCTCTCTGGAAGCCAGTCTTCCTCCAAACTCGATTCTTTCTCCTTATGCATAGCCTCTAGCTCTCTATTCCTTAAACCTGCTAAGTTCAGGTCTACTTTTGCAGATCTGCCCCCTCACCAAAGTGCTTTGCTAAGCAGAGGCCTCTTATTCTGGGGGTCTGCCCTTCAGCTGTTTAAAGACCTGGCAGAAGCTTTGAAATCACATGATCAAAATCATAGCTGGGACATTTGTTCCCCACAATCTCTGTAAGAGAGACGTGGGCAGTAGAGTGGTTAGAACAGGATATATGTGTGGCTTAATCTCAGTGACCTAAAATTACAGTGGCTTAAATGAAATAGAATTTTAGTTTCTCTCACGTGCACTTGTCTGAGCTGAAAGTAGGGAACTGCCACCTGAAGTCATTCTTGGGAACAAAGCTTCCTTTTATCCTATTGCTCCACAGCCCCTATGGTGTTGTCTTCATCACTTAGTTCCAGATGGTGCACAGCTCTGTCCATCTCCGGCCAGCAAGAAGAAGTGGAAAGCATTGGGGAGGTGAAGGGAACGCCCCTTCCCTTGAGGTCATAGCCTAGAAGTTGTCCACGTCACTTTCCCTCACATCCGTTGGCCAGAATTTCATCATATCCCTGCAAAAGAGGCTGTGAAACTTCATCTTTATTTCAGGTGACCACGTGCCAGGCCACAGCTCAGGGTGACTATAGAACTCACTATTCAATACTGGTAACCATTAGCCACATGTGGCTGTTTAAATTTTAGTGAATTAAAACTAAATAAGATGTCTAATTCAGTTCTTCAGTCAGTGTAGCTGCATTTCAAGAGCTCAATAGTCACATGTGGCTCATGGTTGTGATTGTATTGGACAGTATGGATACAAAACATTCTCATCATCACAGAACAGTCTACTGGATGGCACTGCTATAGGAGAAAGAGTGAGGGGTGCCTGGGTGGCTCAGTCAGTTAAGCATCTGCCTCCAGCTCAGGTCGTGATCCCGAGGTCCTGGGTTGGCCCCTCATCAGGCTCCCCACTCAGCGGGGTGTCTTCTCCTTCTGCCCTTCTCCCAGTTCATGCTCTTTCTCTCTCTCTCTCTCTCTCAAATAAATAAATAAAATCTTTTTTTTAAAGATTTTATTTATTTATTTACTTGACAGATCAGAAGCAGGCAGAGAGGCAGACAGAGAGAGAGAGTGGGGGAAGCAGGCTCCCTGCCGAGCAGAGAGCCTGATGCGGGGCTTGATCCCAGGACCCTGGGATCATGACCCGAGCCGAAGGCAGAGGTTTTAACCCATTGAGCTACCTAGGCGCCCCAATAAATAAAATCTTTTAAAAAAAGAATAAAGAGTGAAGTCCCGGGACAAAATGGGCAGTCATTCTCACAGAAATAGAAAGATTTATGCTGGTCATTTCAGGAGTAAGTCCCTTGGTGTAGGGAACTTTTCCAGCCCTACAGTGTGACTCTGTGCCAGAATTGCTCCCTTGTTTGAGCATGACCTGCAGGCAATAACACGGGGAAAGTCTCTAACACACACCTGGCCCATTCTAGGTAGTGAATAAATGTTGGTTCTCTCTCCCGGTGCCCTGCCCACCATGTCTCCAAACATACTCACAGTCCTTCCCTTTATGGAACTTAGTTGCAGAGACCTGTGTTTCCTCCCTTGGTGGGGAAACATTCTTAATACCCACCCCATCAAAGAAGAGGTACTGACCAGTATTGGCTTTACCAGAGGGGGCAGGGAGAGAAATGTTTGCTGTGTGGGGACTACAGTTCTCTCTCCCTCAGTCTGGGTGTCTTTGTGTGTCTGCATTGATGTCATCGGAAGGCTGACAGTGACAGATGACCACTTGGTCATGACTTTTGAAGAATGCATGGAAAGAAAATCATCACATAAACTTGCAGAAGAGAGGTCAACCTCTCTCACTAATCCAACCCTTAGCCTGCAGGTCCATGAGTCTTGGACCACGTCTGCTGGGCACCTCACGGGCCATCTGAAAGCCTGCGCCAGATCTTTGTTCTGAAAAACTGCAGGCCCGGAGTGCTGGGGCACTTGGTCTCCTTGACCCTTGGCCTCTGGGAGCCCTGTAGCCTCAGCTCCCCTCTTCTGAGACCAGGAATTTACATATGGTGGCATTAAAAAGCCCCTAGATGGTGAAGGGTGGTGACGGAAGAAGAGGTAAGAAAACAGAGTGAGGGGAGAGACACAGGGTGTATAGAAGTTTCAACCAAACTCCCTCCTGTCATACATCACTAATTCTCAAACTTCATGTGGTCACATACGCATCTGAGAATTTGAGACTGTCCCCTCAGAAAAATGCAGGTAAACACCAAAATATACAAACATCTTAGAGTTCATGTACCTACTTAATTAAATTTAGTTACCCTTTGGCTTGGAGTTCTAAAAGCGCACTGTGGTTTCTTAACATTTTATGAGAGAGCATTATTAGGCTTAAAAAAGTCCTCTGGGGCCCCAACGTCGTTAAGGGCCAGGCTTAATAGAGGCCAGTCATAAACTGAGGTCACAGCTTCTAGGTTCTATTTTCTTCCTGCCTCTTCTTTTCTTTTTAACATTTCTTTGTTTCTGGGAACATGAGTAACTCCTTCTCTAGAATTACACCCCAGGGATCAAGACAGCCACATCCACCAAAGCTGAGAAAGTTTCAGCCAGAAGCAAAAATGACCCAGATTGGAAGAGAGAGAAATGAATGAAAATGCATGAGGCTCTACTGCCCAGATTTTCAAATGAGAAGATAAAATTCCTGATTTGAAATCTCCTTGGGGAAGAGAGTTTTTTGTGATGCTATGGGAACAAAAGGTTATTGCATGGTAGATGTTTTCTCATGAGAGTGTGGGTTGACCAGGGGCTTCCTGGAGGCCTCTTGGCTGGAGTGCAGGGAGTGAAGCAGGAGGGAAGAGGGGAGCAAGGCACGGAGCAGCCCACGTGTAGTGATGCTGTTATTATGGTGTGTGCAGTGTCACCTGGGGCTGCCACCAGGGACCATGTTAGCTCTTCCTGTATTGTCCAGAGCCATGGCTCTTGGGGAAGCTGGTGCTCATGGCCTCCTAGAGGCTCTCTGCCCTTAAGTCAGTGGTCCTCACCCCTGGCTACACATGAAAACCAGCTTCAGAACTTTTCTTTTTAGATACTTTTTTTTTTCCATTTTATTTTATTCCTTTTCAGTGTTCCAAAATTCATTGTTTATGCACCATACCCAGTGCTCCATGCAATATGTGCCCTCCTTAATACCCACCACCAGGCTCACCCAACCCCCCCCTCCAAAACCCTCCATTTGTTTCTCAGAGTCCACAGTCTCTCGTGGTTTGTCTTCCCCTCCAATTTCCCCCAACTCACTTCTCTCCATCTCCCAATGTCCTCCGTGTTATTCCTTATGCTCCTCAAGTAAGTGAAACCATATGATAACTGACTCTCTTTGCTTGACTTATTTCACTCAGCATAATCTCCTCCAGTCCTGCCCATGTTGATATAAAAGTTGGGTATTCATCCTTTCTGATGGAGGCATAATACTCCATTGCATATATGGACCACATCTTCTTTATCCATTTGTCCCTTAAAGGGCATCTTGGTTCTTTCCACAGTTTGGCGACTGTGGCCATTGCTGCTATGAACATTGAGGTACAGATGGCCCTTCTTTTCACTACATCTGTATCTTTGGGGTAAATACCCAGTAGGAGAACCTACTGGGTATTCACCCAGACTGTGGACTCTGCAGAACTTTAAATGGGCCTCCAGGACACCACCACTGACTGGCCTGGAGTGGGACCCGGGAGCCCTTGGAAATCAATGTGACCCAGGTGAATCCATTGCTCACTTAGGGTGGAGAAACCAGTACTTTAAAGTGTCGCTAGAAACTGTTGTAGGTATTCTGAGGATCTGTGGGGCATTTAGATACTTAATAATCAGAGAAAAGCTAAAAGGACTGTTCTTTTAACAAATGTGATGCCTTTAGTTAGGATAACTGTGCTGTCAAAGGAGGTTGACCAGAAAAATGGGTCGGTGTGTCTGACATTCATTCTCCTTTCAGGCATTAAATAACAGAATCCGATCAGTTTCAGTAATGAAGCTGAACTTCTGTTAAGTACTTAATAAGATGAGATTTTCCAGAGAGAATTAATCAAGAATGAGTTTAATACTATTCCAATTAGGTGTGGGTTAAATAATGCACCACATAAAAATTCAAACCAAACATCGACTGGTAGAGGAGACTGTGGGAGTCTCTCCAGATCAGGGTAGAGGTCATGGACAGAACCAAGGTCAGGAACGCTGGCAGAGCACGGTACTAGGCAATAAAACCTGGTGCCTTTGCACTTGGACAGGGTTCAATACTACTATTCCAAGGAAGTATCAGTGAAGTACCACTTCCTTTACAACGAGATTATTCCTGTTTCTAGTAAACAGAGGGTTAAGGGTGACACCTGGGGACTATTTGGTCACATGTACAGAGCAGTCAGTGAGTTGGGTGTCTTAAGTTGGTTCTCCAGAAGCAGGCTCTCAAACACCTGACAGTCGGGGCAGGGAAGTCCTGTCCTATCTTTGAAGGCTCTGCTCCTGCCAACACAGCCCTTCGCCTTCTTCAGACCCAACCAAAAGCACAGATTCTTGAACAGCTCTCTGATGTTTCTTTCTAATAACCAAGAAATCAAAGAGATTCTCACCAGTGAGAAGCCAGAAAGGAGCCAGAATCTAGGGAGGGGAGAGGGAGGGGAGGCACGGTCGTGGGTAAGTGCAGTCATTTCATGTGCGGATTCTTTGACTTGGCCAAAGCAAAACACCCACTAAGTCTTTGGGTTTTAAAAAGCAAGCAGTAAGGGGCACCTGGGTGGCTCAGTGGATTAAGCCGCTGCCTTCGGCTCAGGTCATGATCTCAGGGTCCTGGGATCGAGCCCCGCATCGGGCTCTCTGCTCAGCGGGGGGCCTGCTTCCTCCTCTCTCTCTGCCTGCCCCTCTGCCTGCTTGTGATCTCTCTGTCAAATAAATAAATAAAATCTTTAAAAAAATAAAAATAAAAAAAAAATAAAAAGCAAGCAGTACTGTGAAAAAAAAAATCTCACATCACTGCTGTCCTTCCTTTCTGTATCGGTGAGTGGGTGGGGAAAGGGGCTCAGGGTGAAGCAGAAGTTGAGGAAGGAGACAGTGAGGGGAGGAAGGATGACACCGCCTGGCTGTAGAACCAGCCTCCTATTTGGCCTCCATCTACTTACCTTACTTAGGAGGCGCCATCCATCAGACCAAGCGGGTGCCCTTCTCTGAGAAGTTACTTGTCTCTTCATGGTCCGCCTCTCCAATCCTCTGCTGGATCCCTTAAAGTTAACAACCCATTGTGATGAGACAAGGAAACTGAAGGGACCCCATGAAAAAAAAAAGACCTTTTGTTTGTTTGTTTTTATTTTTATTTTTTACCTTTGCTCCTTTTTCAGCTTCTATTCCAGTTAGGACTTGTACCCCTGCCCCGCTGTACACAAGCCTTGGAATGTGAACACTGTATGTCCCTTTGTAAGGGACAAAGAGATGAAGATATCTTTTGAGTCTTCGGGCACAAGAGCCGATATCTAAGGAACCACGGAGCAGAGCCACCGTGTGCCTCCCCAAGGCCATTGGCGCCCTGGCTTCAGGGGATGAGTGACTTATGAAGGACACCTGGACCCTGTCCTTGTTTAACCAGGTCCCAGATTTCTGACAGGACCCATACACCAGACCACAGTTGCCAAAAACAACAACAACAACAACAACAACAACAAAACGCAGACCCCAAGTAAAGGAGAGACTCCCTCCTTTGCTTTCTGAGTCTCTTAGAGTTCAAATTTGCTCTCTCTTTTCAACAAATTCTGCTTTCCCTTTCTCCTGGCTCATGTTTGCTCTCCATCCTGTATGAAACCGAAGACACCTCTTGGTCGGTTCTGCAGGACCTCTTCTTCTGGGTCCTTGGACCCAGCCAGCCGGCATCAGGGGTGTGAAGACAATGAGGACATTTGAACCAGACCATTATCTCTTTTTCTTAACTTTAGAATGCCCAGAAAAACTTCGATTCAATTTCCAGCGCCTCTTTAACTAGGTTTAATGAAGGACCTCCATTAAATACATTACACTTTCCTCCAAATTTCGATTTTTAGAGACAGAATTAATGTCACCTTAGAGTCTTACCCAGTTCTGACAGACTACGAACATTCTCTTTATGGCCTTTGCTGATTATAAAAATAATCCACCTTATAAAAATTCAAACAAAACAGAGATCAAGCAGACTGGGAGCGTCCCTCACAGCCAGGGTGGGGATTGTGGGCAGCACAACGTTGAGCGTGTCAGCTGTGCATGTTAAAACCGAGTGACTTTGCACTTTGACAGGACACCGATGTGAAAATGACTTCATCAAACTGGCCTTTTTAAAAAACTTCTTGTCTTCTAGGACTCAAGAAGGGGAGGCACAGGCTCCTGGTCTTTCCTACCACGGATGTCCTGCAACATCATTCCACACATGTTTACCGGGCGTCAAACACTGAGGAGACACTGAGGAGATGGACAGGGACCCCTGGAGGAGACATGGTCCCTGCGCTCCAAAAGCCCAGCGCTGGTGGTGAGGGAAGATAGACCTAAATAAAATAACCACTCCCTTCAGTGCACAATTACAGTCAGTGAGGAGAACACCTGAAGAAGGCAAGAGAAGTTATAACAAAGAATCTGCCCTAGACTGGGAGTTGAGAAAGACTTTCTTGAAGAAATAATGCTAAGGGCAGAAGGAGGCAGTGTGAACCAGAAGAAGGGGTGGGGCAGTGGGAAGGGGAGGTGGCAGGAGGAGCACGTGCAAGAGCCCTGGGGTAGGAGGGAATCTTCGCAGTTCTGCAAGAAGGCACACATGGGGCCGGAGAACAGAGAAGGGCAGATGATGCTGTTAGAGCAGGTAGGGCTTGTTAACCAGGCTAAGGGTCTGGGAAGCTCAGGAAAGTTTAAGTGGGGTTTGTGAGCCTGTGAATAGGGGGTGGAGACATATTCTTGCTGGTTGCCATTGGAGGGTGGATTGGGCGGCGTGGGTGGGGGGTGGCAGCATTGTTGATGGGTGGAACCCCAGCTAGTGGGCTATGGCATTTGTCCTGGCAAGAGCAGTCAGAGGCTTGCGGGAGCCCAGCATGTGTCTGAATCCTTTTACAACTACAAACAGAGCATAACTGTTTCTTCTACTGGCTTCCAGATGCCAGTTCACCATGCCAGCCTTACTGCATCAGTTCCCCTGGCGGAGCTTCCTGAGTTCCCGCACACATCGATTCTTATTTACAAGGTCTTAGGAGTGCCCAAGAATTTGAAGTCTTAAAGCTTGGCATACACATACAGATGTGTAACTGTATTTTTTCTACTTTCTCCACAAAGATTTACCTGGAAAGATGGTGTGGAACCCTGAACCTAGCACTAAGTGTTATTTCTGTTCGGTCACTCCTAACAGCATGACCTGAATCAAATGGCTTCACCTCAACAGACTTCATCTGAGTCTCAGTTTCACTATCTATAAAATGGGCATGACTGTTTTCTTCTAGTGTGCTTCATGGGGTTGTTTTGAGGATCTAATGAGATAATGAATTTGAAGGCATAACAAAAATACCCGATATTCTTTATCCATAAACAAAGAATAGTTTTCATTGTCAGAAAAAGCACGCACCTTTATTATGTGGTATTATTGTCCTTTTAAATCTTGGCTCCGCCAAACAAGTGAGGCTTTGGTTCCAAATGCCCCCTCCCAATTCCCTGAGGTGGGTGTGCTCCTCCTTCCCTCCTTCCCTCCTTCCCTGTTTTTCTCCTTCCAGGCACTAGCGACCATTTCCCCACCCACCCCCTTGCACTTGCTCACGCACTCCTCACACAGTGGCTAGTGTTGACAGCTCCCGCAGCATTTGGCTGCACATGAGTTAATGTTTGCTATGTGCCACCAACTGAACTACACTCTCTAGACATATTATCAAAAATTGTCCTGTGAGGTACCTGGGTGGCTCAGTCAATTAGGCATGCAACTCTTGATTTCAGCTCAGGTCATGATCCCAGGGTCATAAGATGGAGCCCCCAAATCATTATCATGAGTCTGCTTGAGATGCTCTCTCCTGCTGCTGCTGCCCCGCCCCCCACTCATGTGCATGCGCACACTCTCTCCCCCTCTGTCTAAATAAATAAATACAATCTTTAAAAAGAAATTTGTCTCTCTTATCCCCTTTTAAGAGGTGAGGAAACTGAGCCTTAAAGAGGTTACATAACTTACCAGAGGTCATGTGGCCAGGGAAGAAAAGGGCTATTTGAACTCATTTACCACTCTGTTTGATCATCCTTTACGGGAGCAGAGAGTTTCCGTCTTCCCTGGGGTGTGGCTCTCAAAGCCAGCATGGCCTTATTCCCACTTCCTACCTGACTTCTTAATCTCTCATCCTAGAGGTCTGAGCATCAGGATCAAACTTCACCTTCACCTTTCCTCCAGAGGAACAAGATACCATTAGGCAACAGTCACTCAGTGTTTTTTAACCACCATTTGAAGGAAGACAAATCTGAGCCTTGGGAGGCTAAGTAACTTGCAGTGCTGTAAAGTGGCACTGAGGTCAGGCAGATGTGTTTGAGGCTTCCAATACCTATTACAGTGTGGCCATGTGGTGCAGAATGAGGTGCATATGCTCTGGAAACCATACTCTCCCCATAAGGAAAATGGATATGGTGATAGCACTATTTATACTCGATTTTCTTGAAGATTAAGTGAGATCATGCCTAAAAGGGCCAGGCACCTAGTAAGTGCTCAGCAACTACCTGCTCTTAGCAGGGTTATAGAGCTAGTGAGCTCTGGGCATCTGACTTCAGCCGAAATGTCTTTGCCCCCGTTTGAAGTCTGTAGTCACAACATTTATATTGAACAAGCACAGGGCAGAATATTTCAGAAGACTTTATGACACTACTTTCCTAAAGGGTTAACTTTACACTGATCATAACCAAAAGTAGTACCTTTAGGAAGGGGCAGGAAGAAAAACTGGAGGTGCCTTTGACAAACTTGGGTCCTTATTTTGGACCTAAGAAAGGATGATCCCTGCTGCTTGTAATTACAGTGTCTGGTCCAGTGGCTCTGGCTGATTTCCATAGTTCCCTGAGGCATCACTGCAGAATAGAATATTACTCATTTATTCAAAATACATTTATTGGGCACCTCCTAGGGGTTAGCCACCATGCTTGGAGGGATGAAATGGTGAGCAGAAGAGGCCAAGTCTGTGACTGCATGAAGAGCACGGTCTAGTGAGAACACTGGAGGGGCTGTCCTTAGGCCTGGAGAGTCTTGGCACCCAAGGAGCCCCAGCCCTCGTGCAACATGAGACTATCAGGTGGTGACCAGGGTCTGTTATGATCCATTTTCTCTTAGTGAATGTTGTGACTGTTTCTTCTTAGAGGAAAAAGAGGCAAGAACTGGTCCTAGAAATAAAGTCTGAAAGGAGAAATCCTTCTTTGGGTGGTGTTGTAGAACCCATGAAGACATCTCTGGATGGCAGACGTCCTCTAGCTGGAAGGAGAATCCCTTGACTTATCTCGACTTAACTGGATTACCTATCCTCTAAAATGCTATCCCAAAAGATGTGTATTCTTGGCTGAATGGGCCAGAGAAGGGAGCCCCTTTGATTTCCTTTGGTGAGAATTATCTCCTTTCAATGTTGATACACAGAAAAGGGTCCCTTCCTAGAGAGGTTTTTTTTTTTTTTTTTTTTTTTTTTTTTTTAAGATTTATTTGACAAATAGATAGAGGATGCACAAGCAGGGGTAGTGGGAGAGGGAGAAGCAGGCTCCCTATTGAGCAGGGAGCCTGATGTGGGGCTTGATCCCAGGACCCTGGGATCATGACCTGAGCCAAAGGCAGATGCTTAACCAACTGAGCCACCCAGGTGCCCCTCCTAGAGAGTTCTTAATTATCCAGGTTAACAACTGGAAACATAAAATAACATTTATAAGAGAGGCTAAACAACATTTATAGTCTTAGCCTCAAAGATCCTCAAACGGAGTCAACCAGAGCTAACCAACAGTTTGTAAAGGTAGCAGCCCAGCTTCTGCCTTTGAGGAGCTCCAGAGAGAGGGGGCGGGGAGTCAGTGATGAGCTGGCAGAACTCAGAGAGTAGAAGAAATGGTCCCATGTCCACAGGGATGGAAAGGCAGGAGAATGGGGTTTCCACTGGTCTTGCAGGGTGAGTGGGATTCTAAAACACGGCAAGCAGAATGGAAGAGGGAGCAGCTATGTGTGAAGGGAAGCAGGACCTTTTGACCCACAAAGTCTGAGAGAGAGAGTTGAACAGATAAAGCATCTTGGCCAACACAGGGAGCTGAAGCCATTAGGGGGTGCATGAGGGCTGGGGGCCCTGGAGGTGGGGGTACAGTTTTGCTGGCATGTTGAGTTTTTTGGCAAGGTAGCATTGGAGTTGGAGCTTGACTGACTGGTAGGGTGCAGGGCAAGGGGTGCCCTTTGTGGAGATCGAGTGGTACAGGCAAAGCATGGTGTCCAACCAGCAGCAACCAGTATCATCTGGGAACTTATAAGGAAAGCAAATTCTCTACCCACCCCAAATGTATTAATTCAGGAACTCTGGCAGTGATGGACCCAGCTGGGTAGTGTTAACAAGTCCTCCAGGTGATTCTGATGACTACTCTAGGGCAGTCAGCGTGCTGAAAGCCTCTTAGGGAACTGGACAGGCATGGCATCTGATTGCAGGGTCCTAAACACCAGATTCTAGAATTAGGGTATTTTTTGCTTAGCATGGAAAAGCTACTGAACGTTTTTGAAAGAGAGTCATTTAGTCCTACCTTTCTTCCTGCAACCAGTATTTCGGGAGCACCCACCCGGTGCCCGGCCCCACAAAGGGCACGGGGATCCCACAGTAGACACACCCACCTTAGCTCAGAGCAGTGTTTTAAGTACAAGCTTATCTGGAGACAAGATTGCTCTTGTCTTTTTTTTTTTAAATCTGATTTATGAAAGGAAGGATTCACCTATTATGCTCTCCAGAAACAACTGTGCTGCTTGTCTGTGCCATCCAAAGTTGCTCGGGCGTTTACTCACGTCTTGAACACTAGTGATGTTAACTGATGACGGCAGATCAGGCACAGGCACAAAATGGAAAGGGTGGGGTCCGAAAGAGAAGGCGTTTTCTTTCAGGTCTCTGTGGCCTGCCTGAGGATAGCTGTTTTCTGCGTTCTCAGATGGACCTCGCAGACTTTGACTTTCCCCACGTGAGGGGTCAGTTAGCTCCAGGTGTTTCTGTGTGTCCCTCCCAGTTCCAAGAGGCTGTGGACCAAGAGGCCGGGTTGGAGGGGAGGGGAAGAGGATGAAAGAGGCAGGCTGTGGGAGGTTCTCTCCTGATCTCCCACACCCATTCTGCTGCAGCTCCACGAAATTGGAGCATGATTTCAAAGACAAATAGGTCTCCCATCTGAGTTAAATGAAACCAGCCAGTGTGCTCTTCTGGGAGGCCAGATGTCCTCAGGATGGCTTTTGGCCCTCTTTTCGGTTTGGACAAGGGACCAAACTGGGGATGAGGATAGGGAGGCTGGACCACCTGCAGGGTCCCCATCTCTGAACCCCTGGCTTCTCTGGGATTCTTTCAGGCAGGTTGAGCTTGGTGGCCTGACCAGGAGAGATGAGTTCAGGCCAGTGATGGTCACATCTGGCAGCAGAGGACGGGATTCGGAGGCATCTCAGGGCTGTTCCAGTCTGTTCCAGCCAGGCTGTTCCAGTCTGAGTCTGGCTCCCTGACCTTTAAGAAAACAGAGATGGGTTTCTGATGTGCCCCAGCCGCTCTGTCTCCCACAATTCACACCTTCTCAGGACCCCCAAAAGATGCCAGTTTCCTCTCCAACCCCAACAGAACAAGTGTTTCCTTCTTCCTCTGAACAATCCCCAGCTCACACCAGATCTGATGCAAAGGAAAGGAGCAGAAGAGGGACACAGAGAAATCTGTCCCTGTCCAGCATCATGCTGCCAGCCCTGCATCCATTTTCCTCGTCCTGTGTTAGACCCAAGCAGCCTGACCCTTGTGAGACTCCTCTCCTCATTCGCTCCCTGGGAACTGCGTGCAGGAGCCCCGCATCTCAGAGAGCAAGTGCCACTTTAACAAATCTGTAGGCAGCGCACCGTCATTGTACCATGGGTCTTATTTTAAACTAATTACATTATGGAGGGGTGGGCGGGAGGGAGGAGAGGGGGTAATGATAATCGGGGACTTTTTTTTTTAAAAGACCTAGTTTCAAAAACCTCAGACTTAATTTAGTAAATTTCAATTACAAGAGGAGTTACTAAGCTGGAGATCATTTGCATTCTATCCTTAATTACACTTCATTTGTACCCGAGATCATCAATAGAGATTCTTGGGAATGTATACTCAGAATAAGTGATTGATCCTAATGAGGCCTTTGTTCTCCCCAAGCCTCCCTTATGAAGTTATTTCCTCCCTGGTGGAGAGGCACAGAGTTTGCCAAACCGGGTAGAGACATCTTAAATTAGAAATGGAGCCTGTGAAGAAATCAAGAGGTTTCAAACTGGCTTTACCACCAGGGAGAAAAGGCCACACTCAACCTCCATCTCCCTACCAGCTCTTTATCAGGGTCAAATTCCTCTCTCCTTGAATGCACTAGCTCTGCTGGGCTGTTGGGGATGGTTCCCCTTGGCATCAACCACAGACGTCATCTTTATTAGCTGGCAGTTCAGGAAATTGCCTTTTGAGGCCTTCCTCTTGCCAATAACGGACACTGTCATACATCTTCCTGGTTCTGCTTTTCCTGCCTCCCCTAAAGAATGACCCGGGGACCACAGGATCTTTACTGGAAAACCTTCTTCCCTAGGTCATTAGTTCTGAAAAAGTGGTGAGTCCACAGGAACTATGGGAGTATGTGTATGTGTGGGAGGTAATGTCCATTTTATAGAAGGAGACAGATGTCAGGGGGCAGTTAGGAAAAGGGGAAAGTGAATAAAAAATCTCCTACCTAAATCCTGCTCATGCCTTCTCTTCCTACATATGGCCCCTGCCACCCAACCAGGCTTTACAAAGTTTTGTTCACCTACTACCTCGCAGGTAAGAGAAGAATGGCTTCATTCTGTAAATGAGGAGACTGAGGCCCAGAGAGGTTAAGTGACTTGCCCAAAGTCTGTCATCTGGGGGGTGACAGAGTGGGGATTTAAGTTCAGGTCTCTGAATCTGGTGCTCTTTCCATTACCCCAAACCACTTCCCACGGACTGCCAGTACCTAAACATTTACTTCATTTATGGAGGTCAGGGTCTGCATTCCCCCGCAGTGTGTTACCCCATTGAAACTCTATTTCTAAATCCGTATATTTAAGCATGGATTTTGTTTCAGAGGCATCCAGAGTGTGACCTCACTTCACTTTGCTCTGGAGGTGTGTCTGTTTGGTAGAGAATGGTGGAGGGGGTCAAGAGGGAAGGGAAGGGAGTAATCAGCAGGGAATTTCCCCATTTTTCCACTGGATAAGGCCAAAGCCCAGGGAGCTAAAGACAAATCCATGATTCTCCTGGCATCCTGAACATTTGCCAAATCCCTGCCCTTTGCTCTCATTATTCTTCTGGGGTGGTTTCCAACTGTGGAGGAGTGTAGCCTGTGGAAGTGTTTGCATCAGGGTGGGAGTAGCAGGACAGATGCTGGGAGCAGCAGGACAGATGCTGGGAGGGGCATGTTTATACCATTAGGCCAGCCAAGGCTTGGGGTCACAGGGGCTGGTCCTGAGTAAAACGTGTCCTCTGAGCTAGAGCCGTGTTTATCTTTTCTAGAACCTCCTGGATGTGGTGGCTTTCTCCACAATAGCTAGCTACCCCCAGACAGAATAGCCCCAGGAAGTCACTTACCCTCCCCAAGAATCCAATACCAATATCCAATATCCAATACCAAAGTACAATATCCACTCCCCGGGCTATTCTGAATCTTAAATTAACTATGTAAAACAAGTAGCAAATGGTTTTAAGTAGCAGAGGTTTTTAAGGCAGTTCAGAAGTGGGACAGTAAAGAAAGGGGACGGCTTGGTCCGCGGAGCATTAACAAGGAGCAGGAGTGGGTTCAGTGATGAAACAGCTTGCAAGTACTTTTGTAAACACCCCATATGCTTGCTGGCTCTAGGCAAGCACTGAGAAACTAGTTTGAAAAGCATAGAAATCATAAAATAGCACCAGTGTTTTTTGTGGTTTTTTTTTGTTTGTTTTTTGTTTTTTGTTTTTTTTCTGTTAGTGTGAGCAAAAATATTCAAGCAGACAAACCCAAGCCAATCTTCTGGGACGAAGACTCTAAATATTACTTGTGAGTCACCCCAGCTTCCTTCCAAGAGAAAGACCTCCCCCATGCCCTCACTCAACACCCCCATCTGTGACGCATTAGGATTGTAGCTTTTCGGCTTCTCCTACCAAAACCCTAGTCCCTCGTCGTGGGCATGAGGACAGCCCTGTGCACGGGAACGTGTTTCCTCATTTCAGTCCCCCTCCTGTCTAAAGCCAGTTTCCCCGCAAAAAAAAAAAAACCTCATCAAAAGAGCAGGGTGCACACCAAGCCCCGAAGCTGACGCTAGATGGCGCCGGACCCCACGTTATCCGGGCAGTTCGACCTAACACTGCACCCTTTTCTGGACGAGTGTTTTGGCGGTGAGGTCCTCTCCTACCCAGAGACCCGGGGGGCTACTGCAGTTTATACTATGAGCATAAAGCGCCACCATGAGATAGCGCCTGGCTTTGCTGCCAACTGGGACCACAGCCCCCGAGTCGCGGCAGAAGGCAGTTCCCAGACCTGAGGCTGGAGACCCAGCATTTGCTAAACTATAAATAACATTAGGAGTAAGTAACCCTTTTCCACTTCTGCTCTGCCCAGAGGACCCCAAAGGAGAAGACCTTTCTCCCTTTAGATGAGGGGGTGGAGGAGAGCCAGGTCCCTGAGGCTCCTTTGTGAGAACTGCTCAGCCTCTGCCCTTCCCTCTGGGGCAGAGCGGAGGACTTTTGCCCTGACCAAAGGCCATTTCTTTCCAGGCCCTGCCCTCTCCAGAGGGAGAGCAGCTTCAGTGCTCCTGGGGAGCTGAGTTATGGGTTCATTTTCTGTCTGGAGATTGGGGCTGAGGTTGCCCTTAAATGTCTGTTCAGTTCCATTGTACTGAGAGTATACCCTCATTTATATCGAGAGCATACTGGGACCCTTACTGCTGCAATCCCAAAGCTCTTGTGAACAATAATGGGAAGTGACAGTTATAAAGCGATTTCCAGTTTTCTAAGCATTAGGAGCTCTCTTTGTACCTGAAGAGGCAGGTGACTTGCAGTTTGTGTTTGCAGATAAAGCAACTGGCACTCCAGGGTCTCGTTGGAACCATAGGCACTGATGTTGTCTCTTTGAAATGATGATGATCCTTGTTGTTTATTATCATTTCCACTGTGACGTTTCCTTTGATGTCCAAACAGAACACTTGCTTAAATACAGCTTTTGGCTAATGGGTTTCCATTTGGCTGATACCATCTGGGCAAAGAAAGGCTGAATGTGGAGAACTGCAGGGAGAGGAATGCCTGAGCAGACCATTGACTTCTGGGCCCCAGGGGAGTTTTTCCCATCCTGGGAGGCTGGGCTTTGCAGAGTCAGAGGGCAGGTGCATTGGCAATGCTGCTGAGATGACTGGAGAGTCCCTATCAATCAGCCAATCAGCACATTGTACATACCTACCGTATAGAAAGAAATGGTGTGCCTCCGTGAGGTCACAAAGACCTTCAGTCTTTGCCTCAGAGGCTTTCTGGCTCAATGACATTGGGGCAAGGATAATATGCACAAATAGAAAAGTCCTAGCAAGAGTCCAGAAACCCAAAATCAGAACTTGGTTGTGCAGAGCTTCCCTTTAGAGCAATGAGGGAGCATTGGGAGGAGGTGGGAAGAAGGGACCTGGGTCAATATCCCGTATTCCTGGTGGCTTTCCCTGGGCCTTCCATCTGCGTAAGAAAGGGCTTGCCCCTCCATCATGTCTGGCCTGGAGATGACTTGCTGGGGTCAAAGTGGAATCAAAAGCCCAGAGTTCGTGCCTATTGGAGGCTTGTATTGTGGCCCAGGAAATCACCTCGAGGCAGGCAAATCTTCCACCCTCTAGTCCTCCTTACCACAAGTTCTGTTCCCCAGGTCCTCAGAGATGGGGACCAAGTTCTAGGCCCACCATCCCTACTTCCACTGAGCCACCGAATCCTGGCGACTGGGCTTCTGACTTTCCCCCTTTCTCCTACTCCCCAACCACCACCACAGTTCAGGTCCTCCTCATACCTTCCCCAAAAGTCTTTTCTTTTCAAAATAAACAATAGTATTTTTATAGGAAATAAACGCACATGGAGGTAAAAATACACACATAAATCCAACAAAAGGATATATAGTAAAAAGTAAGTTTCCCTTCTGCCCCGGGTTCCAGCTTTCTAGATCCTGACCCAGGGGCAGCACTGATCCCTACCCTCCAGCGCCTTCTCTCTCTACCCACCCAAACTTCTTCCAGCCACCCTATTCTGTTTTCCAGAATTGCATTTTTTTTTTTCAGAGCTCAAATATCCTGTGATTCCTCATTGTCCTCAGGGTTTGCAAAAATGCAAACTTGATCGGGCTTTACAGACATCTCCAGCCTCGTCGCCATCCAGATGCCACTCACCAGCTCTGTTCCAGCCAGGCTCAGCCACTTGCAGTGGCGTATTATAATCCAGAGTAATTTTTAAAATAATTTTTAATTGACTTTTTTGAGTAGATAACATGTTCACACATACACACTCCCCCAAAGAGAACCGTGGTTGAATCATGTCATGTGTTCCCATCCAGATAATTTTTATGCGTAATCAATAAAATACAACTATGTCCTCCATTTTTTACCCAAATGATAACAAGCAATTCACATTTTCTACGTCTGCTTTATAAAAATTCAATAATAATATCCCAGGAACCTTTCCATGGCAATACATGATGAGCTTCTCCATTGATTTCGTATCTCTGCAGTATTTAACTGCACAGGGACCCCGCATAGTAACACTTAATGTTTTGTGGGCCAGCCAGTCTCTGTGGCCACCACTCAGCTCTCTGTTGCAGAACAAAAGAAGCCACAGATAGTGTTCACACAAAGGGGCGTGGCTGTGTTCCAATAAAACTTTACTGTGAACGCCAGTATTTGAAATATATGTGATGTTTATGTGTCACAAAAAAATCACTCTTCTTTTGATTTCTTTGAGCCATTTAAAGATGTTGAAACTGTTCTTGGCCGCAGGCTCTACGAAAGCAGGCAGGGCCACTTGGGCCCATTTGTCAACCCCTGAGGTATTTAACCAATTCTCTATTCACAAGCATTTAAGTCCTTTCTAATCTTTTGCTGCAATTTCTAATCGTCAGCATATGTCACTTCACATGCACAGCAAATACATCTACCTGTAGGGAAAGCTCTAGGACGCGGGATTGCTTTGTCAGAAGACATAGGCACTTACTTTGATAAATACTGCTACGTTGCCTTCGAGGGGCTATAGCTGACATGTCCCCAGCAACGTGTGGGATCGTCTGTGTCCTCGCAGCAAACTGTGTGTTTTCACACGCAGCTTTCTGCCAGTCTGGTGGGTTTAATCAAAACACAAACAGCGGGGCACCTGGGTGGCTTAGTGAATTAAAGCCTCTGCCTTTGGCTAGGGTCAGGATCTCAGGTCCTGGAATCGAGCCCCACATCCGGCTCTCTGCTCGGTGGGGAGCCTGCTTCCCCATCTCTCTCTGCCTGCTTGTATTTCTCTCTCTCTCTCTGTTAAATAAATAAATAAAATCTTTTAAAAAAAACCCACAAACAGCATCTTAGCACTTAACATTGTGCGTTGTTCTTCTCATGATGGCGGTTGGACATCTTTTCCTACTTTTAACAACCCTTTAAATCTTTTTTTTTTTTTTTCCTGCGAGGGATCTTTTCATATCCTTTGCTCATGCTTTCATTGGTCTTTCTTCAGAGATTTGTCCATGTAGCTTTATGACTTCGGGAGATTCACCCTTTGCTGACGGCATGCATTCTTTCCAGGTTTTCATTTGGTTTTTAACTTTGTTTATGTACATTTCCTTGGTTTGTTTGGCATGCACAAGCTGCGAACATTTTTGTTTGTTTTTACTTTTATTGGCAAATTTATCAATTTGTTACTTTCTAGCTTGTAACTGGGAAGGATTTTCCCACTCTAAGATTGTAAAAGAATTCTCCCACATTTTCTCTTGGTACTTTTGTGGTTGGTTGGTTGGTTGGTTGGTTGGTTGGTTGACATGTAAATGTTTAATCCATTCGGAGTTTATTCTAGTAGATCCTGTGAGGTACAGCTCCAGCTGAATTTTGTTTCCAGCTGGCTGTCCGGGGAATCTCGACCCCACTTACCAGCTAGTCACTGGGTTTGGTAGGCAGCCTTTCTCATACATGAAATACATTTATATTCTTCTGAAGCGGTTCCACTGATCTATCTGTATATACACTAATACTATGAAGTGTTTAATCATCCAAGTGCTATAAGCCTTTTTTTTTTTTAAAGATTTTTTATTTATTTATTTGACAGACCGAGATCACAAGTAGGCAGAGAGGCAGGCAGAGAGAGAGAGGAGGAAGCAGGCTCCCTGCTTGAGCAGAGAGCCCGATGCGGGGCTCGATCCCAGGACTCTGAGATCATGACCTGAGCTGAAAGCAGAGGCTTTAACCCACTGAGCCACCCAGATGCCCCAAGCCTTTTTTATATTTGGTGATCTAGGCCAAAAAGTCTCAACCTCGGCACTCTTAACATCTGCCAGATAAGATTCTTTCTTGGTGAGGGCTGTCCAGTGCCTTCTAAGATATTTAAGAGCATCCCTGGTCTCTACCCATTAGATGCCAGTCGCAGATGTGCACACATACAGAGTTAAGATAAGAAAGAAAGGAAGGACGGAAGGAAGAAAGGCTTTCAGATGTTGCCAAACGTCTCATGGGGGACAAAATCACCCCTGTTGAGAACCACTGGTCTAGGTTGCTTTTTGCTTTTTCATGGCTTCTTGTTTATTCTTATGTCATCACTGTGTTTGCACTGTTCCCTCTACCTAGAATGTCCTCCTCTTCCTCACTGCCACATCAGAGTTCATTTCAGACACTGCCTCCAGGAAGCCTTCTCGGATGACTCTGCTCCATCCTGTGCTCCCTAAACTCAGGTGCTGACCCCCATCATACTCTATGAAAATGAGCCATTTGCCCGTCTCTCACCCCTGACCAGGGTGTCAGCTCTGAGAATATAAGGGTTTTGTTCATCTCTTTATCTCTGGCCTCTGTCACTGAGCCTGGCACAGGGCAGGTGTTCTATCAGTCTCATTGGGTAAAAAGATAAGCAGGTATTTCTTTTACCCACCTCTTACGAAGAGTCATGAGTCCAGTTGAAGACATGTGAAAGATTGGACCTGAACTGTTACCCAGAGTGAAGCCCTGGTGTTGAGAAGCAGCAGGGGGTGGGGATAGTCTTGCTCATGTAAAGTGCCTACTGTGTGCCAGGCCAGGAAGTAGATGAGGAGGACGCAATTTCCTGTTTAATATCATGCAGTGCAGTCTGAGGAGCAGGAAAAGGAGAGCTGCAGAAACCCGAAGGGCCCAAGTCATTTCTGGGAAAAGCTGGATAAATGGTGTCTTCAGCACGAGCTCAGATGTTGAACTCCTACTCTATTCATTTAGGGGGTGCTTAACCTCCGTAAGCCTCAGTTTCCCCATTAGCATGGGGATATTAGTCGCATCTACCTCAGAAGTCTCCTGTAAGAATGCACGGTGTTTCAACTGTACTGATGCATAATAAACATTCAGTATACAGTGGGCCCTTATTGTTTTTATTTTATCTGCTAAGCTTGGACTTAGCTGGAATTTTTTTCCAGCTGGCGGTTGGTTTTAAAAAATCTCTGAGGCTACTATAGACCCAGGGCAGGATGGTTTTCCAGGGGTGGCTCCTTGCAAAGAGGTAGGGGATCCCTGGCAGGAGCCTCCCCCAGGAATCAGCAGTGTCCCCTTGAGCTGGTAGTTCCTATTTGACTGGTTCTCCCAGATCCCCCAACACTGAGAGCCTTGGGGAGAGGAGAGGAAAAATGAAATGGTTACTCTGGGTGTGGGCCAGGCTGTGTGTGAGAGAATGATGGTGTTAGAGGGCCTCTGATTGACTTTTTTCTGAGGCAAGGAGACCCCAGGATGACTGTGAACCTCAGGGGCTAGGTAAGAAGTGCCCCCCCACCCCAAAAGTTAGCACCAAAAGCATTTACCCAAGATCTTAGATGAAGCAAGATAATTCAGATATGCATAGGAGGAAAGGATAGCAGTAAGTGGCATCTATTAAATGCCAGACACTGTGCCTTGACTGGTTGACACAGAGTTACATGCGCCATCCACACATCTCCCTCTCTTAGAGTGAGTCTTCATCTGGTGATAGGTGGGGTATAGCTGTCATATCCAGCGCCCCAGCTCCCAGTATCAATTCTCTTATTAATTCTAGGCCTGTTTATCTCTAACTCCAAAGCCCTCTCCTATCAGCCATGCCATGCTCTGTGTAGGTTCAGCTGGGCGCCAGAAGAACACGCTCAGTCAGCCACATGTGGATGCAGGCATTTTCCTCATGGCCACTGGGGCGGGAGGAGGGTCAGTCCAACATGGGCCCAGCAGCCTGGCCTGCACCCTCAGACCTCCTGCCCACAGCACCATAAAGAGCATACTTGCCCCCCGTGAAACACTCTTCATCCAAGGAAGAACGTGTGCTCCTCTTCTGAAGAGGAGCCTGCTGAGATGTTGTTGGTGAGTTTGCTCCGGTCTGAGTTACATCTCTAGGGATGTAGCCCATGCCAGGCTGTAGGGTACAGAGGCCTTCTCCTTTCAGAGGTATTTCCAAGAAAGGAAAATGGCATCTCCCATTTATTCTCCCTTTTACTCCCATTTCCACCAGAGTCTTTGTCCAGGCTGTCTGTCACCTTATCCCCCAGAATCTACAACACTTTCAAGATGTCTCTGCTCCTGGCCTTACCTGACTGTGATAGTGATCCATAATAAGAAATATATATCTGGTCTTTGTCTTCCCTTCTTTACCTATAAAACTTTACCTCACTTTTCTAGACAGAATTGGAAGTGGTCTACCACCACTGGAGATGGTTTTAGCACCTGTGTCTTGGAGATTTGTCTGGCTCTTTTGCCAAGATCAGTCCATGCAAAGCAGTGGGCATCAGGGAGCTGGCCGTGTAGCCGGGGCTCCGGGGACTCACTTAGGATGGCTGAGCCAGATCCCACGTGAGCTCAGGCTACTCCTTCAAAATACCAAGCTGACCTGACATGTTGAACTTCTTCTGTTTGCTTCACTGTAGCCCCCTGCCCAGATCCATCCCCTACCCTTTGTGCCCTTCTCTGCTTCCAGGTGGGTTTGGCCAGAGGGATTCATTGCAGTCTGCAAAGGATCCAGGGATGGGAAGAGAGGGAGGTCTAGGTATTTATCCTCCCTTTCTCATCCTGATTGACTGAGGTCCTGGCCGTGGCTGGGGTCCTCTGTGGCAGGCGGGCTCCAGTAAGAGCCTTTCTTCTCCTTGCTTTCTTTAGGGCTAGGGGAGATAATGGCACCCCACAGTGGCTAGTCCCTGGGTACCTCATTACCTTTTGCGGTTCTTTTAACCTTGCCCACCTCCATCAACAATCCCTTCACTAAAGCCTCGTCAGTTAAGTCCTTTCAAGAATGCCATCTTCCTGCTGGTACTCTGGAACTAGGTGCATCTTTACGGTTTTCTCAAAATGTGTACGGTCCTTGACATTTCTGGAGAACAGCAGTAGCCTGGGCTACCTCTCCTATGTCCAGTAGCTCCTGCCATCTCCTGCATGAGGAGAATGCCTACACCACTCCCAAGTACAACTCCTGTGCCTGTCAGACCCTGATCCCAGGCTCTCAGGGATGGGAACTAGAGTGAGGGGGGATGCCTCAGATGTTAGTGCCCATAATGCCCTCTTGGTCAGACCAGATCCTTATTCTACTCAAGCTTTCTCACAGCCTCACCCTCCCTGTACCTCCAGCCCCATTCATTCACCAGATCTTTCTGGGAGACCTGCAACGTGCAGACACACTGATCACACAGCTCTACCATCTGCTGTCATGTCAGCACTGCACTCGAATGATGTTCCTTTCTGGGTTTTGTAGTGGATGCTCCTGGGCAATGACTCACTTAAAATCTACATTTGCTCACATTTAAAATCTTCAAATACCAGAGAAATACAAATCGTCTATCACTTCATTCCTGGGCCAGTCTTTCAAAGAAGCAAACCCAGTTGCAGGCAACCTCCTTAAAGCATCTTGTGCTTTCCTATTTTCTGACTGTGGGACACTTAGATTGTCTGGGCTCCAGCCCTCCCATGTGGTCCCCAAGGAACTGGACCTTGGCGACAGCCACCAGCATGGCTCTAGGTGCGGTGGTGCGAGGATCTGAATGACCTTGGGTCTTATAGGGGTTCTTGCTCAGACCCAGGACAGTGCTCCCCTGACAGTAGAGGGGCTGACTACCTCCGGGCCACACTGGGGACAGCTGCCAATGTGGATGACAGCAAACATGTTACTTGGTATTTAGCCTGCAAAGGTTAAAAGTATTTACTTATATGACAGTGAAATTTTTTAAATGACCTAAATAGCTACCAATAGGAAATAAGTATGCTGGAGTACATATGTCATTACAGAATATTATACTGCCATTAAAAAGAATTTAATGGATCTATGCGTACTGAAATGGAAAGATGTTGAAAACATGACTACATAAGAAAAAACAGTTTCAGGATAGCAAATATAGTTGAATTCTGTGTTATAAAAATATTTGAAAGATATATATATTTTTTAAGAAGCCTAAATGTATATGTGTATGTGTGTGTGTGTTACATATATATAAATTATAGAATAGAGATAAGAAAAATCTCTAGCAAGAGTAGTCACCTCCAGAGGCAGAAGTAAGAGAGGAAAAGATGTGATGAAGGCGGTCTTCTTCAAATCTGGGGAGGTGGTATGCTTCTGAACATTTGTATCTTCACAGTAAGAACAAATTCATTTATCAGATAATTAACTCCTTCTTCCCCCAAAGAAGAGAGACAAAGAAAGAAAGAACTATTATTAACACACAGGAAGGGAGGGAGGGGGGAGGGACAGTCACTGAAAGAGCTCTTTCATTTTTTCCTCTGTGTACTTCTGTATTCTTGAATTTGTGCAATCGGAGCACACTTGCACATTTTTGGTGTAGCTATTTTTTATCATGCAAAGGCTCATTTATGTATTCAACAGCTAATATTTTTGTGTTCGCTCAATGCTGAGCACTGTGTTCTGCCCTCCATTGGCTAAAATCCTTGCAATATTCTGTGAGTCACGTATTATCATCCCATCCCTCTTCTAAGGAACCTGGGGCCCAAAGACCAATTAGGTAATCTGCCCAATTGCCCATCTAGCTAACATATAACAGGGCTGAGATCCAAATAGGGCTGCCTGATGGCAAAGCCCATGTTCACACCTCCTCTTGTACTCCACATGCCGGGCACGGTGGTAAGTACCAGCAGGAATGAGTCTTCCCGCCTTCGTGTAAGTGGAACCTAGTGAAGAGGGGAAACTTGAGAGAAAGGTGAAAGAAATGAACAGACTGAGGAGAAGCAGCAGAAGCATTTACCGGAAAGAAATACTCACAGAAATAGCCCTCGTAAAGTTGAGTGACACCAGAAAGACAATCAGAGGTGGTTTGGTGTGCGGGAACACCCATAAACATTTTCATTTGGTTCTGCACACCCAGACACCTCGTGTCACACTGCAGCTCTGTCCAGATGATTCCAATAATAGCCCAGTGGAATTCTGTGGTTGGAGGAGACTGAGAGAGGTCACTGAGTCTGTCTTCTGCCTGCAGAAGGGAGTAAGTGTTCTTTTTGTGGGAAAACGGAGGCAAAGAGTAACTTAGGTTATTAGATCAAAGTCAGTTCCCCACTGTACCCCTGAAGTTGGCAAAAGAGTGGAACCATGTACTGGCTCCCGGGGCACTGACTGTCTCATGAGTCAGCATGTGGAAAATTATATTCATACTGCAGCTCTCTACAAAGGAAACAACTGTCCGCCCCTCTTTTCCAGCTGGTAGACATCTGGAAGGGGGAAGGGTGTCCGCTGGGGAAATGAAAAGGAGTGACCAGACTGCCCCTTCTCGCACAGTGGCATCCAGAGGAGGAATGGGGACCGTTGGAAGGAGCTGGTGTTAGTTGTTCATGCATCATTGGGTCACTCTTCCTTCCTGTCACCCTGCTTCATCAGGACACTGGATCAGGCAGAGTGTGTTTCGAGTGATTAAGGGCCTTGCAAGAGATTAAGAGAATTACATTTGTAGACTCCATCTAGCCAAAGGCTCAAGGGCAATGACTGGTGATTCTCTGAGTAGCTTTATGCATGGAAAATAGAGAATTACTGGAGTTGGTTCCAGGGCTTAGGGCTTTGAACAATGAGAACAATGAAGAAACAAGTTCTCTGAGAGAAACCGGCTCCTCGGTCATGGCATTGAGAGGACTGTCAAGTTGGGTAGGATTTGAATGAAGACGCAAATCTGACAACAGTGATGCAGGAAGCAATCCATAGGGCAAAGGTCACCTTTGGGTCGCTTAGGTTAATTGGGCCAGAACTATGGCGAGATATTCACCTTGAGTGCAAAATTTAAGGGAACACAAAAAAACTCCGTAATCAAGAAAAATAATATTTTAATGTTGTATTTCTTAAAAATCAGAATTATGCTCTCAAAATGCCATGAAACATCCATGATGAACAAAATAACCAAATTTTAAATGAAATGTCAGTGCCAATTTGAACCAAATTAGAGCCTGAGACAAAAGGGAAAATGTGTGCCCCTGGCATTAGCAGAAGAAAACTCTATATGGGGATTTTCCAAATATGCTTCTTTGCTTATCTCATATTTAATTGAGATAATTCCCCTGTCTGACAATTGCTCTGGACTAAGGAATAATCCTAAGTAATTTTTTAAAAATTTAAGCAGAACTAAAATGGCAATAAATTCTACTTGGGCAGAAGTCAGATATTTAAACTTAAAATAATGCTGTGAGTTTTAATACACCCACTTTTCAATCTTTTGATATTTTTTCAACTACTTTAATGTTCTAGAAGGAAATTAATCATTAAAAAAATGCATATGGAGATACACAGCTTTCCTTCAGACTCCACCATAGCCCCTCATGTCTGTGGTGGTAAATAAACCACAGCCGGTGGTCTCCACCTGAGAGTGGGGGGTGTCTGTGTCAGACATGGTGGGGATTTTTGCTGATTACTCCTCCCCTCAGTCTCCAAAAGACCCTTCTACCTCTCTGGGGTTCCCCTTTGGGGTTGGGGTTGCAAGGAGTCATCTTATCTCATTTCACACTTTTCTCAGAGGCCATGAGATTATAGAACCAGGGATGACATTATCCCATATTCATTGCTTGAGAAGTTCCTGGCCTTTGAGAGGCAGTCACCTTGAATCAAAGGCCAAGGGCATGTAGCACATGCCTGATAAAGATCTACGGGTAGGAATTCTCTTCTCTAGGCAACTTCAAGAAACACCGTTTGGAAATTCTTGGCTAGAAGAAACTTCCTAAGACAATGAAGGTTTTTTTCTTATTATTTAAAAAAAATCCATAATATGATCATATGGTTCCAAAATTCAAAAAGATATGAAAAGGTAAACATTAAGAAGGCTGTTTCCCACTGACACTATCCTCTTCCCCCATACAAACAGATAATAACATAGTAGTTTTCTTGGCAATTAGGGCTTCTTAAAAAATAGTATTAAGACAAGTTTCATGAGTAAGACTGGGACCCACACAACTCTTTCTGGATCAGACTGTCTAGCTGGCACAGAGGGCTAAGCAGGGAGGTCATATCTTGCATGGAGTTGACACTGGCAACTTGGAGCTGTTGTACTCGGGTGATACCAGAGCCCACAGGCAGGAGGCCTCTCTTGCAGACAGGCAAGATGTCTAGTGCTGGTGCTCCTGGCTAATGGGGAATGGTCTGAGGCCATCAGCATGGTTGGGGTTTTCCTCCTGTGACATCTTAGGTCTAATAATAATCCCCAAAGGAAAGGGTATCAGTGTGTCTTGGAAACACATGCCAGAGTTTGTAATCTGTCCCACATTCAACCACAAGCAAACTTCTGCATACGCAGGATTACAAGCATCCTCACAATGGGAATGACATTCCAAACCACAAACACAACTCTTTGTTTTTGTGGTCACCACGAACCCTCAAGATATCAGTTGCTCCAAAGGCAACTGATCTCCTTTGTTTTTTCGGCTATGGCTGAGTAGATCACTGGAAGCCAGGCATGGAGGAGCTCCTTTATGAGAAAGGGTCCCACAGGGCTCAGAGCTGGAGTGTAAGCAGAAGCTGGGCCAGGAGAGATCTCAGTAAGACCCAGGAGAAATGCTGACTAAACTGCCATGCCACATTAACTTTATAATGTGTCAAAGGCGTCTTCTCTTCACGCTTCTCTTGGCTACATCCCTACTCATCAGTCTTCTCTATAAAGTTGTTTCCCACTGAGTCACCCTCTAGGGCTTGCTGGCAGGTTCCCCATTCCTTCTGGTGTTCAACTGAGCACCCGCCCCCCTCCCCCCACCCCCGACTTCTCCACTCATCCCCACCCTTCACAAAGCCCTGGAAACTTCACTGAAAACGTGAGTGGTGGTGTGATCTCCCAGGTGCTGCAAGATGTCTTGAGCAAGGTGGTCAAGGGAAGCAGAGTGGACCCTATGACTTCCTCTGGGCCCTCTGTCTCACTTGAATCTGGGAGGGCATGGAAACCACAGAGTAAAGAAAACCAGAGCTTGTGGTCCCACCCTAGGGCAGCATGTCAATGCTTACCTAACCCAGAGTCGGCACATTTTTTTTGTTGTTCAGTTCAACTAGTGTTAATTAATGTGTTCTAGAAAGTGATCATTGCTGTTGGGGGCAATAAGAGTAAGAATTCCCCTGTGAGGAGGAGAGGCAAAGAGTGGTAGCCAGTGTTCAGAGATAGGAAATGTCTAGAGAGCTCTGGAAAGAAAGCCTGTGAAATTATGACAAAGATCAAATGCTTAAATGCTGAAGGAAATTACAGGAAGGAAGAGGAAGCTACAGGTTGTATTCTGAAGGGAGCACTACTCATGAAGCAAGATCCCAAGCACTTCCCTGGTTTCCTTAAGCCCATGGAAGCTTCTCCGTTCCTTCATTTGTGCAATGCATAATTGCACCTACTTAACTGGGGGCACTCAAGAATCAGCTAAAACGATGTCTTCCTCTGCATACTTTTCTGTTTCCTTGGATATCTCTTCTTCGCTTTTTGAGAAGAAATACAAGGTTTTAAAAAAATCCAAATAACTTCTTCTCTGGAAGACGAATTTCACCACCAGTTGTGCATTTCCAGAGATCTATGCTATGTCCAAGGAATACAACACCCATCACACTCA
Source organism: Lutra lutra (assembly GCF_902655055.1). NCBI lineage: Eukaryota > Metazoa > Chordata > Mammalia > Carnivora > Mustelidae > Lutra > Lutra lutra. The sequence continues at coordinate 58,882,988 of NC_062286.1, read as the reverse complement.
CTCCTGAGGGTGACTGGTTGTTCTTCTGTTAGTGAGTATGGGTAAAGACTTGATCATTATTTCACAAAGTTAGACAAAAACAGAGTAGAGTGGTGTCACGTTGGCTTCCTAGACTATTTGACTGCAACACGTGCTCTATTTTTTTTTTTTTTAACTCTACAATTTTTGAGGCCGTGCTGATGGAATGTTCCTTTGTACTTTTGCTGCTGTCTGGAAATATTTGTTTTCATCTTAAGGATTAAAGAGAGCTCAGATTTCTGTATTTTAATAAGTGCGACCTAGATAGTGGTAAACAGCCCACATTTCACCATGCTCTTTTGATAGTATAAAGTGCATCTAAATAAACCTTTTGAAATTCTGATTAGCTCAGGCAGGCTTCATTCCACTGCCAGGAATCTTGCTGTTAAAGGAGACTTCTCCCAGGCCCGCCTATAAACACAAACCACCTGGAGGGAAAAAAGCCAGAAACTCTCTCACAGCTAAATTGAATAAACTTTAACTCTCTTCCTTCACACGTAAAATGTTAGATATCTCTCATCTTATCAAATGCCAGTTCCCCTTGCCTATGGGATGACCTCCCCATCTTCCCAAAGACGTTAGTCCTTGGTTGGCATTGCCCCTCTTTCTCCTTTCTGCTGCCTTGATGCCTCCCCTTCTCTTCTGAATCATTCCCGTCTGCATAAAAAATAAACATGAAAAACTCCCCTTCTCTCATATCCCCCAGGTACAGCCCCACCTCTCTGTTCCCCCTCCCACCCAAATTTCTAGAATGACTTCTCTACCCACTATTGAGATTCCTACCTTCCTGGAACTACTGAAATGGGCCTTGCCAAGACCCCCGGTGACTGCCATGTTTTTGTCCTAATCCTTTCAACCTGACCCCTTTCTCTTCCTGGACCCTAGGTTGGTTTCTGGTTCAGCCTCTCTCCTGGTTTCCTTCCTCCCTCCCTGCCCACATCTGCTTAGTCTGCTCCACCCACATTTAAACACTGGGGCAGCTTAAGTTTTTGGTCTCATGTTCTGTTTTCCTCTGTCTACACCCTCTCCCAGGCTCATCTCATCAGTGCCCAGGGACTGAAATGCCTCTTTCTGCTGTTGACTCCCAATTTCTCTTACCGACTCAGATCTCTTCAACCCAAGACTGTCCCACAGAACTACCTGCCTATGTAACTTCTCCTTACTTAATCTCATGGATGTCCCAAGTCTGACCAATCCGAAACAAGGGATAATATGCATGCTGAAGATTTGAGAATTAAAGGAATTTGTCCTCGTCTTCTTCCTGGATGGTGATGCCTGCTCATGAAATCTGTGTGTGTATGAAGTGTGGTTTAGGGGTGTGTGTGTGTGGCACCTAGAGTTCTACTTCCACTCACCATATGTACAGTGTCTTGATTAGCAGCTGTGTGTCATTTTTTCTGGGCTTATCTCTAGTGGACTATCTTTCCTATCGGTTCTGTGATATTTTTAATCAGAACCTCAACACCAACAAAAGCCCGTATCTCATACATTTCCTGGAAATCTTCTATAAATCGTGATGGTTGTGTTGCTGGGACCACAGGGCTAGGTCATACCCTTCCAGGTGCAGGTGGTGAGAGGGTCTCCTGGAAAGAAAGAGATCTTCTCAGAACCATCAATCCCAGAAGAGTTGGTTCAGGGTCTTAGATATAAGTGAGGAAAACCATAACCTTGTCTGTGTTCAAGGCCTTGAGGCATTGAGGATTACAGCAATGGGCAGGTCCCTGAGTTACAGGAAGATAAAACAACATTTAAAACTTTTTTGTTTAAATCAACTTACTCACTAGTCCATCTCCCATCCTGGCTGTTCCCCTAAGATCCTACCTCATCAACCATGACGCTTCCCATCAAGGCACGGGGAGGGGCGGGGAGGGGATGTAGTGGGGGGCAGGTATTCCCTGAAGCAAGAACACTGGAGGGGCTGGGAAGCTCTGGCCAATCATTTTCCCTGCTAGACATTGGAATAACTTGTGAGGGGCGGGGCTTTAGAAAATGCTAATGACTGAGACTTACCCTGGAGATTCTAATTTATTTGTTCTGGGTGTGGCCTGGTCTTTGATAGTTTTCAAAGCTTCCCAGGTGATTCTAATGCAAATCAAGGTTAAGAGCTCTACTCTGGGTCACGCTGGCACCAGCTTCACAAAGTTTTTCACCATAGCTAATTTCCTGCTGTAGGATTTCAGCTCCAGAGCCTGGGGCTTATATCTATCAAATAGCCCTTCTGTAATGATCTCTTTCCCCAGTAAACTTCGAGGACTGGGCTATGTTGTTGCATCTAATTCTCTGTGTCCTGTATACAGTGGAGCTCAACACTTGCTCAATGCATGGATGAGTGTCCCGGAAGTAAGGGAGATGGTTGCCACTAGTCCCCATGCCCTTAGTCATGACGACCTTCTGAGACTCTGCACCAGCAGAGCACATTGCATGTGCACTTGGTATCACAATACATTCCAAGCTGAGTCTCCCAGGTTCCCATGAGGGCACTCTCTGTGGAATTGTTCTCCATGCTTTCATTGTTCTGCTGCTGCCTCCTCAGGGCGGGGACGCTCACCCCAATAGGTCAGTTCCCTATTTGCTATGGCTGGGGACTGTCACCTGAGGATAATCCAGCCACTCCAAACCTGCTCTTCCACTGGCCGGGAGTGTGGAACCTTAAGAGCTGGAAGGTCTGGAACCTAATGGGTGGTCCTGAGAAAGCTCCTGAGGGCCTTGGGAGCCAGTGTTCCATGAGGGATGATTTCTCTTGGGGATGTGTCCCTCATTTCACATTGTCACCTGTCAATCTCTGAGTCTCAGGATGACATCATTTAGCTTGGGACTCCAAGTGTATTGGATGTGGTGCCAACATTGTTTGCGCTCTGCCGTTGCGACCAAATCCTTCAGGTTGGGGGATCTTAACACCGGGCCGATAGAGGGGTCTTGGAGAGGATCCAAGACTTCCTAAAATTGTATGTACAGTATTGCATCACTATGATTTAAGCATATCTCTCTAAAGAAAGAGCCCCTTAATTTTCTTCAGATTTAAAATTGTCCAAGAAACTGCAAAAGTTCTGGCCTATCATCAGCTTCCCACTGTCTTCCCCACAGTTTTAACTTCCTACTGATCCTAGAAGGCCTTGAGAGTATGAGTTCTGCCATTCTGCTACAAAGATCTGGAATGAGATTGTCTAGGTTAGACCTGCTTCTGTGTACATAGAAAGAGACTATGGGTTATTTGGGTTTCTGAGAAGTTGGAAGGTAGAGGAATGCATTAGTGGGCATCCTTCATTATCCATCTTGCACACTGATATAGTGTGTGTGTGTGTGTGTGTGTGTGTGTTAGAGAAAGAGAGGGAGGGAGAGACTGCCTCACACTGAGCATGAGTGTAACAATCTGACAGGCAGCTATGTCTCATTTTTCCTGTGCCAACCCCTGTTGGCAGGTCCTAGTTTTCCTGGGCTCTATAATGCTTGTTCAAAATGGCTGGAATCTCCAGAGGGAGACCAAGCTCCTGCCACCAACATTCCCACCCCCTGCCCATCTTGAACGCCTCACATAATCCCCAATATCATCCCTTTCTCCAGAGTGGGTTTTGTTTCTTTCCAACAAGATGCACGCCCTACCCATCCCTCCCTGGGCAGTAGCTGTGCATGAAAGGCAGCATTGTTTTCCCACCCAGGAGAGGCAGTAGCTGGTGGACGAGCACCTCCAGCACATGCTCAGCTCATTCCCCTTAGCAGCGGAAAAAGGGACAAGGAAGGATTAAAACTGGGAAGCCAGTGCGGGGACTGCTAAGGCTCTAAGAAGACCATCTCAGAGAGAAGCTGGGGTGACCACACCCAGGACTGAGTAACATCGGAGTCAGCCTGGGCTGGCCTGGAAACACAGAGTCAAACCTGCTTTCTACCCTCTGACAAGCTGGGGGGGACTCTGGTCTACCGCTGTTCTGGGGAAAACAGAGCGCATGGGGACTTCCATCACTGCCCTCCCTACTCTCCCCAGTGGGGTGATATCCAGCCTTCATTTCCACTACCTTTTCCCACATAGTCTTGTACATGTGTCTTCCCAGAGAGCAGGCCGGGGGCCTCTTTCATCAGGCTCTTGGTGCTGGTGTCATGAAAAGGTGAGATAGTGCCAGGGAGCACTTTTCCTGGCAGATGCCCTGCTCCAAATTGGGGAAGTACTGTCGTGTGAGGAGTGCAGAGGTCCTGGGCTTTGCTGTGAAACTGATTGGGGTGCAGGGGCCAAAACTTTTGTCTTCTTGTCCAGAATTTTCTATGTGTAAAGCCCACAGATTATTGAACACCTACTTGAGTACACAAGGTACTGCAGCTGGTGCCTGTCTTGGACGGCAGTATAGTGTGGAGATGTATCTGCATATGAGAATACGACAATCCGAGTGCTGAAGTCTCCAACCATTTCTGTTGAGGCGTCTGTACCTCTCCTCGATTCTATCCTTTCTTGTCATGTATTTTGGGGCCCTCTCAGTAAGAGTGAAAAGTTCATAATCATCTCCTTTAAGAGTGGCCAGTTTTGTTACTATAAATTGTCCTCCTTTGTGTAAAAAAAATGTCATAAACTTTGTCTTAGATTTAAAAAAAGAATAGTGACAATCATTTCAAAACCATAGCTGGCATTTATTGGGCACGGATCATGCCAGATACTTTGCTAAGCACTTCATATGGATTACCCATTTTAATCCTCACGGTACAGCTGAAATAGGTACTACTGTTACAAATTTTACAGAGGAAAGTAAAGCTCAGAGGAGTTAAATAACTTGCCCCGGGTCACAAAGTAGGTAAAGGTTTAAGCTGAGCGCTAAATCCAAGTCCATCTCCAAAGCCTGTGCTCATAACTTACCATGAGCTCCCCCTACAAGGATGGCTAAGGCAGTTGGAGTAGTTCAGAGAGTGGATGATGCAGGAATTCAGAAGAATGAAAAAATCAGGTAATAATAATAAGAAGGGAGAGTGGAGTGGGAAGGAGAGATATAATTCTGGAAAAGAAAGCCTGGAGCTCTGCCCTGAAAATCCATTGGTTCCACAAAAAAAGAATATTGAGAGAACTTACGAGGGAGACTTACAGGGATCTCGGAAATCATACCCGATCTCTCCACTCTGATAAGCCATCCATGGCAACCGTGTGTGAGCCCTTGGTCTTCTACTCCAAGGCCCACCCCATGTCCACTGCTTCCAGCTGGGGGCCAGTCACCCCTCACCTCCCCATACTCTGGTGATGCTCCACCCAGATCCTCTCAGATCCCTGCTTCTGGCTGTATGTGCTTTGCTTTGAACAACCCACACCTGTGCCTTCCTCAGAGGCCTGACCTTGCACTAATGGAGCTACCTCTCCCTCCAGGAGCAGGAAGTGCCTGGGAATGTATAACCCCCCAAGGTTTCCTGTAGCCAAGGACTGAAGGCTGATGAAAGCTCAGCAAATTTGCCTCAAGGTGTACAAAGGCCAAGGTGTAATTTCTACTCAGGAGCTCCTCAGGAGCCAGGCTGGTGCAGGACTTCACCAAAGGTTGCATCCTTGCTTAACACTGTCCCTGCTTTGTTTACTTCCCCACTCCCTTGTGATTGCTCCTAGGGGCACTGCCTTCATAATCCCATGCACACACACCTAATCTCAGGTCTGCTTGTGAGAGCCAGACTGAAGACCATGTGGTGGTGACATCCCACCAACATCGCTGGGAAGACCAAGTTGACTTGAGCTGACTAGACACCACAGGCTTGGGGACATTTGTGGGTCAAAGAGTCCCTAAAGGAAGTGGGAGGGACTCCAGAGGGCAGGGAAATGACACGGGCCAACATCACTCCTCCCACAGAATTGCCAGTTGCACACAGTGACTTCTGGGTTGGCAGAGGGCTTTGCTTCCAGAGATGGAACTCTGCCTTTCTGCTCTGCCCCTTTCCAAATCACAGGCATGTGAGGGGCGAGAGTTAGCAGGAACAGAGGAGAAATCAGTGGGTTCTGAAGGATAAATGAAGAGTGAGGGAGAACGTTCTGGGGGGTGGGGGAAGAACAAAATGAGCAATGAGGAGAAGGTCCTCTTGGGACATTCATCCTTCAGTGGATCCAGAACTAGCACTACAACCCTGTGGCCCTTCACTGAGGGTCAGCCCTCTTTGGTCTACCTGCAAAACCCTCACCCCATGGCTGGAACAGCCACTGACTATGAGCTTTTCCTTCCTTCAGTGATCCTACAAACCACACCACACTGAAGTGAGAGTAGATTACTTTACCTGAGGAGCCATGTTCCTCAAGTTTCAGGTAAGAATGCTCTAATGAGAAGACACACAGGGCATAGGACTCCCTCTGAGGAGATTCCACATCACCTCCTAAACACACACACACTCACACACACGCATCTTTCCTATATTCTTTCATCCATGGGTTGCCCTCAGTCAGGGCCTGCTGGGTCAAGGAAGTGACCAGGCTTTGAGGCCTATTGTAAAGCCAGACTCTGGGGCTCATGATTTTTCCTGCTTGAGGAAGCCCTAGCTGGCTGACAGCCTGGCAAAGATAACTACCAACTCAGGTCATAGGAAAAGTGGTGGGGTTGAGAGAAAGAAAGTGAAGCACCCCAGGGCCTTAGGACCTGCCTGACAGAAATACGCCACTCCCCTGCTCAAGAGTCATCTCAACTCTCTCCCTCCACACCTGCTCAGAGAGTGTGAGCTACTGCCTGGGGAATGCAGGTGCCTCCTCCACAGCCTGGCCACAGGGGAACACCTGTTCCATCTCTGAAGAAAAGGAGTCTCTCCCTTGGCCCCAAAGGGATGCCCTCTCTTGCCTTCTTCCTCATTCCTGAAGTTGTGGCAGTTCTTCCTCCCTGGGTGATGCCAGGTGTGGTCTTCATGGGAGTTCATCCTCCACTCAAGGGTGTTTATCCATCATGAACTAGGAATGTGTTTCCTCCTCTTACATGGGAAGGTCCTGAGGTGGTGCACAATTCCTCCTCCCTAGTGAGAACTTACACTGATAGTTCTCCCCATTGCCTACTTGGGCTTCAGAGTAGGCTGAGAAAATCTTCAGCAAGAAAGATAGAGTTCCCAGGGGTTTATTTCCCTCCACTCAGGAAAGGCAGCAAATTCAGATTCTCTCAGTAATAACTCGAATCAACCCCCTGGGACACTGTGAACAGTTGTGTAAGCTATATACCACACACATATGCCTTGTTGAGGGGATGAGTGGAGGCTGAAATTCAACCAGAGCTTTACTTGCTAAGCTGTGTACTCTGGTGTGGGATGCATTCTTCTCTCATTGCACAAAAACACCCCTAGTACACTTTCGTAATTCATACAAAGACTCTCTATTATCTAGTCTCTGATGGGGCTGCCTTGTTTCCCTTACCTTCTTCTGCCTGAAAGTGTTCTCATCTTGGCAGTCCCAAAAAGTAGTCTTTTCCTTTTCCTCTCTTCCTCTTCTGTCTGGGATGGTCTAATAGAATCAAAACACCTATAGTCTACTATTGCCATTGAGAAAGTGACTCCCATGTGCCTTCTCGAATTCTCCATCTGCAATGAGTAGGAGTCCCAGTCAGTCTGGACAAAACTCTCAATGCTGCTTCGCCCATCCATTCTGACTGGTCTTTCTTCTTTTCCTCCCACAGCACCCAGCAAGATTATTTCTTATGAGGCTTTCTCTTGAGGAGGTGAAAGAGGCCAAACCTGAAAGATCCCTTTGGCCCTCCTACAGCCTTAAGTGGTGGCAGGTGGAGTGACCAGGCCTGGCTCCAGTCCTCCCTTGCTCTTCTAAGGGATATATATATATATTTTTTTAGATTTTATTTATTTATTTGACAGAAAGAAATCACAAGTAGGCAGAAGGCAGGCACAGAGAAAGGGGGCGCCTAGCAGAGAACCCGATGCAGGGCTCGATCCCAAGACCCTGGGATCATGACCTGACCCGAAGGCAGAGGCTTTAACCCACTGAGCCACCCAGGCGCTCTCTAAGGGATATTTCTTTTCCTTTGTTGGATCTTCTTCTGCTGGGCTGCGGGCTAGAACTAAGCACCCCAGCTGGAGGCAGTGCCCCACCCCAAGAGCAGCTTGAGCAAAAATCATGGAAAGCACCTGCTGGGGTAAATGGCCCTCACCAGCTTCATTCTGTCTGATGTGGTAGAGGCATATGTATATCCCACACAGATGCTCCCTGTTCCTTTCCTTCCCAATAGTCTCTTTGCAAATTTTTCCCCAGCTGTTTTCAGGAAGCACAAAGCAAGAGTTTGTTCTTGTGTTGTTGGAGCCCCTCAGGTTTAACTCTGAAGCCCCCATTGGGGCAGACCTCCCTTGGGCCCCTCTCAGGGATGGGACTGGGGGGCTGGACAGAGAATTTGGAACTGGTCTGATCCTACAGGGGACACAATCTGCAGCCCAAGCCTTCACCAATGGCACAGGAGGGCCCAGGTCTATCTGTTCACAGTGTGACTGAAAGCATGTGTCTTGGGTTGGATTTCTGTCAAGCTCACGGTCAGGCCTCAGCCTTTTCCTGTATCATGTTTGGGGGGGTCCAAGCGTAGCTTAGAAGGATGGAAAGAGAGGCTCAAACAGACCCAGGACTTGGTTTGTAAACACTATTCTCTTATAAGAGGATTCGCACTCCTTGGAAAAATAGCCATTTCTAGGGCTGGAGTGATCAAAGTACATGAGCCTGGAATATCTTGAGTCAGAGAACCAGGAAGGACTCACAGAACAATGGGAACATGTCAAAAAGACACAGAAATTAGCTTTAGGAAATTCCCATTGGGCATGTCTGGAATGATTTGTGCACCATAACCATAATGATAGTGAATTACAATCCAGTCAGTAAGATTGGGATCTTTGAGTCCATAGTCATATAAATAAATGAATGAATTGTTAAAAGACAGGATGTTTATACAATCTGAAAGGATTTGCTTATGGAAAATACTTACCCATTACGGGGGGACGGGAAATAATATACCATGGAGAAACTGGCAGACATCTAGTGATCTAGGTGAACATCACCTAGATCCTGTGATCTAGGTGATCATCAAGTGATCTAGGTGAACATCACCAGTTAAGGGGACAACTTGAAATTGGGTACCACCTGATGAAATGCAATGTCAAAGCAACATCATTGCTTTGATGTGACTACTCAAGAGGCAGAACATGAATCTGTTTGAGACAAAATTAAACTCTACAAAATAAATGGTCTGGGATCTTCAAGAGTGCCAAAGACATGAAAATCAAGGAAAGTTACAAGAATTATCCCAGAATGAAGGAGACTCAAGAGACTTGACCACTAAGTGCAATGTGTGATCTTGACCCAAATCCTTTCACTGTAAAAAAAACCCATCTGAGACAAGCAGCAAAGCTCAAATATCGTGTAAGAATTAAATAGTAATATTATATCCATCTTCATTTACTGATTTCAACAGTTGTGGTTATGTAAAAGAATATCCTTGTTTTTAGGAAATACATGATCAAGTATTCAGGAGTGCTGGAGTATCATTGTAAATCTACTCTCAGTTGTTTCAGGGTAAAACAGTACTGTTCTTGCAACTGTCCTGTAAATTTGAGATTGTTTCCAAAATTAAGAAAGAATTTAAATTGATTATATTAAACCTTGCAGCTTTGGTAACTTCAGGATAGAGAAGCCAATTTTCTCAGAAGTTCGGGTACAGAACATTTGGGGATTCTAGTTGGACACAAACCCCATACATACAAAAATGGCAATGATAATATATAGCTTGAAATGTTGCTAGGATTAAAAATAATTCCACTCAGCTGTGAGGGCAGGAGTTTATCTGTTTTATTTACTACTATAGTTTCAGTACAGTTTCTGACATTTATACATACTTGTTAAATAAATGAAAAATATGTGGCAAATAATCATCCCTCAATAAATGGTAGTTTCCACTATTAATGTTACTAGGAAGAATGCAAGTCAACTGTCTGAAGCTGCCAAAATGTTGGTCTTCTGGGTGGTACAAGGTAGACGTTACTGCAAACACATACCATTATGGTCACCTAATGTGGAACATCATGAGTAGTTCTGAATGCAGCATTTTAAGGAGTATCAGATATAACTGCTTTAGTCGTAAATAACATGAAGGTTGGTTCACAATGTCCTAAACAATTGAGGATTTACTTTTCTCATGAAGCTGAAAGAATGACATTAGGCAGTTGGTGGCACCAATTCTGTACCTCAAAAACTTCATTTCTAGAGCCTCTGAGATTTTTTTTTTTAACCTCTTCCTCATGGTCATAAAATGGCTAACCTAGCTCCAGACACCACATCCACTTTCAAGGGAGAAAGAAAGGATAAAGAGACTGTGCAAGTAGTGTCTATCATTTCAATTAGAAAAATAAAAGCTTTGGGGCACCAGGATAGCTCAGTCGGTTAAGCATCTGACTCTTGGTTTTGGCTCAGGTCATGATCTCAGGGTCATGGGATCCATCCCTGGGACGGGCCCTGCACTCAATGCAGCATCTGCCTGAGATTCTTTTTCCCTCTCCCTCTGCCCCTCCTGCTTATGCTCCCCCCACCCTCTCAAATAAATAAGTATATCTTTAAAAAAAAAATAAAGGGATGGTGGAAGGTATTGAAGATGTTTGGACTGAAAGAGAAGCACACTAGAACATGACAGTCACCTTGTAGAATTGTCACATGGAAGGGACATTTGCTTCCTCTGTGCTGTTATAGAGAACAAGAGTAAGAAAACAGGCAGGAGACGTGAAGAGGTGCCCCACACCTTGGGCGGACCCTGCCCAGGCCTGGAGCTGGCCCTACAAGGCATGGCTGTCTTGTGAGGAAATGAGGGCCCCTGGTCTGGGAGTGGCCCACAGTGGCTCAGCCACCGCCATCAGGGACATCATCCATCTCACGGGAGATTGGAGTGATGAACATCTAGGACCTCTGGCAATGTAAAGAATCCCCGGTTTTCCTGTGACCCAGTTAGAAGCCGCCCAAAAAAGGGGGAGCTGATTTCTCTCCGCATTTTGCCATCACCACAGTGTCACTCTATCTTCAGCAACTGGGTGAAAGAGAGCAGCTTGCTTTCACAGAAATCAAAGCGCTTGTCTCTGCTCACATCCTCCTGGGCCTCTTCTCTCCTGCTTAGAGCTTCAGGCACGGTTTATCTGCTCAGCCTCTTGAACTTGGTGTACAGTTGAAGAAGGAACAATTCTTCCTAGCCGACGAATGCAGCAAGATCTCAGGCTGGGCAGAAGATAGAGCAGAAAATGTCACATTTTGATGCCAGTTCTCAAGTTTTCCTTGGGGATGAAGACAATACGTGATCTGTTTGATTCACACAGTCGTAAGACCCCTTTGGTTAAAAGACTTTGGTAGCTCTTCCAAGGCTGAACTAAGGAGAGTCATCATTATGATAATCTAGTCATTCTGTCCTGTCCTGTCAAGGAGACAATATTGAACCCACAGAACCTCTCTATTACTAGAAGTCTCTCTCCCCCAAACATAACTGTTTTCTCCTCATTGGTCCTTCATCGGCCATCGTTCGAATGTTTCATAAGCTTTCCTTCACATGCTCTAGGTTAGTGGTGATTTTTCTACTTCCGTCTCAGGAGGCTAAAGCCAAAAATGACCAGTCTGGGCTTGTTCTTCTCAGCCCTTCTAGCTATAACCCTGATTCTGCCACCCAGCACTTGCTTCAGAACGTGACCCACAGAACGGCCCCGGCAAATATAAAATGCCTTCAGGCAAAAGTGTGCTTTTCGGAATCTGAAGAGGGAAGCCATCGAAGGAGCTGTTGCTAAAGAGAAGAAAGAAAAGGGCACTGAGGTTAACGGCATGTCTAGCATTCTCTATCAGGCACTGTGTTAGGTACTTTAGGGTCAGCACTTGTCATTCTCCAACCAATTTGTACAAAATAAAGAGGAGTGTCCTTACAGGACATAAAGGGAAATGAAAGCTTCAGTGAAGTAGCTTGCCTGAATTTCCACACCTTACAAGATGGCAATTGGGTCTGAAACAAGCGTTTTGACTTTGTCAGTACATGCTTGTAGTACACAGGGTGGCTCAGCTGAGCCCGGATCTTAAGGATTTTAAAGCTGGCATGACAGGAAAGGAAGCAGGGCGGGGATGCCATGGGGCTGAGTGCTTTAAAAAATGACCAGTATTTTAAAAGTGCAGAGAGTTTTTTAGCTTTTAGATAGGGACCCTTCTATTTGCCTTTGGGAATGGGTACTCCTCGGTTTGGGGGACTAGCTAGCCCCAGCGTGGGCTTTCTGATACTGAGCACCACTTGCAGAACTTGAGGGGAATGGTCTCCTGAGAGACTTGGGGACCTGGCTGTGTGTGCAGCGCAAGCTTGGCACACATTAGAGAAGATACCAGGGCCAACCTCAGGGTGTGGGAGTTCCTAGGCAAATATTTTGTGGAGTCTCTGTCTATATAGGATGTTAGAATGTATGAGCAGGGACGCCTGGGTGGCTCAGTTGGTTAAGCAGCTGCCTTCGGCTCAGGTCATGATCCCAGCGTCCTGGGATCGAGTCCCGCATCGGGCTCCTTGTTCTGTGGGGAGCCTGCTTCTCCCTCTGCCTCTGCTTGCCACTCTGTCTGCCTGTGCTCACTCTGCGCTCTCTCTCTCTCTCTCTGACAAATAAATAAAAATCTTTAAAAAAAAAAAGAATGTATGAGCAAATACACATATCCATAGTAGACATAGCCATTTACCCATAAATATTCAGAACAATGGGCAGAAAAGAGGGACTTCCGTATGTGTGTGTTGTTCAGTCAGTACACCCGAAGATCCTTTATAAAGTCTAAGCACATAAAAAGGGAGCCATGTTGTTGTTCCGCTCAGTTCCAATGGATCTTAGAACTCTCTGTATTGAAACAGTATAGATCTTCCTACCTCTGCAGTTCCCTAGGATTGTTATTTAATACTGGTTATATCATTACTCATGGCTACATCATCCATCATGCTACCCACTGTCACCCACTCTCTCAAAGGTAGCTCTCTGCATCCTTGATAATGGCTACAAACGGTAGGCTTGCTCAGAGTATGCAGGAAAATGTGAACAGTAATTTGCTTTTTAGTCACATGAAGTTCACTGATAGGAAATTTACAGTGAAAGCATTAGAACATCTTCTGATTTTGTCTTCTCTTAAACTCATGAGGCCATAATCACCACATTCCTAGAATGGGATCTCTTTTAAGAGAAAGAGACCCCTGCCTTCCAAACATCTACCACCAGCAAGGAGGATAAGTGAGGGACCCAGGGGTGGGGCAAGGAGATTTTTTCCATGAGTGCAAAAAAAGTCAACCTTTTGTCCCGCAAGACCCACCTGGTAAAGCATGATGTCATTGATGGGAAAGACCTAGTAGCATTGCAGAGCAGCTGCTCACAGTTCACTCATCAGGCCTCTGTCCTGGAAGCAAGGCTCGACAGGGGTCCTAGAAACTACCCTAAATTTCAAGAAAAGTAGACCAAAGCAGGGGTGGAGGGAGTGTTGAGGCAGATGCCCCACTCTCCCACTCTCAGGATTTTAGACACTCTCTTCCCCTGTCCACCTGAAACTGAGCCACTCTGGGATGAGACGGTGTCTGCAGGAGGTGCTCTGTGCTCTGGGGCACCAGGACTGGGAGGGGAGGGACCACAGCCAGAAGTAGCTAGAAGGGAGAGAGAAATTCCATAGATTCTACACAGTGATGGCCACAGACAGACTGGGTTTGTAGGCTCATGGGTGATAGCTTTGTAAGGACTTCCAGAAATTCTTAGAAGACACTTTGGAGTGGACAGAAGTGGTCGGGCCACAGTGCTGAGATCCAGCAATCCCTTCTCATTTGGGAAATTGCAAGTTTGATCTCATTTTATACTCACAAGTGAGGGGACCCACAGAAGTTCAGTTAGGTGGTTTTTTAAAAAATCTTAGTTGCTATAGATACTCAAATATACTTATACAAGTAATTACATAGCACAAGATGTTTCAAACCTGCTTTTAATTAAACAGTACAGCATGGTTAACTTCCAAGATCAATGACTACTTGCTCATTTTATTATTTTAATTTTGGAGGTAAAGTTTACATATGGTGACATGCATGGATCACAAATATACAATTTGGTAAGTTTTACCAGATACATACAGCTGTGCAACCCCTACTCCAATCAAGATATAGACTTTCCATTGCTGTAGAAAGTTCTATCATCCCTGGCCAGCCAAACCCAACTCCACGGGCAACCACTGTTCTGATTTCTATCACCATGGATTGGCTTCATAGGTTCTAGAATGTCATATAAATGGAATCATACATTATATACTCTTTCATGGCTGGCTTCTTTCACTCAGTATGTTTCCGAAATTCATCCATGTTACAATGTACATTCATAGCTATTTCTTTTTTTGCTGAGTTTAGTCTTTTTATTCCCCCCCCCCATTGTATAGATGAACACAGTTTTATTCTCCTGTTGATGGACTGCGGGTCGTTTCCATTACCTGTGATTTCAAACTGTGTTCTGAGGCACTTTAGGGTCATTGTAGGAGTCCATCTAGGATTAGTTGCTAAAGTAGAATTCAAAACAACTGTGTTGTATCTTGTGGGGGAAGAGTTGTTTTGCTTTCTAGGGGCTGGGATCCCCTCGGCTCTTTTGTCCTTGGTGCAGCATCGTATCAAAGGAGAGGCGACCAAGGTAAATGAGAAACCAGTAAACCAGGTATAGGTGACGACTGGCTGCCAAGTAGACCTGTCCAGATATGTCACTTCAGCTCACTGGGTGAGTAACTCTGGTCCTGAAACAATGGCCCCTCTGTAATAAACAAAGTTTGCAAAATGAATTGGACTCTGACCATCTGCCACATTCCAAAACAGTGAGCTAACTGAAGGCCAGGATGGGAAGCTCCGCTTCGGCTCAGATTTAGGACAGGCTTGAAATACAAGGGGATAAGAAGAAACGTAACTGTCTGCAGGGTATCCAACTTGTCATTCGTCCAAAAAGTGGAATATGGGTGATATAGTTCTTATAGGAGGAGGGTAGGGGGGTGGCAAAGCTGGGGTTCTCAATGGGTTCATCAGCTGGGTTTGCTGAAACTGAGCCCAGAGAGGTGGACAAAACAGGAAATGAGACCATCTACAGAGCTGGAGTTTCTAAGTGAATCCTCCCTCCCAGCCCTCTCTTCCTCTCTACCCCTAAATATTGAACCAAGAGAAAATGTAAGGCAGGGTCACCAAACCCAACCCCACTAAAGAGGCCCACAGTGAGCCACCTACATTCTCCCATCAGCCAGAGTCCCTCTTTCCTTCTGTGTCCTCACCTAGCTTCATAAGAAGTTCAGTGCCTTCTGCTTTTGGCCACCAGGAAACTCAGATGTATTTGCCACTCTAATATCTCCAGTGTGTAGAAGGCCTTGTCATCTGGAACATCTGTTCTGATTCCCCTCACTCTAATTCGGTTCTATATTTATACTTCACTAATGCACTGTGTATTTCTTATAAACAAGACCTAATCCTTTGTGGAATGAGGTGAGGTATGAATAAATAGATCAGTCACAAAGCCTGGCCTCAGAGCTCAGATGAAACAACCCACCTCTCTTATGTACCCCACCCCGCAGGGGCAGCTAGTACAATGGCTCCTTCTTCCCACAGAAAGAGTGAGCCAACAGGAGTTGAGCCGCCTCTGGAGGTGATGCTGTCCAAACTTCTCACCAGTACTTTGCATTTTCACTCACTCATTCAACAAGTATCTACTGGGCACCTACTATATGTCCAGTGCCAGGGGAAATAAGAAAGGTCCCGCTCTTATAGAATCTACATTGCAGTAGGGGAGACAGCCAAGCACGTAAGCAAAAAAGTAAATCATATGATTTCAGATTAAGTGCTACAGAAAAGGTAAATGAGGATAGAGTGGTTCATTGTTTCAGCTAGGAGGGCTTGGGAAGTCCTCTGGGAAAGGAGATATTTGAACAAAGACATTCAAATGAAGAAGTGAGCCAGAGAATGTTCTGGAAAAAGGGTTTTCCAGGGAGAGCAAACAGCTCTGAGACGCTCCTGTGCTGAGAATGTGCTGGATCCATTCTGGGACCTGTAAGAAAGTTCCAGGGAGCGACTGGAGTGTGACAAGTAAGGGGGGGAGGCAGTGTTGGGAAGTGAGGAGCCGGGTCGTGTAGGGCTGCACATACACATAATAGGACGCCGTCGAAAACTTTTGAGTAAGAGAGTGAGGTGAACTGATTTATAATTTTGAAAGATCTCTCTGGCCACCGTGTGCTGAGCAGACTGAAGTGGAGGGGGAGTGAAAGCAGGGAGATGTGTCAGGAGGCCGCTGCAGGTGAGCAGTGAGAAGATTCTGGGTGGGACCAGAATGTTATGGAAGAAATGGTGAGGGTGGTCAGATTTCACTATGGAAGGAAGATGACATTAATTAAACTATGGTATGCCATCAACTATAAGGTGCATTCTGCGTTCATAGATGCTATCATATGGGGAGGTGTGTCTTAGAATTGATGAAATGCGGTATTCAGAAAGTACAACCCAAGAGTCTTGCTACAGATTAGATATAGAGGGTTGAGGAGAAAAGAGGAACCGAGGATGATTCCTAGGTTTTGGGCCTGAGCAAATGGGTAAGTGCTGTGCTATCAAAGATAAATGGGAAAGAGGGAAGGGCACTGAGGCAGTGGGAAACAGTGGGGGAGATAGGGATTTGTGGGGCCATGCTACATTTGAGCCACCTATGACATAGCCATGTAGAGAGATGAGGCAGTTTTGGCCAATTTAACTTGGGTTTATGAGTCTGGACCTTGGGGGGAGCTAAGGGCCAGATTTAGAAATCTGGGAATCTTTGGCATTGGGATGGTATTTATAGACTAAAACAGGGTACACCCTTTTCCCCTTTTCTGGAACCCCACCTAGAGACCCTCTCAGGCCTGCCACACTATAGAAAGTGGAGGGCAAGAGCAAGAAGATCTTAGGTCATGTTGCACCCCCTAGTCTTCTCCCAGGGACCCTCCAGTATGTCTATCCTACCTGGATTTCCTCTAAAAAACAAAGCCCAAACCAAGGGCTTTTGTGCAAATAGTTTATTTGGGGAGTGAATCCAAAGAGCCAAAGTTCAGGAACTTGCATGACCAAATGAGGAAGGAGGGAAAGCCTTTCCAAGGGTCCGAGGGATGATGCTGGCCACTGTGGGCAGCTTGATCCCACTGAGGACCTTCTGAGGAATCGTGTTGAATGCACCTGAGAATTTTCTACCTAAGACTCAGGAAAAGAGATTATTCATCCACTCTGTCCCATAGCCCATTGGCCAGCATTTTCCCTCAAAGTCCCAAGTGTATGCATGCCCCAGCAAGGTTAGGCAGCTCTCGTTGGCTTCCCCCACCAGTAGGGTGGAAGCAACACACACAAGAGCAGCTGAAGCGAGGGCTGCCCCAGTACACTTGCAAGTGGCTGCTTGCGACAACGGCCAGAGCCAAGAACGGACCAAGGCGGGATATGAAATGTCTGCCAGAGTCACCTTGAACCCTGTTGTAAACCCAAGTCAGCATTTGAAGGCATGTGTCCTCAATACATGGGACAGGGAAATGCAATGTAAAATGAGATAATTAGTCAAAGTCAACTGAATTTTAATATTTAGTCTTAAGAGTTCTGGAGGCAAGAGGTTTTTCAGAGCAGATTCTCTTATATTAAGATGCTTCATTCCAGTCCTGTCTCCTTCCCACTCCAGATACAGAAAACTTTTTTTCTCAGGATGGAAGCTCTCCTAGGGTTTGCCAGAATCCCAGGTCCTGTTTATTTGTGTTTGTGACTTGGGTAGAGACGTGTGACTATTGTTCCTGCTTTAGAGGTCTTTGGCCTCTCACCTAAAAGTGGGTAGGTAACACCTTCCTTGACCCAGAAATGATTTCATTTGACTCAAATCAAGGTCATATTGCCCAGGAATCAACACCGTCAGCACAGCTTGGCTCTGTGCCAGGACCTACAGTAGTCAAGGTAGGACTCATTACTGGTAAGCAACTCCAGGGTGCTCAACCCTGCAGTACAAGGTCATGTACCAACAATACAGGATCTCTCAGTGTCCTCTGCTCTGGTCTCCATGAGCTCCTATGGTAGTCACATCACCCCCTTCACCATCACCACCATCACCACCACCATCACCACCACCACCACACCACCATCACTACCACCATCACCATCATCAACACCACATCACCATCACCATAACCCCCCTCACCACCATCACTACCATCATCACCAACACCACCATCACCGCCACCCCACTTACCACCAACACCATCACCACCACCAACCCCCTCACCACCACCACCACCATCACCATTACCCCCTTCACCATCACCACCATCATCACCATCACCACCATCACCACCACCACTACCACCATCACTATCACCACTTCATGTTACACCAAAGCTTCCACAATAATTATACTAATTATTATATATATATACACTAGTAAATATATAGAGAGTAACATATATATGTACATATGAAACCTGTTGTGTGTCAGACACTCTTCTCTTTTTTTAAGATTTTATTTATTTGAGAGAGAGCATGAGCAGGGGAGCGGCAGAGGGCCAAGCATAATAGCTCATTTAAGCTTCACATTTAATACATAAATTTATATATAACTTATGTAAGTTTAATTTATATATAAATGCAAAGCCCACATTTTCACATAATAGCTCCTTTAAGCTTTAACAATGCTGAAGGGAGAGTACTATTATTATCATAATTCCCAATTGACAGATAAGGAAACTGAAGCATGGAGTGGATGAATTAATTGCCCAAGGTTAACTGGCTAGTGAGCGGTAGAGCCAAGATTCAAACCCCGGGTGGTCTGGCGCTGGAGTCTGTCTGTGGCCATCTTCTTGCAACACATCCATACCTCCTATGCCAGGGTCAATAGCTGCAATGCGGGATTTGAAGAGAGGGGCATGCCCTCCTTCCCACTTTCCCCCATGTTTCCAACTGGGATGTAGAGTGGCAGTGAGCATCTCAGAGAAAACAGATGAAAGCAATAACTGAAATTTAGCAAAGCAACAAAACGGAAGGAACCTAGGTCCCCGATAGGATGGAGCCCCTCTATCTATCCTGCACCTGCTTGGGGGAGAAAGAAATCAACTTCTACTCTGTTAAGCCTCTGTTATTTCAGGTCCTAATATCAACAGCTGGATCAACATCTGTAATGATGCAGCGGGCAAGTCAACCTGGAAAGCAGAGGTTTGCCAGCAGAAGAGCCACCTGCCCCCATCTCAGAAGTTACTGTCTGTAGCTGTGACATGCCAAGGGGACAATTCTGTCTCTGTATAAGGTTGGAGATTTCTGGAGACTGTGCACTCAGCTGCACAAACCAGACTCACGGGCTGGAGGTGGGGAGGGGCCCATCTCCATGACAACGAGGTGGTGATATTTTTATTTATGTAGAGCCATAAATGCCCGAGTAGTTTTTATGAGCGTAAAGCAGAAAATTATCAAACCAGAGCAAGCCTTCCTAAGCAAAGAGCTGACACTCTAAAAAGAGTCCTCCCCTCACAAAACAGGGTGTGTGCATATTTGGAGAATGTAAGATCACAGGAGAAACTAGATAGGACATCTAATCTGATTTGAAGTCTGGGAAAGAGAAAAGGAGAGCGAGGCAAAGGAGGCCAAACAGTTGAAAGGTTTGAGCACGGTGGTTTGGGAGGTGCAAAGAAGGATTCAAAGTGTTTTTCAAATCACTTTTTCATTGAAAAATCAATATAATAGTGAAAGAATTCTTTTTAAGTTTCTATAATCACCAATCTTTAATAGAACTAAAATAATATTTTATATGTCCATCCCTTCTAGTCTTTGTACCCATAATTATCAAACTTATCTACAAATTTGTTCAACTTTTTTCACTTCTAATTATACTTTCCCTATTTCTACATACTCACTGTAGTTGTTGGGAAAGTCACTTAATTCACAGTGCCTCAGTCTCCTCATCTTTAAAATGGGGCTAACAAAATTTACTTTAAATGAAGTTATAAGTAAACAAAGCTGTAGTAATTATTACTCCAACAGAATAAAATAAAATGGGACTAATAGTTCCTAGAGTAGTTGTTATAAGGATTAATTGAAGCAAAGAGGTTTCATTTGACAGAGAGAGATCACAAGCAGACGGAGAGGCAGGCAGAGAGAGAGAGAGGGAAGCAGGCTCCCTGCTGAGCAGAGAGCCCGATGCGGGCCTCGATCCCAGGACCCTGAGATCATGACCTGAGCCGAAGGCAGCGGCTTAACCCACTGAGCCACCCAGGCGCCCAGCAAAGAGGTTTCAAATGCCCTCCACACAGCGTAACCCAGAGATGTCCCTTCCCCTCAAAGGGTTAGAGTTTCCCCAAAACTCCAGTTCAAGGCCGCTGAGTATTCAAAACATCCCATGCACTTCTGGGAATTCCTAACAGTGAATTTTCTCAAGCTTCCCTCTGCCTCCACACTCATACTTCTCATCTGTTCACATCAGACCAGTAAAGGGATAACTTGAGTGACAGCTTGGGTACATGAACCGATAACAGTAAAGTTGTTTGGTGAAGTACCGGCCAGGAAGGAGAAAAGCCATTGTCATACACAACAACTGAGATGCACGATGCTGGGTGGAAGGTGTTCGATCTCCTTGTATAAAGCTTCCGGACAGACAAAACTCCTCTGTGGGATGTCAGAATAGTGGTTTCCTTTGGGGGAGATGATTGGCAGGGGGGATAGGGGTAGCTTCTGGGGTTCAGGTAATGGCCTGTATCTCAATCTGTGAGGTGGTTACATAGGTGTGTTTACTTTGTAAAACTACATCACATAGTTCAACCCTGATTTGTGCAGTTTATTGTATGTTCAGAATAAGATCTCATAATAATAGCTAACATTTTTGAGCATTTATTAAGTGTCTAGCATAGTTCTAAAATGTTTCATAAACATAAGCCTATTGAATCTTCACAACAGTAAAGTAGGCACTATTATTATCTCTATTGTACAGATGAGGCAGCTGAAACACAGAGTGGTTAAGTCACTTACTCAAAGTCACACAGCTAGTGCATCTTAGAGACAGGATACAGTCTGGGGAATCTAGAGCTTATACTCTTTTCTAATCACCCCTCCCAGAGAAAGGAACAAAACCTGCTTTCCACTAATGCCATGGCTCCAGCCAAGCATGACCCTGAGCTAATCCCAAAGTTGAGATGTGGACTGTTCCTCTCAGGATGAGATGGGTTAAAAATAGACAAGCATGTTGGGTCCAGAGGCTGCTTTGTGAAACTAGTTGGAAATTCACAAGAGGGCTAAAGTCTTACAGGACATTCCTGGGGGAATGTGGGATCTGGCTACTGCTTAATAATCCCTTTCCTTCTCATTTCCCATAGTGGCCATACCAAAGTGCCCTTGTCTGCAGAGCCCACCTCCCTCACTCTCAGCTAATGGTCTTATTACCTCTTTTGCCAAGGAAAGAAAGTATGAGCCCCTCAAATTCCCACTCCCATAAACTTACCAGTAGCTCCAAAAAGTACTGGGTTCCTGTGTTCAGAATAAGAGGATGTATCCCTTATCTCATCTAGAGCTTCCCCTTCACTCCTGACCCCATTCCTTGTTCCCTCTGGAGATTGTTCCAGGCCTGGCCCAAGTCCCTCCCAAAAACAAAAACAGCAAAAATCCAACCACCAACTCCTTTTCATTGCCACACTTTATGAGAGAGGTCTACAGCAGCGTTTTCTACTTCCTCAAGCCCAGTCCTTCCTCAGCCCTTCATACTCTGATTTGTGCCCACCACACCCTTCCTTTTACACATTGTTCCTTTGTCTTGACATGACTTGACATCCCTATAATGTTTGAATTGTGAGTATGAGTAGTACAGTGTAGCAGTAAAGAGTGCTAGCTCAAGAGACAACGACCTGAGTTCAAATCCCAGCTTCTACCTGTGTGACCTTGGGTGAGTGACTTAATCTCTCTGAGCTTCGTTTTCCTCAGCTATACCTTGGCATTGACAATCCTCTGCCTCACAGGGCTGCTTAGGGATGATGTGAGAGAATGAGTGTAAAGCCAGGCATCTGCACGTGCTGTGCGTCCCCCCTCCATCCATTACTGACTACCTCCCTGCCCTTGGTGCCGACTTCAGAACCAGCAGACAACATCTACAGAACTGTGTGGCCCCCTTAGGGGCAGCCCTCAGGGACCCACACCCTGGCCAGAGAACATGTCTCCCAGTGCCCTTGGCAGATATGTGTCACACTGAGTATCAGTTAAGTTCTCTTCTCGTTTATACTGTTTGGTCTCAAGTAAGTCAGATTCTGAGATTTCATCATTTAGGGGTACAGTCAAGGTCAGATTCCTGGGCCATCAAAGGGTGTCAGAGTGAGGTATTAGTAATGGAGGGGTCTGCCACAAGCCTCCTGATCTGCAGCCAGGTGTGAGGGAGAAGGAAGCATCTAGAACAACTCTCAGCTTCACTGTGCGTGATTGAGGACCCACAGGAGATGGGGCTGATCCAGGGAAGGGGACTCCCTCTGCTGTGAAATGTTAGAGGCACGGAGACGTCCCACAGCCAGTCTTGAGTTACAGACTCGGTGTCCCCAGCATGAGGATGGCCCCAAGGAGAAGGTTCCGCTTTCTGCTGTTCTCCCCAGATTGCTGCTGGTTACCCTATGTCCTTGATTCAAATCAAAATCCCATTTTCTCATCCCAGCGACCATGGATTGTGTTTGCTTCCACCATCTCAGCTGAGATCCATTTACATTTTCCTCTTCACATTACTTAGACCACATTGTGGGTGTGACTTCAGACCTCAGGTTTGCGTGACTGCTGTTTGGGGCACAAATTCCCAGGGCAGATTGTGTTGTGTCCTTCCACCTGGTGCCAAGGTGGAGGCATTCAGGCTAGCCCCTACTGCAAATTTCTCATTTATCCTTCCACTGAGAGCGGAGCCCTTTGGTGTCTTATTCTGTGTCCTTTTCCATCAGAGGTGTGTTTTCTTTCTTAGAGGCACATAGAACAATGATAGGTCTTCCAATCAGATACCTAGGATTAGATAAAATAGGGTAACTTCCTAAATACAGAGGAATGTCTGTCTCCCTTTAAAAGCCTTCGTGGCTCTCTTTTGCTTGGAGTATGAAGTCCAAGTCCTTAGCCACAAATACACAACCCATTCTCATCCCTGGACACTCTCCCCCAATGCCACAGAAACTTTAAGTCTATGAACGCCAGATCACAAATATTCCCTAACAAACTATACTTGTCACATCAGGGCACCAGTGCAGAGGGAAATATGAGGGGATGCTGCTGGAACCTTTTTTATGGAAAAGAGCAGTGAGACCTGCCTTCTGAGCTTTCCTCCTGAATTATAGCTCATATTTTATTTTTCAATAAGAAATAAAATTGGTAAATTTTTGGGTTTTATCTTATAGAGAACAATTTTGGGGGAAAGAAGCATTTAAAGCTAGGATTAAATTTGGCAAATAAAGAGAACATATTTGGAGAAAAATAAATGTTACTTCATAGATGTATAGCTCAATATACAGGTATTTTTAAACCCAATATTTAAATGGTCTCTATATTTGTCATAGAAAGAGTTGATTTGAGCAAAAAATGTAGTACTTAACTCAAGTACAATTCTACAATAAACATTTGTTAATAGTGTTCTTGAACTTGGTTGTTGCTTTTTGTTTGTTACTGTTCATTTGGAAATAATTTTAGACACAAGAAATTGTAGAAACAGTAAAGGAATTTCTGTGTACCCCCCTGAGACTTGTTCTTAACAGATGCTAGAAACTAGTATAATAAAACGTTCAAGAAACTAGTATAATAAAACGTTCATAACATTTGAAAGTTCAAAGAAAATTTAATAAAGTGGGGTTTCATGCATTTTTGTCTGTTATATAATAAGCCTGATATTGAAGTTTTTCCTAATTCAGTACCCACTATCTCCTACTTCCCCCAGGACTGGTGTGAGCCTAATAACTCACTAGGTTTTAAAAACTAAATATCAGGGGGCGCCTGGGTGGCTCAGAGGGTTAAAGCCTCTGCCTTCGGCTCAGGTCATGATCCCAGGGTCCTGGGATCGAGCCCCACATCGGGCTCTTTCCTTGGTGGGAAGCCTGCTTCCTCCTCTCTCTCTGCCTGCCTCTCTGCCTACTTGTGATCTCTCTCTGTCCAATAAACAAATAAAATCTTTAAAAAAAAAATAAAAATAAAAATAAAAACTAAATATCAGGAGCACCTGGGTGGCTCAATCGGTTAGGCATCGGCCATCTGCCTTTGGCTGGGGTCATGACCCCAGGGTTCTGGGATGGAGCCCTGAGTTGGGCTCCCTGCTCAGTGGGGAGCCTATTTCTCCCTCTCCTCCCAGCTTGTGTTCTCTCTCATTATCTCTGTCTCTCTCTCTCTCTCTCTCTCAAATAAATAAATAAATAAAATCTTTTTTAAAAATTAAATATCAGAATGCCTGGGTGACTCAGTGGGTTAAAGCCTCTGCCTTTGGCTCAGGTCATGATCCCAGGGTCCTGGGATCGAGCCCCTCATCGGGCTCCCTGCTCAGCAGGAAGCCTGCTTCCTCCTCTCTCTCTCTTTCTGCCTCTCTGCCTACTTGTGATCTGTCAAATAAATAAAAATCTTTAAAAAAAATAAAAATTAAATATCAAATCTCTTATAGATTGAAAGCAAATAATTAAATCTAATGATCATCTAGTGGAATCATGGAAAGAGTGTGTTTGAAACCTATTCTTTTGCAAAAAGAGCCCTACACATCTCAGGGTCTGACTGTGTGAATTCCCTCTTCCTGCTTCCTTGGTCTAATCAGACTGTTCTGAGGCTGATCAGGTGACGTGGTCCTCCCTGTGGGAAGTCTGGGCTAGAATTTTTCTACAGAACTCCCTCGTCTGGTTCCCCAAAGAACCAGAGTAATTCTTCTCAGCCACACTATAGAGACTTGTGTGTCTTGCTCTCTCAGTAGATTATAGGAAAGCCATTCAGTATGGTGGGAAGTACAAGTTTTAGAAGAGAAACACTGTAGTTCAAGTCCCAGCTACTCCATTAATCTAAGACTTAAACTTCTCACTTATAAAATGAAGACAACCTTAGTTTGAAGTTGCTAAAACATCATCCGGCACAAAGGACTGTTGATATTACAGACAGTCAGAAGAAGGAAAATAAACCATTATTATTTTTAAAATTAACAGTTGTTTGAATAAATGCTTTTAGCAGATAAGAGAAGTTCTCTTAGAGAGAGACAACCGTCCTTTTATCTAAGAAAATTTCATAGATCCTCCCACACTTGGTTGTAAAAACTGAGGCTCCCCAGGACACGGTATAGAAGGAAAAAGCTGAGGTTTAATTATAAAATAATAATAATACAAGCAAGAGTGAAATTCATAGTTCCTTTTCCTCTTCTACTTGTTGCTTCCCTTTTCTTCCAGAACCATTTTGTCTTAAAGCCGTTAGAGGGGAAGACGAGGTAGGTGTCCCCAGTGGAGAACTTGTTGGCCCAGAGCATTGCATTCAAGCTCTAGAAGGGGAAGGAGGATGTCCACATGGAGGGACAGCCCTACGTGCAGTGTTAGAGCCTCTATGTGGTGAAGAGAGCAGAAGAGCTGGGAGACAGATTACATATAGGGAGACTGATCAGCTTGTGAATATATTAAGGATAATAGATGTCACTGTCAGAGAAGGGGGTTACAGATATGGAAAGAGAGAAAAGTGAAACCTTGCAATGGCTGCATTGGAATTGTAGGCATCAGAGTGAACTCATAGTTTTCCATATGTACAGATTTAGGAATCAAAAAAAATGTTAAATGTGTGTATATATGTGTGAGGAGAGATTGCTAAGTAGTGTTTCTTTGTATGACTATTCCACAATTGTATATCCATCCTGTTGATGGGCATTAGGATTTTTTTCCAGTTTGGGGGCTATTATGAATAAAGCTTCTGTGACATCTTTACAAAATTCTCTGTTAGAGGTGTATGTTTTCTTTTGGGTAAATATGCACAAGTGGAATTATTGGGTCATAGGGTAGGACTCTTAATATATTCAGGCTGTTATAACAGAATACCATAGAGGGAGGGTCTTACAAACAACAGAAATTTCTCACAGTTCTAGAGCCAGGAAATCCAAGATCAAGGCACCAGCAGATTCAGTGTCTGCTAAGGGTCTGGTTCCTGGTTCAAAGATGGCTGTCTTCTCACTGTGTGCTCATATGGTGAAAGCGGTGAGGGAGTCCTTTGGAGTCTCGTTCATAAGGGCACAATTTCCATTCATAAGGACTCCAACCTCATGGTCTAACCACCTCCCAAATGCCCCATTTCCCAATACCAGAGAGGGGAGGGAGAGGGGAGGATATAAACCATCTATAGCAGTAGACCCATCTTTAATTTTACAAGAAATCACCAAATGGTTTTTTCCCAGGTAGCATTTTTAGGACCAGTAATGTAGGAGAGATCCAGTTGCTCCACATCTTCACATTTTATTTAGGTCATTTGAGTAAGTTTGAAATTATATCACCTTTTGATTTTAATTGTCTTTCCCTAATGATTAATGATGTTGAGCATATTTTCATATTCTTATTCTCACTCATATATCTTCTTTCATGAGTTGCCTATTCAAATCTTTTGCCCATCATTTAAAATTGGGTTATCTTTTTTATTTTGACTTGTAAGGGTTCTTTCTATATTCTGAATGTAAGTCTTTTGTCAGATACATGCACTGTGAATAGTTTTCCTGCCTATTTATTTTTTTAATTATTTCTTTCAATGAGCAGGACAATTTAATGTTGGGGAAGTCTAATTTATCTTTACTTCTTCTTTTTCGACTATTGTTTTCCATGTCTTAAAATTTTTGCCTAATCTGAGAAAGATATTCTTCTATGTTCTCTTTTGAATCTCTAGAATGTTAGCTTTTGCAAATAGGTCTACATTCTATCTGGTTTTAAACTTTATACTGTGTGAAGTAGTAAATATTGAGCTTTGTTTTATCTAGTTTAGTTTATTCCAGTTATTCCAGAACAATTTGTTGAAAAGATTATAGTCCCCATTGAAAGCTGTTGATACCTTTGTCAAAAATCAATAAACTGTATATTTATGGGTGTATTTCTGTACTCTCCACTCTGTTCAATTGATTTGTGTATTTGTGTCTCCTTACCTAAATAACACATTCTTGTGATTACAGTAGCTTCATAAGAAGTACTGACATCAGGGAGTGTGAGTACTCCCGCTTGGGGCTTTTTTCTTCCCAAAATTGTTTTGGCTATTCTAGGCCCTTTGTATTTCCATATAAATTATAGGGTCAACCTGTAAATTTCTACAAAAGCCTCTTAGGGTTGTAACTGAAATTGTATTGAAACTTTAGATCATTTTGAGTAAATTTGACATTGAAACTATATTGCATCTCCCAATCCATGACATGTATCTTTCAATTTTGTAGGTCTCTAATTTCTCTCAAGATTCTCTTGTAGTTTTTAAACCTAGATTTATTATACATCTTTTATCAATTTAATCCCTATTTTATATTTTTAATTTTTATTTTCCAATTGTCAGCTGCTATTATAGAGGAATATAACTTATTTTTGTATATTGGCATTTTATCCTTGGATTCTCTACATAAACAATCCTGCATCTGCTACTACTATTTATTCTTTATTTCCAAACTTTAATTCTTTTATTTACTTTCTTATCTTATTGCACTGGCTTAGACCTCCAATTACAAGTTGAAAAGAAGAGCTAGAAATGGACAAACTTTCATTTTTCCTGATCTTAGGAGGGAAATATTCAGTATTTCACCATCATATAAAATATTAACGTAGGTTTTTTCACAGATGTACTCTATGAGATTGAGAAAGTTCCCTTCTATTCCTAAATTTCTGGTTGTTGTTTTGTTTTGTTTTGTTTTGTTTAATCATGAATGGGTGTCCTATTTTGTCATGTGTTTTTTCTGCCTCTACTGAATGATTATATAGTTTTTATCCTCTATTCTGTTCCCATTATGAGTTAAATTTATTTTTTTCAATTGTTAAACCAACTTTATATTCCCAAGATAAACTCTATTTGGTCATAATGTATAATTTTTATGTATTTTTGAATTCTATTTGCTAATATTGTGTTAAGGATTTTTGTGTCTATCTTCACAAAAATATGCATATATTGACCTATTTTTATTTCTGTAAGTATCTTTATCAAGTCTTGACATCAGGATTATGCCAACCTCATAAAATAAATTGGGAAATTTTTTCTTCTTCTCCCTTTTAAAAAGTGTTTATGTAAGATTTCTATTATTTTTTTTCCCCTTCAATGAATCAAATTCACAAGTGAAATCATCAGGTATGGAGTTTTCTTTTTTTTTTTTTAAGATTTTATTTATTTATTTGACAGACAGAGATCACAGGTACACAGGCAGGCAGAGAGAGAGAGAGAGAGAGAGAGAGAGAGAGAGGAGGAAGCAGGCTCCCCGCTGAGCAGAGAGCCCGACGTGGGCCCGGATCCCAGGACCCTGAGATCATGAACCAAGCCGAAGGCAGAGGCTTTAACCCACTGAGCCACCCAGGTGCCCTAGGTATAGAGTTTTCTTTGTGGGAAGATTTTGATAGTGAAATCATGTTGGGTTGTTTTGTTTGTTTGTTTGTTTGTTTTACCATTTTATTTATTTATTTGACAGAGAGAGAGAGAGCAAGAGAGCACAGGCAGGGGGAGCAGCAGAGGGAGAGGGAGAAGCAGACTCCCTCTGGAGCTCCATCCCAGGACCCTGACCTGGGATCATGACCCAAGCCTAAGGCAGTCACTTAACTGACTGAGCCATCCAGGTGCCCCTCAGTTTCTTTATAAAATATAGGCTATTTAGGGGTGCCTGTGTGGGTCAGTCTGCTTACAGTTAAGCAGCTGCCTTCAGGTTAGGTCATAATCCCAGCTTCCTACGATGGAACCCCACAGTGGGCTCCTTGCTCAGCAGGGAGTCTGCTTCTCCCTCTCCCCCACTTGTACTCTCTCTCTCTCTCTCTCAAATAAATAAATAGAATCTTTAAAAAATAAGTAAAATATAAGCTGTTTAGATTTTTCCATTTCTTTCTGAGTCAGTTTTGGTAAGTTGTATTTTTCAAAGAATTTGTTTATTTCATCTAAGTTACCAACTTCATTAGCATAAAATTGTTCATAGCATTCCTCTATCATAACACTTACAGGATTAGTAATGATATCCCTTCTTCCATCACATATATTGGTCATTTGTATTTTCTTTCTTTTTTTTTTTTAATTGAGCAACCCTGCTAGGGATTTATAAATTTTATGAAACTTTTTAAAGTACTGATTTCCAACTTTGTTAACAATTCCTACAGTTTGTTTTCCAATATGTTGATTTCTGCTTTTGGTTATTATTATAACTATTATTGTAATTATTACTTCCTTTGGGTTTAATTTCCTTACCTTCTTTTTTTTTCTCCTTTTTAAAATGGAAATTTGGATAATTAATATTAAAACTTCTTTCTTGGGGTGCCTGGCTGGCTCAGTCAGTAGAGCACGTGACTCTTGATCTCAGGGTTAAGTTCAAGCTAGGCATGGGCACAGAATCTTAAGAAATAAATAAACAAAATAAGTAAACTTCCTTCTTTTCCAACACGATCAGGTTAGTGCTATTAACTTCATTCTAAGCACTTCTTTACCTGCACCCTACAAATTTTGAAATGTAGTATTGGATTATCATTCAATTTGAATATTTTCTAATTTCTCTTAAAATTTCTTCTTTGATCCATGGTTAGAAGTGCATTATTTAATTTTCAAATATTTAGGATTATCTAGGTAGTTTATTAATTTTCAATTTAATTCCACTGTAGTCAAAGAACATATTCTGTAAGAATTCAATCTTTTGAAACTTTTGAGATAAAACAAGTGTGTAATTTACCTTACAGAAATTGGAAAGTGGACATAAGAGAGGTGTAGATAAAGTTACATGGGAGTTAGAGAAGAGAATGGTAAATTCCAACTGGGGTCTATCATGGAAGACCTATGAAAGGAGGTGACATTTGAGCTGCATCTTGAAGGATGGGTAGAATCAGGAAATAATGAGACAGAGGACAGTGCCTCAGGCAGAAAAAACAACTAGACTAAAATTCCCTTAAAAGGAGAAATTGAGATTATCTTTTATGAACCCAAGACCCAAGAGCATTGCTCTTGGGAAAGTGACTACAGACTATAAACTCGTGGTGCCAATATTCTCCTTTAAGCTGCCTTGAAACATCTGCTGCCAAACAACTACTTAGACATTTTGAACTCTGGGTCTGACCATCTCCTGTTTTAGACACTGACAGCACCACATACTTTAAAGTAGCCAGATTCCATAACTTGAAAAGCAATTTTCTTTTTCTTTTTAGTATACTCAACATTCATAGATTTCTTTTTCTGCCCACAGGCCTGGGAATGTAACAGAGGGATACACTGGGAAGTCTACTCCCAGTCACAGTCTCTCCCTTCTGGGATGTTTAGAATTATTAATGGCATCATCAGAGAAAAGCTTCATTTGTCACTATAGTCATGTGGCAAGAGTCACCCTTACAAGTGTCACAGGCAGGAGGCAAGTGCCTCCTGGGGATCTATGTCATCTGAAAATAGCTCCTAGTCAGAGTCCCCTGATGGGTGAGTGATGCAAATGAGTTTAGGCTTGACACCATTATCTTTCAGGCAAGCACTTATAGGCCACCATTCAGCTCCAGAGACATCTTGGGGCCTTATAGCTACCACCCCAGAGCTCAAGACACGGATGGTGTTCTGTTTTCGCCTTCACATGCTT
Source organism: Lutra lutra (assembly GCF_902655055.1). Lineage (NCBI taxonomy): Eukaryota > Metazoa > Chordata > Mammalia > Carnivora > Mustelidae > Lutra > Lutra lutra. Next base: position 58,852,295 of record NC_062286.1, on the reverse strand, counting down.
TAGTCTCCAGAGTAGCATTTGTGGAAGTCCATCAAGTGAATGAGTGGAACTGAGCTGAGTTTCCCTCTTATCCGAGTGCTGGCACCTAACAGTCATGGCCTTTACCCTGTACTTCCCTCTGTGACATGGGACAGTTGCCCTTATTGTGATCGTTGCTTAGGGGTTGAGTTCCCAGTGTGGAAGAGTTGGTTTGGAATGTCTTCTCAGATTTACTTTGATATGCTAACACCCACATTCCCGCCTCAACTTAATACTCCTGCCAACCCTGCCAGAGGTCATGGGCTTATCTGTGTCACAGGTGCCCCAGAAGGAAGGGGGTGAAGGGTTGACCTGGAATAAAAATGCGCTTTTGAAAGTTGACTCTCAAAAGCCTGAGAAGCCACACCATGGTCTATGAAAACCTTCAGTTCCAGATAGAATCATTTAATACAATTCCTGGCAAGAAAAGTTAGGTAATCCAAAGTCACACTTAGGGTTAGTCCTCTGTGGGTCTAATGAACCCTATTTGAAAAAATCAACTTGCTCTTTCCTTTGGCTTTGCTGAAGACAGTGTCATCTAGCCAGAAGCTATATACAGTGCACACTGGTATGCCTGCCCTCATGTGACACAATTCAGTCATGTGTTTGCAATGAAACTGTCCCAAGGACCCCACCTCCAGTGATTAGTTCTTCCTTGACTTTTGTAACTCCAAGTCTGTAAGGGTTTCCCAGCCAGGACACCATGGCAAAGATGAAACCCTCTCTGGAATATCTGTCCTCAGATGTGCCTGACAATTTTATGTCGGAGACAAAACAAAGTGTGAGAGCAGAAAGTGCTTCATCTAGGAGTATGTCATCTCCAACATGGCATCTCGTTATGTTTCAAGGCTGAATGATCTTGACAAAGCCTGCCAAGTCATTTGGTAACAAAGGACAGAGACTGGGCATCTCGTCCCTCACCCTCCAAGTGAGGAGGACAGTATATACAAGGTGCCTATGAGCTAGAGGCTCCCCTAGGTCTGTTTAGTCTACATGAATCTTAGAAAGTTTAGGGACAAACTCTTCAAACTCAAGTCTGGTACCTTCTTCCTTGATGCACTGCTTTACGTTGCTAGTTTTGTGAAACTTATCAGTGACTTTTCCACAGCTCCCTCCCTGCTTTCCTCTCTCTTTGTGGAAGGGGGGTCAGTATTTGAGAAGAGCAAGATTGGGGGGCATCGGGGATGAGACTAGAAAGAGACCCAAGTGAAAAATCTAAATGCCTAATTAATCAGGCATATCTTTGTCAAAGGAGAGAAGGAGGGAATGCTGATAACCAGAAAGGCCAAGAGAGGCCTCCTTGCAAATGCTTCCTACAGATTCTGAAAATATATTTATAAGCCAAGCCAAATGCTACAAGGAGACATATTCCAAATGTAATGAGTTCAACAAACTGGAGTGACACCAATGTCATACTTGTTTGAGATGTTTCCAGCATCTTCCCAGAATGTGCCCAGAGCAGTAACTATTACAACAACCTCATCGAAACAGGAGTGCCCAAGAATGCTCCACCTTCCACTTTAAGGGTGAGGCTTTGTGCATTAGCATACATTCCCTCCACATACTAGAACTCCCTCCTGGTGTATAAGATGCTTGGGCTCCAAAATAATTGGTTTGCATTTAAATACCCAAATGTGATTATATAACCTTAATTCAATTAACAGGTCTGACTTGATTCAAGCCTTGCTCAGGAATGAGCCAAATAGTCATCTAAATAATAATTAAAACAAGACAAACCAGCCTTGCCGGTCTCCGTTGTTGGGGATTGAAAGAACTTCTGAGTCATCAGATGGAGTGGATCTGGAGGTCCAACTCCCAACACTGTGCTCATTCCCCTTTGAGGTCCAGGGCTGTAGGTCTGGGGTTCCCTGACAGTGGCCATCAAGGGCTCTGAAAATTGCTCCCTTTTTTCAACTTTGCAATGATAAAATGGAGCCCTGGAGAGGTGGTGTTCTTGGCCCAGGGTAGTTCAATCAGCTGAGAGCACAACAAGGACTTAAGTTCAGCACAAAGGGGTGCAGAGTTCATTTGATCCAATCTCCCACCCAGTTTGGGAACCCTTGACTCTCATCACACCTCTGCTTGACCTCTATCGGCAACAGGAAGTCCACTGCCTCCACCAGTCTTGGATGACTCCAACTATGACAAATTCTTCCTTGCTTTGGTCCCAAACCCACTTTCCAATAACTTTCATCCAAAGATCCTTTTATCTTTTAGGCATCCCAATGTCATTTCTTAACTTACTCATATTTACTCCTTCGAAACAAATTCTGAATCCCAGAAAAACTTGCTCTGCTAAGATATGTTGATAGCAACTTAGACTCATGGTTTCTTACGAAACCCAGTCATGGGCTTTGCCTTGACTTTTGAGTATTTCACCTGCCTCAACAGTGAATATCACCACAGCCCCAGACCTGGGTGGGGGTGGGTCAGAGGAATTAAGGAATCTTTAGCATTGTTGTACAAAGTCAACTCAAAGTCTAGAACAAAATTGGAGAAGAAAATAAAATGATTAATTCATGTTTTTGCCAGTATAGTGACATATGTTGATGAGAGAATCTGAATTTTTCTGAATAGATTTTTGTATTAAACTGACAGTGTCATTTATGATTAGTTCATAACGGTATTATGCAATTTTCATGATGTTAGACATGGATCCCCATGTATAACTGCCAGTTTGCAGAAGAGAAAACCAGATAAATCAGTATTTTGATTAGATATTCAACATGAAGAGATTAGAATTAATCAGTTTACATAATGCATGGCACCCAGAATGCCATACCATATTGAGCTGTATGCCTACCTGTCTTTGCCTTTAGACCATTGTGGGCCTTGGAGGCAGGAAATGTCCCCTCATCACTATGCCCTCAGGACTGGCACAGCTGGCTTCTTGGCAAATAGTTATTGGATAAACTGACCCATAAAATGTTTTCATTCCTGGCTGGTTTGCCAGTTTGAGGGAGTTAAGCTGTATATTCTTTTTTTTTTTTTTTTTTAAGATTTTATTTATTTATTTGACAGAGAGAGATCACAAGTAGGGAGAGAGGCAGGCAGAGAGAGAGGGGGAAGCAGGCTCCCTACTGAGCTGAGAGCCCGATGTGGGGCTTGATCCCAGGACCCTGGGATCATGACCTGAGCTGGAGGCAGAGGCTCTAACCCACTGAGCCACCCAGGTGCCCCTAAGCCGTATATTCTGATGTCAGCCTTGTACTGTGTATCTCAGCATACCTGTATACTGGAAATCTAGATCAGGAAGCAATTTACCATACAAGAGAATTATTTCCTTAAAAAATGGATTTGCCACATAGCCCTTCTAAACAATGAACTTCCCCTACAACTTTTTAAATGATCCAATTTACAAAACCCTGGTCAGTATTTTTAGGAACATGTATCACAAGTGGATTATACCCCATATAGCTTCTAGAGATACAGCAGTCCATTTTGAATGATATGTTTGAGTTCAGCTCTGCCAAACTCAGGGATCAATCTTAACGCCATTTTGATCTTTTCCACACCTCTGCTGGCATATGCCATCAAATCAAAGGGACTGGAGGATAAGCAAGAAAGGAGGACTTTCAATAGTTAGAGATCAGCTCCTCTCCACATCCCTGAGCTCCGGGCAGGCAAAGCGCTGGAAATGAGTGGGGTTGGAATGAAATGGATTATCAGTCCTGTCTTTCATTGTTTACCCCAGCCAGAGGAAGCTTTGTCTAAGATAGCTGTGATTGTATGGGCCCCCAGTTAATAATCTCCTTGCCTCAACCCTTTACCCTTGTGATTTGCTCAATCACAGCCCTTTACCCCGGCCCCACCCAGCCTCCTCCAGCCTCTCTTTGCCCTGTCTCTGCCCATGCTTTGCCCTCACTCTACCTGCTCTTTATCCTTAAACACACTATGCTCTTTGACACATGGAGACTTTGTGGTCCCTTCTATCTGAAAGAGCCATCCCCCAATCCTTTCTTTGCCATGTACACCCAGCTCAGATGTCACCTCCTTGCTGTAGCTTGCCACAACATACCAAGCAAAATGAATTACTCCTATCGGAATTCCCACAGTACTCTGTACGTCACATCGTTGTCACATGGTATGAAAGTATTCACCTATCTGTCTCCCTGGTTGGATGATGCACCCTTTGGAGGAGAGGGGTCATTTCTCATTCCTACTTATACCTCTGAGAACATAGGAAGGGCTCTGTGAATGTTGTTGGAAAGTGGCCACAGCAGCAGCAGGGGAAGACATATTTTTGTGTGCTGCACATGTCCTGGGAAGCTCCTTGGGGTCGGGAGCACAGGAAAGGCTCCTGAGTGACGAGACCTCTTGTCCTTCCCTCACTACATTCTCCAGTGGGGCTCAGCTCGGGTCCTGGAGGACAATGTCCACCAGCTGTAGTGCAAGGAGGGTGTTCAGGGGAGCAGAGTTTTGTTTTGGGGGACCAAAGTACCCTTTGTAGGACATCAAGGTTGCTTTTTAAACCTATGATGATGGCTCCCCAGAAAGGAGGGTAGACAGAGAAATGGGGTCATCATTTCTGACCTGGGTAACTTTGAATAAGTTACTTAATCTCCCTGGGGCTCATGATCCTCACCTATACAGATGGGGAGAGAATGCATACCTTGTGTTGTTATGAAGACTAATAATCATTACTTACTGAATTTATTGTAGTGCTGAGGGTTTTTTAAACTTCACCCAGTGAGAAAGCGATGGAGGCAGAATCAGAACTCGAACCACTACACCACATCCAAAGAACAAGGAGAACTGCAAAAGACAACACTAAGAGTAGTGATCACTAGCTACTGAAAGAGCGTTTAGACCTCAAAACCTCTGTCCTGTTAGGAACCAAAACTGGGGGGGGGGATGTTTTTCTCCCTGAGCCATGGCAAATAGTTGTTACAGGAAGTACAAAGGTGAAGGAGTGGCAGGGACACCAACAAATTGTGCCTCCCCTTCCATAGACTGCCTTCCTTCTGGGAAGTGGCTGCCCAGCCAGGGATTACATGTCCTGATCACGCTCATATATAGGTGGAACTATGCAATGGGTTCCCTTATGGAATGCTGTTAGAAATGACATGGGTCACTTGTAGGTCGAGATGGTTAAGAAGAGGGTGTAAAGAACAAAAGGTAAAAACAACCAGTGTCCCTTAATGAAAGAATGGATAGATAGATAAAGTGTGGTATATAGTTATGATGGAATAGCATTTGTCCTTCAAAAGGAAGGAAATTCCTGGGGCGCCTGGTGGCTCAGTGGGTTAAGCCACTGCCTTCGGCTCAGGTCATGATCTCGGAGTCCTGGGATCGAGCCCCGAATCGGGCTCTCTGCTCAGCAGGGAGCCTGCTTCCTCCTCTCTCTCTGCCTGCCTCTCTGCCTGCTTGTGATCTCTCTGTCAAATAAATAAATAAATAAATATAATAAAATCTTTAAAAAAAAAAAAAGGAAGGAAATTCCTTTTTTTTTTAAGATTTTATTTTTTATTTGAGAGAGAGAGAGGGAAAGCACAGAGGGAGAGGGAGAGAGAGAGAAGCCGACTCCCTGCTGAGCAGAGAGCTGGACGTGGGGCTCAATCCCGGGATGCTGAGATCATGACCGGGGCTGAAGGCAGACGCTTAACTGATTGAGCCATCCAGAAACCCCCAAAGGAAGGAAATTCTAACACATGATGTCACAGTTTCCCAAAACGAGATGGCAGAAAGCTTCAGAGCTTGGTTGGGGCTCTTGGTTTTCAGAGCTTGGTTTGGGGCTGAGAAGACATTTGTGCTGAGGGCTCACTTTCAAGTTCACAGTTCTCACAAACGGAGTCACAACCCCTTGGCTTCCAAGGGATTCCAAGTACTTTGTTACTGAGGAAACCTATTAAAGTTTGTCTCCTTGAAAGGCACTTCACTCATTCACTGAGAGGTGCTGGGTATGGGCTCAGGATATAGGAAAGCAGGGGGAGAAAGGAGCAGTGGCTCTGGGTCAGCTGAGGCAGATATGGGAACCTGGCCTTGCACCGGCCTGCTCAGGGAGGCCTAGATCTGGGTCTAGGTTGCCTAGAGCTAGGCCTAGTTTGACCTGCTCAGGAGGACATGGCTGTTTGTGGCTCCCAGATGGGCAGCAGCCTTCACTGACTGC